>NC_081520.1:12553651-13178196 GCF_030273125.1 Centropristis striata | reverse complement strand
TCACCGTGTGAGTGAGACTCAGCTGTACTTGACTTGAAGGAGAGTCTGTAAACGAATGATAATGTAACACTACAGTGACACCTTGAGGCTAAAAGTAGCGACTTCAAGCAAGATTGGGAAAAGATGCAAATCCATCATGGCGCTGAAATAATCCACACTTCTCAGATGTAGAGATTGATTAGATCACATTTACATTCCTGATTTCACTTTCAGATATTTGAAAACTGTACCTTGAGGCTGTGATTTGAGTCAATATTGTGGTGTTGTTGTCTCTTGATTTGAGCCTCATCTCCCAGTGTGACAGAGTGTCTTCTTCTGTTCTGTCTCAGCAGCTCTCTCACCACCCATTCAGGCTGCTCTTGTCTCTTCTCGCTGACACCCCCTCGTCTTGGTGCTGACAAGTCATCTGTGACTTTCTCACTCCGACAACCTGTCCCTGTCCTCCTGTCCCCTGTACTCCACAGCTCAGTGAGGATGCTGGAGGATTGGAGATGTTTTGATCAAAGCATTCACTGTTATTATAGGACACTGTTATTATGGGCAAATATTAAAGCCACAGGACCCACGATATGATATCATCATGATACTCAAGCCACAATATGATATTATTGCATTTTTAAACATGTTGCAATATGCTGAGTATTGCGATAATGTATATTACTTCTTATTCCAACTACATATTATGTCCCCTAAGGCAGGGCTTCCCAAACTTTCCCATGCCAAGTATAGCATTAGTGTCAGGTGGGGACACTTCTGTTGCAAATGTTTTTAAAAAGACATGTTTCTTAATATATTTTCTTTAGTCTTTAGTCATTCATGTCTTAATATTCAACTGTAATATTAACAGTAAACATATTTTCTTATTAAATTTTACTCCTTTGTTGGGCCCATTTATTCATCATTCAGTGTCTTCTGTTATAAAATACATATATTAAAAGACATATTAAAAACCATATATGAATTAACATAGACTATATCAAAGTTCCACGACCCCCACTTTGAAAAACCCTAAAGAAAACTTTGTCAAAATCTGTTTAATTTGATTTAATACAAAAAAAATATTTGTCAACTCATCACTTCAATCCTTTTTATTGCAGCAAAATTGGATTATCACGCAGATTAATTGTCATTAATGTTGCATGCACCATCTTAACTGGATGCAAACGTGTGTAGATTACTGTGCAGGTATTTTGAAGAATGCAACTTGTACAAATATGGGAAATTAAATTATTGTTAAATCAAAATTAAATAAAACATCTCAACTCAACACTATCTGGTGAAAAAAATGATGTAAACATATTATGTAGTACAAATAAGTTGAATTTGTACTATACTATGTTGTATAGATTTATTTAAATATTGCTTTGGCACTCAGGTCATTATTATAAATCAACATTGTCACAAAAAATAGCAAGTAGAAACGAGCCATGAATCTGTTTAACCTTAGGAGTGTGATTGTAAGTTCCAGGTGAACAGACTTCCTGTTTTGTAACTGCCCCGTGCTGCCACAGATGGCAACTGAAGCACCAAGACAACAGTAAACATTTTCTGAACATGACAGAGAATTAAAGGCAGGGCCTAAACCTATATAGTCCCATAATCCCTTGTTCATTCATTAAAACTCTTAATTAAATAGAAACAACATGCAACAAGACTGTTTCCAAAACTGGTAAGGAGAGAAACAAAACAGCAGATTACCTGGTCACATGTTTGGTTTCTAATCTTCCTGAAGCTGAAGAAGAGCGCCTTTTATTCCCCAGTGGCATCATTTGTTAGGCAGAGTATCCTAAAGGTTAATGTGATGTAAAAAGCAGACTTTAGCGCAGCACATTTCCTCAGGCAGACCTTCAAACAGATGTTAATCAGACAGATCTCACATTAGTCTACCTGACACTCACTCTAACATTACACCTGAGCAAAGCAGGTGGCCCCGTGGTAACTAAGAAACCAAGAGTGACAACTGAGACTACAAAGCTAAAGACATGAACCTGCACTTACAAACAGGCTTGTTAAAGCCATGTTAAAACATATTGCACCTTTTACACACTTTTAACAGTCAACTATTGGAGCAGTCATGTAATATAGTTTAATTTGTGACATTATTACATTTTCATTGCAACTACCGAAATATGAATAACTTCAATAACATCAAATAGAATAATTATTCCTTTAAGAAAAACTGTGGAAACATTACTTCACAATGCAAAACAGGAGAAACCATCTTCTTGTGATATTCTGTGCAGAAAGAGCACATTTAATCAATGCAACTATTTTAATTCTGTCTCTATATCAAGCTGAAAACAGACTGCATAGCATCAGATAGCAGAACATGGGGGCGATGAAACAGGAAGGCAGACACATTTCTTTTCATCAGGCAGAGATGTTTAATTATCACAACACACGAGTTCCACACGAAATGACACAGCAAACAAATTCTGCATTACACTGTTAATTTACGGCATACTATAATATATATTTGATTTATCTTATATCTACCATGATAAGAAATTAGACAACACAAACTACAAACTACTAACATGAGCAGTGAGTTTCAGAGAGGTCCGGGCCAGCTTGATATCCACTCTGGTGAGCAGGAAGTAAACACAACCGCAGGGAGTTTATTCACTTTCCCCTCTTTGTTTGGATGTGTATCTTTACTCAAGGCTGATCTTACAGCCTCCTTCTCTGCAAAGCCAAAAGACACAAAAGATGTATAACTTGTCTGTCACAACTGAAATCACTTGGCAAACTGTTAAAATGCTCATACAGGCATAAGTTGATGCTCACCCTCCTCAGGTAAAATCCTGTGTAACGCCTGTAGCTCCTGCGGCAGCAGAGACTTTATCACACATGCGACATTAGTGGCTCTCTTTCCACAAAACCTGTCATAGTTTGTCAGATCTGATCTTTTCTGCTGCGCGTGCCTTTGAACAACATTTGGAACTGCAACACACAGATGATAATCTATTAATAGCATGGACACAATTCCATTCCATGAGTCAAAGTATAGATCATACTGCTCAAATATTACTCTGATAAAAGTAAAAGTTATCATGATTTTTTTTTACTTGAGTTAAACTACTGGAGTACTTGCTTTGAAAAATACTTACCCATAAGTATTTAAAAGTACATTTTACTTTTCGTGTCAATGCGTTATTGAATTATTGCCTCAGTACATTTACTAATGACTCCCAAACAACTTACTGAGTACAACAACTTACGTAAAGAACCTGTGCAAAAAAGCTTGACCAACTATAGCATAAAAACTGCAACTACTACAAGCACAGACAATTTTAAAAAAATGTTTATGTGAAATTAAACAACCCAGGTTATACATCAAATGTGTATAGGCAGGGACAAAGTTTATGCATGAACGGAGCAAGCACTTAAAACAATATGAATCTTTATTTATTTCAGCAATGGTGAAATCACAATATTTGTCTGCTGTAGCCATCAATACCACAAATTCAAACTGAGCTGTTCAAAAAATGCAGCAAGTACTTTGAACTTGACTGACAGGCATAGTATAATTGTTTACTCTGATTGTTTTTCTCTTTTTTAGAAAACAAAATGAATCTGCTGACGGCATTTGTCTTCAAATGCCATGAAGTAAAAGTGCTGTGAAGTAAAAGTCATACATTTGCAAATAAAGTACAGATACTCAAAGCATGTAGCCTACTAAACGACCATGTTAGTGTCCAGCCCTGATTAATAGAAACCATTTATGAACTGCAGGAACACACTGTGTTGACATCAGTATTTTAAAGCATACAGTACCTATACCACAGTTAGGATCTGTGCTGCAGCTGTAGTGCGAATAGTTGCCCAGCAGTTCAGGTTTTTGCTTTGGCTGGCGGTAATTATCCCTCATCTCTGTGACAGTAGAAAGCGGCATTTCTTTCCTGCTGTGCAGAGGTGCAAGTCTTCTTTCTGCATTATTAATATGATCATCTCCTGTCAAACAAGTTCCACAACACAAGGAAAATAAGCTGCAGAGAGAAAAATGATTGTTTCATTTAGACATGCCTGAATGCTTGAACGTCAGCTGTTCTGACAAGCTTTTACATACACAAGACTGAAGCAACAGACTTGTCGTACCTTGAGGCATACCCGTGTAGTCACATCTGTAGATGGAGCTGTACTGTGCTGTCAAGGCCTTACGTATCTCCCCCTCAGACGGTGGACAGTTCCAAGGGAAGCTGACATACCTGGAGCTCCGTGCGGCGTCCCTCGGCAGCCTCCACATCATGAAAGACTTGGGGAACATAACTTGATTTAAAGGTCACAATACCTTGTGAGAGGTCAAGCATGGCATTCAACTATAAATGTAAAATTGAGGCTAACACAGCCTAAATACCAACCTGACTGGGATGTGGGTTGTTTCTCCTCTGCCCCGAAGCTGTCCCTGTACGAATGCATTCAGGTTTACAGGCTGGCTTCCAGCGAAAATCCTTGTTGTACACAGATGAACCCAAAGGTCCAGACTGTGAATAGGAGTCAATAAATGAAGTTGATTTTGGGCACCTGCATCAACACAGACAAGCAATTACACACACAAAGAAACAAAGAAACAAATTCTGCAGAACTTTGCCAGAACTCGATGACTAAAACTCACAGCAGAATCTCTGCAGCTGAGTTTGGCCGATAAACAAATTGTCTTCTGTTAGATGTTTCATAAGGATCCCACCACTGTGTTCCTTCTACAAAAAGAGAGAAAGAAAGAAAGAAAGAAAGAAAGAAAGAAAGAAAGAAAGAAAGAAAGAAAGGATTAGGTTGTCACTCTGGGCAACAGGTACTGAGCAAGGTGCACAATTAAGTGAAAAACATAAATCAATCAAATTATGCAAAAGCTAGAAATACTATGTAAAATTATTTCTATAGTTTCCTTACAAGATGCCTGCTCTTTTCTGATGATAACAGTTGTTTTTGCGTCTTAACTACAAAGAAAACTGTGCTTAACTTTTATTTATTTATCTTGGACTCATGTTTAATCCTAGTTTTTATTTTTTCCATTTAGAGAACAATGTTAAAAGACACCTGATACCATCGGTGGAACAAAAACAGGATTTATGAAAGTCCCAGTGGAAATAACACTCTTGCTGACACTCACAACAGCAGGTAGGAACCACAATGACCCCAAGGCGAAGTGTGTGAACAGGGGAATTAAATGTGATACAATAATAATTACACTGCAGTAAGTGAAAATGTAAGTATAACCACAGGAGTGATGATAAACCATGACTCTCATGAGGAACTGTTTCAACTAAAAAAAAGACATAATGAATGCCATCCACAGGGCATAATATATATAAACTACAAACACATAAGAATCCTAACATATTACAGGTTATACTAAGAAATAATAGCAACATTTCCTTGGTTTAACATTACCTTTGGTTGCCATTGGTGTCCACTGGTTTGGTGCTATAGTTGTTGTCATGAAAACCTTTGCATTTCCATTTCCAAATGACAGTTCACTTCATGAATGGCTTACTGAAAAGCGTATAGTCAACAACTGTGGATCTTACATTTGAGCCTGTGTGTAAAACAATTAGACAGTTTAAAAGGTATTGTCTTTATCTGTGCAGAGGCAGAGCCGAGTGCAGGGTGTTTCTAGGTGCTGTGGTCATGGAGACCTACAACATTTGCATGGCCACTGTGAGCTGCTCAGCAGGAGAGATGTTGCATTAAAAATGCAACATTGCCAGATATGCCCATAGACTGTATAGGATATGCCTTATTTATGGCTGTTACTGAGAGTGATAGTAAGCAACTATGTACAGTTTTTTTATTTTATAATATAATCTTCAACTCAACATTAACTGCATGGCAGTAGTTACTCATTAGTCTGCAGATAAACAGTTTATATGGAAAACATATAATTAGACCTATCTTATAGAGTGATGAATTGTAGCCGATGTAAATTATGCTACTCAAATTATTTCTCTCCATTCACTCCATTTCAGAAAACATGTCTTTTTTAAATTGATGATATATATTCCAAATATATAGTTAGTTTATACAAGCACCCTGCAAGATACATATCAGATAAGGAAATCAACCATGTCTTAGTTGACTCACTCCTACTTAACCAGACAGTTATTGTGGGAGCCAAGTTATATTTATAGAAGTACAAGTTAATAAATAGGAACAATTTCAGTGTGTTTTATATTAGGTTAAAAGTAAGTAAGTAAGTAAGTAAGTAAGTCAGTCAGTCAATCAGTCAGTCAGTCAGTCAGTCAGACATATAATATAACATAATTAGATGTAATTCATGTTCATATAAGAATGATATTTGTATAAAGATGTCATTTTTTAAGTAAGTTCTGTTATTTGAGGCTCATTGAAGGACCGAGCTGCATGGTTTCCTTACCACAGTTATAGTTATTGATAAGGGAAATCAACATTGATAAATTGTAAGAACAGAACTGTTGAATAAAGATTTCTGTTATCGTTTTTACATCAGAGTACTGTGGAAGTTTTTTTCCTCGCCAAGTAACTTAACACGTGCAAAACCAAGGTCTTCTGGTCTTCAACCACTACATTTGTAAGGAAACCTTTGCACTTTAATCTTAATCCTCAAAACTGATTTTAATCTAATCTAAAATAATAAATTCATAAAACTTCCTCCACCTTAGGCAATAAAATGCACTGTTCTTTTTGAAATTTAAAAAAAATTAACATTCAATTTTACATAGTTTTGGATCATTATTATTAGGAAAATTCCCTCACGCTGTCTAAATTGCAAGGCATAAATTTATTTCATTGTTTTCGGGGTGCTAGATAGGCAAATTATGCGCATATATATTCCTTGGAAGTTAGACAGTGTACAGGAGTCTTCTTTATGTACGGTATATATATTTGATCCACTCACAAAAGATCCATTGTGCTGCATGATTTTTCTGTGTGTGTGGTCCAAAACAAATCTTAATCGAACATATGCACTGGTCTAAGAATGTGCAAAGTTTTTTTCTGTTTTGGACCATTATTACTACCAAATTTGTGTGCAAAAAGTTGGAAAAGCTACTGTAGTGCAAAAAAAAGAAGTGGGGATCAAGTACAACCATAGCATCTAATTAAAGTAATTTAGTTAGTTTTGGTTTTGGTGCTCTCCACATTGATTTTACATACAGATTGGGGGAGCTCAAAACAATAACAAAACCCTTAAATGCTGCTTACATGTGAATAAGACAGTAATATAATAACTATAACAATATATCACTGTAACTAATTGCACATTGTAGTGTTATTATACTTCGGCTACATAATGTCACACTGTTAAAATAATCGACAAAGTCATTTTTCCTCAAAATTGGGTTTTTTTTTTGCCTAAATCATCAGATCATGTGATTTTACCCCTTTAAGATAATGGCCTATGTCAAGTGTGTGAGTTAAGCGGATTTATTATGCCTAAGTCAAAACAAAATGTGACTTAGGCAATTTTTTTAACATGCCTTTGTGACTCAAGCAAGATATGGTAACACTTTATTTTTTTATTTTAAGTCATTTATTTCTCTTAAGTTACATAATTTACACACAGCGGTTCTAGGCAGGCATATGTTAGGGGGCAGTCAGAAATGTGAAGGGGGCATGATGTGTACACGTCATGCTCCAGCATGTGTACACATCATGCTCCAGCACTTTTTCTGTGCTTATAATAATGATGCTTTCTTCATTGAAAGGGGTCTTTGTGTCCAACCCCAACCTGGAGAAGTGGATTGCACTTTGTCAGGCCTCTACCTTCAGACCTGAAGACTTACCTTCTGCTGGTCTTCAGCTCTTAAGGTCACTGAGGCACGCAAACCCCCTGACCGCAATAAGGTGGCAATGCCTCAGGGGAGGAAACTGAAAAAGAAAAAGAAAATAAATGAATAAAATAAAATAAAACATCCTTCATCCAGATTTCAACTAACAATCGTGTATCGTGTGTCCCTTTTTCAGGGGATTTTTCCGCTACTGCAGATAATTTTGTCAAATTGTAATGTATATTATTTTTGTAAATAGCCTATATTAAAATGTGCTTTCTCAAATTTTAAAATTTTGATTTGAGGGGGTAAGACATTTATTTAAGGGGGCTCTATCCCCTCTTGCCCCTGTGTAGAGCCGGCCTCCGTTATTACTATCCCAATAGCCATCCTTTGTTACATCCTTTTTGAGTGAAATGATCAATAAATGTCATATGTTACACTTTTGGTGAATTTTTTTGTGTTTCCTGCAAAACTTGAAAAAATGAGTTAGGCGATTATTTTTACAGGGTGAGATAAACAATATGGGTTACCACTATCCAACCACACCATTCTGCACTTGTTTCCATCCTCAGCTTGACTCGCCTTGCATCATTTGCTGCTTTCACTAGAATAAAGGCGTTGGCTTTTCCACATTCAATTTTAGCGCCATCGCCCCGTCATGTTTTGGACAACCAACAGTAGGTCTACTATTTGCAACCAGGCCGTACTAACACAGCCGGTGTCCAATTAGATCCTCCAAGGAATCGACGACAGCCAATGTCCGACAGCCGGAGCCCGACACACACAGACACAGAGGCTCCTCACTCATCCCACAGACCGCCGCGGACTGCCCGTGTTTCTCCTTCCATTGTTTGAGACGTACCGACGTAAAGCTGACCCCATAGGCACTGTATAGGTAAGAATAATACATATTGATGTATTGCAAAGCCAATAATGTGTACTTGTTCTGAACGTACTAAGGTTTGCACAGCAAACATCGACGTTACACGTTTACTTGCATGACTGAGCTGGAAAGGCAAGGCTGGCTGTGATGCTCTCATAGAAGCTAATGCTAAGCTAGAAGGTTGAACGTAGGTTGAACCGATACCTGGTGCTGAGGCAGCCCGGGATGCAGTGAGGCGAGCGGTGCTGCCTTTCTGCACAATCATCGCCACTTTTATTTATTAGGTCAAACCAATAATTTGTATTATACAGACGGACTGTTTAGGTTAAATAGGAGGCCTTGTAAGAGGCGGGTGCTAGCAGCCCGTTAGCCATTGTTCGCAATCAAATCAACCATTTTAATAATCGTGTCGTGAAATGAGCACTGTGTGTCACGCCAGCTTGCTAGAAGCTAACATGCTAATGCTAAAAGCAAGACGACACAAAGCAGCGGCTAACAGCTAGCGGTGGAAGCTAATGCCGTCATCTGCATGTTATTTTAATGGGAAATTTACGTTATTATTTTAATGTAGTTAACGCATTTTGCTGCGTGTATTAACTCTGCTTTATCACTGCTAGTGTATGCTGGAATAAAACTAGCAGTATGATCATGTGTAGTGGAGTGTGGCATTAAAGGAAGCATCATGTTGGCCTCTTCATACATACAATGGATTATTAGTCATCCCAGACACCTCCTCCCACCACCCCATTTAAACAATAGATTGGACTAACAAAGCAAGAGGCAGGGATTTGGCTTGGGAGATATTTAGATACTGTCACTGCTGCATGAGCAGACTTGGATATATTTATCTCAAAACATTTTTTCTGTCTCTATTTAGTGATCCAAAATGGTGAGGGATTGTAGGAAGCCGAAGGGCAAAATGTCCTCATATGCCTACTTTGTGCAAACATGCCGAGAGGAGCATAAGAAGAAACATCCTGAAGCCTCTGTCAACTTCTCAGAGTTCTCCAAGAAATGCTCTGAGCGATGGAAGGTAAAATAGATTACTCTTAGTATCTTTTTTATTTTAATTTTTTTATTAAATCCAAATTTTTTTTTCAAACAGTATGTGTTTAAAATTTTTTATTTTGTATCCTCAAAGACGATGTCACCGAAAGAGAAAGTCACTTTCGAAGATATGGCCAAACGAGACAAGGTGCGTTATGAGGGGGAAATGAAGAATTACGATCCCCCCAAGGGCCAGAAGAGAAAGCGCTTCAAGGACCCCAATGCCCCCAAAAGACCACCGTAAGTTCTGTAATCAACTTGCTTCACACAAACTTTTTTTTTTTTAAATGAGTAAAAAGTAAGTTATGATATCTTAACTTATCTAACACGTTGTTTTCTCTACAGGTCTGCATTTTTCCTGTTCTGTGCAGACTATCGCCCCAAGGTAAAAACTGAGACTCCTGGGCTCAGCATTGGAGACACCGCGAAAAGGCTGGGAGAGATGTGGAACAGCTCATCTGCAGAGAACAAGCAGCCGTATGAGAAGAAGGCTTCTAAGTTGAAGGAGAAATATGACAAGGTAAAAAGACTCGTTTGGGCAAATTTTCGAATCATATTTTGTTTTTTTGAGATTTCTTTTACTTTGCAGCATGAAGGTTTCTCTCTAGTGCTAAAAATACATGTTGTTGGTCTCTCCACAGGATGTCGTTGCTTACCGCACGAAGGGCACAGTTGATTCAGCACCCGCTGCTGCTGCCGCAGCAGATGATGATGATGATGACGAGGAAGAAGAGGAGGAGGAGGAAGACGATGATGATGAGGATGATGATGAATAGGTTGCATAGTGGTCGGACCTGAATTTTTGTTTATTATGCCATATAACCCAAATATACTCAATTTACCATCTTGAAACATAAGTCAGACTGAACAAGAATATGTGTATATTTAATGTTTTTAAGGTGTACAGTGTTATTCTCCTTTTTCTTTTCTAAAGTTAACACTACATATCTTAAGTTTGAGATTTTCTAGTGGTAGTTCTTTATCCCTTGCCATATTGAGTAACAATTTAGGCGGATTAGAAATAAATATGAAGGTAACTAATCTAGGTGTCACAACTCAAAAATAAGATTTTTGAGTTGGTAGTGTATTTTTCTTTATTTTGAGAAATGTTTTTTTTATGTGCTGTCCCGATGTCTTTTTATTGTTCTTTGAATACCACTCTAATATCAAATGCAGCTGTTGACATTCACGAATGTCATCAATAAAGGTCGTTTTTTTTTTAAACAAGTTTGTTATTTATTCTTCCACTTAATTGTGGTTTTCTCAACATCTCCGGAGGCGACCAGCCACTCTTCAAAGACCCAACATGTAGAACATGTACCCTGTCAAGTACACATAAAATAATTCAAACACAGGTTTAAGGTTTTTCATACAAGACGTTTTAGCTGGTGGTAGCTGCACAAGTGAATGAGTGCAAGATAAGCCAACAGCTCTTTGTTGTTTCTGGTGTCCAATCATACTCCTAACAGTATACTGGAAAACAACTATTTAAAACTGGTAATAAGGACTGAAGGGTAGAGCAAGAAATGTATTGATCAGCTGGCTCATGTTGGCCTATCATAAAAATAATGATCCATTGGTATCGGTATATCTGTTGTCCAATATGCAGTGATAAGAAAACCTTTCTCACAATGGAACAACTAATGCAGAAAACAAATCTTGCTGTGATTTAAGAATTGGTGTCTTCACATAATGGCTGAAAAGCAACATGCAGGAGTGTGTGGGACTTCGTCTCCAAAGATGGAGATGTAGTTGATAAGGTGAAATGTTTTTAAAAATACAGCCCTCCAAGTACCTTTGCACTTTCGTATTGATACAAAACTGGTACACAATCAACATAGAAAAGGTTTCTTTTCATTCATGCTCAAAAATACATTGTATGGTCTGCCATATTGGTAATCAGAGAATTTCCCCCAAAAAACTGTCCGTCTCAAAAATCCCATATCGTTTGGGCCTTACTCATACTATCAATATTATTTTTACTATAGGGTGAAGCTGCCTCTGAATAAACGATACATAGTTGCACTCGGACTTGTTCGATCGCAATCAAACATCATATTACAGTGATAAGCTTTCGCATAGTTTGTCAGTTCCAAAAACAACCTGAAGTTGATGAATCAGTGCCCCGCAGGATTATTGCATTTGCCTGGAAATAAGTGTCTGTATGTCAGAATCCTGTCTGTAGGTCAGTAAGTAGGTATCACACAAGACAAGAATGAGATCTAGAGAATATGTGTAATGTATGTTATCTGTCTGATTTATATCCTGTCAGGCGCTAGGCTTCCTGTTCTGTTTTTGTTTTGTTTTATCCCCAAGTAGCCTTTCAAAGAGAGTTATTAGTTATTCTACTGTGGTTTTAGGAACATAAATCCAGAAGGTGGCGCCACGAATCAGGGGTGTCAAACTGATCCAGGAATGTGCCGTTGTGGCTGCAGGTTTAAGTTCAGGTGTGTGCTGTGCTTGGTTGGATCTAAAACCTGCAGCCACATTTTTAATGCAACAGTTTGACACCCAAAGTTAATAACTTATAGGTTTTGTGTCATACAGGACACAAAAGCTTGCAGTGGAGAGACATTTTTCAGATATAAACATAACTTCAGACATTACATATAAGACAAAGAAATTCGTTTTTTGTTCCAGGCTTTTAAAATGAAATCAGCCAAACAAGTTTTTCCTACCTAAACACAAAATGTCTTACAATCATTCATTCCTAAGAACTCAACAGAAGTTAAGGGTATTTTACTTAAATCATCATATAATAAGCAATCAAACATGAAATTGACTTTTCTCTTCCAAGAGACTTATTAATGTGCTTCTTTATAGAACTTATGGTAATGTACCTGCTTCATATATGTTTAAATTAAAGGCTCGTACCAAACATACAGCACAGTGCATATCATGAGTGCTCTTAACTGTCACCATATTACTGAAATGTTGCATTATTCAATCCAAGAAGACAAATAAATGTTTTCTTTTTCCTTATCGAAGTTGTTTCTGCCACCCACCAGCACATGGTGGCTAGTACTGGCTGTGCACAGGGACTTCAGGTTTCTCTTAAAGTCATATATAATTAATAGTTGTGCGTGTACTCTAGTCCCACCAAAGTGTCCAGAGAAAAGACCTTTTAATGGTTTGAGTGTCCCCAGTGAGTCCAGGCGGGTACCTTTTGTGATCCTTTGCTGGGATAAAGTTCCCTCTGTGTGTAATTGGAGACAGTCCCACAGTCAAAGTGGCCTTGCAGTCACTTAACCGGGGTTCACATGTCCATTTATCAGATATTTCCTCAGCAGCATTGACCTTTGCCACACAAAGAACAGTGCTCCCAAAAGTGTTTGCAAATATGAATAAAGCCACAATTGTCTCCTTTCAGCAGGACTCACACAGAAACAGGGTTAGATCCTCAGCTCTCACTGCATGTAGTTAACATTAGGATAACAATGGTTGTTTTTATTAGGGGGAAAGCAGTGACGGTGGTTGTCCTGTTTCAATGCGTGCCTTTTAAATAATGTGTAATAGTAACAGTAAATCAGTAAACCATGAATATCATCTCAAAAGAGGTAGCATGTTCATTTTTTTAAATCAAAGAAAAACTGTTTTGGTAATGCAAAATCTATGCATTTGATTCAATAAGATGTTAGATTGTAGCTATGTTGATACATTAATACTCTGTCCAAATCTAAAGTCAGTTTAAAACAGCCACAGTGTCCTGTCAGCCCTCCTTTAAAACCTGTGATTCAGAGCAGTGGTTTTCTTTTCTCTCCTTTCTTCCACCCATTCAATAAAGGCCTTGCAGTCTCTGAATGAATTCCCCCTCTGACATGCAGCACGAAAGGCTCCCTCTAGGCTACCTTACTGGAGGCAACTGTTCAAAGAGTCCATTTCATCTCTACCATGAAGAGAATACAAAACAGACTGATTCAGCAAAACATCGTAATGTATAATATTCATCTTTTCTTTTTTTCTTTTTTAATTGCCAGACTTGATTTAATAGAGAAAGAAAGAACATGGGGACTAATTAATTTTAAGAGTTATTTTCTTGTGAAAAAGTTATAACAACAAGCTTTCCCTCTGCTGCATTTTGGAGCCCAAAGGAGCTTTTTTTTCCACTGCAGGATTTGCATAGAGTGATGTCAAAGGGGTGTGTCAGTCAGGATTACAAGCTGAGAAGATTGAGTAATCACTATGGATACAGCTTTTATAGTTTTCCATTTGTTGGTCTTGTGCGGTGGTAGTGCTATGCAGTTTCCAGGACCTCACTTTTTAGTGCCATGCCTGTTTTGTTTTCCTTAGGATCTCATTTTCTCACTTGATTTTGCAAGCAAGAGGCACTTTGGAAGTAAACTTTATAATGGACACTGGACACTGGAGAAAATATACAACTTTATTGTTTTGTTTTCTGGTAAGTCGGCCTGTTAGCTCATATGTTGCAGCAGTGAGAGATAACTGATAACTTATTTATAAATACTGAAATTGAATCATTTATCAACCTGATGAGTTTATAATGGCTTTTAAATGTGTGAAATATATAAAGGCTGTGAAAACTTTTTTCCATCTGGGGCGATAAAGTAACATTTAAATGCTTGAAAAGTTGCATATTTATACATAATTCACTTTAACAAGACACCAGGAGTTATTTCATTCTTTTTTCTCTATGTTTCCTCAGGTGTTTAATACTACATCATCTCATGAACCTTCATCTGAATCTGGAAATTCAGTGAATGTGACTAGTGAGAGACAGTTCGTAGATATGGTCTCAGGGCAGCGTTCGCTCTCCTCCTGGAATTATACATCTTTTGATGCTGCGCCCGAGCATGGCACAGTCAGTTTACACTCCCGTAACAGATGGCGAACACAGATGGCTTTCTCCAAAACTGTTTATTCATTTGAAGTGAAAGAAGACACACTACCAGGTTAGTCATCTGTGCAGTGAGGACTTTCCCCATGTAAATTAGGCCCAAATGCAGAATGTTAATTTGAGTATTACATGATCGTTTTTTAAACATTGTTATTTAACTTGAAATTCTCAGCCCATTTATAATATTTATGATGGATTGGATCCTTAATGCTGCCAAATGTTTCCTTTGTATAGGAACAGTTGTGGGAAAAGTGGAAACAGTGTTTGAGGCTCTCACGCCTATCACATACTCAGTGCAGGAGGATGACGGAGAGAACCTGTTTCTCCTCAGCCCCTTCTCAGGGGAGTTCCTATTATCCCGCAGACTGGATTTCGAAGCACAAAGATTCTACATTCTCACTGTGGTGGTGCAGCAGGGGGACTCACAGGTATCCAGTGTCAGGGTGTACTTCAATGTGTTGGATGTGAATGACAACCCCCCTGTTTTCAGTCAGGAGAGCTTTTCTGCGTCATTGCTGGAAGACTTATGGGTCGGCACCTGCTTCCTGTCCTTGAATGTGTCAGATAAAGATGAGGGTAAGTGCTCAAGTATGATTGAAATATAACATTCCTCCAACATTCAGCTGATGCCAAATTTGTGTGGCCCCCTTTGTTCCCACAGTTTTTTAAATTTACATTTCAATCAGATGTTCATTAAACACAAAGCAAAAGATCACGATATATATCTCAAAAATGATTGCAATGTACAGAAAATGACTAAATTGAACAGCAACCTTATGCATCTTCAGAAAACAGTAAAGTGCATATTGATCAAAGACATCAACTACTGCAATGCAACACATGATTTATATACAGAAAGAAACTTAAAATGATCAAAATGTTGCAACAAGAAATAATGACTTTCCTCATATGAGGAATGTTCCTCCCACAACAACAAAAACAAAACATGCATCTTACTCACCCATGCATAATATTTCTTTCAGAAGTTAAAACTTTGTGAACTTAGCATCAACCTCATCAAAATATTTTAATTTGTCATACCAATCAATAAAAAAAAATGATGGCATTAAAACATGTCTCCTCCTTAATTGGAGCATGGCAGGCTCGGTTTTTGTGAAGAAAAGCAGGATGACAATGAAAATGAAACCTTTAAAGCTATGAATAGAAAATTACATAATGATTATTCACACATTTCTTAGCTAGTCATGCCACATTTGGGACTTCAACACACATTTGTGTCTTTTTATTTGATTAGGTATTGCTGAAAATCTCATATTTAGTTGGTGTCTGCACATTTAACATTTGCTGATAAATGTCTATTTTTGGCCTATTTTGTTTATTGCTAATTAAAACTTGATTCAACTATATAATTAGTATAAGCACTTAGCAGCAAACAGGTCTTTGTTTCAGTGTGTCATGTGAAAGTGCAATGTTTTGTTCCTTATTTACAATCATATAATAAAAATAAAAATAAAAATAATTATTGGACCATTGTTTTATTCAATTTCTTGTTTATTTGAATGCCTGGTACAACTAAAGGTAGATTTGTTTGGACAAATATAATGAGAAAAACAAAAATAGCTGATAAGAGTTTAATTTAAGAGCTGATATCTAGCCATTTTCCATGGTTTTCTTAAAAATAACCAAAATCATTATCAAGAAAACCATTTGAAGACCAAATTGAAGAAAACAAGGGTGATGTAATAATTTTTCCATGACTGTATATACAAGTCGCCATTCCATTGTTTGTGATATATTGTATCTTTTTCTCTTTGCCAGGTGATAATGGAGACTTTAAACTGAGAGTGGTGGCTGGAGATGAAGAGGATGTGTTCTTCATAAACACAGCTGGTAGTTTATGTCTTAACAAAGAGTTGGACAGAGAGAAAAAACCCTTCTACAATCTGACTGTGACTGCCAATGACCAGCCTGCATCTTTACAGTTCACCAGCACCGCACATGTTATTGTGGTGGTTGATGATGTCAATGACAATGCTCCATTGTTTGTGTCAGCCCAGACAGTCAGTATACCAGAGGACACCGCACTGCATTCTGTTATAATGACTGTACATGCTGAGGATGAAGACGTTGGCTCGAACGGGGATGTTTTATATTATTTCAACACTTCTGGTGGCATGTTTAGCATGGATAACAGAAGTGGAGAAATATACCTGGAGGACGCATTGGACAGAGAAGAGGTAGACACCCTGACTATTACTGTTACAGCCAGTGATAAAGGCTCTCCCAGGATGGAAACCATTATGAATATCACGCTGCATGTTCAAGATGTAAATGACCACGACCCCGTGTTCTCTCAAAGCACCTACAGCTTCACAATCAGAGAGGATATCCCCAGAGGAACAAGCCTGTTTCAGGTTCAGGCTCTTGATCGAGACATCGGGACAAATGGACAAGTACGGTACATATTGAATGAAACGGGTCCGTTTGTGGTGGATGCAGTTCGAGGAGTCATCACAGTCATGGACAAACTGGACAGGGAGAGGGATTCAAACCACACTATAACCATAATGGCTGTAGATCAGGGGAACATGCAGAGATCTGCTACTGCTTCTGTCTGTATCACAGTGTTGGATGTCAATGACTTTGCACCCCTCTTTACTCCACAAACACTGGCCATACATGTAATGGAGAATGAGGACGACCCCTCTCAGCTAACATATCAGGTGCTTGTTGCTCTTGTTAACCCTCTGGGGTCTGAGCCTATTTGCCCTTTATATACCACATTATATTTACCATACTCATGTTTGGTATTTGGTATTTTCTCAGCACAACTTCAACATGATCTGACAATTATTTTATCACTTTATCCCACTTTATTAATATATTGAGCCCAACAATACACAAAAATCATGAAATGTGAGATAAAATTGTACTATTTATGACAATAAAAAACACAAATATGCTCAATTAACTGTTTAAGACCTGAAAAATGTAAACATAGGTTACATATATGAACATATAAAGGTAAAATTCAAATCTAATATAAAAAATGACCATAAAAACATGTTTATTTACAGGAACAGTGTTAGATGATTAGATTTTTACAGAATGCCACGCCTGCCTCGTCCCATCCCACTTTTACACTTGAATAAATATTTTTGTACTATCAAATTAAAATGATCATATCTTTGGTTTTAAATGACCTCGGAACGTCAAACAAAAAAATTGAGAAAGTTTCAAGTCTGTAATTTGGAGTGAAGTCGACAGTAGCGCTGCACGTGACCTTGTTTTTTGTTACGGCGCTTTGAAAAAAAGTCACATTATCATAGTCCCCAGAGGATTAACTGACAACTTCACTGACTGTTGATTACAGAATGTTTTTATGTTAATTTCCAGATTCTTTATGTCTTTTTCTTAACCAGGTCTCAGCTTTGGATGAAGATGTAGGTGTCAACAGCCAGCTTACCTATTTTATACAAGCAAATAGTGATGGTTTGTTCTCCATAACTCCCAGTGGCACATTCCAAATTTTACACATCCTGGACAGAGAGAGGGAATCATTTTACTACGTTACCATCATTGCTGTTGATTCAGGTGATTTATATATTAATTATATAATATATATAATGATTCTGTAGTTGTTTCAGTGTCAAAGTAACTTCAGCAGTTGGATAAACCATTATTTTCTTTGTCATTTGAAGGATTGCCCCCTCTAACAGGAACCCTAACCATACACGTCATAGTGGATGATGTCAACGATAACGGCCCAGAGTTTACTGAGGAAGTCTACAACACCATAGTGTCGGAGGACAGTCCTACGGGCACTGTGTTTGCCATGATAACTGCATCAGACATGGATGAAGGCGTCAATGGGGAAATAAGGTAAAATGTTAAAATTTTACTCAAAACTTCAGCAATTCTGTTCTGTAAACTGCTGAGAAATCCCCTTATCGTCAGTTTACCTATAGGACAAAGCATACATCATCTGAATCCCCTAGGTCTGTAGTTTCCTGAGGCTGTGATTATCCTAGAGGTCATTTTATACAGTAAGGTCAAACGGTCTTACTACGATGAAATACTGCTATGCTAACATAATCAAATATGTATAAAATTGGGGTCATAAAACCCACTGGAGTCTCAACTTTAGACTCAATATATGCAATTACAAGACTGTTTATAAACAGTCTATAGGCACCCCAGTATGCAAAAACCCCTTTAAAAAATTGGCATGTCAGTTTTAATCCTCACTCAAATGAAGCCTAACTTTGAAATTTTTTATTTAGCCCCCCTTCCTGACGAGAAAGCTTTAAGATTCTGTCTCTAAAAGTCAGCTCAGGACACTGGTGTCCTCAAGGAGTTTTTTTATTCACTGAATGTGCTGCATAAAACCAACTGGAAATTACTCTTGGATTCTACATACATTAAGTTGATTGATTGATTGATTGATTGATTGAGAATTTATTTGAACAGAAAATAAAAGATGAACAATTAAAAACAAACGAACAACAATAAATACAACACAAAATGAAACAACAACAAGACAACACCTATTTGTGTTCAAAAGGAATGGGAAGAAGCCAAAGCTTATTAAAGCCCAATCCCTTCTCCCTATGTTAATTTACTATATTCAGTTGTATAACAACAATAATATTTATATATATGTATGTATAACACATAGTAATGTAGTGATACATTACTATGCATACAACATATTATTACCATTATTAACATACATAACTTGTTATTATGTTATACTTTATTGTATGACACTGACAGGATATTGTATCTCTCAACACTCCTTTAGGTATTCCATTGAGAACCTTGATGTGCCTTTTGCCATTGAGGAAACATCTGGAGAGTTGTTTACAACTGATGTCCTGGACAGGGAGACAGTAGCCATTTACAGGTTGATGGTGATTGGCAGTGATGAGCACCCTACGCGTCCTCTTTCAAGCTCAGTGGTTGTTACTGTTCTCATTGGAGATATTAACGACCACTGGCCTGAGTTTATGAACAGCCCATATGTGGCATATGTTCCCACTGAGATGGTGCCAGGTTCGAGTTTTTACTTCTGCTTGGTAGTTGTATATTTCATTCTGAATAACAGGAAATTTAATGTGTTTGTTTTTATTCCTTCAGGCTCAATTGTTTGTGCAGTGAGAGCGACAGATGGAGACACTGAGATGAACGCAGAGCTACATTATTCTTTGTATGGACAAAGTTCAGATCTGTTTTCCATCCATCCATCCATTGGCACTGTATATTCTTCAAGTGCTCTTTGGGGAATGGAAGATATGGTTGTCAATGTACATGTGGAAGATGCTGGAGAGAATCCTAAATTTGACACCACTACCATCAGCATCAGGTTTCAGAACATCTCCGACTTTCCAGAGATGTTTGTGTATGTTCTGAGTGATTCACTCTCTGAGGACGAGCCAGTTGGAACATATCTGGGAGTTGTGGTTGCAGCTAGCATGAGAGCTGAACCTGTTTCTTTCTATCTAGCTTCTGGAAACTTTGAAGGCATGTTTCATGTGGAGCAACTGAGTGGAGTGTTGACAGTGGAGAACCCTCTGGATTATGAGAACAAAAAGGAGTTTACTTTGTTGATAGAAGCCAGGGACTCTGGCTCCCCTCCTTTCTCATCATTTGCAGAAATTCACATAAACATCACTGATGTAAATGATAACTTCCCTCACTTCACCCAAGCTGAGTACAGGTGTGAGGTTTTTGAGAACTCCCCGCCATCTTGGGTTTGTGATGTTCTTGCCATTGATGCAGATTCAGGCGGCTACGGCATAGTGCAGTACAATATAACAGGGGGAAACACTGATGGTTTTTTCACCATTGACCCTGAAAATGGTTTGTTGAGCACCACTGCAAGTTTAGACAGAGAAACTACTGCTGAATTCAATCTTACAGTCGAAGCTGCAGAGCTAAACAGCCCTCTTCATAAAGACACAGCAACCATTATTGTTGCTGTTTTAGACAGAAACGACAACGCACCTCGTTTTTCACAGATTGTTGTCACAGAGGTACCTGAGGATTCCCCAATTGGACACACCATTATACAAATCACCTCAAACGATGATGATACGGGTGCCAATGCAGTGATTAACTACTCCATAATTGACCAAAGTGATGATTTGCCATTTAATATTGACTTCACCTCTGGTTACATCACAGTTGAAAGACCACTGGACAGGGAGATGCAGGATCGTTTTATTTTTAAAGTAAATGCAAATGATTCAGCATGGGGCATTAGCACTGATGTCACTATAATCATTGCAGATGTCAATGATAATGCCCCAGTATTTTCTGATCATTTCTACAGCCTTGCTCTTGCTGAAACCAAAGACGAAGAAGTGTTTGTTATTCAGGTTGTTGCTACAGATGCAGACATGGGGCAAAACAGTGAGATCTTGTATGTTATTGAACCTCCAGATGAGCAGTTTTGGGTGAATGCTTCCTCTGGTGACATCTATACAAAACAGCTGCTAACGTTACATAATTCTGCTTTTGGAATCTACCAGTTTACAGTTATTGCATTTGATTGTGGCAGTGTTCCCCTGTACAGTAACACCACTGTCACAGTGAGATTAGAACCATATAACTATTACCCACCAATGTTTTTACCTTCCCAGCCTTTGATTGCTATCCCGTACCACATGGCTGTTGGTACTCAGGTGGTCCACTTCACAGCAATAGATCAGGATGTCAGTAACAGCAGCCTTGGCATTGAATATGCTCTGAATGGAGGCAATGCATCTGATTTCTTCTGGATCCAAGCAGACAATGGAAAAGTTACATTAAATCAAAGTTTGGTGGAGAGTGTAAATTTATTCCTCACTTTATTAGTTACTGCAAAAGACCAGGGCTTCCTCTCTTTGGCATCACAGACCGAAATCACTTTTGAAATCACTGGAAGGAATCAATTTTCACCGAGCTTTAGAGAGCCAGATGTCATTTTCTCTGTCCCGGAGGACTTGTCGGTAGGATCAGTAATTGGGAAAATTCAAGCAGAAGATAGAGATTATGGTCCCAATGGTGCCATCATGTACTGCATTACCTCAGAAAATCAATATTTACCGTTTTCTTTAGGAGAAGCATCTGGGATGCTAACACTAATCAGAGAGCTTGACTTTGAAAAACAAGTTGTTTATCATTTCCATATCAAAGCCCTGGATGGAGGCTGGTTCTCTAAAACAGGCATGTTAAATGTAACAGTGGTAGTTATGGATGTGAATGACAATCCTCCAGTCTTTTCATCCTCAGAGTATATCACATCAGTGCCTGAAAACTCAGAAACTGGAACAAATGTTCTCTCTGTGAAGGCCGCAGATGCTGATTCAGGTGCTAATGCAAAAATATACTACTCTCTGATTGCTGGCCATGTGGATAAATTTGCAATTGATTCAAGAAATGGCACTATCACTACAATGGATTTGTTTGATTATGAGCAAGAGCAGAGCTTTGATATAACAATCAAAGCTTTAAACATTGGTGGTCATACTTTGTTTAGTTTGGCACACGTTGTCATCAAAATCTCAGATGTGAATGAGTTCACACCTTCATTTGGGAAAAAAGAATATAACTTTTCTGTGTTTAAAAATGTGCCAGTTGGAACCAGGGTTGGAAAAGTAACAGCTATAGATTATGACCAAGGCTCTGAAGGACAGGTGTTTTACCTGATGTTTGGTGAAAACAAATCTATGGGTTTTGAAATCAACAAACTTTCTGGAGAAATATACACAACAGGCAGTTTGAGGAAACAAGGCAACAGTCGAGTAGTTTTAAAAGTTCTGGCGAAGAACTCTGGTGTTATCACTGGCTTGGATGTAGACGAGACTTTGGCCCACATCAGTGTGATCGACACAAACGATGCTCCCGTTTTTACCTCTGCACTCTATTTAACCAGTGTTGCAGAAGACAGCCCGGTTGGGACATCTGTGATGACTTTGAGTGCTCTGGATGAGGACTCCATCTTGGAATGGAACCGTGTCCTCTTCAGTATTGATAATGGAAACACAAACTTCTCTTTTGCTGTTGATCCGTCCAGTGGCGTTATTTCAGTAAACTCTTCACTTGACAGAGAACTGTGGCCACTTTATAATCTCACTGTTACAGCCACTGATAATGGCTCTCCTCCAGCCACTGGGACCACTAATGTCATTGTGACTATTGACGACGTTAACGACAACGCTCCCAAACTTACATTCACTGAAGCTCAAGTGAAAGAAAATCAGCCTCAAGGCACTACAGTTGCCAGATTGAATGCATCTGACTCTGATTTGCCACCAAACGGAGGACCTTTTACTTACTGGTTGGTAAATCCTTCAACAGGTGGTGCTTTTTCACTGACTCCTGATGGAGTTTTATTCACCACACGGACTATTGATCGGGAACAAATCTCTGCATATAGAGTCCTGGTGGCTGTTCGGGATGCAGGGATCCCTATGCTGTCATCAACAACAATGATCCACATCAAGATTGTGGACGAAAACGATAACCCTTCACTGCCTAGAAATATCTTCATCGAGGTGAAATATTTTGGCAGTTCTTTCCAAGGAGGCATGATCGGTAACGTCTACCCCGAGGATCAGGATGAGTCTGATACGTTCAACTGCATAATCAAAAGTGGACAGCTTAATATGTTTACAATATCTAATGGCACATGTGAGCTGTGGTCGTCTCCTTTTCAAGGCGAGGCTACATTTAACATCACTATTGAAGCTACGGACCAGCTTCACTTCCCAGTCAACAACAGCATCTATGTGCACTACAAAGGTTTCACAAATGCGTCTATAGACAGCTGTATATTATTCTACGTGTCATCTTCCTCAATGGAAGAGTTTATGTCCAATAAGTATTTACGGTTTGTTAAAGCTCTGGACAGTCTGTTTAATCTACAGGCCTCTAAAACTCATGTATTTGGAATCAAACATATTGGCAGTGAAATCCTTCTATTGGCCGCGGTGAAAAATTACAACGGTCAGTATCTTAGCAGAGAGGTAGCCAGTGGTATCTCCACAGGCCATAAGAAATTACTGGAGGCTCAGAGCAATGTGACGATTTCTCACATAACAAGTGATCCATGTCTCACCGGCCCTTGTCGAAATGGCGCAACGTGCAACAAAAACATTTACATCAGCCAGGACGTTGCTGTTCTTGAAAGCTCGGCGGTCATCTTTGTGTCACCACAGAAAGAGGTTTTTAATTGTACCTGTCCAGCCGGCTTTACCGGGACACTGTGTGAAGATGACATCGATGAATGTGAAGTGAATCTCTGTGAGAATGAAAGCACGTGTGTGAATACTGTGGGAAGTTTCTACTGTTACTGTCAGAGTGGCTTCTCTGGCACTTT
Organism: Centropristis striata; assembly: GCF_030273125.1. Classification (NCBI taxonomy): domain Eukaryota; kingdom Metazoa; phylum Chordata; class Actinopteri; order Perciformes; family Serranidae; genus Centropristis; species Centropristis striata. The sequence goes on along the minus strand of NC_081520.1, from coordinate 13,154,338 downwards.
CTGCTCCACTGATGTAGATAAATGCCTGAAGGTGAAGTGCCACAACGGAGGAACTTGTATTCCCACTCTGGATGGATATCACTGTCACTGTGTGCCTGGATTTGAAGGTAGACTTTGGTGTATAAAACAATAACATTATTCTGCATGAAGAGATTCCAGAATCTCGTCAAAGTCTTTTTGTTTTTTAACCAGGTGAAATGTGTGAGCAGTCCATAGACCACTGTAGATCAACTCCTTGTGTTCAGGGCAGCTGCTTTAATTCACAGACGGGATTCTCTTGTCAGTGTCCCTTTGGTAAGAATAATGGATAAAAAAGATCTTGGGAAATTACCCAAAGTTTCCCAAGCTACAACAGAGAACAATTAAATCATTAATGTGTACAAACATGATATTTCCTTGTTATTTTAGGGGTCAGTGGAGTCCACTGCGAGGAGCACAGTTATGGCTTTGAGGAGCTGTCGTTTATGGAGTTCCCTCCGTTGGATCGCAGGACTAATTTAATCTCCCTCGAGTTTGCAACAGTGCAGAGGAATGCCCTGCTCCTTTACAACCCTGGAGGTCTTTCCAGCAGGGAGTTCATTGCACTGGAGATACTGGAGGGGGCCATACTTCTCTCTTATGACCTGGGCTCTGGACCTGTGAGGCTGCAGACACACAAGCAGGTAGCAGACGGACATTTCCACAGTGTCACTGCCAGGAGGATTGGGAATGTGAGTTTCAGAAATATCAGCAGATACACAATGTTATTGATATGACATTTCTAATTTGGAAAACTAAATTTGAAAGACTTATGCATCACTATTTACATTTAACAGATGGGTTCTTTGCATGTGGACAATTGCACGGATGTCGAGAGCAATGCATTTTGTTTTTCTCAGAGTGATGGCAGTGGCTTAAAGAGGTAGCTGTAAAATGATCCTCACGACTTACCCACTCATAGTTTCTGGTTTTGACCTTGTGTGTAATCTTTATTAACATACTCTTTCTGTCTGTATCTACAATCAGAACACTGGATGTTGGCAGTAATATGACATTTGGAGGAACAAGAACTTTTGATTCTATTTTACTGCATCTCAGTCAGATAAAAACCCATGACTTTGTTGGATGCATTCGTAACATTCATGTGAATGGCATCCTGTTGAGACCTTCAATGGCCCTTGCAACATATAACATCCTTGAGAGGTGAGCATTTAATATACACAATTTGCTTTAACAATATAAAAGAATAACTTCCCTGTTTCAACTCTTTCTCTCAACTCATCTGCTGCCATCTTGATTAAATACTATAAACTGTATTTTCAATTTATTTATATGAAATAGAAAATCTCACTCTTTGTTTCTTTTATATGCATGTCTACATTCAACATTTTGTCTTTGTATCTCCTTTTTTTTACAAAGGTGTCCCCGGACAACACCGTCACCATGTCAAAGCAACCCATGTCAGAACGGAGGTGTGTGCCATGACCTTTGGTCTGACCATCTCTGCGAGTGCAAAAGCCCTTTTACTGGAAGTAACTGTGCTAAAGGTAAAGATACCTTTTGAAGGGATGGTTCAGATTGTTTCAAGTGGGGTTGTATGAGGTGAAGCAGGCAGGAGGAGACTAGGCAATGTTCTGTTGTGAATGGGGGCAGCAGCAAAACATATTTTAACCGCTTAAAAAAAAGACACACCTAAAAAATCAATATCACTTTTAGTTTATTCTAAATTTAGAATGTTTTCACAGTTTTATCTCGCTGTCAGACAGTCTCCAGTTCCCTCTCTCTTTCAGCCGTTCAGTCTCCCTTCACCAAAGCTTTCTTCTGTATACTCGGGTTTATAAAGGTTACCTCCTGTCTTCACAATGAACAGCATTCTCTGTTCACTGTTTTACTGTCAAAATAACCTTAAAAAACTCCAAACTATCCCTTTAATACACAGAACAGATTTTTGTTTGATATTCACTTTATCTTTAATACTCTTTTTTCCATGCTCTGTCTTTCTGAATAGAACTGTCAGATGAGCTTGTATTACGATTTAATGGCAATGACTACATTGAGTATGTCATCAAGGAACGATTCAAGAGAGATTACCTGCTCGAAGATTTGCTGGATGATGAAAAAGGAGTAGACCCAAGAGTTATTAATATCAAATTTAAGACCCAAGATAATGGAGTGTTATTATTTGTTGCCAGACAGACAGAATACAATATGCTGACGGTAGGTATGGATGCATTTTTCACATATTTACTGATCTCAGATTCATTCTCGATTTGTGTGTGAAATTGTTTCTTTTTTCTTGTCTTATTCAGATAAAAGACAGAAAGCTTGTGTACATTTCTAAAGATACAGTGTCCGGACACCTGTCAGAGTTCACTGTGGACTCTCCTGTGGCTGATGGAGTCTGGCATGTCCTCTCGTTGTTCAGCAATGGGCAGGACACCTTTCTGCTTGTGGATAGTACCTCGGTCTTAAACATTACTGACAGCAATATGGATCTCACTCCTGTTAGTGTGGAAAAGATTACTTTAGGCGCAGCTCTGACGGGTGATTCAAAGCTCCAACAGATAGGTAAATATAATAATCACTGCTGACAAGTTAAGTGTTATTGTGTGAACCAAATATAAACTGTCTTTCTTGTTTTTGTGACAGGGTTCACTGGCTGTGTGCAGTATTTAAATGTGAGTGGTTACACTCTGCCTGTCAGTGGACACAGTGTAATGGTGAACGTCTGGCCCAGCTCGACTCTTGTCCAGTCGAACTGCAGCTCTCAGAGTGTCTGCCTCCCTTCGCCTTGTTCTGAGGAGGATACAGCCAGGGGGCGTTGTTTATCTGCACACTGTCAAAACCGGTGGAGTGTGTGTGGACTTGCTGTGCAGAACAAGTCCTGCATTTGTTTGCATAATGTTTCTAACCACAACTGTGATATCTGCATCTCTACAACAGAGAGCCGTAATGGATGCACTGAAGCACAGGGCAGTGTTCCTCTGTGGCTCATAGCTGTGATTCTTCCTCTAATCACCATCCTGGTATTTCTTGGAATGTGTGTTGCCCTTTATGCAGTGAGACGGCAGAGTGCAAAGTGTCAGAGTCAAAGCTCGCCGCAGAAAACAGAGCAAGGCGCAGACAATGTAGCGTTTCGCTTTGATGACAACAGAACGTTGACAGATGCTGTGTCTGCAGAAAAAGAGGAACAACACGACCCAATGAGAGCTGATCCGCAGAGGTCAAATGTGGAGTTTTATGGTGATGCTAGTCTGTCAAGCATTCAGCCGCTGCCGAACAGTGAGCTGGAGTATTATGAAATCGGCAGCATTTCAAGTGCACTTCATTCTGACACTGCCTCACTGAAGCTTAGCTGGCACAAGCATCTGTACAGCACAAAGTGCGTGAAAGCGGATCCTAAACGGTGGGGAGATTTGAGGATGCTTTTAGCGGGATTTAAGAAAGAACGCTCCAGTGAGGAGAGGGCAAAAGGTCCTACAAAGCCTCAAGATGAACAGTTGTTGACTAACAGTGACACAGAACCCTCCCAGAATGCACCACCTTATAACAAGAAGAGGTTCCTACAAGCAGAGTTTGTGGAACCTGTACAGTGCCTCACATTTGAAGAAATTGGTAAACTAAAAACTCCTCAAGAGAAGGCAACGTCTTCACATCGAGCACCTCTGAGGTCTAAACTGGCTACAACGATAATCAGTGCTTCATCTGACAGTGAAACAGACAGCTCATTCACCTGCTCTGGGTCTGAGTGCAGACATTCTTTCATCAGGAAATATATTCACGACCAGTCGTCCCTGTCAGCTTGCAGCTTCAGACAACAAGGCACGTTGCCTGTAAGCTCATTCTTAAAACACACCAGTTACTCTGCTGCAGGTCAGCAAAATATTGAAAGTGCTCCTTCCAGTATGTTTGATCGATGGGAAAATATTTTAAATATGCACTTGCCTTTTAGCAGCTATGCTCCCGTATTTGAGGACATAGCATGTCTCCCCACCGACCCCAGTCAGAGCCATGATATGCAAAGTGACATAGAGGAAATTATCTGACATTATCTGATGGTGGATGTGTAGGGGATCGCTAACGGGTCAGGTAGAAAACTAAACGAAATACTTGTGCAGAATGTTGCTTTATTAAAATCGTTTTTGTTCAATAAAATTAATGAACAATGTGAATGAATTAAAACTATTTGAAATATTATTGTAACTGGGGTAACATGTTTGTGTATCTGGGACTGTATATGTTTGTATAATACTTAACCAAATTCATCCTGCAAAGCTCGCCTGAAATGCATTGAAACAGAACACGTCCTTCATTTATCCATTTTGATTTCTTCTCTTTTGCTCACTTTTATTTTCACCTTACCCTTTACTTTATTTTCAATTTAGTTATTAGGGCAAATGACAAATGACAAATTTGAATGGATCAGACAAACAATTTTAATTATGATCTATTCTCTATAAATGGAAATGTGCTTATTCCTGGACCTCTACTATAGTGTGTTATTGTTGCTAATGCTAAGATTTTTTTCTTGCAGGGTTGCTTGTCAACACCGCCCTCTGTAATCAGTGTTCAACTGTATATCCATATTTCTCATATTAAACCTATGAAACAAAATTATCACACAAGAGAAACTTTGGGACAGGCCATTCAAAGTCATATGCTTCCTCTTCGGGTGGCTAGATTGCTGTGATTGACTACAGTTGACATTAACAAAGACATGAATAACTGCAGCATACCGAGTCATCATTACATTGTTCAAACTGATGCATCCATGATGCATCATAAAGATAATATTACAGCATGGAAACAAACCCTTTTTGTCTTGACTGTTCTGTAATATCAGTAACATTCACAGTAACATCACTTTTAATACATTACTTTGGCTTGACAAAGCCACCTCTTTAGGTGTTTAGAGATTTCTTTCATTTTTAGTCCATATATAATTGGATAAAACAGAGGATAATACAAAAATGCTTGGAAAGTCATAATGAAATGTATATCAGATCCTAGTCGACTGACAATTACATCATATGCACACAAACAGGAAAAGAGACTTAAAACTATCAAGTGGGGTAAACAGGTTTGTGAAGCTTTAGTTCTAACTTCTCTACTACTTCGATAGGATATTGTAAGTATTCTGATATATGTAAAGTATATAAATAACAAAGGGAAAACTGACATGGTTACCATAGCAAACATACCAAACATAACTCTTGCTCTTGGAATCACACAGTGGAGAGCGTAAACTAAATTGTTACAAAAAATTGTATTCAAAGTTAAATGGCAGAGTTTTTGGTTAGCACTCATTATAACTATAACTGCAAATTCACACAAAGGAACAAGCCAAGCTAGAAACAAAATAAAAGTTACAGTGTTTTTTCTCATGATAGTGGTATATTGCAGAGGTTTGCATATAGAAACATACCTGTCATAGGCCATGGCTGACAACAGAAAGAAATCTGCAGCACTCAGGGAGTAGAATACATATAACTGAAGGAGACAGGCTGAATTTGATATGATATGGTTTTTAGCTAAAATGTTAATTAACATATTTGGGTACATAGCAGTATTGTAAACAATAGAGTTCATTAACAAAGCTGCAATAAAAATGTACATTGGCTCATGGAATTTCCTGTGTATACAAATAAGGTACACAATGGTGACACTGAAGCACATTGCTAGAGAATATACCGTAAACATAATAAAAAAATATAAAAACCTGTATTTGCCCATTGCCACATATCCAGTTAGAGTTATATATGTCACATTTAAGTCATCATCCATGAGGAATGTCACAAATTAAACCATCAATACATAAGGCAGTTCTAAGACGTTTACAACAAGCACAAATGTTTAAACTGAGAAAGTAAATTTAACTATGAATATTGCAACATAGAGAATGTATTTGATTGTGTCTTTTACTTACTTCAGATACCTGTCCTTCAACTGCACCCTTATTTGTGCTAAACTTCAGAGATCAGTTGTGTAGTGAAATATTCTATTTGGACAGAATGCTTTATGACATTTGTTCGGCCTCCATGGATCTCATTAATTCTTCAACCAAGAGTTATCATGTCAACAACTTAATCAAACTCCTCAGGCTTTAATACTAGGTACTGCAAGGACCTTTCATCGGCTAAACTACCAATTTGTGAACTCAAAATACACTCGTGTTTTTATAGAAAATAGTTAGAGGGTGTCATTTTCATTCAAATTGATTACAACCTTAAACCAGTTTGATTTCATGCCAACAGGCTAAACTGGCATCTGTCTTTTTTCCCCAGATCTTTATTAACAATGAAGGAAATACAGGCATTCAGTATATAAACAAGACATACAAAGAAAAATGTCAGTTACAGTATCTGTAGAATGAAATATATATGTTTAAAAATAAATAATATCAGGGTATAAGTTGCTTCCCTTTATATTATTCTGGGGTTCCTGAAAATACGTTTTTAAAGTGTATGAGAGTGCGCTCACATTTCTTATTTGATATCAACTCTAAAGTTTTGATATAAAATTTTAATTCTCTTGTGAAAACGCTAAAGTTAGGGAGGGATTTGGAAAACTTCATCTTGTGGATGTGAAACTTACCCATCAGAAGCATAAGATTTGTTATAAAGCACACTGTTTTGTTATTAGATTAAAATTTTGAGATAAATCTTTAGGTTCAAAATCGATGGGCTGTCCAGTCTTATCAAGTATGAAGTTTTCCATATCCCTCCAAAATATAGATGACACATAAATAAGTGTAAAGTTGTCTCTGGCTCATCTCCACAAAAAGTGCACATTTCGCTTATATCAGCAAACCTGGAAATTGATTTATTACATGGGTAAATTTTATGCAAAATAGCAAGACAAGGAATTAGAAAAGTAGAAAACTACGTAAGTGAAATGCATTCACCTGAGAAAAAGCTTTTTTGAAATAATAAGATAATTATCAAAGAATTCATGGAAAAGTAAAAGATTTCCTCAGTTTACTGTATTGATGATATCATTTATCAATATAATTATTTCACAAAAACAAGAGCAGTATATTTTTCTTGAAAAAACTGCTGAAGGACATGTGTTTTTTGCTCAAGCGAATACATTATGCTATTATAGAAAACAGAATATAACAATAAAATAAAATATTATGATTTGACTCCGTAATGAGGCAGGTATGGTTCAGTCACATTCTAACATCATGTTCTGCATTGTGGGTCAGACAGGATTTTTTAAATTGTAAACAGGAGTGTGACAATCAAAAATAAACAGATAAACATCAAAATTGGTTCTAAAACTCAGACAGTCAGATTTGAAGCAGCAACAGTAAACAACACATCACTTAATTTTATTGATAGCACATTGCCATATTGTTTTTTTTTTCAGTTATTGTGCTGATACCCGTTTTCCTAGTATAGTAAATATTCGTTTTTTCAACTTCTCTTTGATATCCTTGGTTTTGAAACAGTATATCACTGGGTTGACAGCAGCTGGTAAAAGACTGTACAGCATTACAACAATAATGCGAACTGGAGCACTGAAAGTGAATCCCAAAATATTTGCCAGGTAAACAAAGCATCTTGGCATGTAAAACAGACATGTGACGAGAAGCTGTGACGTGCAGGTAGACAGAGCCTTGAAGGGGTTGCCGTCAGAGTTGGACATTGTCATAACAGCAACAATGATGACAGAATAAGAGATGATGATTAAACCCAGAGGCAACAACAAACTGATCATGGCGAGAACAAATGCAGGTAACTGGACTCTTTGTACATCATGACATCCAAGCGCTGTTATTGCGATATGGTCACAAAAGCAATGTGCAATTATGTTTAAATTACAGTAAGGCAATGAAAGAGCATCTAAAACTATAGCGCTCATCCATGTCGCTGGCATTAACCATGATAATCCACATAGCACAGAAGCAGTGGTGTTTGTGAAAACAACTGGGTAACGCAATGGAGTACAAATTGCAGTAAAACGATCAAGCGCCATAACCATCAGGATAAAAGAATGACTTGTCCCCAAAAGGTGAACAAAATACATTTGTACAAAACATCCGTAAAATGAAATAATGCTGTCATCAAACCAATATATTGATATAACCTTTGGCAAAGTAACAGTCCCAAACGCCAAGTCAGTTAGTGCCAAGTGGCAAAAGATCAGATATGTGGGTTTGTGAAGAGATCTTTCACATTTAACAAACACTAAAATGAAAATATTTCCAAAAGCTATAGCCAAGAAGAGAATTAAAAGCAAGGCTGTTACAGGTCCATAATACTCCTGTGAAAGTCCAGGAAATCCCAGGATGAAGAAATCTTTTATCCTTGTTTCATTGGTGTAGAACATAATCCCTTGAATTCACAGTAACAACATGTCAAATAGAAAAAAGAAAAAATAGTTATTAGATATAACAAGTTGGCAAAAATTTTTTTTGCATGGAAGCATTAACAGTAGCTTTTACTACTTCAGATCTAACAATTAATCAACAACAGTGCCACACATCAGTGTAGTTTTGTGTTTTCTGTGCAGGATCTACTTACCTCATAAAGCTTTCAACAGACCCAGCAACTGTTCCATGTGCATACATCAACATCTAAATGCAGTGCACCTAATATGTACTTCCAATCTTCAGTATATGTAAACAGGTTGATGCCAAATGAGCTCCACCCCTTCTACTTTGAATCAGTGCTGACATGACACTTAAAGAGTAAAATGTTGTTCAGTTTCTAATTAGTAGCTGAAAGCCATTAAAAAATATGCAGCTGAAATATGGAGTAGGTTTCATGAAGATATAGACAACTCCGCTCTGTCAACAATTCTACTTAATTTTATCGGTTTACACAAAACTGGAATTAAAAAAAGATCTCTGACTAAAGAAGCCTGTTTAAACATTTTTATTTAAAAAATATATATATTTGGAAAGCATTAAATGGACCATAGTTTGCATGTTTGGAGTGTGCCACTGGAAAATTGTGGACTCATCAGTCCAATTATAATCAATTAACACATTTGTCCATACAGTTGCTGCTAATGATGAAAGTTGCATTTACAATATGTATTAAAAAACTCAATGTTGTTGATTAAATTTGTCATTTCATTCTTTAATTATATGCTTGAATGTTGAATTTCAAAACGGAATCGCAAAGCCTTTTATTTAATTAAACTTTAATAGGCTAGCTTTCTATTTTAATTACGTTTTCTCAAAGGAAGCAAGGAGAAATGGTGTGTTTTTTTCATCAACATAATGAGGAAATGACAAGATTCAATCTCGGACTGGATTTAAAAAAAGGGGGCGTTCCCGGTGGCACACCTGGTAGAGCGCATACCACGGAGGCCCAGTCCTCGTGAGCGGGCGGCCCAGGTTCGAGTCCGGCTCGGAGCCCTTTCCCGCGTGTCTTCCCCTCTGTCTCCCCCTTTCACTCTAACATCTCTACTGTCAATAAAGCTATAAAATGCCCAAAAACTGTGGACTTTCAGTCAGTCTTTAAAAACAGATAGATAATACGTCGCTTCCCTCTTTGTGTAGCTTTTCATTAGACTGTCTAAATGAGTCTCTGATTTTTAGGGTCTGTTTGAATACGGATGTATCACGCAGATAAACTAATTAGCCCTTAAAAGACGTAAGCCACAGACGCATTCGGCAGAAAATCGCCAGTTAACATAGCTATATTTGAGTCAAAAGTCGCGCGAGCGATAACACATCTGCACGCGCATTTATTTCGTGTCACGCGCGCAGATTTCAACTGCCGCGCGCACTTTTTTGATCTTCGCGCACATATTCAGCAGCCGAGTGAAGCAGATTCTCCCCCGTGCTCGCTTGCGGTGGAGCTCTGCTCGCGTGGAGCGAGGAGTTTTGACACATTTCGCCGACACAACAAATACATTTTCGGCGCGACGCAATTTGATTATATCACGTGGAGTGTCCATGTAAAGTTAACACTTCATCTCCTCTCTGCAGGTAAGAGTTTTATACTGCAAAGTGAAAAAGAATGACAGTAAAGTGTTTATCCTACATGTCAGCTCGCTCTGGACCGGCTCAATAAATTTACCATAAATATCACAATACGGGCGCACTACATGGGCGACTGGTTTTACTATGGAGAAGTGAATGACGGCAGGAACCAATCAGGAGGAGGATCAGTGTCCAATATGTACCTACCCTTTCCGGTTTGATGAATTGCTGGTGTGCTGTGATGAATTGCTGGTGTGCTGTGTGAAATGCTGGCGTGCTGTGTGAAATGCTGGCGTGCTGTGTGAAATGCTGGCGTGCTGTGTGAAATGCTGGCGTGTTGTGTGAATTGCTGGCGTGTTGTGTGAATTGCTGGCGTGTTGTGTGAATTGCTGGTGTGTTTTGCACTTCAGGGCCACCGTACAACTCGGTTAAAAAAAGACAAGTAAGTTAACGTTAGTTCAATAGCGACAGAGACGCTAATAATGAACAAGAGTCACGGCAACATATAGCAAGGAAGACGAGATAAAAGTTGGGAGTTAGTGGCTCGAAAATGTATAGTAATAAGATTACAGTAGAACAAGTTTGCAAGGAGTAAAAGGTGGAACTTCTGCTAAAGATTTGACCGTGTTCTATCTCCTACAGTGAGTATTAATGCTAATGTTAGCTAAATATTAGCTTTATCGCGCTAGCTTTACATACTGGTTAGTTTAAAATGTTTGACATTTCATTTGAAGATGTGGGAACAAAAAGACACACTGGTGGAAATGGTGGTCGCATATGACATTTATTGATCATTTCACTCAAAAAGGATGTAACAAAGGATAGCTATTGGCATAGTAATAACACTGTGTGTAAATTATGCAACTGAAGAGAAAGAAATGACTTAGGCAAATTTTTTGAACATGCCTTTGTGACTTAAGCAATATATGGTAACATTTTTTTTAAAGGTGTTTACATAAGAGTCACACAAGCCTCTCAGAAACATGACATGACAAGTATCATGAGCATTAATGTTACTTCAAAGTGTCATTAATGTACATGACACATCCCATGCATAGTCATGTTTATGACACGCTTCTGTCACTCTTATGTCGACACCTTCAAAATAAAGTGGTATCAATATTAGTGTCAACAATAAAACACTGATAACTAAACAATCTCCCTTTAGCTCTTCTTTGCTGGGTTCTTATCTGATGCCTATGAATGTGGCAAATTGTGAAAGAAGTGATGATCTTAAAGGGGTAAAATCACATGATCTGATCAACTGAGGATGTAGGCGATTTTAACAAAGGTGGCCGGCGTCATGAGGAGATGATTTAGGAAAAAAACTAACAATTTTGACAAAAAATGACTTGGGTGATTATTTTAACAGTGTGATGATTTGTACTACTATTTATTTATCTGCTAGGTCTGCAAGGGTTTTATTAATTATGGACTAATGTTGATCTTTTTATGTGTGTTGTTTTATTTGAAGCATTTCATGACTTATGGCAAAGAACAGTGGATTGTTTGTTGGAGAAATTGCTGATGGACATTCAGTAGATGAGCACCTGACCAGCAACCAGATCAACTTCACATCTCATCACAGATAAGCACTGAGCTTTCACCACACTCCATTTAGAACTAAACATAAACTTATTAATTAATATGTTGCAAATGCCCTATTAATTTGGTTTATACATTTCCAATAAATCAAATTGCCCCACTGTGAAGCTGGACCTTTCAGGTCATCGGAGGTCCAGTTTAGATAATTGGGGAGGACTTCTGCAACTGGGGAAAAAATGCAACATAAGTAAACGTGTGTGTAAGTCAAGTTTGTTTTACCATTTCAAATACATTCAGTACACATTGTATGCACAACTGATATGTTAAAGGTTCTTTTCATTAGGTTTTAACACTAATATAGAAGCAAAACCTATTTTCCCTGCAAAGATAGTGTGGAGTAATGGCATCCTCAGCAGAGAATGAAGTGACCCTCTGTTTGTGTTGTGATCTGAGCCTCTCTGTTCTTTGTTTCGCTAGCCAAACCTACTGCATGTTAGTGGATCAGTCCTATTGCATATGTCTGAAATGCTGGTGCTTTGGTGTGAGATGTAGTAGTTGTGAATTCTATCCAACCTTTCAAAGCCACGTTTGTAAGAAGGTCCTCAGTCATTTATTTGCCCTTTTAAAAAAAATTCTATGACAAAGAATCTGAACAGTTGTTCCTGTATGTTACCAGTAGGCAATTTTTTAAAGACCCGGTTCTATTAGGTCTCCTGCGACTTGAAAACTGCTCCATGAACCAGTTCGTTTTAAACCTTCCCCCAGCCTCAAAGATCCAAGAAGACACAGACAGAAGCGTTAAAGATTCAGAGAAAAAGTCACAATTAAAAATCTGTCTGCTGTTTCAGCCCCACATACAGAATCATGGATTTATCAATACACTGCCATAGATTTGGTAAATGTTTACACTCTCGTCTTTGTGATAACCCTGAGGGATTTGCTAATTAGCACAAGGTGTGTGGAGCACCACTTACTATACCCACAAAAACATCACAACATCTATTCAGTTCAGTTCATCTTTATTGTCAGACAAAAACATGAACAAAGTACATTGCATACATTAAAATAAGACAGGTATATTAATGTTTCCAAAGGGGGTGACGGGCACACTAGCCACTAAAACTACTAATTGACAGCAGCATGATAACTGTACTGTGTCTAGTAAATCCACAACTGGTGCTAATTTGTTCATTAATATTGTATTGAATAATGGATGTTTGTCCTCACTATTTAGTCTAATCACAATGGCAACATTGTGCTTGGTATTTTTCCCTCATAAACTTTTTGTACTTTTTTCTGTACTGATAATGCAGAAAACATAAAGTACTATTTCTCTCTATTAGTTCATCCCATCCATTATATGACATACAGTGAAGTATTTGTAATCAATATTCACAAACAAAAATACCATTTATACATCATGCCAACTTTTAATGAAAAAAAATTATGTTGTACAGTCACATTTCTTGCATATAAAACCTAACTTTTAGAGTGGATCACTGTCATATCAGTCTGTTACAGTATTAGAATGCAAGTTTTATCTGTATTCCAATCCTAGCTGTTTTCAGCTTCTTTATCAAAGTCTGCTTGATATCCTGAGTCTTGAAACAATATATCATCGGATTAACAGCAGCAGGTAAGAGACTGTACAACAATACCAATAAAATACGGATATCTAAACTGAAGGAAAATCCAACAGTATTGGCTACGTAAACAAAACACCTGGGGAGGTAAAAAAGGCAAGTGATAAATATTTGTGGTGTACAAGTTGATAAGGTTCTCTTGCGACCTGCAGCATTGGACATTTTCAAAATAACCACAATAATGGAAACGTAGGAAAACAAGATAAATGCAAGGGGAACCAAGAGACAAAACATGGCCATACAGAGAGTAGTGACCTGTACAATTTTAACATCCTCACCACATGCCTGACTTGTTATAGAAATGTGGTCACAGAAGCACTGAGCAATGACATTTGATTTACAGTAAGGTAAAGTGAGGGCTTGGAGAACAATGGTCACCATCAAAGGCAGAGGTATGAACCAAGCAAACCCACAGAGCACAGATATGATGTTGTTTGTGATTAGGACAGGATAACGCAGAGGAATACATATTGCAATAAATCGATCAAGAGCCATTACCAACAAGATGAAAGAAGTTACTGATCCTAAATAATGAACAAAGAACATCTGTGTAAAGCACCCATAAAATGAAATAATGCCATCACCAAACCAATATTTTGATATGATCTTTGGGAGGGTCAAAGTGCCAAATGTTAAATCATTCAGTGCCAGGTGACAAAACACCAGATATGTTGGTTTTTGAAGTGACTTCTCATAGACAACAAATGCTAAAATGAAAATATTTCCTATTGCAATAGATAAGTAGACAAAAAAGAGCAGAGCTGACACAGGTCCATAGTATTTTGGTGAAAGTCCAGGAAATCCAAGGATGATGAAGCTTCTCATCCTTGTAACATTGGTGTAGATCATTATCACCTATCTCACAATCAACAGATACATTTGCACGGTTAATTGGGTCATTAGTCTCATAAAAATATTCAGCTTAATGATTTTAAAATCTGGTTTAAGTTGCCATGAAAAAACAAAACATTTGCAAGTTGAAGCTTGTCTAATGTTCAGATTTGGTGGCTTTTCTCTTTCTCATGATTATAAAGTGAATACCTTTTTGAATTTGTTCAATCATAAAAATACACTTAGCACTTTTGACATATTTCTTAGGACTGTGGTAACTTGTGATTGATATTTGCCTTCATTTCTTAGATTTAAAAGAATACATGATTTGTTAATTGCATGCAAAAAAATATTAGATTAATGCAATTAAGATAATTAATTGACAACATTGTCAAATTGTTGATAACATGACAACATTAATTGAAGGGTTTAAGGTAATTAGATACGCATTGCATTATTCACTCCTCTGACTGCAATCTATCAAAACAAAAATTGACCAATGATAAAAGCTTTGATTATGAATTGAAACACTTTTCCTCACACGTTTTGAAAAAGCATGTCAATTCATTTCTTTTTCTTTTACATTTCAGTCAATAGGTGATCTGATAACTACATAATATACTAAAAAGGACCAAAGACAACAAGGTTTTGTGATTCCCATACAGAGACCAAGTAAGAGTCTTACCTTTCACATGCAGGCCAACAACTAAAAGCTGAGTGCAATGCTGAGCTGACAACTAATATTTGCACCCTGAGATGTCTGACTATCCTCAAAAGGTCATATTCTCAAATGAATCTCTCAATATGCCAAACATCTTTAAGCAAATTTTAAATGAATAATTCATAATGATATATATTTCCTTATGAATTATTCATTTAAAACCTGCTTAAAGATTTATAATTTACATCACTTAGATCATCCAATTTGATATTAATTCGATTGCATATATTTCAGTGACAATACCAATTTTTCTTGTATATGAAAGAGATTTGAGACTTTGAGACTTCATCCTCTAAATTGTCCAGGAACCCTCTGCATTACAAAAAATATACATTTTTACATTTAGAATAGTATTCAGAAATTTATGACATCTGCCTTTAGACTTTGTGGTGATTTCAGTCGAGGAGCTCCTGTCCAGGGGTGGCATTAACCAAATATTTTCCGTCATTGTTTTTTCATCATGGTAGAAACTTCTGAAGGCAGTCCCTCATTTTGACCGATTACAAAACTGGGGTGATATACCATAATGAAAATAATTTGCGCCCCTGTCTCGTCTTGTCTTGATCTAATGTGCAAAACCTTGTTGTCCAGCTGGCTTCAGCTAACACATTGGTTGGCTCTGTGCGCTTGTAAATATTTGCTTCGAGCGCCGGAGCTCTATAAGAATACACATTTCTGATATATGGAGCTCCACACTGTAACGTTACTGTGGGCTCTCTGTCTGAGCAGCAGCGCTGAGCCCATTGAATGTGTGACAAACAGCTGAAACTGCAGCTAACTGCCGTTAGCTGGTAGCATACAAATGCAAAATGTCACGGCATTTGTGGATGTTCACATCAAATTAACTGCTGATGTCAACATCCACAATTGATGCCACTTCCACAAATTTAGCCTGGATATTTCAGGGGTTACCAAGCTCGGCTGATCAATAAATGGATTATTTATTAAGACAACCCTGTCAAAAATGGTAAACAAACTGAGTAAATTTGAGCACAGTAATTTTGATGGCGTTGATAAAATAGGGGGAAAAAGGGGGACTAGTGCAGTGGACGATTAAGGACAAGCTTGTTACACCTCTTTTCTGTTTATTATTTTTAGGTATTGTGGTGTTGACATTAAAAAAAGGGATCGCTGTCTGTGTTCATCTTTTCTCCCTGTGCCTTTAAAACTCTGTGATGTAGGGCTGTAATATTTTTCCTTATATTCATTATATCTGAGTTACCTGAGACTAACGGGGGGCAACGCAAGACTAACGGGGTTAAAGGTCATGCATCTACGGGAAAAAAGGTTGGCCAAAAAAGACTACCAGCTCAGGTTAGAGCTTCACACAAACATGAGAATATACAGATACATACACACAAATATATGTATATATAAAATTTATCTTGGAATTTATGAATTGTTATCGAAAAATGAAATGTAATATTAATTTTGAATCTAAGAATAGATTTTTTAAAAACCCAATCTACCCTTGAGTATATCAGTGATTTAAGAAATCTGTTTTGTTTGACCCCAAACTCACAGTGACATATTAAAATGACTGTACAAGGTGGTTTTCTTTAAGTAATTGCATTTGTTTTAAAGTCTAAAAAAATTCAGCACACATTTGGTGTTGATTAAACCTCTGTGCACAATATGAAAAGTTCAGAGTAGGCGACCCCTAGTGGTACTTAAAAAAAAGACACAGAAAAGCAATGCAGCCCCTATATAATTTAATGACTCTATTTCTGTTTCCCCCTTTCACATTTACATAATCACAAATACCCAAATATATGAAGTGTCATTCGTTAGATCATGTGACATTTTGAAATTGTAAAACAGCAACAACTAATCTTAATGAACAAATAACCCAGATTACATTTGTAAATTTGTGATTATTGCTTTGAGAAAATGGTCGAACCAATGGTTAGGATATCATTTTAAACATTTTATGGCAAGAATAATGATGTATTTTTTTGTATTTTATTGAGCTGGTAGAACAAGACAAAGATACACAAAGTCAAGTGATTTTAAAAAGTTTATTGGCTAAAGTTTACACAACATTTTAATCACTGGCTCAAACATGGAATTAGAATTCTCTGGCCATTAATTAATAAAGTGTTCATCAAAAAACATTGGGCAAAGCTATGCTCAAATTTTTAATTGTTTACACATTGACACACAGTTTCCAATGTTCAGTCAAATTAATACATTTTGCAAGTCAACTTAAAGGTACCGATAACTAAAATGGGTAAAGACAATATTTTTAGACCATATATTTTGCCAATCAAGCCCTGTAATGAGAATTTATCATCAGATAGCAGTTTGCTACCACTTCCCAGCAAGACGCAGGAAAGAAAAAGAAGATTGAAATTTGGGAAAATAAATGACTGAGAGACAGCAACAATTAAAGCTGACGGCCAAATGTGAAGCCCCAAATGTTAATGTCACAAACTTAGCTGGGACAGATAAATCCTAGTTATCGTGTACATTCTGCCCTATCTGTGATCTTAACATTAATATGAAAGATTTATCTTTATTCCAATTTTAGTTTTCTTCAGCCTTTTCATCAACAGCTGCTTAATGTCTTGAGTCTTGAAACAATATATCATCGGATTAACAGCAGCAGGAAAAAGACTATACAACAATATCAGTAAAATACGGATATCTAAACTGAAGGAAAATCCAACAGTATTGGCTACGTAAACAAAACACCTGGGGAGGTAAAAAAGGCAAGTGATAAATATTTGTGGTGTACAAGTTGATAAGGTTCTCTTGCGACCTGCAGCATTGGACATCTTCAAAATAACCACAATAATAGAAATATAGGAAAACAAGATAAATGCAAGCGGAAGCAAAAGACAAAACATGGCGACACACAGAGAAGTGACTGCAACTATTTTAACATCCTCACCACATGCCTGACTTGTTATAGAAATGTGGTCACAGTAGCACTGAGCAATGACATTTGATTTACAAAAAGATAATGTGAGGACATGGAGTACAACAGCTACCATTAAAGGCAGAGGGATGAACCAAGCAAACCCACAGAGCACAGATATGATGTTGTTTGTGATTAGGACAGGATAACGCAGAGGAATACATATTGCAATAAATCGATCAAGAGCCATTACCAACAAGATGAAAGAAGTTACTGATCCTAAATAATGAACAAAGAACATCTGTGTAAAGCACCCATAAAATGAAATAATGCCATCACCAAACCAATATTTTGATATGATCTTTGGGAGAGTCAAAGTTCCAAATGTTAAATCATTCAGTGCCAGGTGACAAAACACCAGATATGTTGGTTTTTGAAGTGACTTCTCATAGACAACAAATGCTAAAATGAAAATATTGCCTATCGCAATAGCTAGGTAGATGGAAAAGAGCAGAGCTGACACAGGTCCATAATACTGTGGTGAAAGTCCAGGAAATCCAAGGATGATGAAGCTTCTCATCCATGTAAAATTGGTGACCATGATTTAAGAATGTATCAGAATCAAGACATGAAATAAAGATCTGCAATGTAAATGCACTGATAAGACCTACAAAATAACAATTGCAGAATACACTACCAACATACCCTGTAATTTAACAGAGATATCCCACCCAGATATTCAAAATGACGCTTTCCCATGCTCTTTCTCGCATTTGCTTTCCAGATTTGAGGTCACAATGACTAGTCGCTGGTAATATCAGCCTTTTTTAGTGACCTGACATATCCTCAGAGGAGGAGCATTTGAGAAGAGCTAATTTGTTTGGTAGTTTGTTTTCATCTTTCAAATAAGTTTGACTTAAGGAGCTTCTAATGTTGAGTTTGAGTTTAGATAATATTACATTTTTAATTCCTTCCTTCATGCATTATTCTTAACGTCTTATCTGCTTGGGTCGAATCTGTGACCCTCATGCTGTGAGGTGACACCAAAGTTATTAACTTAAATAAAAACAAATGAGATAATTCAGATATAATATTATCAATAATGTTTTTTTAAACATATATAAAACAGAATTATTCATGCATATTTTTCACAGTTTGGGCCCCAAAAAAGGAATAATTACATTATTAAAACATCCGTTTTGTCAATATTTTCACAGTGTTGCATGACATATGAGGGAAAATACTGTTTACCATTTTTCCCCCAAAATGATTTTGCATTTGTTCTTCAGTTCACAAAAGCGTAATTGAGATTATTATTAAACCACAATGCTGCAATTGGGCTCCTAATATTTTATCAAAAATATTTTCTGCAGTCTACTCAGCAGGGAGATTGAAAATGTTTAAACTGAGATTTCTTAGTAGTATTTTCATCTGATATTCCCTGACCCATAGTGCTGATCTTGACATTCTGTTTCTATTGTGAAGTTTTCAGAACAGTTTCGCTAAAGTAATATGCTTTGTAATTCCCAAATTTTGAAGGCATTATTGTGCACTTATTTTGACACTGAAACAGGAACATGTTTCTGTGTAAATCTGGACAGATTTTGATGCTACCATTAAACCATTGAGATGTGATTTCTTAGACTCTTATTTAACTTTTGCGCAGAAGTTTCTTTGTCTCTTTCTGTCTTTTAATTTTTCAGTCTGGTTGAACCATTGTACAGCAGTATGCTTGACCTTTTTGCACCCTTGAGTAAAATAATGTTTAAAAGAGGAAGTTCTATAACCAAAAAGCATGAAAGAGATAAAAAGAAAAAGGAAAAAATATAGAGTTGTCTTCTCAGCCATCTGACCAAATCAAGCTTTTGTGGCAGACAATTCCAAACTTTTGAGTCACAGCGTAAATATTTTTGCAGTTTTTTATATAAAAATGTACCTCAAAGTTTTACAGTTGCAGTTTGCAGATAGATTGTAGCCTTGGTTGAATGTTGAAGAAGCCCAAACTTTCTTAAGCGCACGGTGCATTAAGTTTCATTATACAATCAGAACCGTTATCTTCCTCTATCCTTAAAGATTTAGGTGAACAACGCTTTTCAATAAGCATTATCATGCTTTTTGACCACATTCTAAATCACAGATAGCTACAACAAATGACGTTGCAAAACCTGAATCAGGCTCACATGAGGTGTGCACTGCAATCCTGCTCAATTGGCTTGATCCAACATTACACTACTGAAAATAATAGCATACATTAAAGTGCACCAACTTTAAAAATATTTTTTGCAAATTTTAATCAGGCTCATTGGAATATATCAAAACGTTTAAAAAAATGTTCAGTAAATGTATTAAAAAAAGGAGGCACAGAGTACATTTATCATAAACTTGGAATCTCAGTTACACTATAATGGATTGGTTTAGATAGACAAACATTTTAAATTTGACATACAGCTATTTGATTATAATTCAATTGCCACCTTTATACCCATTACTTTGAAACTTACTTCTTTCCAACTTTAGCATTTTTCAATCTCTTGATCAAAATGTCTTTGACATCTTTGGTTTTGAAGCAATATATGATCTGATTAACAGCACAAGGAAGGAGACTACAGCAATATCAATAAAATGTGAATGTTTTGGAGGTCAGAGGATAAGTTCACTGTGACCTCACAAAATATGTTTTGTGTATTGTGATGACTCAAGAATTAATATGCTAATAATGACAACTTTTACACAAAATGTCTAGTTAGATGAAATGATGAAGTGATGCCTTTTTATCCAAAAGTCAACTTCACTGTCTTTGTGTGGAGCCCTGGTATCTTTCCGTCATGGTTAACATGGACCTTGTTTCACATGATTTTAAGTTTAACCTGCATTTCTTAGTTGTCTTTGTTTATATGTATATAGTCAGTTTGTGTTTCAGTTATCAGTTTTGTTTATCAGTTTCCTGTTTGAGTTTGTAAGTTATGTTCCATGGGCATAATGTATTTTCCTTTCTTTGTCTGGCGTTCCTCCTTTTGTCTATCTACACACCTGCTCCTGTTTCATTAGTCCTTCCCTGCTCTCTGAGATTCATCCTGGCATTTAGCTCCGTGCCTGCCTTGCTGCCTCATCACCTCATTCCCCTTGCCTGCTCTACCCTAAATAAAAACCTTACTCTACCCAAAATAATGTATTCAAGTTCCAATGTCCTGCAGTTTTCCTGCTGCAGAGATGGCTAAGAGCAATGGGAAAACATTGAATAATGCATTTATTTATTGACTTATTAGTTATGTATTACTGAAACTTGTGCTTTTTGAGTGGTGACACTTGTTTAATTGCTTCAACAAGCTTTCTCTCATATCTTTAGCTCTTAAGCAGTATATAAGTGGATTTATCATGGGTGGAAAAAGGCTATACAGCATGATAATTACTATTCGTACATCTGGACTAAATTTGATACCAACATTGCTGGCTAGATATATAAAACATCTGGGCAAATAATAGAGTGATATTACAATCAGTTGAGTACTACAGGTGGACAGAGATTTTATGCGACCTGCTAAATTTGTAATCTTAATTACTGCTTTAAATATAGAGCCATATGAGAACATTATGAATGACAGAGGTCCCAATAACATAACCATTGCAAGTGCAAAAGCAGGTAAACCATAAGGGCCCCTGTCAGTGCATGCAAGTACTGTTATACCAATATGATCACAGTAGCAGTGGTTGATTATGTTTGAGGCACAGTAAGGAAGAGGGTATGCCCTAATAACTAACATTAAAGGGGGTGCACTGGCAATAACCCATGCTGTAATACTGAGAATGAGGATAGTGGAGTTTTTTAGAACAAGGGGATATCTGAGAGAATAGCAGATCGCCAAATACCTATCTAAAGCCATCAGGAAGAGAATATAGGAATTTACTGTGCCAAGATAGTGAACAAAGAACATTTGTACAAAGCATCCAGTGAATGAAATGGTCCCTGATTGAAACCAATACTTACTGATGATCTTAGGTAAAGTAGTTGTACTGAAGAGAATGTCACATGCACTTAGATTTAGAATGATGTAGTACATTGGCTTGTGAAGGCTGCAGTTGGTTGCAAATAAATAAAAAATTGTAACATTGCCTGTTACAGTTAAGAAATAAACTAAGAACAATACTGCTGAGGCAAGGCCTTGGTACTCTGCATGAAGTCCAGGGAAGCCAGTAAGGATAAATTCAGTCACAGTGCTATGATTTGCCTCAGACATGATGGTATAGAAATTTCCAAAATACGCTGAAAAGGAAGGAGGCAGTGATTCAACATATGAGATAAAACAATTAACCATCAACTCAAACATTAAACCAGTAGCAATCTAGCAATTACACTGGATGTCTAATCTGTTGTCTTTGCACCATAGATCAGTGTATAGTAAGTATCATTATGCATTAAAAAATAGTAACTTGAGTAACTCTCAAAATCAGACATTAGGTACCAATTTCTTGGACTCAACCTTTTAGCTTACCTTCCTCAAACAGTTTGGGAGCATATTCTGTTGATTCACCTGCTCGTCAGGTCTTAAAAAGACTTCAGATATCATTATAAGGCCTAATTTGAAGGTCCATATCCATCCTTAATCTATTCTCTGTGGATCACAGCAGTCCTTTCATCGTGTAGAAACTCATCTATCAGTTGCTGTGAACATTAACAAACTGTTTAAAAAAACAACAACATTATCAGTAGTTTTTGTCAAAAAATGTTCTTATTTCAGAGATGTTAATAATTATGGAGAGAAAAAAAGTCTCATTTGTAAATACACATAGCATGATTCACAAAAAAAATCCATGATTTTAAAATGTTTTGATATTCCGCAAATGAAATTCCTTACTTGTGACAGTTGTATTTTTATTGTTTGTAATTAGTAAAAGTGCTTTATACTTTGCATGTGTGTTTCTCATTAAATGTCATTTGTGAATTTGTAGTCCTGAAGTAGAAAGCAAATGCCAGTATGCTGCCTGAAGTGCTATTTCACAAGTACAGGTATCAAAAATCAGGTGCTATGTGGACATATCATGAGACCGAAAAAGACAATGGATAGACTTGTACATAGCTTTGCGATCAGTAAATCATAAAAAAAGGCACACTGCTTTGGGTTTAGCATCTGCTTTCGAACTTGCATGTTTTAAGCTGAAACATGTAGGCTCATTTATTAAAGGCAATGCAAAGCAGTGTGACTTGGCATTTATTTAATTGATTGATTGATTGATTGATTGATTGATTGATTGATTGATTGATTGATTGATTGATTGATTGATTGATTGATTGATTGAAATTGCAATCGCAATGATTGCAATAAATCGATCAAGAGCCATTACCAACAAGATGAAAGAAGTTACTGATCCTAAATAATGAACAAAAAACATCTGTGTAAAGCACCCATAAAATGAAATAATGCCATCACCAAACCAATATTTTGATATGATCTTTGGGAGAGTCAAAGTTCCAAATGTTAAATCATTCAGTGCCAGGTGACAAAACACCAGATATGTTGGTTTTTGAAGTGACTTCTCATAGACAACAAATGCTAAAATGAAAATATTGCCTATCGTAATAGCTAGGTAGATGGAAAAGAGCAGAGCTGACACAGGTCCATAATACTGTGGTGAAAGTCCAGGAAATCCAAGGATGATGAAGCTTCTCATCCATGTAAAATTGGTGACCATGATTTAAGAATGTATCAGAATCAAGACATGAAATAAAGATCTGCAATGTAAATGCACTGATAAGACCTACAAAATAACAAGTGCAGAATCATAGACTGTATATAAATAAAGGTATATGCAGAATATACTACCAACATACCCTGTAACTTAACAGAGATATCCCACCCAGATATTCAAAATGACGCTTTCCCATGCTCTTTCTCGCATTTGCTTTCCAGATTTGAGGTCACAATGACTAGTCGCTGGTAATATCAGCCTTTTTTAGTGACCTGACATATCCTCAGAGGAGGAGCATTTGAATCAAAGAGCTAATTTGTTTGGTAGTTTGTTTTCATCTTTCAAATAAGTTTAAGTTAAGGAACCAATTGCAACATTGCATACAGCTTCTAATGTTGAGTTTGAGTTTAGATAATCTTAAATTTTTAATTCCTTCCTTCCTTCATTATTCTTAACGTCTTATCTGAACTTGGGTCGAATCTGTGACCCTCATGCTGTGAGGTGACACCAAACTTATTAACTCATTATTAAATAAAAACAAATGAGATAATTCAGATATAATATTATCAATAAGGTTTGTTTAAACATAGATAAAAACAGAATAATTCATGCATATTTTTCACAGTTTGGGCCCCCAAAAAATGAATAATTACAATATTAAACATCCATTTTGTCAATGTTTTCACAGTGTTGCATGCCATGCTATGAGGGAAAATACTGTTGTAACCATTTTTTCCCACAAAATGATTTTTGCACTTGTTCTTCAGTTCACAAAAGCGTAATTGACTTGAGATCATTATTAAACCACAATGATGCAATTGGGCTCCCAATATTTTATCAAAAATATTTTCTGCAGTCTACTCAGCAGGGAGATTGAAAATGTTTAAACTGAGATTTCTTAGTAGTATTTTCATCATTTCATTCCCTGACCCATAGTGCTGATCTTGACATTCTGTTTCTATTGTGAAGTTTTCAGAACAGTTTCGCTAAAGTAATATGCTTTGTAATTCCCAAATTTTGAAGGCATTATTGTGCACTTATTTTTTATTTTTTTTATTTTTTTTTGGGAAATTTTATTTATGCAAAGTTTTGGATATATACAGACACATACAGTACAAGAAACATAGAAAAAAACCCACAGAGAAAAAATAAATAAAATAAAAGTAAACAAACAGATAAAACAAAACAGAAGCAACAGACAGCCAGCCACCACTTACTCGTTAACGTAAAATGAAAATGTGCACAAAAACATGTCGGTCCAACAAAATGCCCCCAATTGTCCGCTCATATGAAAAGGGCCAGAGATTGAGTCCAGGAGGCCCGAGCCAGAGGGGAACAGCAAAGTCTCATAACCCGGATACATATCAAGAAAAAATATATAATGTATATAACATATATTTATATACAATATAATAAAAATAAAAATAATTACTTAATAAAATAAAAATAAGAAAGCAGTGCGTTCAGGTCCCAGTTTGAGGTCTATCTTTTCTAATGTATTCAATAAAAGGTCCCCAGATCTTTTTAAACCTATCATGAGAATTAGAAAAAGAAAATAGAACCTCCTCGAGGTATAAACAGGAAACCACATCATTCAGCCACCTTTTGAAGCAGGGAGGGGAAGCGGACTTCCACTCCCTCAGGATGACTTAGGATCAACTAAGAGTAAAAAATAAAAAAGGTCCAGTTCTCAGACCTCAGTGTGGATATCTTTTAGCCATACATTGCCATACAATCAGTGCATTTATATGGTAAAGTGCTAGATCTGAGCATATGGATAGGTGAATAGCAAAATCTGAAATGTATGTACAGGCAATTAAGATTTATCTGCTGGGCCTAAAGAGTCGGCAAACCGTTCAGCTTCAGCCGGTGACAAAAACGTCTTTGACATGTTGTTGTGGTCTGTGCACTTATTTTGACACTGAAACAGGAACATGTTTCTGTGTAAATCTGGACAGATTTTGATGCTACCTTTAAACCATTGAGATGTGATTTCTTAGACTCTTATTTAACTTTTGCGCAGAAGTATCTTTGTCTCTTTCTGTCTTTTCATTTTTCAGTCTGGTTGAACCATTGTACAGCAGTATGCTTTCTGTGTACAAGACCTTTTTTGCACCCTGAAATAAAATAATGTTTAAAAGAGGAAGTTCTATAACCAAAAAGCATGAAAGAGTTAAAAAAAAAAAAAAAGTAAAAAAATATAGAGTTGTCTTCTCAGCCATCTGACCAAATCAAGCTTTTGTGGCAGACAATTCCAAACTTTTGAGTCACAGTGTAAATAATTTTGCTGTTTTTTTTTATATAAAAACGTACCTCAAAGTTTTACAGTTGCAGTTTGCAGATATATTGTAGCCTTGGTTGAATGTTGAAGAAGCCCAAACTTTCTCAAGCACAGGGTGCATTAAGTTTCATTATACAATCAGAACCGTTATCTTCCTCTATCCTTAAAGATTTAGGTGAACAACGCAGCACAGAGGACGCAAACATTGGTGTGTGGTGTGGCTTTTTAATAAGCATTATCATGCTTTTTGACCACATTCTAAATCACAGATAGCTACAACAAATGACGTTATGAAACCTGAATCAGGCTCACATGAGGTGTGCACTGCAATCCTGCTCAATTCGCTTGATCCAACATTACACCACTGAACTTTAAAAATATTTTTTGCAAATTTTAATCAGGCTCATTGGAATATATCAAAACGTTTAAAAAAATGTTCAGTAAATGTATTAAAAAAAGGAGGCACAGAGTACATTTATCATAAACTTGGAATCTCAGTTACACTATAATGGATTGGTTTAGATAGACAAACATGTTAAATTTGACATACAGCTATTTGATTATAATTCAATTGCCACCTTTATACCCATTACTTTGAAACTTACTTCTTTCCAACTTTAGCATTTTTCAATCTCTTGATCAAAATGTCTTTGGTTTTGAAGCAATATATGATCTGATTAACAGCACAAGGAAGGAGACTGTACAGCAATATCAATAAAATGTGAATGTTTTGGAGGTCAGAGGATAAGTTCACTGTGACCTCACAAAATATGTTTTGTGTATTGTGATGACTCAAAAATTAATATGCTAATAATGACAACTTTTACACAAAATGTCTAGTTAGATGAAATGATGAAGTGATGCCTTTTTATCCAAAAGTCAACTTCACTGTCTTTGTGTGGAGCCCTGGTATCTTTCCGTCATGGTTAACATGGACCTTGTTTCACATGATTTTAAGTTTAACCTGCATTTCTTAGTTGTCTTTGTTTATATGTATATAGTCAGTTTGTGTTTCAGTTATCAGTTTTGTTTATCAGTTTCCTGTTTGAGTTTGTAAGTTATGTTCCATGGGCATAATGTATTTTCCTTTCTTTGTCTGGCGTTCCTCCTTTTGTCTATCTACACACCTGCTCCTGTTTCATTACTCCTTCCCTGCTCTCTGAGATTCACCTTGGCATTTAGCTCCGTGCCTGCCTTGCTGCCTCATCACCTCATTCCCCTTGCCTGCTCTACCCTAAATAAAAACCTTACTCTACCCAAAATAATGTCTTCAAGTTCCAATGTCCTGCAGTTTTCCTGCTGCAGAGATGGCTAAGAGCAATGGGAAAACATTGAATAATGCATTTATTTATTGACTTATTAGTTATGTATTACTGAAACTTGTGCTTTTTGAGTGATAACACTTGTTTAATTGCTTCAACAAGCTTTCTCTCATATCTTTAGCTCTTAAGCAGTATATAAGTGGATTTATCATGGGTGGAAAAAGGCTATACAGCATGATAATGACTATTCGTACATCTGGACTAAATTTGATACCAACATTGCTGGCTAGATATATAAAACATCTGGGCAAATAATAGAGTGATATTACAATCAGTTGAGTACTACAGGTGGACAGAGATTTTATGCGACCTGCTAAATTTGTAATCTTAATTACTGCTTTAAATATAGAGCCATATGAGAACATTATGAATGACAGAGGTCCCAATAACATAACCATTGCAACTGCAAAAGCAGGTAAACCATAAGGGCCCCTGTCAGTGCATGCAAGTACTGTTATACCAATATGATCACAGTAGCAGTGGTTGATTATGTTTGAGGCACAGTAAGGAAGAGGGTATGTCCTAATAACTAATACTAAAGAGGGTGCACTGGCAATAACCCATGCTGTAATACTGAGAATGAGGATAGTGGAGTTTTTTAGAACAAGGGGATATCTGAGAGAATAGCAGATCGCCAAATACCTATCTAAAGCCATCAGGAAGAGAATATAGGAATTTACTGTGCCAAGATAGTGAACAAAGAACATTTGTACAAAGCATCCAGTGAATGAAATGGTCCCTGATTGAAACCAATACTTACTGATGATCTTAGGTAAAGTAGTTGTACTGAAGAGAATGTCACATGCACTTAGATTTAGAATGATGTAGTACATTGGCTTGTGAAGGCTGCAGTTGGTTGCAAATAAATAAAAAATTGTAACATTGCCTGTTACAGTTAAGAAATAAACTAAGAACAATACTGCTGAGGCAAGGCCTTGGTACTCTGCATGAAGTCCAGGGAAGCCAGTAAGGATAAATTCAGTCACAGTGCTATGATTTGCCTCAGACATGATGGTATAGAAATTTCCAAAATACGCTGAAAAGGAAGGAGGCAGTGATTCAACATATGAGATAAAACAATTAACCATCAACTCAAACATTAAACCAGTAGCAATCTAGCAATTACACTGGATGTCTAATTTGTTGTCTTTGCACCATAGATCAGTGTATAGTAAGTATCATTATGCATTAAAAAATAGTAACTTGAGTAACTCTCAAAATCAGACATTAGGTACCAATTTCTTGGACTCAACCT
Source organism: Centropristis striata (assembly GCF_030273125.1). Classification (NCBI taxonomy): domain Eukaryota; kingdom Metazoa; phylum Chordata; class Actinopteri; order Perciformes; family Serranidae; genus Centropristis; species Centropristis striata. The sequence goes on along the minus strand of NC_081520.1, from coordinate 13,126,276 downwards.
TTTAGCTTACCTTCCTCAAACAGTTTGGGAGCATATTCTGTTGATTCACCTGCTCGTCAGCTCTTAAAAAGACTTCAGATATCATTATAAGGCTTAATTTGAAGGTCCATATCCATCCTTAATCTATTCTCTGTGGATCACAAACAGTCCTTTCATCATGTAGAAACTCATCTATCAGTTGCTGTGAACATTAACAAACTGTTTAAAAAAACAACATTATAAGTAGTTTTTGTCAAAAAATGTTCTTATTTCAGAGATGTTAATAATTATGGAGAGAAAAAAGTCTCATTTGTAAATACACATAGCATGATTCACAAAAAAAAATCCATGATTTTAAAATGTTTTGATATTCTGCAAATGAAATTCCTTACTTGTGACAGTTGTATTTTTATTGTTTGTAATTAGTAAAAGTGCTTTATACTTTGCATGTGTGTTTCTCATTAAATGTAATTTGTGAATTTGTAGTCCTGAAGTAGAAAGCAAATGCCAGTATGCTGCCTGAAGTGCTATTTCACAAGTACAGGTATCAAAAATCAGGTGCTATTTGGACATATCATGAGACCGAAAAAGACAATGGATAGACTTGTACATAGCTTTGCGATCAGTAAATCATAAAAAAAGGCACACTGCTTTGGGTTTAGCATCTGCTTTCGAACTTGCATGTTTTAAGCTGAAACATGTAGGCTCATTTATTAAAGGCAATGCAAAGCAGTGTGACTTGGCATTTATTTAATTAATTGATTGATTGATTGATTGATTGATTGATTGATTGATTGATTGATTGATTGATTGATTGATTGATTGATTGATTGATTGATTGATTGATTGAGAATTTTATTTCAAACATGTAATAGTCAACAAAAACACTAAAAGTAAGATAAAAATAAAAGTGAAATGAAAAGAAATATACAATGAGAGAAGAAAAAAGAAAAGAAAACGAGAACAGGTCAAACCTGTACATGCAACAGCTCAGTTGTTCATTTCTCTTAACAGATTAAATTAAATCATACTTGTTCAAAAGGGAGTAGGAAGAAGTGTACTTATAAATTCCTACCCCTTCTCCTCTGCTTACTATGTTATTATTTATATATATATATATATATATATATATATATATATATATATATATATTGTTATACCTACGGAATGTATTGTTTTTGTATATCTTCTTGAATTGAAGAATATGAGTGGCCAAATTATTCCACAGTTTAACCCCACATATTGAAATGCACATACCCTTCTTGGTTGTACAAAAGCAAAGATTTCTAAATTTGAGCTTTCCCCTTAAATTGTCACCACATTCCCTTTCACAAAACATTTTTTGTATGTCGTCTGGAAGTAAATAATTTTTTGCTTAATACATTATTTGTGCTGTGTTGTATTGTACAAGATCCATTAGCTTCAAGATGTTAGATTTTACAAATAATGCATTGGTTTGTTCGCGAAAACTTACATTATTTATAATCCTTATAGCTCTTTTTTGCAGTACACATAACGGCTGTAGGTTGCTTTTGTACATATTACCCCATACCACCACACAATAACTGCGCAAGAGAACAATTCAGAATATATATTGCTTTGTGATTTAAGATATATCTTGTTTTGACTGCAATGCAATTTCATTTTAATCTTGTCAATTAATGGTTAATGATCGGTTAAAGAGGGTCCGCTATCAGTTACAAAGAAAAAAACATCTGTGTCCAGAAGACTGCCACTCACCGCGATTCATATAAAAAAACTTGAACACAAATCTTTTCAAGGTGAATTACACCAACATAGACCTATATATGCCATGATGGCCACAGCCTGTGTGTCAGACAATATTTATGTGTCTGACAATTTGTTCTTTCACAAATGTTGGCTTACCTGTCTAATTGTCTTAAGCTAGCCAGCTACAAATATTCAATGTGATTGGATGATGGGTTTGCCAAATGAATAGTGAATCATAAAAAAACGAAGTTCATTGGTAAACTCAGAGTTGCAGACAGTTGTAGGTGGTTTTGATGCAACCTGATGACCTATGGTAGTTGGTGTGGTAAAACTGATAACCTATGTTCTAGCTATTTTTTTTTTTTTTTTTAAGATTATTTTTTAGGCATTTTTATGCTTTATTGACAGTGACAGAGTGAAAGGGGGTGACAGAGGGGAAGACATGCGGCAAAGGGAGCTCAGGCTGGATTCGAACCCGGCTCCGCCGCAGCAAGGCCTCAGCCTACATGGCAAGCGCTACCAGTGTGAGCCGCCGGGACGCCTATGTTCTAGCTATTAAAGCCACTGGGCCTCATTCATGAAACGTTAGTAGATTTGTGCGTAGATTTGCACATAAAAGCCTACGCTACTATAAACCTACTCCGGATTCATGAACGCTGCGGGAAACTCAGATCTGATCGTAAACACGTGTGTATGATCATGAATGCCAATCCATCGTAAGGTGGCAGCGCGCTCCCGGTAATCAGCAATTAGCATGAACCCCGCCCATGAATTGCTGATGACCACCATATAAGGAGGTGTGTAGAGGCATCCTGTCAACCTGTCAGTCATGGCACAAAGAAAAAAACGAACGAGAAAGAAAAAATAATTTTTCCGAAGCGGAGATTGAAATTATTTTGGGAGAAGTGGAGTCCAAAAAAATTTTTTATTTTCATCTGTTAGTAGTGGTGTGACAGCTCCTGTGGTGTCTGCGGGCTGGCCAGTGGGGTCATAAGCCACGGCGTCAGTGGGTAACCCCTATCCCCTATGGATATAGAAAGGTAAGTCCATATATAACACACACATGTGATTATGCAGGCTATATTCTTACCAATGAGCCAGCCGTCTCTCACAGCTCCATCCTCCAAACGCGTGCCAACTGCACAATTACGCAGGATGAATGCGTCATGCGTCCCACCGGGCCACCGTGCCACAACGTTTAACAACACACACTTTGCGTCACAGATCAGTTGCACATTCACGGAATGAAAGTTTTTCCGGTTAATGTAAGCAAATGCATCACCGGATGGAGCCTTGATGCGTACGTGTGTGCAGTCTATGGCACCGATAACACCTGGCATGTTTGCAACTGCACTGAACCCCTGCATTACTTCTGTCTGCCGTTGTGCGCCATATGGAAATTGGATATACTCTGGCATTAATTTAATGATACCTCTGAGAACTGCAGGCAGGATGCGGCTCATGGATGGTTGCGAAATGCCGGACCTGTCACCTATCTCCCGCTGGAACGTCCCTGTGGCTAGGAAGCCAAGCACAGACAGCACTTGTAGGTGTGCAGGGATGGCATGGCTGCGTTTTGTTGGCCTCATCAGATTAGGCTCCATAATGTTGCATAAATGCAACAGAATTGGTCTCGGTAGTCTGAAACGACTAATCAATCTCCAAATAGCGCCTTGCGCCAAATCATGTAGAAGTGCAAGTTCAGCCATGGTTACCATTAACTAGGACTGAGGGCCTTTTATACTGTGGGAGGTTTAATTAGAATTGATCCAGATATGGTAATGGTTTACATCCTTTTTGTGATTTTATTATTAGCCTATATTTTTATTATCATCATTTAACATGTAGAAAATAACGCATAATCTATTGAGTCAATTTACATAGATAATTCACAATTATGAGTTTAATCTGAATCTTAATCCCGCCAATTGCCAACTAATTTAACTAAATATGTTATATTTTTAATCGTTTGTCATGTTTATATCACATGTTTCAAAGGCATCTGCGTATTGTGTACATAACAGAACGCATTATGAATTAAAATTGTAATTTCCAACAGTGACGAGCATTATTTATATGCGTTCTTAAATTTACACAAGCACTACGTGTGGTCAGCAGCATGTGTAGATTTTGTTAGTAGCTACGAAAAGATCGGAGCTACTAAAATATTGATGAATGCGGAGATTCATCGGAGACAAATTCGTTCTGCTCACGTTTCATGAATGAGGCCCAATGTGTTTAACATCCTTTTCATTATTTATGACAAGCGATTACACAAACCAATGTATCTCCAGGTTATATACTCCCCATGAGTTGCTCAGTTGGCTTGGTGTATGAGTTCTCCTCCATGTTCCTTCCATTTTGCTTCGATTGGATTAAATTAATCAAAATAATCGTCATGGCAAGATTACATCTCCCCTTGTGTTTAGATGCAAATGATTTGCACTTTTATCTCATTACAGTGGATGTATAAAGTGAACTGGATAAAGCGTTGGAGGCAGCGCCCCATTCATCCCTATAAGAGTTGCTCAAAGAAGATGAGGCCAAAAAAGCGCAATTTCTGTGCATAACATTATGTGGCTCTCCTGTGGCTCTTCCACACAGTGGGGTCCGTAGAGCATGCACACCAGGGACTTTTACTGGCCGAGCCTACCAAGAAGTAATACAGTAATTAACATTAAATTGCTCAGTGGGGAAATACTATATGCGTCATGATTAATTTATATTAATGGGTTATAAATCCCATATGAGTAAACAGTTGCACTTGATCAAAATCCCAATGTGTACCTAAATTGATACTGAGGAAGTAATGGTAATGTCACCAGTGTGTAATAGTGGTCTCCCAGCACATAGCATGTGTTTAACCTGAGTTGTTGACTTTACATAAAGATATGAACAAATGATAAACATGAAAGTGAAGCCTGTTGGCTTTTGAGTTGTCGGACACTGTATGCATGTGGTGGCTATTTTTACTACTGTTTTTTGTGGTAGCTTTAATGTGTTGTAATGTATTGGTAGAAATAGTGGTAGATGAATGGTGTTGTAAATATTATGAGAGAAGATGCAACTGCATAAATGGTTAAACCTGTTCTCAGTTTAGTTTGTCTAAAGATGGAAAAAAAAAAAAACTAATTTGAGAGGCTAACTTTCGACCATTTCCACCAACATTTCAACCTTTCGAAAAAAAGAAACAATTTCAAGAGTGGATGGATTTTGCCCCGGAATAAGTTATTGACAACGTTCAGTTATCAATTAAACATGCCAAAGATTTGCTGGTTACAGCTTCTTAAGCACTTGTTGCTTTTCTGAAGTATGAGGCTATTTGAATCAACTCAGTGACTTACTTTTTTGTTTAAAACTCTTCAGACTTTTTTTCTATTCTTTTTTGTACTTTTGTCTGGACAAAATATGTAATGTAAACAATAATTTTGGCTTTGGGGATGCATGATGGGAATTATTATAATAATCAGACAGGATAATGGTCATCAGAGTGATAGCTGTAGACCAGTGTTGTAGGACTGTTTTGAGATGTGAATCCTGTGAGGTACCTAAGCACACAGAGGGAGGCATACAGTCACAGAGGCACACTTTAATCACACATGAGACATGAATGAGCCTCCTCCTGGAACTCATTTGTATTGTTACATTATGTTGGTCTGAAAAAACAACAACAAGCCACTCTGCCTCCATGACAACTTTTTGGGGGTAAATTGTTATGTTGTTGAACACATTAATAGGTGGATTGCACATTACTTTACAAATGATAATTTTATAGCAATTAAACTACATGAAGGGATTTTGATGGATGTGAAAAATGCAGATAATCGAACCTAATCTGAAAACCTAAACTTGTGAAACAATGTTTGACAGTTTTGTGTGAAAATGTGATTGACTCAGCGAGAGGTCGTATCTATTTTTAAACATGCAGAATTTCAGACCAAATTAATTCTGATTCAGTGTGCACAGACCTTGAGGTTTACTAGACATATTAACATATTGTCACTTGAATCTCTCAGGAAAGAAAACAACAACAAATATGGGATTTCTGAACTGAATTTTGCTTATTGGCTTAAGCTTGCCCTGATACCTTCAATAAAAATATGTGATGTGATTGGACGATTTGATTGGACGATGTGTTTGCCCAATGACGAGTTACTGATCCTGTGAGCCGTAAAAACCTTTAGCGCACAAGTAAACTCCATTGTTGGCTGTAGTTCTCTTTGTTAGAACTCAGAGATATTCTTGTAGAATCTGAAAGCAACTAACTAATTATGATTCACAATGTATCTTAATGACCTCCTCTTTGCCTAGAAAAGTCAACGTCTTCTGTGCACTTTGTGTATCCTAATATTGTGTTGAATATGCCTTTGCAGAATGCTTCAATCAAAGTAACAGAATTTATTATAGGTGGTTTTGATGCAACCAAGAGACCTATGGTAGTTGGTGTTGTTATATTGATTATCTTTGTTCTAGCTATTCTAGCCAATGTGTTAAACATCCTCTTCATTGTTTATGACAAGAGATTACATAAACCAATGTATCTTCTGATTTGCAACCTTGCTGTTGTTGATATAATATACTCCTCCAGTTGCAGTCCAACCATGATTGGAGTTCTAGTTGCCGGGGCTAATACTATAGCTTATGTGCCGTGTCTTATTCAGATGTTTGTTTTCCATGTGGGAGGTGTGATGGAGATGTTTGCTTTAGCTGTTATGGCATTTGATCGATTGCTTGCTATTAGCTGTCCCTTTCAGTACCACAGCTATGTAACAAATGTGCGCACTGCTGTCTTCACATATATCCTGTGGGTTGCTGCCTGTGGTCTTGTGGCTCTTCTGCCTGAAACTCTGCTTCCTCTCCCTCACTGCCACTTGAAGCTGAAGTACAGTTTCTGTGACTATCCGGCCTTGATACGAAGTACTTGTGTTGACCCCACTTACTATTTCAATCTGGTTACCATCATATTATTTTTTATTATATTTTTCACTTTCATTTTAATTTGCCTGTCATACCTTTGGATATTGGTTTTTGTGAAATTGTCCTCAAATAATGACAAAAGAAAAATGGGCAGCACTTGTTTGACTCACTTGATTGTGGTAATAGGTTATTACTTTCCTGTATTTATCAACGTTGTCTTGACCAGGTTAGGTGTGGTATTAACTCTTAATGCTCGCCATGGTTTAATGATCGGGGCCATCCTCGGTCCATCTCTTTTTAACCCTTTGGTATATTGTCTTAGGACCAATGAAATCAGATATAAGATCTTTAAGATATTCAAAAAAAGTTGAGAGATTAAATTAAATTCTTGTGAGCTTTAAATTTACTATAAAAGTAGTATTCTTTTGTCCTTTTATGGTCAAAGTATTATGCTCGAATTATAAAATATATTCATCCATGCATTTTCTAAACTGTTTGACCATTCTTTTATGCCAATAAACTCTATGCCATTGAAGGAGTTCATAAAATCTATAATAAACCCTGCTGGTAAAAAAAACAAAAAAAACAAAATGGATCTTTTCCGAGCATCATCATAAAGGAGGGGATTACACCTTTGTAATACTCTTGAGCATGATGTTGATTTTTTTTTTCTTCCAGTATTTTTTTGCTTTACAACCCAATTTCTGCAATACTGAAGCCTATACTTAACCTTACTTGTACTTTGTGTTTAGTGATAATTAGCAAATGCTGAAATTCTAAGATGGTTACCATTTTTTAAAAAAAGAAGAAAAGTTTCATTGCTTTAAAACTAACATCTCGTAAAGCAATGGACAATCTAAACATTGCAGTTGTGTTTAAAAACAAAATTGCCATCAGAAACTTTTGTCATGGAGGTAGAGGAACTTGTTTGTTTTCAGAACATTATGATCCTCAGAGGAACAACACAAATGAGTTCCAAGAGGAAGCTAATTAGTGTCTTGTGTGATTAAAGCGTGCCTGTGAAAGTAGAAGCCTCTCTGTGTGTGTCTTTGAACCAAAGTGAATTCTCATTTCATAACAGTTTTACGCAATGTTGTTTTCCCTAAAATTTACATATTCCAAATACTGAGTTTCACTATGCAGTATCTTCTGTTGAACCAAATCTTTCCTCTTAGTGTTTTGGAAACATCAACTTTTGTTATTTACACATGATATCTGTCATTTTAATGTTTATCATTCGCTATAAATGTATGCTGTAAATCCATCCACACAGATTAAACTCATGCTATGTACTGAGAGACCACTATTAAACCCTAGACACTACCATTACCTCCTCAATATCTGTTTAGGTACACATTGGAGTTTTGTATACTCCCAAGTCCTGTTAGATTTATAACCCAATAGTATTATTTAAAAAATAGTTCTATCAAAGAACCATACAGTACATGCCACACAGTCTTTTCCCACTGAGCAATTGAATCTAAATTATTATTAGACATTAATAAGATAGTATTATTATCTTAATTGGTAGAAATTAGGTAGGATGATAACTATGGAGAAAAATATGTCAGACATCTTTGTTAATGCACATGGCATAATACACAAATATTCAGATTTACAAATGTGTTTGTGATTTGCCGTTGCCATTTCAATGAATGTGCTTCGATTTGTACTAATATGTCAAGTTATAAATATTATTTGTAATGTGTACTGTCAAAAAAGTTTTTGGGTATTTCTCATGAAACTAAATTTGTACATTTGCTATTCTGTGTGTCAAGTATTGAATCTGCATTTGTGGATCGAGTTAAAGACACATTTGTTTCTTCTTCAAATTACGTCATTTTGAGACATTCTTTTCACTCTTTTAGGATCCACACACTATTCACACTTGATACATACCCAGAAGTTCCCAAATCCACTCATCAAGCAGCTAGCTTGCCAATTTTACCATGCATTCATGCATCAAATATATGTGTGTGAGACACTACATTTAATAACACAACAACACTATAACAATAATACAACTTCATCATCACTCTCCATCTTCTGTTGCTCAAACACAGTGACTAAACACACATTAAACTACTCTTATACCAACTAAATATCTAAGTGTGGATTGCACTTAAACCAGGCCATGGTCATTTCCACATGGTATAGAGCTAAATGACAGATTCATATCAAATTGTGTCAGATTTTTTAAAAATGTGTTTAGTAAATGAAGACTAATTGTGGATGTTTCATTCACCAATTGCGGTTTCTGCTCAGCTTGCTGTAGTTCGTTGTAACTTTACTTTATTGTGTATTCCAACACCCAGAACAGGGTGATCTGAAAAAGCTAAATGAAGTAAGATATTAGAAACGACAATTAAACTTTATTCTCTTGCTCCATGTGTTTAGATGCACATGATTTGCACTTTATTACGATAGATGTATAAGGTGAACTGGATACATTGTCAGAGGCAGCCATTCCTATCAGAGTTGCTCAGTGACTATGAAGCCAAAAAAGCTCGACTTACGCAGATAAAATTACGTGGTTCTCTTGTGAGACACACTGCTGGGTCCATAGAGCATGCACGCAAGAGACTTCCACTGGCAAAGCCTACCAAGAAACAAATTCAGTTATTAACATTAAATTGGTCAATGGGGAAATGCTGTATGATTGATTGGAAGAACTATTAATTTATAATAATGGGTTATAAATCCCACATGAGTAAACAATTATACTTGAGCAAAATCAAATGTGTACCTAAATTGATACTGAGGAGGTAATGGTAATGTCTCCAGTGTGTAATAGTGGTCTCTCAGCACATACAGTAGCATGTGTTTAACCTGGGCGGTTGACTACAGCATAAAGATACAAACAAATTATAAACATAGAAGTAAAGCCTGTTGGCTTTTGAGTTTTATGTCTTAAGTTGTTAGACACTGTATGCATGTGGTTGCTATAATAATAGTAGTAGCAGATTAGTATTAACATTTACATTAATCCTCATAGATGGTGAAACCTATACTCAGTGTGGTAACAAGTATGTTTAAAGATGGAAGAAAAAGAACAAAACAAATTTGAGTAACAGAAAGCCACTTTTGTCCTTTCATTAACATTTCCATTTTACAAAAAGATAAACACTTCAGAGAGTGGATTAATTTTTTTGTAATTTGTCTGCGACAACAGTCAGTTATCAAATAAACATGTCATTAAGTGTCTAGTTAGTCTAGTTTCTTTTTGCTGTTCTGTCACGACTGCTTTGAAAATCACCATGAAACATAAAAAAAAAAATAGCCTAACATTGTTTCGACACCTTCCCGACACGATATCCTGACATACTTGGTGATTCCTTAGTTCTTCTAGTTTCATATGATACCAGTATCTCCAGTGTATTCCTAAAAGTGAGCCCGCTATGGCCTCCGGAAAAAGCAAAAGTACCGCGTGCATATGACTTGTAAATGTACATAAATGCTTGTATTCACATTTTGGATTATGAAGTTTGCATTTCCCATGCCTCTAATTTTTAAAACTACACTAAAGGCTTTTGATGAGTGTGACAAACACAGAAACTTTTACCTGATTTGAAAACTTTAACAACAGTTGACAGTTTTGCATTCAGTGTGTAACTGTGATTGACACAAAGAGAGGTCACATTTAGTTTTAAACATCCAACAATTTCGGACAGGAAAAAAAAAAACGGGTTCATAATATAGCTTGAGTCTCCCTGGAAAGAATGATGCCTCTAATATATTTTTTATTTTTAATATATTTTATTTTTTTATAAATTAACTTACATGTCCATCAAATATGGGATTTCAGAATGGCATTTTTCTTTTGGCTTCAGCTCGCCCTGATACCTTCATTATAATATGCGATGTGATTGGACTATGTGTTTGCACAATGACGAGTTACTGATCCTGGGAGGCATAAAACCCTTAGCTCTCGGGTAAAGTCTATTTTCATTGCTCTTTGTTAGAACTCAGAGTTGTAGAACTTGCAGAATCTGAAAGCAACTAGCTAATTATGATTCACAATGTATCTTAATGACCTCCTCTTTGCCTAGAAAAGTCAACGTCTTCTGTGCACTTTGTGTATCCTAATATTGTGTTGAATATGCCTTTGCAGAATGCTTCAATCAAAGTAACAGAATTTATTATAGGTGGTTTTGACGCAACCAAGAGACCTATGGTAGTTGGTGTTGTTATATTGATTATCTATGTTCTAGCTATTCTAGCCAATGTGTTAAACATCCTCTTCATTGTTTATGACAAGAGATTACATAAACCAATGTATCTTCTGATTTGCAACCTTGCTGTTGTTGATATAATATACTCAACCAGTTGCAGTCCAACCATGATTGGAGTTCTAGTTGCCGGGGCTAATACTATAGCTTATGTGCCGTGTCTTATTCAGATGTTTGTTTACCATGTCGCAGTAGTGATGGAGATGTTTGCTTTAGCTGTTATGGCATTTGATCGATTGCTTGCTATTAGTTTTCCCTTTCAGTACCACAGCTATGTAACAAATGTGCGCACTGCTGTCCTCACATATATCCTGTGGGTTGCTTCCTGTGGTCTTGTGAGTATCATGCCTGAAACTCTGCTTCCTCTCCCTCACTGCCACTTGAAGCTGAAGTACAGTTTCTGTGACTATCCAGCCTTGATACGAACTACTTGTGTTGACCCCACTTACTATTTCAATCTGGTTACCATCATAGCATTTTTTCTTTCATTTTTCACTTTCACATTTATTTGCCTGTCATACCTTTGGATTATAGTTTTTGTGAAATTGTCCTCAAATAATGACAAGAAAAAAATGTTTAGCACTTGTTCGAGTCACTTGATTGTGGTAATATATTATTACTCTCAATTATTTATCTCTGTGATGTTGACCAGGTTAGGCGTGGTATTATCTCTTGAGGCTCGCCATGGTTTAATGTTAGCAGCCATCCTTGGCTCACCTCTTATTAATCCTTTGGTGTACTGTTTAAGAACAAATGAAATCAAATCTAAGATTCTTAAGATATTCCAAAATAGTTGAGACATGTCATTATATTCTTGAACTGTACTATAGATGTTGCATCCTTTTATGGTCAAGGTATTATGCCAAAATGCTACTTTTGTGGTATTAAACTGTATGCTATGTATGTGTGTCTATATATATATATATGTGTGTGTGTGTGTGTGTGTGTTTTCATGTAAATGCACTGTATTTAAACTAACATCTGCATAGCTTGTGACATTCTCTTTGTTGACGTCCTCTTTGTTGACGTCAGTCCTGCCAGCTGCTGGTGAAAGGAAAAAAAAAATCTAATTTGATCTTTTCTCGGCACATGTAGGGGAAAGATACTAATAGTAATAATGTCTTAGAAAGCATATCTGTTTTAGATTAATAAAAAACTTAGCTGAGCTACACACTTTTGTAAAACCACACTGTATGGAATGCATAATGTGATTTTGATGGTATTCTACTATTAGAACTAGATTGTACTAAGGACATGTCCCACCAATGTTTAATAAAAATTCATATTTGGAAAACTAAGGCCAATAATGCCCAATAGAAAACAAAATATTCCAAACTCTGTATGACACAGCTTCTGTGACAGACATATCACCAATATTATGAGTTTCACTGTGATTTATTTTTGTGTTTACAGTGTGTGAATAAAAGCACATATCGAGCAAACTCTGAAGCTGGCATGTTATGATATTGGTTATAATTATGTTTGGGTGGTGAATCAAAATCACTAAATCCCAAGATAATTTTTTAATTTTACTATTGATATTACATTACATCATGCTTAATTTCTTTGCAAAACTGAAACTATTTAATAAAAGCTTGTTCACTGAAATATCTGCTGTGCACTGCACTCAGACCTGTATTGTTGATTAGGAGCAGCTGAGATGACAGGTAGGAGATTAGCTTGCTTTGTGACTGCTCAAAGATGTTAACATGGGCAATGCACCTGCGCTGCTCATGCAGCCTGTGTGTCCTGGCCACTTGTAAGGAATAGGAAACTTTTTTTGCTACCAAATTTCAAGCTTTACAAGGGGTATGTACATAATACAGCTAACGCCGCATACCCGGAGATTATTGAAATGTATAGGATATCATGGTATTTCTTGAGTACACAAAATCCATATACTGGATAAATGCACTACTTACTAAATTTTAGATCATACATAGTGAATAGTATGAGTATGCAATCAAAGTTGCATACTCACCCTGTCTATGTCATGCCCTCTTTTTCTCTGATTACAACCAGGGGTGAGCAAGCCTGGCTAGCTGATTGGCCTGGAGTGTAAGGCCAGTGTTAAAAATGCAAACTGATATGGGTAAATTTAAAGCAAAATATAATAGACTATATGATATGATATCATCACTTGCTGCTGGTTGCATGCATGTACACATCAACACATTGTTCACTCATTGTGTGGTTGTGCAGGCATGAGCAGTGTGGAGAAACATGGATTGCACAGGAGAGAGCGGAATATATTGAAAAGGTTGGCAGAAAGAGAGAAGAAAAGCATCTCTAATAACATAGTACATAGTATATATACTGAAGCTAGTAATTTATTAAAGCATTTGGGATACTTAAGTATTTTTTATGCTACTTTGTACTTTTACTCCACTACAGTTCAGAAATGTATTGTTCTTTTTCATGCACTGTATTCATTTAACCATAAATGCAGTGTAGGAAAGCAGGAGATACTATTGGAAAAGATGCGTACTGTATGCTCTTTTCTGTCACAACAAACGTAAAAACAACAAACGTACCAAAAAATTATATTATTTATTCCTTTAGTCTTACTTATGGAAGCAGATTTGGCTAACTTCTGATTTTAAGTTTTTAATTATTTTGGATAACTTAAAGATATATTAGTGGCATAAAAAATGAATTGTAAAAGAAAAAATTCAACAAACTGTAAGGGTTGAATGTGTTGAGATTTGCCTGGGCTGTATAATGAACAATTAATAAATCAATTGATGATACGTAATGCCTGTTATGATGCAGTTCTGACAAATTCAGTACATGGCTGATATAGTTCTTCACCACTAAATTGTGATGAAGTAGAAGAAACTCAAAAGGGGGTAAATGGCACAATTTTCTTTAAACTTTATATCGACCAATTGAAAACATTTAAGTGAGACATAGTTGTATCATTCCTCTAAGCATTTAAACTGCAGAACTGTTTTGCTTTCTGGCAGTTTATGGCTATTTGACATTGGAATGATGGAGCATATGGACATGGACAGTTGCAGTGTGTGTGTGTGTGTGTGTGTGTGTGTGTGTGTGTCAAGGTTATTATAGTTAACGAAAACTAACAAAATAGCGAAAACTAGATTTGAAAAAATATTTTTGTTAACTGAAATAAAAATAAAATCTAGAGTAATTAAAAAAACGATAACTAACTGAAACTGTATTTTGTGGTTAACTAAAAACGAACTAAAATTATAGTGAAAATGTCCTTAGTTTTCGTCTTTGCCAACTTTTTTCATACATAAACCTTTTTGGTTGATATGAAATCTATTTAATCTATTTGGTTTTATGACGTAGGGGCTAAGATAGATTAGACAAAAGAAATAAAGGCAACATTTATTGTGACCTTATTGAATCTGGCACCCAACAAATACCCCATTACAAAAAAGACTAAAACTAACACTAAAACCAAACTAAAACTAAGCATTTTCCAAACAATAAAAACTAATTAAAACTAGCAAATACATTCTAAAAACTCATTAAAACTAACTGAATTTGAAAACAAAAATTGCCAATGAAATTAAAACTAAAACTAATGAAAAATCCAAAACTCTTATAACCTTGGTGCTCAAACTCTTCAATTCTGTGAAACTGACACCACAATGCAGTAAGTTAATACATAATTCCTGCTTTTTGGCTTTTTAGGGTTATAAATATTACAATCCTCATGATTTGATGTTGCTAGAAAACATTGAAATTGCCTGCAGAGTGAATAAACAAAAAGTGGTAGAAAGTGACAGTACTGCGGTTATAGTAGTAATGTTGATTTGTTTACTTCAGTTCAGTTGATCATGTCATTTATAAAAAGAAGGAGAAGATTACTTTATTAATCCCACAATGGGGAAATTCAACCTCTGCATTTAACCCATCCTTTTTTACACACAAGTGAACACACCATGCAAGGAGCAGTGGGCCCGAATCCTAACCTCTAGGCCAGGGACTGCCCCAATTTGATACGGTGAGTTGTCTACAGCTACTCAAGTTAGATATTCCAGTGTCATTTCAATGGCTATTAAAGTGTTTAATGCTCTCTAAGTCTATGTACGAAATGCAACTTGGAGAAAAACTACTGTTTAACATTTACAAGATCACATGTCTGTCACTGTTGGAAATGTTGCAAAAACAAAACAGTAGCTGTTTACAACATTGTGTCACCAAATCCTTGGAGATTCATTATCAGAGCTTAGGAGAGAGGATACATAACTCCGGAGGGCTTCGAGTGAGACATCTTTCCTATCAACACTTTGTAAACAAAGAAGTCATTAACCTAATGAGCAAAGTTAAAGAAGGAATATGTAACCATGAGTCTGTAACAACAACAAAATGTTAGTAACAAAGTTCAGTGGGAGCAAAGATCCTCTGATGAGTGACGACATCCCTGCAGCCAACTGTAGTCAGATGCTGGTAAACATTATCAGAAGCAATTATAATTAATAATATAAAATTATTATGTTGGTATGTTGGTAGAGTCTTCTAAGTCTAAGTTTTTTTTTTTAATTCAACACATTATTAGCTGCCCTCTGCCCAGTTTGGTGCTTTGTGGTACACCCAGATTTTCCACCTTTGTGCCCAAACAAGCTACAGTCTGAATGGATGGAATAACAGCCTTGTAACTATGATGTATTTTAACTGCAATAAAAAAGATATCCATCTGATTATTACATTTTCTAAGCTTTCATATATGTTTTTTTATTCAATATAATATAATTCTACTTCTGTCTTGACCCTATGACCAGTAGTTGACTAGGATTTTACAATGACTTTTTGTTTGTTGTTTAATATGACATGGTTGGGATATTGTAAAATAATAAAATAATGCAATAAAGTGCAAGAAAATGTTTTAATAAAATAAAATAATGAATGCATGATTAAAGAATGGTTGATTAAATGAAGTGTCATTTCAAATTAATTGATTCATTGATCAAATGGATTGAAAGTAGAACTTTGCAAGATGGATTGCACACAACTTTGCACAAACAACTCTATGAAAGAATATTTAACATTATTCTACATTATTATAAATCATACATACAATGTATTACATTGTGAAAAAGAAAAGAAAAATTAGGAAATAGGAAATACATTTAAAAAACAATAAATAGCTAAATAAACATCAGTACTCTATGTTCAGTGTCAGTCATTTGTCATCCATCCATCCATCCATCCATCCATTCAACCGAGGTATTCCAGATGTCCCTCTCCTTACCAATGTTTTGTAGCTTCTCTTGAGGTGCCCTGAGGCCTATTGCCCCATATTGGACAACAGATATGCCAATACCAATTGATACCGATATGCAATTGATAAAGGCCTGTAATATGGTTAAACCAATAATATCGGTCGGTCTAATACTGCATTGTAACATTACATTATTCTCTTATTTACATCTGCTCCCATTTTCTCTGATTTCAGGCCAAATTCCTTGTCAAAAACTTTCTTATATGAACATAAGCACCATACAGTGGTAATGTACTGCTAGTGGAAGGGATGTTCATATTTGACTTTTATTGGCAAATCTTGAAGCAAAAGAGAAAAGCTCTACAAACTGATTCTGCCAAATGTGTCAAACTGAGCACACTTTATGTTAAAACACTAAAATAAATTACTCAATGATGTGATGTTATGACATATAACGTATAAGTGCTTTGTAAATAGTTTGTTGTGACACCACCTAAGTGTGAAACACTGCGTCTTGTAGCCTGTCAGCAGCCACTAGACCAGTTAGTTGACAGTGACAGTGAGCCAGTAGTACCATCAGCAGTCATGAGCCCAAAACTCCAGAGTGGGCAGGTAGGATTGATCGTTGAGTGAATACCGTATTGTCCTGAATATAGGACAACCCGAATATAAGACAACAAGACTTTTTTATAATAAGTACAGTGTAGACCTTCTCTATATGAAAAGTTCCCAGAGATAACTTTATGATTTTGCACGATATTATTAAAACTGGCTTGATCAGAAAGCTTTGGAGGAAGAAAATTTATAGCATTTTTTTAAATGTGATTTAGTGTCAAAAGCAGAGCCAGGACCTAGTTGTGTGTCCAGAGGGACTCCTGCTTTCACTGTGAAAGGCACAGTGGAGCTGTTGTATCAGTGTGTGAACAATCAAACATGATCACATTAATTACAATATAAACACTTTATAAACCCACATGACACATTATGCTTTTAAGAAGAATAGTAAATATACAAAGCTAATAACTGAAATGTAATAGGATGGAAACAATATGAAAAAATGGTTAAATGCAGTGTCAAGTTAGTTTTATAGGGTTTTAGAAAGAAGTGTGAATAACAAGGCTATAGAGATTAGTGTGCTATCCCAGACTTATAAACTAAGGTTATAATTATATTATTAGTTACTAAAGTGGGCTGGTCTAAGGCAGGGATGGGCAACTTAAATGCTGGAGAGGGCCATCATTTTTCATCGACACTACCACAGGACCATGCACTTAACCAGATATGATGAAACTGCAATTTTAAATATGTTTACAGTGCAGTAACTTAACATATTCATGCTCAAATGCATGTTTAACAGTATAGATAGGAAAACAAAAGGTTTGAAGCAAATAAAAAATAACCACTTACTGTGATTTCTTTTTTTTTCAGTGCAAGAACAGCAGACCAACATTAATTGCAAGAAGTAATTTTGTGCATTTTTACACTGCACTTTTAAGATTTCATGCTCAAATGCATTTAGTTGTACTGAGGGCCACTTCAAGTGAGGGTGCGGGCCATATGTGGCCCCCGGGCCTCCAGTTGCCCATCCCTGGTCTAAGGCATGAAAATCCCTGGGCTAAAAATGAGTCCCACTCTGGCCCTGACTGGTGTCTTTTGTGCCCTTTGGACACTGAAGAATATTATTGTCCACTTGTGTCTTCCAGGTTTACTATGGTGCCTAATTGATACGGTTGTCATTGTCAAACATAAATAATACAAGTACATTTTGTATCTGTTAATATGTCACTATTTTTGTGGTTGTTGAAAAATGATGGTTGCAAGGTGATCAGATGAAACTGAGGGGTTACAGAAAATAAATTGATACATTGTATAATTGATAGATTATTAGTGGTTCCTAAGTAGACTTTAAACTTAATTTTACACCAAGATCATTAATATTACCCAACTATCAAGTTGTAATATAATTTTATACTATCTAGACTGCATTCATTTAATCAAAGAGTGTCTAAACAAAGATAGCACACTGTACTGTTATCATGTGTGTACTAGTTTTTAAGTAATTCAAGTTCTTTACATAAGTGTAATGATGTAATTGGTTGCAGATCAACACACCACAATGTCAAACAGCAAAGTTTCAGTTTTATGTGGTTTCATATCTGTTGTCACATATTCCCTTTCCCTAAGTTTGTGTTTTATCTGAGTTTACCAAAACATGATTCCTCCATGCTCAGTTTATATTGCTAGTTTTAGTTCACTGTTACTATAGTGTGCTTTAGAATAAAATAACTGGCTCTTAGTTACCTTATCTCGTTCAGGACACAAGAGGGCAGCAAATCACATAAAATGCAACAAATCCACACAGTTCATTTATTGTTCTTTCTGTTCATTTGTTGGTATGAATGAGTTTACTGTGTACTGGTGGCGCCCTCTGCTGTATTAATATTCTAAATACACACAGTGACATGAAATTATTATAATGTGTTTATAGTGCAACTTTGACAATGTTTGTATTGAATGAAAAGACATTCCTCAATGTTTTAAACCAAACTACAATCACTTTGAGTCTTTAATTAACCTCCTTACTTCCCTTCATATTTCATAAAAACAGAGTGATTATCCTACTTATGTTGTTTACTATTTTATAATCTTATCTTTAAAGTCTTGATTCAAAATGTTTAATCTCTTCTGTTTTACTGTGCACACATCAAGTCTCACGTAACTCAAAGATGTTTTTATGTTTTGTTTATTTCAAACTTTATATTTCATAGGTGTTTGCTTTAAGAGGATCTCTCTATAACAAAATAAATGGTAATAAAATATATCAGTATGGTCAGCACACTGATGAGATGATTCATAGGGTTTATCTGTTAACATATTGCTTATAATTAAAGTGTATAAATAAATAGCAGTGGTGATCATTCAATAACAAAAATCCCTATTTTTAAGCAATATAAAATTGCTCATAAATAAGTTTTAAATTAGTACATAACTGGCAAACACTGGTGAATTTAATTGTATAAAAATAGTAATAGCTGCAACTGCTAGAGGAAAAAGAATAGACAATTTGAAATTGGTTGTTATACACAGTACTATAATAATTATGACAAATGACAAATGACAAATGAGTATTTAGTATTACCTCTTACAACAATAAGTCAAAACAAAGTCTCCTGTGGTAATTTATTTTTATTTAACCATCATTATACATGTATGTACAAGCAGCTTAAAACACAGCAATGAAGTTAAATGAACAATTTGAAAAATTGCATGCCAAAGAAAAAAACAACAGCCTTAAAACAAACAGCAAATCTCATCAAACAATGAAATAGCAGTGATCATTAACAGGACAAGTGCATTCCGTGGTCAAATAGTCATCAATCCTGTGTTATTTCATTATTTTCATATAAACATTATTTTTTATATGTATTATTTGATGTCAAAAATTTTACATTAACAAAAAGGCAATGAAAAGACATTTAGAAATAAAGAATGTATTTATAAGGTAGTGAGATAAAAAGATTTATCTTACTACAGGCTGAAGCTGAAAGGACTTATTCAACAGAAAATGCACAATTTTTTCTCGAATTTCTTTTGTTTTCAGTCCATAGATGATTGGATTCAATGTTGGGGGGAAAACCAAAGTTAAAACCCCTATGAACCTCCTTAAATGTGGTGAAAGGTTTCTTATTCTGTATGATATGATGGTAAAAAGACCCAGGCACTCCAACAAGAGAAAAACAGCTAGATGTGTAGCACATGTCTGCAGAGCTTTGGCTTTCGTGTCTGATCGTTTGGATCTGAAGCATGCAACAAGGATCTGGAGATATGTGTACAAAATCATCCCATTACCTATCAGCTGTGTAATAGCAACCGTAAAAAGCCCATAAATGTTATTAATGCTTGTGTCAGCACAGACCAAAGTCAACAAAGTTGGATTATCACAGTAGGGATGCGTCACTTCAGATCGACAGCGGGGTAAACGCAACAGCAGGTAAAAGAGCACACCTATTACAACTAAACAACTCATCCAAACAATTGTGATAATTCTCATAATGTGAGCATTAGTCATAATCGTGTTGTATTTCAAAGGCAAACATATGGCAATGTATCTATCATATGCCATAGCAGTGAGAATGAACACTGTACCACATGCATAGATGTGGATAAAGAAAGCTTGGGTAACACAGGTGGAGTATTGCATCGTCTTGTTGTTTGTCAGTATGTCCTTAATGGCCTGTGTGAAGAATGCTGTGCTGCCTATAAGGTCGTTGATAGGAAGGTTCAGCAGAATTAAATGCATGGGCTGATGCAGAGATCTGTTCAGTACAATTGTGAGTATTAGAATAAGGTTGCAGAAAAGTATGATCAGATAGCTCAGAGTTGCAAAAAGAAATGTAGGAAAGACATTTTCATCGGAGAAATTAAAGCGATTTAGCACTATAAGAGACGATGTGTTGTACAGGTCGCCCATTCTTATGCTCCTTCTCTTCAGCAAATTGAAAAATAATTTAAGTTAAATGTTAGTTTAATTTAAGTAGCATAACTATTTCAAACACAACATCAATTTAGCAAGAACACTAGGGACTTATTAGACAAGACATGCATACAGAGACAATTGTGTAAAAAATGAAAATTCCAGTCATGTTTGAGTTCTCAAATGATAAATTCTCACTCAGAAGACAAAACTTACCAAAGTAAAGCCTTAATAGGTCCATGCCACTTTGAGCCCACATTCGTTTCAGCATCCCACATCATATATCATATATAGTACATAAACAGCAAGTTATAATCTTTTGGATGAATAGTTTTGAAATGAATCGCAAAGAACAAAATTAACTGAGTAACAGACAGAAAACAGTACAGTCATTCACTTCTTAGCAGAATAAATGAGAAATATGTAGTGCATCATCACTAGCGAGCAATACTGGCAATGACCAACTGGTAAGAAGTTCAGAATGATAATCACCTTTTATAGGGTGGATTTTTGCTGAACATCCATCAGCTCCCTGGAGTCTTCTGCTTTACAATAAAGATTATCTTTAGATTGTTATGGCAGTGAATCACAAGGGGCTTTCTAAAGAATAATACGTGTATTAGTGACCCTATCACTGCTCAACCTAAACACACTAATTATTGATACAGATATTACTTCAAAAGACTTTTGGTTGTTTTTAAATTAATAGGAATTATTATTATTATGGTTTACTATTATTGTTATTATTATTATTATTTATGGTTATTATTAATAATAATAATCATATTTTTAAGTAGATTGTGGAATATATGTTCTTTGAGGACTTTCTAGTTCAGTCAGACAGCTGGACGAAGAGGCCTGCTTGAGGCAAGTTTTCAAAAATACACAGTCGCTCATGAAGTCGGAATAAAATATTTTTACCTCTTTCCATGAAATGATTTTGACAATGTGCGTTATATATATTTTTATATCTTCTCAAAACGTTATTAATCAATCTCTTCCAAACATATCACAATGAAAATTAATACACAATTAATAGAGGATTGTGTCTGTAAACAAAATTATTCCAACTTTATGGGCATCCATGAATAAAGAGGCATTTCTAAACGGCCATGAATTACAATTTGTTCAGCTCTTAAGAAGTCTCAGGAAATATATCAAATGTCCTCAGATACCATCAAAAACATTTTGTTTACATCTAACAATATCATTTTTTCCCTTTGACACATTTGATGCCATTTCATTAATCCAAATTCTAAATCTTGGCCCATCAACATATTTCAATTAGGAGCAATTATACATTAAGCTTGTAATATGCACATCTACAAATCTAAACTGTAGGCTTTGTAAGTGTCAGTTAGCCGGCTATATACCCAAAATAAACAGCGTATCATCCAGTTGTTATTTCTTTGATAAAATTTTATCAATCATAATAATATCTTGCCAAAAGGATTTTATACTCACACATTCCCATATACTGTGGTAAAGTAAAGCCTCATTACACTTGATAGACACATCAGGAATGTCATCATTAAAAGTTTTCATTTTTCATTTTGTAAGTTAATGTCAAACAATAATAACACAGAAATGAATATGATGTGTTGTTGAACACAACCTCAACCTCTGTTTAAAGTGCAACTTTGACAATGCTTGTATTGAATGAAAAGACATTCCTCAATGTTTTAAATCAAACTACAATCACTCTGAGTCTTTGATTTACCTCCTTACTTCCCTTCATGTTTCATAAAAACAGAATGATTGTCCTACTTATGTTGTTTACTATTTTATAATCTTATCTTTAAAGTCTTAATTCAAAAGGTTTAATCTCTTCTGTTTTACTGTGCACACATCAAGTTTCGTGTAACTCAAAATTAATCTTTTAAGAGATGTTTTAATTTCTTGTTTATTTCAAACTTTAAATTTCTTAGGTGTTAGCTTTAAGAGGATCTCGCTATAACAAAATAAATGGTAATAAAATATATCAGTATGTTCAGCACACTGATGAGATGATTCATAGGGTTTATTTGTTAACATATTGCTTATAATTAAAGTGTATGAATAAAAAATAGCAGTGGTGATCATTTACTAACATAAATCCCTATTTTTAAGCAACAGAAGATTGCTTATAAATAAGTTTTAAATTAGTACATAACTGGCAAACACTGGTGAATTTATTTGTATAAAAAATAGTAATAGTTGCAACTGCTAAAGAAAAAAGAATAGACAATTTGGAATTGGTTGTTAAACACAAAACTGTAATTATTATCAAATTGAGTATTTAGTATTACCTCATGAATATTATGTGTTGTTGAACACAACTTCACTGCACCCAAAGATCACCTTTGGCACCCTCCAGTGGTGGCATGAGAGAAGACACAGCTGTAGACTGATTAATGCAGAACACCCTGACCCTAATGATGTAATCAGGGTTATTCCTGCTTAGGCCCTTTAATATAAAACCCACTTTACAAACTGCATGTGGAGCTTTGAAAGAAGTTGGAATTTAGGAGTCAGACAGATCTAATGAAAGATGATTTTCATAGCAGAAATTGTATTTTTGTATTTTTTTTAATGCATCCTAGAAGCTTGACCCATACTAATGTGATGTGAGGAAAATTGTGAACAGCAGGCGCTAATGCTGTCCAGGCATCTAGTGGGAAGATAACAACTTTGCTAAGTTTGAGTCTGAAAGGATGTAGGTGCCTACAGGCAGCGCACAGAGGCAATGCACTGAGTATCTGCAGATCATCATCCTCCATCTTTATATACATGTAAAACATTGAAATTCCCCTTTAAACATGCCTAAAATAATTGTATCTTTTCACTTATATAAGACAATAATTAGATAGATACATTATTAAGTATAACCATACATGAAAGCTACTTTTCCCCCATAAACATGAATGACATGAAAAACATCCTGATAAGTCTTGAGATTGTTCTGCACAGTGTGTAGCAGCACAAAATCTCTATATTTATATGCCTTGATACAATGTTTATGTTTACGATTTATTTGTTTTCTGATTTGTCCACTTTACCAGAGAAAATATCAATATCATCTTGATCTCCCTTAATCCTCTCTAAAATGGTTTTCCCTCTCCCA
The DNA here is from genome assembly GCF_030273125.1 of Centropristis striata. Lineage (NCBI taxonomy): Eukaryota > Metazoa > Chordata > Actinopteri > Perciformes > Serranidae > Centropristis > Centropristis striata. The sequence goes on along the minus strand of NC_081520.1, from coordinate 13,102,649 downwards.
GTACACGCATCCTATACAATTCAATAATAGATCAAATTAATCTGAGAATCGCTGATTTTTTTATTACTTCTTTGGAGTTTATTAGGATATTCACTGCAGACACAAAAAAGATTCTTCAAGAAAAAAAAATAGAGGATTATCTATGACCAGACAAGAAGAAGACTTGCCCTGCAGGCCTTCCAGGACCTGAGAAGCGTCCCCAGATCATGATGCTGCCACCACCATGCTTCACACTGGAGATGGTGCGTTTGTGGTGATGAACCTTCTTCCAATTGACCTTGGAGTCTGCCATACATTTGGTTGAATTCCAGGGGAGATTTCATGAGCTTTTTTTCTCTCCCATACAGCTCCGACTGGTGAAGAACCCGGGAAACATTTGTTGTATGTACAGTCTCTCCTATCTGAGCCACTAAAGCTTATAGCTCCTGCTGAGTGGTCGTAGGTGTCTTGTTGGCCTCCCTCTCTCTCCAGTCTACTTCTTATCCAGTCACTCAGATTGTGAGCGCGGCCAGCTCTAGGCAGATTTAAACAAGTGCCATACTGCTTCCATTTCTTAATGATGGTTTAACTGAACTCTGTGGGATGTCCAGTGAGGGAAAATTTTTTTGTAGCCATCTCCTGACTTATACTTTCTAATGGTCTATTCTTTGAGTTGCTTGGAGTGTTCTCTTGTCTTCATGTTGCAATTGTAGCAGGAATAGTAATGAACCAGAGACTGGACCTCCCAGACACATGTTTTTTTGCCAAAATCACTAGCCACACATCAACTGCACTCAGGTGATCTCTATTTCACTAACTGTGACACTGCTGGCATCAACTAGCTGGAACTGTTGAATCAGCTCAGTCACTTTCAAGGGGGGGATATTTATGCAATCATTTACTTTACCTTATATATTTTTAATTAATTGACACTATTTTTAAAAAAATCTGTTTTCACTTTGACATTAAAGATGTTTGTTTTTTTTGCAAATTCTTATCAAAAAAACTGATTATATTGACCATGATTTCATGTGTAAAAGCAACAAAAGGGTGAAAAATCCAAGGAAGGTGAATACTTTTTAAAGGCATTGTAAGCTGCTTATCTGTAAACTGCTGAGAAATACACAGAAACATGAGCATGAGCATTATATGGAGAAATGTACAACATATTTTACAGGACTAATAATCATCAAATCAGAGATGTGTAACAAATCCACAGTGCAGTAATACATTGCATATTGTCGTTAGTGGAGAGCCTACATGTACACTAGACTCTGAAATCAGTTTCATAATATACAGGATTGGTGGAGCATGGGCATAATTTATCTAATCATGTTTAAGCAAAATGTAAAACTGGTCACAATTTGGTTGAGACCAGATTTCTTTTTAGGAACATCATAATATTCTGCTTCAGTTCTGCAGTTTTCAGTCCATATATAATCGGGTCCAAAATGGGGGGAAATATTAAAACTGACACACCAAGAGCCCTTCTGATGTACGGGGATGCACCCTCCATGCGATGAACAATGAGTGTAAAGGTAGTATTAATTTGCATGATTAAGAAAACAGCTAAATGTGTACCACATGTCTGAATGGCTTTTCTCCGGGCATCTGTTTGATTAGTCATGACACATGTGCGCAAGATCTGTGCATATGTGTATATTATCACTAACAGTGGGATGCCCATAATCACCAATATAGTAAATATTCCAAAGAAGCTGTTGACTGTGGTGTCCTCACAGATCAGTTTCACCATAGATGGATTATTACAGTACAAATCCACTAAATTCGTTCTGCAAACGTTGAAACGTGCAACCAGCATAAACAATGTAAACATCAATGAGAAATTGACAAGCCATATCAAAACAATAATTTTGATTAAAGTATGTGAAGTCATGATAGCATTATACCTCAAAGGACAACATATTGCAATATATCTGTCATAAGCCATGGCACTCAAGATCAACATGTTTCCTGTACCGTAAAAATGGACCAGAAAAGCCTGAGTAATACATCCAGGGTAGGAAATATGTCTATTCTGTGTAGCAATGCTCCAAAGAACATGAGGGAAAAAAGCTGTAGCACCAACAATGTCACTAATAGGCAGGTTGAGCAGCAGGATAAACATGGGCTTGTGCAGCTTTTTACTCACAGCAATAGTTGTTAATACCAACAAGTTGCAAAAGATAATAATTAGATAGGTAAGTGTGCCGAATATAAATGCTGGATAAATATCTGTTGCAGATAAGCCCAGTGGTACCAGCGTTAGTAATTCCCTTGAAGATGCATTTATAGACATAGTTACACAGTCTTTACTATGTTGTTGCCTCCCCTGCTGAAATTTTTTTCCCTCAATACTCACAACAACTGATGGAGGATCTTCACCTGAAATAAATGGTTTTAAGAAGTGGTTCTGAATGAAATGCTATGTATTGAGTCAAATGTACCTATGGTTTGATACCTGTTGCAGCATAATATCCTGTTCTCACCCACACTGCACAAAGAGCAATGAAAAAGACTTCTCTCTTTTATGTAGATGAACCTGAGGAAGATGACCAATGAGGTTAGAGAGCTCAGTACGTCAGTTGTTGTGACCAAACTGACATCGTGAGAGAAACATATTGATCATGCAGCGTGAATTCAAAAAAGCCCAGTGTGCAGAACAACAACAGAAACTTCAGATACTTACTGTTCATGACATCAATGTCTCTCAAATATGTGTCTTTATTTATAAGGTATGTTCAGATCATGAAACTTTCCAGAGCACTTTAAGACTTATTTTAAATGTAATTCTCAGGTTCACACTTAACCAACTTGTCAATATTTAAATCTTTATCCTCCAAGATTTGTTACATGCAGAGGTCAAATCATTGTCATATTTAGGGACTAAATTATGGAATACCTTTTCCCATCTGGCAAAGACCTCCATCTCTGTAAAATGATTGAAAGGATGTCTAAAAGCCCATTTAACTGCTGTTTTAAAATTCAAACACAAATTACACTTTTATATCATGTTCATGTTTTTGTCTTTACATTGTTATTTTTGTTATTGTCATTATAACTTGTTGTTGATGTTATACATATGTTTTTTTCTATTATCAATTTGTTATTACTTTCTTATAACTATGAAATTTCAGGTGGAGGCTTTAAATAGGCCCATCTGGGTTTTCTGCCTCTCCCTGCACTTTACACTATTTGTTATCTTTGTCATTTTAAGTCATTCTAACTGTGCAAATAAATAAACCTAAACCTAAGAATGAGACAAGCATATTTACTCCTACCACAATTTATTGTGTAACTATTTTATACATTATACAAATAATGATAATAGTAATAATAATAAAAGTCTATTTCTTTTATTTGAAATTTGATGAATAAATTAAATCCTTAGGCTGTTTACTCATAATGTACTGTACATCTTGTATTGTTTAGGTTAGTATTTTGAAATAAACAAATAAATGACAGTTCTTAAAACATTCCAGACTTCAGATTATATGATGAGATGTAGTCACTGTGTAATGCCACCCAAATCTGAAGATTCTCCCTTCCGGGGAAGTTTTTAACCACCGCTGGATTTTTTAAGATTAGAAATAACAATGTATGGAAATTCTTTACCTCAATATGTATGTGTAAGAATACTATTGGACCTGAACAGAAACTTACATGTACCAAAATCACATTTTAGGGGTCTCGGGTCATATGTGTCACATTCCTATGGACATCTGCTATGAATGCTCCTCTGTGTGAGCCAGAGTGCATTCTCAGGCTCTTCTTCTGTGAGTCAGTGTTTGTCTTTTCTTTTGTCTTATTAAACATCTCCTCTGCTGCGTCAGTCAAAAGGGAGGCTGTTATTAGTAGGGAAAGGCAACATTTCCCAAACAACAGAGAGGTTTTACTATGTTTAATTCTGTGCATCATGTTCAAAAGTACTGTTTGTACAAGAATGAGTAAAAGACGATTAACTAGTAATGACAGTCTTCTAAGAACAAATTACCACACCGTCCAAAACATGATGTGCCTGGGCTATTTCTATTATATTTAACTATTTAACTGCTATAAAAGGTTTTGTAAGAAGGCAGAAATACAAGCAAAAATCAATGTCAAAATGTGTGGTAGAATTGCACTGCACCCTCTTCTATTTTTCTTTCTCCCTTTTACCCCCAACTCTTACTTTGTATATATATAATATTTATTGAGTGTATGTGTCCAGCTTCATCTAATTGAGTTTAATATGGGATACTAACAATATTAAATACATTTTGTTTTGTTCATTGTGGTGTTTTTCCATTAAAAAAACAACATAAAAAATATAAATATTTGGATTTTATTAAAACACACAGCAATCAGCAGTACATATTCTAGGCTACATTTCCCGAACAACATAGAGGTTTCATGATATGTCAATAGAAATATGAACACTTTGTTTGTAGCAAACAATATATATACATACTATCAAATATGAACAGAATAAGAACAAGTAAAAAAACAGGGTAAATATATCAGACAGGTGTACACAAGACTTTTAGTAAATGTGGTGTATGAAGTATTATGTGTTAGACTATACAGTATGAGACTGATATCTCCATTTAGAATTATACACCGTTTAAATAACACAAAGCACTATACACACCAATAGGAACACACATGAAAAAAACACATTTTTGTTTTTCCAAACTTGTAACAAAGTCAAGTAACACATTTTTATGTTTGCATTAAGCTGCATATAGTTTTACCCAGTTTCATCGTATCTTTATTTAATGCAAACCCCAGCACTTAAAACTTGACTCGGTAATATTGACTGAGCAAAATATGTTTCTGACCTTTTTACCTACTGCTTTTTTTATTGTGGAACAACTATATTTCAATTAAATAATAAACAAGTATGTGAGTCAATTAAAAAAAAAATCAGTACACCTTAAAAGCAGAGTGAAACAACCTGTGCCACACTAGAAACAGTATTTTCATTTTAAAAATGCATTGTTCTCACAACGAACAAAACTGTTGAAAGGTATTTTAGGTTGTGTTTCATTAAGTTCCATGCATAGTTGACATTGTTTACACTATAAACTACCAGAGAAGGCACAGTGTCATTTTAGACGGATACTCTATTTTTTAGGACTCTCAGAAGAGTGTTTCGTATTTCACTTGTATACAGCCCATATACAATTGGATTCAGAAGCGGAGGTATAAGAAAAATAAGCATACCCATGATCTTTTGCAAGTCAGCTGAGATATTTTTGAACCTATGAGATAAAATTGTGAAAGTTCCCACAATCTCAAATATGATCAATATCAGCAACTGAGCAACACATGTGTTGACAGCTTTGTTCTTTACTTCAGACCTCCTTGTAACAACACATGTGATCAGTATCTTCACATAGGAGAATGCCTGAACAGACACACTTAAAGCTTGCATGACAGCTGTGTTAAATAATCCTATGATATTATTGACTGCCGTGTTTCCACATGTGAGCTTCAGTAGAGATGGGTTATCACAGAACACATTCATAATCACAGATTTGCACCTGGGAAGCCTTGTCTGTAAAGAGAACAATGATACAATCAAGACAAAGTCAAGACCCCAGACTAGAGCGATGATACAAATAACAACTCTAGGGGTCATAATAGAGCTGTAGCGTAACGGCATGCAGATAGCAGCATAACGATCAAAAGACATTGCGGCAAGAATAAATAAAAGCCCACCACCGTACATGTGAAGCAAGAATGCTTGTAAAACACAGAGAGGATAGTAAACCTTATTCGTCTCTGTGACAATGTCTGAAAGCACTTTTGGTAGCATTGCCGTTATGCCTATTAGATCATTGAAGGGAAGACTGAACAGGATGAAATACATAGGCTTGTGAAGGTTCCTCTTCAGAATGATCAAAGTCAACAGGGTCAGGTTACAAAATACACCAAAAAAATAGATCACAATACCAAGAAAAAATATGGGATACTTTCCTCCAGGTGGAATAACAAATGTGTCGAGGGTTAACTCATAGCTGAACCCAAAAGATTCATTCTCCATTTCTCTCCACTGACTGTACATTAATAAGAAGAAAAACAGTGATGAAATTTCATTATTGGAAATTGCAGCTAAAGCAGTCAAAGTTACACAGCATGTCACTTTCAAAGTAGTGCTGCGAGAATCAGCAGCGAGAACTTCCCTGCTCATCCAGCTTTATTTATTGTTCCCAGAACCATAGCCATTACTTGTTTACGTCATCCTTTTGCCTCTGGGATTGTGATTCGCTCTGCAAAGCGTGATAATATGATAATATGAGTAATTCTATGAAGTCAGCCATACCAGTACCGACACCTCTACAAAATATTGACACAAAGCTGGTATTGAAGGTAATTTTATTTTGTAATAAATCCTCTTAAGTTTGTTCTCCAGAAATAATGTATGAATGACTTTCTTTAAAATAAGGATTTTAATGCCCAAATAAATAAGTTAAAGTACAGTTAAAGCTACAGGAAGCAGAAATATTTAGCATGAGCACATACATGCGCCTCCTTTAGTAACCTGCAGGATTAATATTCATTCATTTTAATCATCCTGGTGTCATTATGAAGTGACATTTCTTTAGGATTTTTTTTTTCACATGTTCTTTAAAGAGTTTTTTTCGTTTCTTGAAATCAAAACATGAGGCTCTTGTTGCAAACTTGTGAACCTGTGAAACACTTTGAGATGACACACTGATTTAAGGCCCTGGCTGGCTGCATAAACTTGAATGGCTGCAGCTAATTTAGGGCTACACTATTAGATTAGAAAACCAAGAGAAAACAAGTTTGTTGTCCAGGTAGCAGGCTTTGTGACCTGACAGATGGCAGCAGTAGGATGTGCTTCTCTGGGCATCCTAGGGCGACTTTGAAAATAAAAGCAATGAGATATATGCAGATATTGGCACACATTTGATTGTGTTTGTCTAATAATGACTCGGACATAATATTGGCAAAGCATTTCGAGATGGAGAGAAAACACTGTGCTAATGTTAATGCTGCCACGGCCACCTTTTTATTAATGGAATTTGGGAACTCGTTCCACACAACCGTGAAGCCTCCCGGAGGCCATTGTAGCAGATTTTACTGTATTCAAACAAGAGAGAATTAATAGATATATTTTTTTAACATATAATTTTTTATTTTTTTTTATTTTTTTTAAAGTTGAACGACTTTGCTGTTACAAAATGCCGATTTGCATATTTTTATGATGGCCAGTGTTGTTAATCACAACATGAGCTTCTTTCATTTAAAGGAATGATAGAAAATAATTTTTAGTCTTTAGTAAAGTTGGGTAAAGTTAGATCTTAACCTATAAAAAAACAATGTTACCAGAAGTTTGTGGTCTATTTCACAGTTACCATTTAAGGTGCTTGTGGGCAGTGGATGTTTAGGGGGAGATAGCACGTCAACAATAGATGCCACATGTAAGTGGTGGAGATCATCTGAAAGCTGTGAACATAAGGATTCATTTGAGATGTGTGTCAAGTTCAAAAGTTCAAGTTCTGGTCAAAAATATCTAATAAAAGAGACTTAATTCATTAATTATTTATTTATTCAAACCTATTGTATAAGGGCGTATAAGGGTTCATACCATTAATATTTGCCCCTTTGAAGTCAATTTCTATATTCAGATATGTCCCATGAGTTGTTGCAGCAATAATGAGGTTTATACCATTTGCTACACACATTTGGTCCTGAATTATGCAATTTTATTCATATCAAAAAATGGTCAGAAAAACCCTCCAGAATATTACATCAATTTGCCAAGACCTTTGAAACAACATAGAAGAATCCATGCTGTGATGAAGGTTCAAAAACTTCATCATCTCATTTTGTAGATTTCTGCTGAGAAACCCTCATATTGTCAATATACCAAGGAAAGCTGCACACCCTCTGAATGCTCTCGGTCTCTAGTTTGCAGTAATAAAGTTTCATGAGGCTGTGATAAGGTATGTATGTAAAGAGGAGACTATTTTCATTGAGATAGCATGACGTCAGAGGTCACATGACCCCTTTGAAAATCACCATGAAACATAAAAAATAGCCTAATTTGGCTGCGTAATTTCGACAACTTGCTGACACGATATCTTGATGCACATGTTGCCTATAGAGTCATTAGATCTTCTAGTTGCATATGATATCAGAATATTCCTAAAAGTGAGCCTGCTACAAAGTACCGTTCCATTCTGAACATTCGGCGGGCAGGTGGAATGGTAAAAGGTTAATGGCCCAAATGTTATTTATGTTTAATTCAACATTGCAACTTAACCTTAATCTTTTAAATCACAGGTATAAACATTTTAATTAATTAATTAATTAATGTAATCACACTTGCCACACTGTGGGACAGTTGATTAAAAGAAAAACAAAGTCACTTTAACCTGTTAAGTTTATAATGTACATTTTATAAATCCAACGATAGAGTTGACTGTTGTTTTAATGGTGGACTAACAAGTCTAATATTTAAACCACATTTTGGCATACAGTACTGATTGAAAGGCCTGGCTGGAGAAAGAAATATTACACCAAACTCTCAACTCTTTTCTTCTTTAGATAAAAATCACTTTTGTTTTAAAAATTGTATTAATATCACACAAAAGCAGGAATACGGAAATCTCTCTTCACAACTTTTGTCATATCCATATTTTCAGCTCAAGGGATACCAAGACATTATGTAACTGTGTTACATCAGCTAGATGCCTCATTACTTTGTCAAAATACTTTTATTAATGAGCCCCCCTGAGATATTCTGAAATGATTTATTATTAACTGTCTCACATTGTAATTAATCCCTTGACAATTAGTAAACCTCCGGTTGATAATGATGTTCCTTGTTGTTTGCTAATGAAGGATGTTGTTTGATAACACCCAAGGGAGACTGTTACGTGTAAGGCAGCATGTGACATTACAACATATAAACATTTGATTTATTAACTTTAATCACTGAGTTTGTTAATATGTAAAACATTTAAACAGATTTAGTTGAACAGTTGGAGTTAAAGTCTTTGCTTTGTGTTTTTACTTTCCATTCAACTGCACCATTTTATTAACGTTTTAATATGTTAAATGGCTCAATAAATAAAAATGTATAAGATATTATAGAGCTTTTTCTTATTTATGAATATGTATGTCATATATATGTTTTTGGTTGGCTTTGTTAGATGGATCGTTTGTTTGTTTGTTGGTTTGTCTGTCTGTCTGTCTGTCAGCATGATTATGGAAAACCTACTGACCCTATCTGCATGTAGCTTGGGGGAAGCCAGGTTTAGCATGGACCAAATACATCAAAGGACACACTCTCTCAGTAGCCTTCTAGTTGTGTGTATATGTCCCAGAAGAAAATACTTATTGAAACAGAGCACTGAAGTGGTCACATCACACCTTCTGGGAGCAAGGACCTTGTTCAGGCCCTTAGGACATTAGGACATTAAGAGAGACTAATCATCTCACCCGGGAGAAGTGGACATGATGAACTGCTTAGTTGCTTTGATAATTGAATTACCCTCTAATTACTTCCTGTGGTCTTTCTCCATTACAATGTGATTCAGACATTTGCTCTCTTGCCTCCAAGGAATGCTAATGTCTAGAATAAGGATAAATGATGAAGATATGACATTTTATATCTAAAAGGTCAAAGGTTAAATTCACTATGACATCATAATATTCTGGGGGGAAAACACATATTTGGGCATTATTTAACTCCATAACTCAGGAACAGAAGTGTAAACATTTTGGTCAGATACTGAATTGGTGACACTTAGTATCTTGGGTGACCACAATACTTCTGTGTTGACTGTATAGCTCTTCTATGCTGCCAGCTTGAAGATGTATGAAAAGCATCCAATTTATAGAATTTGTAGCTTCTTTGAAACAACATCCATATTTGAAGAATTGTCTAATGTCACGACTAGATATGAGTCTGGAGAGACATGGATATTGAACTGCAACTTTGCTGGTTGGTGGAGGAAAAACAACTTAGATGGTTATTCTAGCTAATGTAAAATTCAATTGTTATTGTTTGTTTATTGCTTTGTTGTTAATTGTTGTTGTTGTTGTTGTTGTTGTCTTTGTTGTTATCCATTAATTGGTATGACAGGAGGCAGCAGCCAACATTTCTTGTGTTCTGATGTATCTGTTTTTAGTATGATTAGCAGCTTAATCTACAGTTTTTGTTGGTGTTTTGGGCCCAGACATTATGTGTTCTAATCTCTATAAAGATATATCTATATTAGTCGACCAAAACATCGGTCGGCCGATATATCGGGCCAATATTTGCGTTTTTTACTTGTATCCGCATCAGCCGATACATGCCTGTGTTTGCCGATCAATTAGCCCATTTCACTGAGCCAACACCAGGCAAGGCTCGATGCAACATCTGCCATTCTCTGTTGAGCTGCTGCTGATACCGGAAAGAACAAATACACATCAAGTATGTGGACTCATCTGAGGCGCCACCACCTCGAGGCCTACAACAGCATACAAAAAAGAAAGCAAGATCCAGCAGAAGAATGTTTGTTTTGTTAATAAATGTCTCTTTTTTTGTTTAAATTAAGACTTGTGTAACATTTGTTATCATTTTGTCATTTTTATCATGTAAATGGAGGGAGAAAAGGCAATATCGGCTTCAAGAATCGGCCCAAAAAATCGACAGCACATATCGGGGATCGGTTAAGACTGATGTCAAAATAATCGGCATCGGCATTAAAAAACCTGTATTGGTCGACCACTAATCTATATAGTGGAATAAAAATAAAAAGGTATAACTGCTTCAGGCAACAGCCGATGGGTTCTGGGATTGCATTTTGGCCAGGTCTGCCACAGAAGTTTTACCTGTATTCAGTCTAATTCAGCTCAAATGTGATAGTTCATTACTACTCAGACTACAAAAGTAAACGAGAAAACTTTCAATACCAAATTCTTCCCACCCCATTGCCTACAGATCCTAAATTCATATGCAATTATCTTTTTAAAAAGATTAGATTAGAATAGTTATATGATGTGTTTTTGTGTGGTTTGATGACGGAGGAAAGCACACAGAGAATTGCTCAATGCATCTTACTATTACGTAAGGAGCTAAATGGTAGTAACGATGGTAAATGTTATGGACACAGAGCTCCGGATACATGTCACATGCACCAGATGAAAGAATAGTTACATTGTAGGTCTAGTTTATATGGGCAAGCTCAAGAGTTTACATGTGTCGGTTTCTCACATCAGGTTTCTCAACAAGTATGACAAGAATCTTCATGACATATCTGTCTCTGAGACAGAGAATCTGCTTTTTTAACATATGCACTTTCCTAATAAGGTGATATCTATTTGTGGTGAAAGACACAGATAGTAAACATGTGAGTAGAATGAGTAGAGTAAAAAACACATTCTAACAAATAGATTAGATTAGATTAAATTTGTAGATTACTGAGACTGACAAACTTCACACTGCAAAAAAGGTGTGTCTAAAAACATTAAATCTGAGGGAAATTATCTTGCTGCATGGACAGATAATTTCACTTGACAAGATTTCTTAAATTAAGATTATTAAATCTAGAAATAAGCATGTTAAACGCTTAAAATAAGAAATTAACTCTTAAAACAAGATGAATTAAAGCTGCAAGCAGCGATGAACTGGCCCAAGCAGAGTGCACTTCAAATTATTTGTTTCTTACCAAGATAAAAAAAACTTTAGATTTAGAAGTGTGAGATCATTTATCTTGTTTTAAGAGTTATTTTCGTATTTTAAGTGTTCAACATGCTTATTTTAATTATCTTAATTATCTTATCTTAATTTAAGAAATCTTGTCAAGTGAAATTATCCGTCCATGCAGCAAGATCATTTCCCTCAGATTTAGTGTTTTTATCTTGTTTTTAGTCACACCTTTTTTGCAGTGCACTTTTCATTTAAAACCCCGACTGTTGTACAAGGAGCCTAACTTTTGTTTAATAAAACACTGGCGTTCTGAAGGTGAGGACAGGGAATTGATGTCACATGGTACTCACGCCTGATATCCTGATATAAGAGGTCAAAATACAGCTGCTGAGTTGAGATTCCCATCTCCACAGGCAATGTATAGAGAGAACAAATGCTGCAGGTTTTTCCAACAAAACAACACTTTGACTCTGCCTGATTGTATGTTGTATTGTGCATTTATTATTTATATGTACAGGATAGTTCAGCATCATTGTGGTTTAGCATTTATTGTAGATTTATTGTGGAAAAAGTAACATCTTCATGTTCAGTTTTATGTTATAATTGCCCCTGCCACCACAGAACACATTTTTACTCAAATGGTTACACTATTTCTACGGTAGAAGGAGACTGAAATTAACTGTCAAAAAGTAAGTATTATTTTTTATATTATTTAAATTATTATTCATATTTTTTTTTTTTCACTTTCTGTATATTGTTAAATTGTATCCTTTGTTTATTGTATCCTTTGGATCCCCATTAGTCTTCATAGAGATGAAGACTATTCTTCCTTGGGTCCACATTAAATCAAACAATTATTTCACAATTACATCATTACAGCATTTATACAGAGAAGAACATGAAGTCATTCATCCTAACATGATTATAATGTATATTAACATGATTATAATATATATTAAATAGATTATAAAAGAGTCACATGATTATAAAAGATTATACGAGCTAAGCATAAAATGTACCATGATGTTCAATGCAGATGTATTAACATGCATGAGTTCAACTTAACATGATTTCCTAATTTCATAGAAGGCTATTGCAACATAATATTAGGATAAATTATGCTATAAATAACAGAATGATGACCAATATGCCACCTGAAATGTTTAATGCTGTGGTTGTTGTGTTCTATTCAATATTTGATATGTTTCAAATCAAGCTTCTAACATTTCACTCTTTTTAGGTCTTTCGTCAGTTTAATCGGAATGGAAAGCAACATGACCAGTGATATCCTCACCATCCAAGGCTTTGACATATCTCCACAGTTCACATACCCTATATTCTTCTTACTGCTGTTTGTTTACTTTACCCTGCTTTTTTCTAACATTGGTGTCCTTGTGCTTATCATCACTGAGAAGAGTTTGCACCAGCCCATGTATATTCTTTTTTGTAACCTGTCTATTAACGATCTAATTGGTAACACAGTCCTCCTGCCTCGGCTGATGGCTCACATCATCTCAACAGAACGCTTTATCACCTATAACCAGTGTGTGGCTCAGGCCTTTCACAGCCACACATTTGGCTCAGCCTCCCATATGATTCTCATCATTATGGCAATTGACAGATATGTAGCAATATGTCACCCTTTGAGGTACAGCTCCATTATGACAACCAAAACTGTGATCGGGCTGTCGGCAAGTGCATGGGGGGTGTCATTAGTGCTGGTGTCTGTTCTGATAGGTCTCACAGTGAGGCTTTCTCGCTGCAGATCCTTTATACAGAATGCTTACTGTGACAACGCATCACTGTTCAAGCTTTCTTGCGAGGATGTGTCCATCAACAATATCTATGGACTCTTTTTCACTGTGTTGCTGTTTGGTTGCTCAATGGGAGGCATAGCTGTCACTTATTTCAGAATAGCTCTCATCTGCTGGCTCAAGAAAAACAAAGAGTTGAAAAGCAGAGCTCTTCAGACATGCGCCAGCCACCTTGTTCTTTATCTCATCATGCTCTGGTCTGGGTTTTTAACAATCATATTGCATCGTTTCCCAAATTACCCAGATTTAAGAAAAATTGCATACATTTTATTCCATGTGGTCCCTGCTAATCTAAATCCAATCATTTATGGAATGCAAACAAGGTCGTTACGTGATAAAATTATCCAAATACTGCAAAGAAAAGTGACTCCAAACGAGTAGCTTTTCTTTTCTGTTCATACTTTGATCAGAAATACACACTTAATTGTTTTCATTTGTTCTAATGTCTGTCTGTATCTGGAAATATGTTTTATACGCAGACTCTTACATTTTTATTTTTGTTTAATAACTCCTGTGACTTGTCTTTCTTTGTGCATACTCTTGAAAGTATTTCAATTCAAATTTGTGTCTTTGTTACTTAATTCCATGTGCTTAATCGATAGTAAAGAACTTGCAAATAGTACAATATATTATTATATTCATATTATATTATATATTTTTATCTCAACACAGAAAAGGAAAAGTGAAGTGAAGTGAACTGAAAAAAATAGAATAGAATTGGAGTCTACTGTGTGCTAGACCCCAGTAACAAGCTCTCTACCAACCTCTTGTGTCTTAATGCTAGAATAGCATGAAAATCACAACTTCTTTACCTCACCTAAACTGTTAATAATAACAGTAAGGGGTATCAATTATCATAAGATGAATTTATATTCATTTATTTGTTTCAACTGAGTTGCAGGGATTATGGAAATGTATCATGCTGCACTTTACCTATCGGACTAACTCAGAATAACAAGTCTATGATGTGTGTAACTACAGAACAATAGTACAAAACAAAGAAAACATTACTTATTGTTCATAAAATATTGTGCAGACAATTATATAGGCTTCTAACAATACCCAACACACATACAGTCGTTGGTACTAAAACCTTAAATTATGTATTTTAAAAAAGCTGTTTTCTTTTTAATATGTTAAAGTGGAAAAGTGATACATATTAACTTTTTAAACTGATATTTTCTTGAATGCTATACATTTAGAATGTGTTAGTTAGTTGCTATGTAACTCCTCAATTATGCAGTAATGAGTACTAGATATTATTCAAGAGCAGAAATGCACTGAATATTCCCAGAAATACTTTCTTTGTCTCTCCTCAACATTTGCTGTAATGAGGATGTAATTTGGTCTTGTTGACCTCGGGATGATCTCCTGTAAAAAGGTCAACCACAGTTCTCAACTGTTCTTTTTCCAAACATTACTTTTCATAAATAAAAAACTGATTCAAAGCACTTCTGTTTTGCTGATAAAGCATTCTATTTTCCATTGGGTTGAGATTAAAGAGCCATAGCCCATTTTGCAACATAAAGACCGGGGATAATACACATCAAGAGCCAAGCAAATGGTGGTGATCCGGAGGATTAAACAGATAATCCATGTGAGCTACATTAAGACGTTGTTTTCTCTTCTCTGCTGTTATGTGCAGAAGCTTGCCTGGTTGTATCTCTGAACATATTTACTCCTCTGTAAAGTTGATGATTCTCTCTCTTCAACTGATTCATGTTGTGAGAGTAAAATCTCCCCGATGAGAGATGAATAAAGCACTTCTTCTTCTCTACCTCCTTGCAAAGTCTGTTAAAGTCTATTTCACATAATAATTGCAATGATTAAAACCTTATACGATTTAATTTAATAGAATTATTAAAACAAAGCACATTTTCAGTTTTTCAGAGCAACAGAAGTCTGCTGTGTGGTTTGTTTCATTATTGTCCTTTTGTACGGAATCAGTTCAATAATTAATTGGTTTTAGAACAGCTGAGTACCATTAACTCTGCTTCTCAACAACTATATCCATGACAGAAAAAATTATTGTGTTTTAAATGTGTAAAGCAGCAATGGATTAACTTGTCACTTCTTTATGTGGCTTTATTGATTCCCCTGAATTACTGTTTCAGACAAAAATAAATAAATATACAGAAACGAATCAATATTTTCTTTATTTAAAATAAAAGCAAAAAGAAGTGGAAATACCATCAGTAGAAAAATGTATTGATTTACTAACAGTCAACGCATTGGAAAACAAGTTGAGGAATGCAAGTTGTCAACAACAAAACCTATAATCAAAAGCTTTTCAAAGATCTAATTCTACTTATAAATAGGACTGTAGTAGGGTGGGTGATGACACAGCCTCCACAGTAGACCATTTCTAAATTGATATGCAATCTAAATGTTAATTAGATTATTGAATAAAATATAGTATGTCATGCATTCTGTACTAACCTGTAATAACCTTTGTGTTATGTACACCAATAAACATAATCATTATACATTATATGGCTTTGCCCATTATGAGAAGGCTCATTAAAAATACCATTATGAAAAATATCCACATAAAGAAACGGTCTAAAACTTTGGCTACTTTCTTCCACTCCCCAGTCCTTTTCTGCGTTGCCCTCTGATCTCTGTAACAGTTAGCTATGTACTCAATGTTACGCAGCAGTTGCCTCTCATTGCTTTGGCTGTTGCAGAGAACCTCTCTGTCTTTTCTCTCTCCATCACTCACACCTCCCTTCCTGCATCTCCTCGGACCTCCCGAATCTCCACAGTCCATGCTCATGAAAATGCCGTTCTTCCAAGTGCTGTAGTTGTTGGTGGGGTTCTTCCCGATCGAGCCTCTCGGACTCATCATCTGATCAATGTCTTCCCTCTCCTCGGAGGTCATGGAACCCACTGTCTCTTGTCCTCTTTCCATTTTGAAGACACATTCCTCTCTGCCTGGTCCTGCCTGACCATTCATGGTGCAGTTGGTGTTCTTTACAAGTGGAGGCTCCTGTTTCTCCGGCTGTGGTGACAAGCAGTTCTCCCCGACTTCATAAACGAAGCACATTCTGGCCATGTACTGCAGAATTACTTTTTTGGCCCACTTGGGAACAGGCTTGGCATCCGGGCCACAGTGGTGAATGTTCATGATGAAGATAGTCAGGGCAGTGGAGGCAGTGATCATAGTCATCGTTGCAATATAATACTTTCCTGTGGAAGACAATAAGACAGGAATTAGAGTTAAATGCACCTTGACATGTTTTCATTTAGCTTATTCTGATGAATGGGTTTGAATGATTTCTCATGAGAACTTATTGAACACAATTTGAATAGTATTAGGACAGAGTTAGTGTAAAACTTACATATGAAACTACTGGACATAATTACATTGGTGGCAAAGAACATGAGTGAACAAGTTTCCAGTGCGACACAAACACTTGTCTTTTGAATCAAAGTCATGTCTGTCCTCCTCCCCTCCCATTTGCCATAAATGCATTTGTGCTCTGCATGCTACATTAGTGGGCAAAATGATGTGTGATAGCTACAAAATTCGGTGCATTAATTCCGTGAGATTGCTACAAAATTTAGTAAAAAAAAATTTAAAACGAGAACAGCCTGTAAGATTTGACCCCCTTTTTATAGCCCTTACCCAGTGGCAGTTCTACACGGGGGCCACTGCCCCTCTGAAGAAGCCCTTAGCCCCCTGTTGTAGCCCCTGTGTCAAATTAATGATCAATTTATAACAATAGACGACGGAACAATTCTTACCTCAACAATATCTCATTGTACACAAAAGGAACCCAGAATGTGTACATTGTATAATAGTTTAATTGTGCAATAAAAGCGTGTGTGTATGTATATATATACATATGTATGTATATATATACATATGTATGTACGTATGTATGTATATATATATCATGTATAGATTATTCTCACTGTACTGCACTTTCAAAATTAAAATGTAATTGTGCACAAAAATGAGAAATGTCAATTGTCGTACAAAAATAATTGTTTGTTTGATTGTTGGTAAGTCTCATTGTTTCAATCAATGTATTTATATCTTCCAAATATACTTAAATCAGATTTTTAAATAAGCTAAAATTAAGGTTTTGAATACTTAAATATCATCTTTGCCATTTTTTAATGTGCCCCTCTGATTAAACAGTGGCCCCTCCTTGGCCCCCACAGTAAAACTGATCTAGAACCACCACTGCCCTTACCAATAAGCGGCACATTCTCAGAGGGTGGCATTATCTCGGCGACCAACAGCTGAAAGACAGTGAGTGCCAGCATCACTGTGACACCCAAAGACACCTTCTCGCCAGAGTCAGCTGGCAGGTAGAAGCCCAGTGGAGCCAGGAAAGAGATCATCACACACGGTATGAGCAAGTTGAAGACGTAAAAGGAAGCTCTTCTCTTCAGTTTCAGCGTGTAGGTCACATCAGGGTAAGGGTCAGCACAGCAGCCGTACAGAATGATGTTCCTTTTGGCCGCCATACCCAGCACCTCCCACTCCACATTATCCACCAGGTCAGCCAGGTCAGCACTATCCATGGCGTTCTGGATGTCCAGCTGGTTTCCGTTGTAGGTCCAGGATCCGTATGTGAACCTGCACTGCTGAGCATCGAATGGGAAGAAAGACACGTCCACTTTGCAGGAGCTCTTTGTGATAGCAGGGGAATCCCACATGATCTGGCCATCATGTCGGATCACCACATTGGTGTCCATGGAGCCAGTGAAATGGTCATCAGCACTGAAAAATGAATAAAACTTAAAAACTGACCTGGACCAAATAGATATGTTTGGATACCTTTAGAAATGAATAGAGAAGCAGTTGTAATGTCCTGGAGAAGGTGGAGAAAACTTGTGAAATAAACTTGATCAGGATTAAAAGGCACAAGTACACCAGCTGAGGGAAGAGTCAACACATTCGGAGAGTTGCACTCATTCCTCAGTGTTGTGTCTGCATTTTACACTTTTTAGTAATGCTAAATGTTTCAGTCTACGTCCCTACAAAAACCCTTATAGGCAAGAGAGAGATCCTGTGATTATGACTGAATAAAAACATTTTTTAAATCTGTGAAACTGATTTTTTTTTAATGCCAGCTGAAAATAGTAATTGCCAAGATACATTTTCTGGTCTAAAAAATAATAATACACCATGTCTATAGTACAAAAACATTCATGTTTCCTTCCAGGTGTATTTTAATTCTACACACACTGAAAAAATACTAATGTTATATTACTTGTGTTTAGAATGCATGGGGAAATTAAAAGTCACTCCAAAGAAAATGTTGCACTTCAGCCTCTTGTAGCCAAAATGGAGGGAAAAGGCCTTATTTCTAGTCAAATGATATTCCTTCTTCATCTTTCTTGTAAAGGTAATGTCTCTAATTGTAATTGTTAAATTTTAATATGTGTTGTTCTGTTGTTCTGTTTTCCTAGTCATTACTTTAGTATAAAAAGCAGACAAAGGTCTGGACACTCCGATAAATAATGGCTTCAAGGAATGTTCAGCTTGTGCCTTTAATTCTGACCAACAGGAGCCACACTGATTAACCCAATACCAGTCCGACCTACTTGTTATATAGGACTATATCAGGTCTCCATACATAACTACTAGGTATGCGGATGGTATCGAGTCCATCGTAATCATCTTTATTCCATCTGAGGTGGGCATCAACCCACACTTGTCGTATCCATAAATATGCAGTCAAAATTTGGTTTCGCTCATCCTGTAAAACATTTGTTATAGAAACAATTGACAACAACAGGGAACATGTGGCAGATAAAACAGAAATATGATCACATATAAAAGGCATTATTATGTGGGTCTCTGCACGGATTACAACCTACTGGTGACGTGTGTGCACTGTGATGTTTTACCATGTCGATAATTTGTGACAGTGTAATCTGCAGGGTCACATTCAGTATGGTGTTTGTGTCCTCCACAGGCCTCAGCGCACTAGTATAGTCGTTGAATAAATCATTCAGGAGCTTCTGAGCATATTTCCCCTGAGCACACCAACAGGCTAAGACAGAGAGAAAAACATTTTACAGTCATTTCTACACAAAGCACCAGTTGTGTTTTATTTATTACATTTTCTTTATATTTTTTAGTCAAGAAAACTGTGGCATTTTCTCTTAAAGACATTAAAATGTGACCACTTTTGATCAACCGCTTTTTATGGCCAGTGTAGAGTCAATACAGCGACATAGATGCTGAGGTTGAAGAGAAAATGTGAAAGTATGACAGATGGTGGAAGGGGCAAAGGCGAGTCTGAAAAGGCCATGTCAGCCTCAGTCGGCCTTCATTAAAGCTCTGAATAGAGATCAGGCAAATCTGCCACTAAGTACCAGCAATGACTTCATCTTTTCAGATTGTGTATGTAAAAGTCAATATGTGTTGATTAAACACTATGACAAACAATATGAGTATCAACATGAACCAAAACAGAGTGATGGTTTAACATGAGCATAGTAAATGCCAATCCCATGCTTTAAAAAAGGAAATTATTCACACCACTACTACAGTAATAATTCAAATTTTAATTCCAATTCACCAGAAACTTTAGAGGTTACATGTTGGAATACCTTTGAAATTAAACCACTAGTTCAGATTCTAAGTGGAGCTTGTTTCCTGTGTCAACAATGGATTTTTACTGGCCAGATGTTACTCTGAAACGCTGTTTCACTAAAGCCTCTGAGCTGGATACAAAGAAGGTCTACGGGATTATGATGAGAGCAAATCCCTGAACAACTGGCTCCAAGTTTGCGGATTCTGGGTAACAGCTTGTGTGGAAAAAGAAATGAAATCTGAGAAGAAGCTGACGGTCCAAAAACAAATATTGAAACATTTATTAAATGCAATACAACCAATGCGCAGCCGAATATTTTCTGCAAATATTTTAACATCTCGTCGTCATCTTTGTTGTCAGCTTTCCTCGTTTCTCTTAACTTAAAACTGCAATAAACAATAAAAAATACAAAGTTTTAGATCACATAAGATAAAGTAAAACAAATAAAATCAATGGGAACTTACTTGGCAAAATACTGACACAAAGAAGCAAGCGAAATAAAGTTTGAGCTCTCCATCGTTTCATCTTGCTGAAACAAGTTATCTCGATCCAAAGACCATTTGAGCTGCTGTGTGCCAAACAAGTTGCATTCACTCGAAATAAAAAAATAAAAAAAATAAATCAGACAGAGTGAATGCAGCCAGCTGTCTGTGTTTGCCACCAAATGCTGCTGATAACACTGGAGAAGAGAAGGGAGGCGGAGCAGCACCACATGTTGACCACGTACAGTACACACACACACACACACACACACACACACTGCACGTTGCACACATGTACAGTACGTGTCCGATAGGATATGTTTATGTGATAAAAAACATTTTAATCGATGCTTTGTCTGTTCTGGTGCAGCACCACGGAGAGCTCCCAGTCTAGTCCCTCAATAACAATAAAGCTATATATTTGTAAAAGCCATTTTGCTTTGATTGTTTGTTTTGCTGTTTGTTGTTCGCTCATTATGGGTTCTGATGTCATGAGTTAATATAAGGCACCGGTTTAGCCTATGACTGATGTTGTGAGATGCCCGAGAGGCACACAGTTTTTTTTTTATCTCAGAAATGTGATGTATTTGTTGGAAATACAACTGTATTTGTTTAAGAAGGAAGTATATCTTTGTTTGGAGACGCGATAATAAACTCAGGTAATTGATATACGGAAACTGGACATTTCATTTGTGCGCGTAAAACTGGTTGAACGGGATCTCATCATACTAGTGGCATCTTTTTCGAGTAGCATCGGGTCACTCTCTACAATATGTGTTTTAACCCTGTGGCTTATATTATTATTAAGTGGCACATTTAAAAGGCTCCATTATTGAACATGTGCTATGTCATCTGTGCATCTTTATTTGATAGGCTGTGCCGTTCAGACGTAACAACCTCGGCGCTCTCCTCCGCTCACTTTCTCTTCCGGGTGCTGATGTTTTTCCACGCACTGTGTGGTCCTCCTGCTATCCGTCGCACAATAAGGAGGATGCTGCATCCGCGGGCCTATTACCGTCTTTGGGCGCATTCAAATGAAATTTAGTGGATGCAAAAATGCCACAGGGATACAAGATGGCAGGATGAGCCCCAGCTGTTTTTTCCCAAGGCATTGCATCCTATCCGGCTTGGTATCCGGAATATACAGCTCCACCCTGCAGCCTGATATCATGAATGTTATTGTAATAGCTTAGTCATTGACAAGCCAAGTGGGTGCAGGAAAAAATTGATTAACAGGACAATTGGAGGTAGGTTGATTTTTTTTTGGACATTGTTCAGTAAATGCATGCATATGTAGCAGGATGTCCTTAAATACCCTAATTGGAGTGGATATTGATAGCATTTTTATGAATCACCATAAATACCTTATATGTAACCTATTGCATTTAAAGTATGAGAAAGTTATTTGTTGCACATGCATAAGCAGATTGTGAGTATCCCATGGCACAGACATACAGAAGTACCCCTGCCACCTCTCCTACAGAGGAGCAAGACACAGACTTTATAGTTGTTAAGCCTCTTTTGGTTATTGTTTTACATCTCTTTGTAATCTTTTTGTGTCTCTTTTTAATTTTGTGTCACTTTGTAATTGTTTTGGTATGTATATTTTGTCTGTGGTTCTTATAATCAGCTGTTTTGCATCTCTGTGGTAGTCTTTGTAGTCAATTTCTGGTTGTTTTGCTGCATGTCAAAGTCGTTATGAGTCTCTTGGTGCGTCTTTGCAGCTGTCTCTTCCAGGTTGGTTTGTGTCTCTTTGAGTAAAGTTTTGCATTGATGTTTTGCATTTTGGGCTCCTAGGCCTGTGCCCAGTAGGCCTGTTCAATATCCATCCATGGCCACATCCATAACATTTGCCTGTGTGTGATTGCTTTTGCAAGATGCTTTTAAATGAGACTTTTTCACTATTTCAGACCAAGATGCTACAAGGCTCAAGTATCCTGGGACATGAGAGGCCCCTGGTCATCAGGGTGTCATTCACCACCTGTGTTGTTGGTACTGTCTGCCTACCACTGCTTGGACTAATAACATGCGTCTTCATATCCTCTGTTTTTCATTATGAGGACTCTACTGGTACACACTGCCAGGTAAATTACCTATTGTGCAAACTCAATAACCATGTTATTAATTTGATGCTAATAAGATATTAAAGCATTACTTTGTGTCTCCAGGTTCCTAACTACCTGCCATCTATCAGTGCCTCAATAAGCCTGAGTCCTGAGTGCCACATATGGCGGTTCTGTATCGGACTGCACTCGGCGCCGAGGCTCTTGGTGGCATTTACCTACTTCAAATTTTACAAGACACGTTTTTCCTCAAGGTTTCCTGAGGGTCCACTCACCTGCTTCAGTCTGGTCTTTTCTCTTTTTGAAAACCTCGGCCTCTTGCTTCTCACATATGTGTCATCCAGTGAAACATACTGTGAGTAATCCATAGTTTTTCTTGGTGAGGTTTTATTAAACCCTCCTTCCCTTTTGAATCATGGCACATTGTTAAGATTAAACTTACCTCATAAGTTTAAAAAAAACATTTTGATTTGATTCTAAATTTATCGCAAGGCTTTGAAACGGTGCTACATTTATACAGATTGGAGATCATTTGGGATGGTTTATGACAAGTGGCAGCAGAGGGTTTTTTCAATTGCTTTGAAATAAAAGTTGTTCCACTGTGGCAGGCTAGTATGAGTGTAACTTTGATTTGGAAATTCATTATAACAGTTATTGTCTTCTACTGACTTAATGTCCCTCTCTCTTTGCTCCATAGTCGTACATAAGGAAGGATTTGTCCTCTTCATTGTCAGTTCCATTATCTACATGCTGATAACCTGCCGTCTATGGAAGACTATTAAGAATTATTCATTAAGTCCAGAGGTAGGAAATGCCAAATCGCACACTACAGACTGAAATCCCTCATTTCATTTTTCAGTATTTCTGTTTTTTTTTCTCTTATAGGATGCCAAGTCTCACCATTGGAAAGTGCGCTTCTTAATTCTCAATGTAGCCTTCTGTGCTTTCGCTGGATTCTTTTACTGGAAACACAACATGTACTGTGAATCAGGAAGTAAGTATTAAATCAGTTTGAACATTTTGATCTGATCTGTAAGGGCCAATAAGAGTCATTCAATGGAAACTGATTTTTGTCAAACTTGGACCGTGTTTTTGCCTCTAAATGACTGCTTCAATACTGATTGAGGGTGCTGCAAGGCTGACCGAAACAAATGTCTGTAATATATCCCTGTTTCTTCTTTTCACAGGTTACACATTATTTGCCCTGTTTGAGTATCTGGTGGTCTTCTCCAATATGGCCTTCCATCTCACAGCAGTGTGGGACTTTAAGAGCCGCGAGGTGGTGGTCATTTCATCCTCTGAAGATAAAGACTTCTGACTAGAAACTCAAGGACTAAGTGCTAAATGTACCATCACACAGCCACCTGATGTTAACAGCCTTGATCCTGCACAAAGAGACGAGTGGGATGAAGGCCTTTTCCATATAAGTCCTTAGAGGATGTAGATTCCAGACATGTTTGAGCTAAAGATATGCACATGTGCTACTGTATGGTTAATTCAGTGAATCGTAAGTGCATTTTCATTGCCTCAGTGTCTCATTTATAGATGCCTTTGCCCACAAACAGCACAATATTTTCTGTAATGTGAATTTTAAACTTTTGTACAATGCACAAAAAGTGTGTAGTCAGTCATGCTGTATGTGTGCTAAAGTAAAATGACAGCAGTACAAGTATGCTTGACCTTCATTTTGCGATACAAAAGGGGGTAAATGTCTATAAATCAATGAGTAGGGGCTGATGTAGTGGGAAGCACGGGTTCTATGGACCTTTCCTTTGAGCATTTATAATTTTGAGTTTCAGATCATTTCAACACACAGACAAAATGGATTCTGATAAACCTTATTTCACACCATTCCTGAGAAAGTTTGCCACCAAGAGCCATTTAACTTTAAATATACTAATATGAATAATCTTTTGATTGTCAGCAGTTTAAATTTGTCTTATGAAATGTGAATACTACGTGTACTCTATGTGACCTTAATGCCCAGTTATTAATCTGCTGCAGGTATTATGATCACACATCGCTTATCTAACTGTGACCCAAAAGTTAATACTGCTGCATTAGAATCCAGTGGCCCAGTGACCATGTAAAAATAACAGAGCAATATTTATTTATAGAGCATTTTTAAGAGCACCTGATGTTATTTTATGCATCACAGTGCAACATCTCTTTCTTTATAAGAAAATTTAGCACCAAATCTATGTCACCCAAAACTGCTTCACTACCTTTTGAGACATAGGTAAGCATGAAACATCCATCATATTGTCATCGTAATTTTCTAAGCCAATATACACTATTAAAATGTATTTAAAATTATAATTAATTGAGGGCTGCACAGTGATCTAGTGTTAAGCACTCTTGCCTCACAGCAAGAGGGTCACAGGTTCGACTCCGGCCTGCGACTCTTCTGTGTGGAGTTTGCATGTTTTCTCTGTGTCAGTGCGGGTTCTCATCGGGTCCTCCGGCTTCCTCCCACAGTCCAAAAATATGCACTTTGGTGACTTTAAATTGCCCGTAGGTGTGAATGAGAGTGTGATTGTCTGTCTCTATGTGTCAGCCCTGTGATAGTCTGGCGACCTGTCCAGGGTGTACCCCGCCTCTCACCCAATGTCAGCTGGGATCGGCTCCAACCCCCCCTGACCCGAGTGTGGATAAGCGGATAAGGATAATGAATGAATAAATATTAATTATTATTACAGATTCATGACTAAAGCAGCTTGACACACAGTGCTGAGCTGCATATTAATCCCCATGATCTTGGCTTTAAGACTATGTATTATGTACCATTATGTGGCTTCTACTGCTGACCTCGTATCTCCCCCTAAAGATCCCCAGTCCCCCACTACCAACCTTGCATAAAGATGGGGAATATTGAGGCGTTAACCCTCTGGAGTCTCCAAAAGCGCCAAATCCAGACTTCTTCATCACATCCAGACATAAAAACAAAGCAGCGTGGAGCCCTACTGTAAATGTACCTCTAAAGTTCTGGCTGTTAACTCCATGAGGCCAGTTTCAGTTTGATGATGATATACCAAGTAAAACTGGAGACAAGGCCAAATATATTTTATATAAATTAATAGAACTGGATGTAACCCTCTTATATGTTATATTTGCAACCTTTGTTCACATTTGGAACATTTAAAATTCTTTATTGAGCATGATAGTGTTTTGAAAGTTAAAAAAAAGATTCAAAATCACATTTTATGTTGGACTAAAGGACTAAAAAAGACACAAAATGACCAAAAGACAAATTACTAAAAAATACACAAAAAGACACAAAATGACTTAAAAAAGACACAAAATTACCAGAAAAAGACACAAAATTACTAAAAAAAAAAGACACAAAATGACCAAAAAAGACACAAAATGTCAAAAAAAAGAGACAAAAGGACAATATGACAAAAAAAAGATACAAAATGACCAAAAAAAAAGACACAAAATGACAAAAAAAAAAACACAAATTGACCAAAAAACACAGAAAACACAAAATGACAACAAAAAAAACCCACAGATAAAAATAAATAAATAGAGTCACACTAGAATAAAAACCAGAGTTGGTTGACAGGATCACACACAATCACAAGATCACATTTATGTTCTTTGTTTCTTTTTGGTTCAAAATGTTGATCCAGTAAGTCAGAATAAAAAAACAATTATTATTAGGTCATATAGGTGAGATTGTGCTGGGGAAAAAAAATACCAACATGGCATTTAAACATTTTTTAAGTGGTGTATACAGGCAGGATGAAAAGGATTCAAAAATGTACAAAATAGCCCCAGACTCCATAGTTAACATATCCATATGTGATGCCTCAAACAATCCGCTAGATGGCTCGCTTGAGCAATTTGTTTAATGTGACATGATGCGCAGTACACACTCCGGTGTTAGGGGGCGCTGCTTGCCGGTAATAACCAGGGACTCTGTGGTGTAGATGAAGACAAGCCTGCTGCCTTTCCACATTCTGCGGCGTTTTCGGTCCAGTCTCGGTCGGGGGAAAGACCGAGACCTTTACAGGAGGTGGAGTCCGCTGGTGACCAGGCATCTGCTGCTATGATAACACAGAGCTGAAACTACACATCTGCTGGCTCTGATACATGACAGGTAACTTTACATTTCTGTTCCTCAACATGACGATGCTGCCGTAGTAACACCATGTAGCCTAGCTAGAACTACAGCTGCTCTTTATTGACGTGCCTTGTGTGACTTGCTAAACGTCAACTGAGGCTAATGTTAGTCTGTTGAAAATACAGTAAGTCGACACCGACATTAACTGGTGGAAAAAACACGAAGGCGTTAGAGTAAGGGCTCCGTAATGTTACTCCCGCTTTGTTGGATATTTCACTCCATTTCCTAGTTAGCCGAGGTGATACTAGCTAGTCTAGTCGGGGCTTGTCAGACATCCACCCACCAGGCACACGAACCAGGCTGCTTTTCATAATCTTGTTATTTTCGCCTCTCAAGTGACATGTGTCAAGATCCCCAAAGCACCGCTAAGCGGACAAAATAAGGGTTTTAAAGCGGACTTAGAGAAAGCCAGGTATTAGCAGCCTAACGACTGTGTGTGTATTCATTCATTCAGGAAGAAGAGGTTCACTTTTCAAGTGTTAGCATGTGTCCGCAATTGCAGCAGGAGACCTTTATGTAACTAACCGAATTTCTTGGTGTACTCTAAGCCGATTAATGCAGTTTACTCTTCTCGCTAAAGTGGCGTTGTTCTAAGAAAGCTACATTGTTTTTTACACAGAGCGATGTCTAATTGATTCACTTAGAAACACTGCACATTTCTTCACCCTGTTAAAGTAATCGCCTAACTCATTTTTTCAAGTTTTGCAGGAAACACAAAAAACGTGTTACTTTAAACGTTAAACATTACTTTAAAGTGTCATTAATGTTCAT
Organism: Centropristis striata; assembly: GCF_030273125.1. Classification (NCBI taxonomy): domain Eukaryota; kingdom Metazoa; phylum Chordata; class Actinopteri; order Perciformes; family Serranidae; genus Centropristis; species Centropristis striata. The sequence continues at coordinate 13,075,201 of NC_081520.1, read as the reverse complement.
GACACATCCCATGTCATGTTTATGACATGCTCGGCTCATATCAGTCTGATGTAGACAAGTTCAAAATAAAGTGTTACCATATCTTGCACAAAGGCATGTTCAAAAAATTGCCTAAGTCACATTTTGTTTTGACTTAGGCATAATAAATTCCGCTTAAGTCACACACTTGACATAGGCCATTATTTTAAAGGGGTAAAATCACATGATCTGATCAACTGAGGATGTAGGCGATTTTACCATAGGTGGCTGGAGTCATGAGGAGATGATTAGGCAAAAAAAACTATTTTGACAAAAAATGACTTGGGCGATTATTTTAACAGTGTGATGATTTGTTTTGATAGAATTATCAGAATTGTCACGGGACTCTGGTGTCTTTTTTTTTTTTTCAGCACACACCAGTCATGGAGTTTAACAAATTGGTGACCTTATGGATATTTTGCCTGTGTGTCATTGGAGAAAGTTGGAGTGAAAAAACAGGTTCAACCTCATCGGACAGTCAGGTGGTTGAAAATGGGGTGTCAGGTGAGTAATCAATCATGGCGTTTATTTGTTTTTAATAGTCTATTTTTATACACATAACCAATGTTAAACCACTAACTATGGATTGGCAGTCGGAGCTTTTCGTGCCACATCTGATTGTACAGGCACTAAATGTAGTCATGCTGAGAATAGTCTGGCTGGCATTCTCCATTAAGCCCTATCCTCCAACTCAGATCAAGCCACCGAGTCAAACAGAAGGTAATTGATCTAATGGTTAGTGGAGCACATGAGCAGGGGTTTAAGTAGTTTCTGTGTCAGGTAGTCATAATAAGGATTATATAAGAATTAATACACTGTTACTATTTCCCTAACGTTTGGCAGTACATTACTTTCAACATAAAATATTACTATTTATTACACTTTAACGTTTTAAGTCTGTATTTGAAGTGTTGGCCCCAAACAAGTCGATGCAATTATTTAATTATTGATTGCACATTACTACAGAGCTCTCTAGAATGTTAATATGTACTCATATCTTCACAGAAAGTTTTAACAACAAAATCTTAAATGTAAACTTGCATGTTAAAGGCAATGTGGGCCTATATATTTGACTGCAAACATGTTGAGTGAATAAGCTCCTCTTGTAAAAGTTGCCAATCTTGTTACATGAGGTTGTCTATCACTGTGACAATCTCTCTTGCCTCAGTCCATGAAGTGATTTAGTATGAATGATTTGCATGTGTCGAGTGTATTTTGAGACCACAAAACGCATCGTAAACTATGAAACCTGAGACCTACTCAGGACAAGTATGAGCCAGTTATGACATGCTATGACTCAGGGTTTTTAAAAGTGGGGTCATGTAAGTAATTGTATCTGTTTACAAAAGGCATAACTATTGCTCGAGTTTACATTTTGAAGTATCCATCATGACCTTATACACTATACTTAAAGCAGCAGCTGGGCAAAGACACAACACCACAAACTTGTTTGGGTGTGATCTTTTATCAGTACTGCTGAACAGGTTGGTTAAACAGGAAGTGGTGTGACATTGTTCACTTTTACCTTTTGAAGCACATTTTCCAAGAGGCCATAGTGTGGGAAAGAATTTATGCTTGACAGCGATTTTCAAAGCATGACAGGTATTCTGAATGGTCTCGAGACATCGTAACTGCTGCATTTATGAAGTAGCAAAGTTATGGAGTGTGATCTCCATCTACGTGCAGGGACACAGAATGACTTACGTAACATGAGCTCTTAAAAAAGGCAGGCTGACTGGTATGTAAATATCTTATCTTGTGTCTCCGGAGGTTTGCAAGCCAAATGAGCAAGAGGGTTGTGTGTATGAGAGTGTTGCAGGTGGTAAGCTTTCACCAGAGTAACTGTCATGCTTTGTTTAACATGGTGAGTGTGAATGCCTGAGAGTAATTGCCTTCTTGGTATGTGGCTTTGCGGGTTCTCTGAATCTGAACGTTTGCAAACTTGGGCTCAAAAATGAACTTTTTACCACAAAGAAGTTTGTATTGTGGATCAAGCCTTTCTAGTTCATAAAGAAAAATATAAGGAACATATTTATTTATTTTTATTTACAGCCACTGAGCCAGCCTGTCATAACATATGTTTGTCGGAATAAACAAGCATAGGTATGCAAATTTGATCCGTAGGTGGGGGCATTACGCTGTAAATGCCAGCTCAATTGCAGTTTATTATACACCATTATGTGTGTGGATGACAGTCATAAATGATGACTGTGTCAGTTGAGATATGTGTATGTGAGCTCTACTTTTTATGATATAGGAAGTAAGTTTGATTCTACAAACTGCCACACCATATTGTTGTGAGGATGATGCAGGCAGCACACGTCTGTCTGGAAATTACTTTGATCAAAGTGTTTAACTGAAAGGTACCATCTATTAGCATTTATTAACTGCAATCACGCATTTCATTCAATAAGACAGTAATGTTGTGATTAGAAAAATGCAATTCAGATTTATTGTTGGTAAAAACTAAGCTTAGGATGTGCAAGCCACTTCTTCATATTGGTGAGCAAAGCCAGCCTTCCCCTTAACCGTCATATTCACCTTCCTCTTTTTGTGGTTATAATTCAATGAAATAGTCAATATAGCATACTGTGTTTGACATATGCTTCTTATATAACTTAATTTAACCAGGAAAAGGCCTCTCTGAAATTAAAACTCACAAATTAACTTGAGTGTCCGGGCACCGATAGCAGCAGCACATAGAACATAGAGGTTATGTAAGACAGACTTTAATTGAATTAAATACAATATACACATCTCAAGGTTTTAGGGTCAGAGTTTTGTGAATTCACTTCAACCGTGCTGTTTAAAGTTGACATTCCCGTTAAACCTACTGTTATTACAGGTATTCTCCCATGCCCTTTTACACAACTTCTGCAGAGTGTCTGCAGTGTATGCCAAACAAGGTTTCCTCTCAGTGGGAGTGGCGGTATTATCTTTGATCTATGGCAGAGGATCACTAATCCCTCAGGAAGGAGAGGGAACACAGAGGGCAGACAGGCTTCGGATAATTTACACATTGCTAAATTACATAATAACTTCTAATGGAGACAAATTTCTGATTTGTCTCCAAATAATTGTGGAGCACTGCACATAGCAATTTCACAAGTGACAATGATCTGACTGTCAATGATCAGCACAGTGAACATGAACAACATTGTAATTCGTCCAAATTTGACGATTAACAGAACAAATGAAAGCCCATTGTCACCAAAAGCTCATTTGCCTTGAGATGTGGCCAGCTTTTCATGGTTTCTGGTTTCTTGGTAACATCCCCACATTGAGTGAAATGCTTTACATAAACAAGTCTTTGTCTTCAGCCAAGGAATTTTGCAGTTCACTTATATGAGCAAGACAGGGTGAGTTAGGGCAGTCCAACCGGGGATTCTGCATTTTGAGTTTTATGCAAGAAGTGGCAAAGGTTAAAAGTCATGAACCTTTGTGGCCACCACAGGATCCATTGAAGATAAGAAAACTATTTAAGCTCTGAGCTAAAATGAGAACTGGAGTAAATGATCACTTTTTATTATGTCTCTTGTTTCTATTTTTAAGTTGAAAAATAGATATTCCTGACATGGCTAGAATTTCACATTTGGTGCTAAAGCTAAAATGTGAACTTCAGCGTATACTAAACTGTAAAACTAGTTTTCTCCAATATTGCATAGCAACAGAAAGAACCATAACCAAGTTTTTCTTCAAAAATCTTTTGAACCGTGTTCATTCAAACTAAAGGTTCAGCTCACTTCGGATGACAGAACAATAGATGAATAAAGTAGAAAAATTGAAGAGTATCAGGTGTTTACAAGTCTTCTGTAAAGGCATATTGTTGTGCATTATTGCGCTCATCCTTAATCATTGTTAAAATTAAATATTGTCTGTCTAATCCTATTGAACGGTGAGTGAATAAATGTGATAGAAGGCCATTCTTTCTATGGTCATCTTTGTTGTTGTTGTTGTTGTTGTTGTTGGAAGTAGTAGAAGTGTCAAATGTGATGACTTGACAAATTCAAAGGTGCCTGTTAACACCATTTTTGCATGTCTCGGTTTCTCCACCAGATTTTTGTCGGATCGATGAGCCACTATGCAAAGATGAGAATGCAGTTCTCACCTACGAGGCTATCCGCAACATCCACAAGCAGATGGACGATGACGCAAACGGCAACGTAGATGTGTCAGAGACAGACGGCGTAAGTGTCAACCTAAAAAGTAATCGTCATCATCAGGATGCTGATGTTTGATGTTGGTTTGTACAGTCACAGAGGTGGTCCTTATTCAGTCCTTAGAGGCTTAAATGTATCATTACCGTAATTCTCTGTCATCTGACTCAACACAGGATTTGCCGCTAAGACGGTCAGTTAATGATAGCCCTGTAATGCCTTTAACTTACTCTGTGTAACTGGAGGATTTGTCCTGTTTATGCTCCAGTGCCCTTTCTGCTAAAGTTTTTGTCAATAATTAACCTAATTCACATTAAGTGTGGTTCTAACTGGCCTGCATGTTGTAGTCATTGGTGTTGCCAAACACATTATTACAAAGAATTGTAGTGAGATGTGGTTTGTATTTTTCAAATGCATGACAAATAGTGTTAGCTGCTTTACCGTTCAATACAGTGAAGTATAATGAACGCACTGTGTAAACAGTTCTAGCTGATGTCTGCTCAGACTTCTCATCTGAAGGCCAGTTTGTTGCTTTGCAGACATCACTGGAGCCTTAAAGATACGGCCTGTCATCCATTTAGCACACACATCCTGGACTCCAGTCTAAACTACACGTTGTGGCCTTGAAGAGGCCTCATCTGGAGCCTCATTTTACTTTGGTTCAGTCAGTTGCACATGGTTCAGGCCAGACCAAAGTCTTCTCTGCTTATAGAAGAGGAACTTGGCATGCAAATACCCCAAAGGCAAAGAATCAAGTGTTGTACAGTGAGCATGCACATCTGTGGTGGCTTTGAGCCGTGAAATAAAAAAGCCCAGAGCAATTTAGAGCACTTCAAGACAGTAGTCTGACTTCCTGTTATCATTCAGTGGTTAAATAATAAGCATATCTGATTCCTTTATGACCAAGATCAAAGCCTCTTCTGGCCATGACCACATTATACAGGTCTTGATAGTTTTCAAAGGAATATAAATATATTGTCAGGAGCGTCATATTTCACCTGTGTTACAGAGCGTCTCTCTTCCCTGTAGTGAAATCCTCCCACACACATCTATCAAGAAAGAAAGGCATCATGACTTATTACTGTCTTCCACCCATGTTGCATGAGTTGGCTTTTGTGGGAGTGCAAGATGTTATGTATGTGTCTGTGTTAGCCTACAATATAGTGGGCAACCAATAGTGTGGTTCCTTTGGCCAGTAGTTGACCACTGCCTCTGCGATGGGGGTGAAAATGGAAGTTAAAGTGCCATAAATATGGATTTCAGTGTCATTTACTATGTGCCATTTTTAAATGTAGATAACAACAAGTAATACAAAGACTTTATTGTTCGTCATACAACCCTGATTGCAAAATAGTTGGCATGTTGTCTAAACAAAAATAAAACGGTGTCATAATTTCCCTAACCTTTTTTGATTTATATTCAGTTGAACATTGAATTACTGAATTTGATACATATTTTAGTTACGCTTCATACAGCATCCCATTTACGCAAATCAGTTTATTTTAGGAGACTTTTGCTGGACAAATAGTGTAGCTATGTTCAACTTTTAACTCATGTTTAAGATGTACCTAAAGAAAACCTAAACATTGGGAAAGGCTTCTGTCAGCAGCCAGTCGGCTTGAACATATAGACTAGAAACAGGAAACTCTTCCTGCTCTACCAGCACCTTTTTAAAGGTCACTTATTAACATGTTATGTCTAAAAATGACGAGCTGTGGTTTTACTGAGAGTATGTGGCGGACACTTCCTTTCCTTGAACATAATCTTCCTGGAGTCTATGCTGGCTGCTGGTTGGTTCACAGTGACAATAAGGCTTCAGGGGAAAAATGATATTCATATCATATTTCATATGACAACATAATAGTCATGAGAGCTTATCGTTTGGCTAAATTTGAAATTGACAGTCACAAGCTTAAATTGAAAAGAAAAAGCCTCTCAGAATATTGTTTTTTAAACACTCAAGGTAATTTACCCACCTAACCCACAAGAGGCTAATTCAAATATCACATTGGCAATGACCTTTTCTGTGGTGAATGGTTCCCTTTTGATATCGAAACATTTGTTACTCTTTGCGTCACAAAACCTGTCCTTGTGCTCTGTTTTTTAATAACACCACTGCCTGGCTTTAAGATACAGGTCACCCACACTCTCATAATGAAAAATAACTATTAACACGAGTGAGGAGAAAGTTCTGAGCTCTTCCAGACCATTAAATGATGGAAAATCTTCTACATTTTTCAGTTTCAGTGTCCTTTCTCAGTGTGAGTAAAGCAAACATGCACATAAGCTGCAAGAATTTTTCGTCTTTTATTGAAGGTCATGAAGATCACAGGAGTGAAAGGGGTCCATTAACTTTCAACAGCATATTTACAACATCCCAAATGTGGTGTATGTCCTCCAGCTTTTCATACATTTTATTCAACCACCTTTCTTTTCAGAAATGAAGTCTGTTTTGTTAAGTAGGTGGCTTTAATTCATCAACTAGGAAAGGAAGAACTCAACATTTATTGAGTGGTACATTTAAATTATTCACTAAAGTTGTTAATGTTTTTTGTAAGAGTCGAGGCCTGTTTAGTGTTACAATTAAGGTTTTTTTCCCAGTTAAAACTTGTGTAAGTTGGATTCTTCGTAACCACTACAAATGTCCTTATCACTCTGCAGTTCCTGAGAGAAGATCTAAACTACCATGACCCCAAGGCAAAGCATAACAGCTTCCACGGGGATGACCAGTTCATCAGTGTGGAGGACTTGTGGAACGCATGGAAGAGATCTGAAGGTACTGCTTTGAGGCATTTTCCCTGTAGTGACCAGCACATACAAGCCTTTCTTTCAGATATTGTAGACCACAGTATTGGATGTATTATGTATTTATTTTTGAATGAAATAGTCTCTAAAGTAATGACTTCTATTTTGTGGCCCTGTACAACAGTGTTTTTAAATAGCCAGTAAATTAGAGTTTATTCTTCTCCTTGTAACTGAAAGTGTGGATCACACATTAGCCCTGCTTGACCTTCTCACTTGTTTTCACTCACCCAACAAAGGAGCAAGGCAGTTGTTCATATGGCATGTCAAGCAAAGTGCAGTGTACTTATCAGCTGCAGGCAGTGACAGAGCAGGGCGCCATTGACTCTGTCAGCACAAAATTCACTTCCACACTCTCACCTCCTTCTGCCTATCTGTTTGTCTGGGCTATCGTGTGCTCTTTGAGAGCTCTTCCATGTGCTGTATCTGGCACCCATGTCTTTTCACACCCTTTTTACTCCCCTAACTTCCTTCCCTTTTTTCCTGCTAGCACTGAGATATCCTGCATTGCAGTTTTCCTGACAAGGCTCTGGAGGTTTAGATTCAAGAAACAGGGTTTTTGTTCAAGAGAACAACACAGACAACCCACACTGTTGACTCTCTGCCAGTAGCTGGGGATTGTATTTTCCTTCCCCACTTATTACAGTGGGCAAGCCTATTTATGCTATGCTATAGGATACCCCATAGATCATTCAGGACATGTCTGCACATGGTCATATAATATGTCTCATGTGTTAGGCTGTGTATATAGTGCAGTTAAAAAGTGGTATGACAGTGACACACTGTTGTTGTTTTGGCTCTATACATTGCTTTTAAAATCAAACTACAGTATCTTTGAGGTTAGTGCTGCCTAGCGTTTACAGTCATTTCAGATAAACTGTGTAAATACAAAGGGGACAGACAGTATTTTGACAAGTAAACACAAACGCTGCTACAGTCATTATATTCAAAATTTGTTTGCAGATTATTTGTAAACACTGATTGCTTCGATGTCAGTTGACACTTGGCATCTTCCCTGGTGATGCTCTGCTTGGCCTGTACTGCAGCACTATTTATTTCTTTCCTTTTGGTTTGTGCGTCAGCTGACTGTCTGCCTGACCCCAAGGAAAACATTTCAATTATCTGATTGTTTATGATCACTTTTAAAAAGCTACAGGTCTAAAAATACATTTTGTACTCAGTATAGATGTCAACACCCTCAAATGTCATTAATGATAGAAGTCAGCTGTTTACATAGCCATTGTTTCATTTAAAAATGATGAAAAATTACTAAAACTCAGACTGCACATTCTGTGATGGAGGCTTATTGTAGCCTTAACAATACATAAATTTGCAGGTACTGAATAAATGAGAATCGATGAGCACCAATACTATATGTTTTTTTCTCTCTCTCAGTGTATAATTGGACAGTTGATGAGGTGGTGGAGTGGCTCATCACCTATGTGGAACTGCCACAGTATGTGGATGCCTTTCGCAAGATGAATTTTAATGGGAGTGCCCTGGCAAGGTGAGAGATGAATAAGATATGACATAGGTTGTGGTTTATGTAAGACTTTTTACAATTGAAATCTTCAATGAAAGTGATGAGACTCAAGCTGCAAAGTTTACTAATGACAACAGTGACGAAATTGTGTGGGAGTGATGCCAACGCATAATCTGATTTTATTGATTTGATGCAGCTTCTTAAGTGTCAGCAATTAAAACCCATTTAAATTACTCTCTTTATAATTAATTTCATTGCCGATTCTGATCAGTCATTGTCAGTTTTATTACATTTATTCTAATAAACTGCAGTTGGTATATTTAATGACCATTAGTGATTTAAATCTGATCGCTTGGATTTAGAACATCTGTTAAGGGGTCACATTACACATTACTCAAAGTACATTGCACGATCTGCTCTCCCTTCCTTGTTCCTGCAAACTGACTGTGTGTCTGTTCTCTCTCAGGCTCGCCATAAAGAACACCACTCTGACACTCTCGAGCCTGAAGATTCTGGATCGCAGCCATGTGCAAAAGTTGAGGCTCAAGGCTTTGGACACTGTACTGTTTGGAGCACCCCTGAGTATGTGCAGTATTCTTTTTTTTAAATTCCTGTTGCAGCTGTAATTTATTCTCTCATTGAACATCAGGGGATTTGAACCAGATATTTGAAACCTCCGACTAGAGATGTTAATCAAAACACATTTGGAGGATTATGCATCCTTGACAGAGTTATGTATAATCATAATGTTTTTTTATTGTTTTCAAACACTTCATATAATCTTCTCACAGGAAAACCTGAATTGATTGTCTAGAATTGGCAGAATATTGCTGTGAGAAGCTTTGAGCTTGTTTCAACCATTACCCACATCCTGACCACTGGTGTTTGCTACTCTCATTTGTCATGAGCACCTTGTCCTTGTGATATGTTGTGGTCAGGTTTTGTTTGCTTCATGTATTTGTTCAGTTACTTACCTATCTCCTCACTGATCTGCTCATTTACTCACTATAGGTGGCCCACATTTGGTATGTAGGGAAAATCCTGTTACCGTGTGTATCAGTTTCAGGCATTGAGGAAGTGAGCTTACAGTTTACACCACCCTGCTCTGTATTCCAGACACACCTCTCTGCGTACTGAGACAAAAAAAGCACCACTCATCTTCTCCCTCTCCTTCTCCAGTATCACTGCTCCACTTCTGGACATACAGATTATAGTCCTTCAGGTTTTTTTTCTTCTAGAGGGGTTTATAACATCACAATGGATGGGAGTGTCCCAGCTGCCATACCTCTTGGCACTGTTTTATTTATTTTTTTTACACATTCCATGTTGACACTGTGATAACATGTTCCCAGAATGACTGCCAAAATTCTGTATTTATTAAAACAACATGGTTGTCGTTAAAAGCTTAGTTTCAGTGTGATGTGGTGTCTGAATACAAACATTTTGCATTACTGAGCTAGAAAGTCAGGAAAATTTTAGACTAAAAATATTTATCTAAATATAATAATGAGACCTACCCAGTGTTAAAGGGACAGTTCACCCCGAAAATACATCTTTTTTTCCTCTTACCTGTAGTGCTATTCATTAACCTTGATTGTTTTGGTGTAAGTTGATTACTGTTGGAGATCAGCTGTTGAGATGTCTGCTTTCTCTGGAAGATATAACGGAATTATACGGCACTTGGCTTGTGGTGCTCAAAACGCCAAAAAACACATTTTTAAAACTCAAGAGCAATGTCTCTTTTTAGAAATCATGACCTGGTTACTCAAGATAAAACACAGACCTGTTGTGAGCATTTTCAGGTTGAAACTACAATAGAAAGAAAATTGTTCTTACATGAAACTGCTCACAACAATCTATATGGATTATCTTTAGTAACCTAGTTAGGATTTCTGGAAAGAAACATGCTGCTGAATTTGTTTTACATTTTTGTTTAGCTAGTACCATATAATTCCATTGTATTTGAGAGAAGGCAGACATCTCTATCTCCATCTCTCTAAATCAATCTAGAATATTTAATAACACTAAGTAAGATAAAAATATGTACTTTTGATTAGGGGGTGAATTGTCCTTTTTAATGCTTGATGCTTTTTTTTACTGGAGGATAACTAGGAAGAGGAGTTTTGTTGAGGGCACATGTGTGCCTGCATGTGATCATTAGAGAAAATCTAATGAGCCTTCATAGAAAGAAGTCATTAGCATTGGAAGAAAGTTGCACAGGGTGGGGGGCAGTGTGAAGTCGTCTGTGTCTGGCATGTGTCATTGTGGGTGTGTTTTGTTACAGTCACAACCGAAGGAAGACATTGGTGAGCGCTGTCTGGCTTTGACAGCCTCTCAAAGCCAGGGGGTCCCACTAATAGACAGTCTCTGACTCACTTTATGTAGCAGCAGCACTTTAAGACACATCTCACAATGGGTTGAGCCTAATCAAGTGGACATTTGTGTAACAATTCTTGCTCATGGTTAATTAAATGTCACTTAATGCTCTCTTGGTGGTATATCTGAAAGACCGTGAATGAAGTGTTAACTGTGTGTAACTCGTGTGGTGACAGAAGGCGAACTGTGTTTCCTTTTTAGGACAGATAACGCTGTAAGAGCAGTAAATATAGCAAAGAGAACAGAAACGTATTTCCTGTTAACCCAGAGATACAACATAGTATTTGTTTTGGGGGGTTGTAGTCTTAATGGTTAAGAGATAATGAGCTGCATATACCGGCCTCAGACGTGACCGGAACAGTAGTTACAGCTCACAGCTGCCCGCGAGATTATCTGTTTCTCGCTTGTGGTTTGCTACTTTGACACAATAGCGGGAACATTTGGTCCAAGTTCCATGACTCTGATGAACCTGTGTTTGTTCTGGACTTTATAAGCAAGTCTACAAGAATATACACAGTCCTACTGAAACATCATTTAGCACAAGCTAGAGCTTTGGTCATGTGCCTTTTACAATAGAAAGTGTTCATGTGCAGAGGGCTGTGTGCTGTTGGATCCATGGTGCGTTCAGCTTGAGCTCTGTGTCATCAGTAGCCAGTGGTGCAGGAACATGTGTGCAAAGAACTGTGTGGAATGCCTCCTAAATGTATTTAAAGTGAAACAATCCTGTGCTGAACTTTCCTCCTAATTTAACTTCCTTTTTCTCTCACTCCAGGAAGTAGAAGTCGTGTTTTTGGCACTTCTTTCCCGCACACCCCTTTGCAGGTTTTGCAAGAAAAACTTGCGTCATTGTGTGGTTTGCAAGGCTGGAATTCAGGCTGTGTGTCAGTTGCTGCACGACATAATCATCAAATGACAAATGGACTTTATTAACCCAAACTTGATTCTGGGTTTAATTTTTTATCATAAAGGTTCTCCTCACCTGAAAGGTGACCTGAATTTAATTTAATGCTTTTTACAAATTGGATAGCTGCTTTCTAGCTGCTGTGACTTTTAATGGCAATGAATCCCATACAATGACAACATGACAGCATACCCGCACTTGTTATTATTAGGATTTGATTAATAGCTGCTCATGTTTATGAAAACGTTATAGTTGCCATTGTTTGGTTTTCTGTGCATGTTTATCAGCAGCATTGGTTACCAGACTGAAATAGGCCGTGTTAAGCTGGCTTTATCGTGGTCTTTTGCACTAGGCCCCTCTCACCGCAACCTGAACTTGCGCTACTGACTCTTCTATTTGTGTCTCTCCACAACACTTGCAGTATGACTAGGCTATGCTCTAGCACAAGCTTCACACCACATCCTTGTGAAGCTTGCTCATTGTTGCAGAGCTTTATCTTGTGACCTTGATACATATTGCCTGGTTGAAATACATATTTTCTTCTATAGGTTTATCTTATGATTGTGATGTCCGTTACCATGCTGAAGTGTAACTTCTTTATTTTCTCTTTCTCTTAGTGAATAGACATAACCACCTGAAGGATTTCATGCTGGTGGTGTCAATAGTCATCGGCATGGGTGGCTGCTGGTTTGCCTACATCCAGAACCGCTACTCTAAGGACCACATGAAGAAGATGATGAAAGACCTGGAGGGCCTGCAGAGAGCTGAACAGAGCCTGCATGACCTACAACAGAAGTGAGGGTTTTTCCCACCACCCACACAGCACACTGTGTAACAAGTTCTGAATTGTGCACATTTTCCATGTAAAATACATTGTTAAACATAACAAACATTTATTATTAGAGACATCTCTTCTATCAGGCTTTTTTTCTTTTGTTATGAGTTTGATCACTAGATGACGGTCCTAACAACAGCCTCACTCATTAGTTAGAAAGCCTTTGGTGTGTGACACAGTGTCCCTGCTCCTTTTCTCTGAAGTTTGTTAAACAGGTTAATATTTTATATGTTTTATACAAAAGTCTATTTCTTCTGTGATATCATTGTGTCAAAGAAGGAAGTGTGCAGGAAATCCTTTCAGTGTCAATGATTTTACAATGCAAATAAATGGTAAATGGACCTGCACTTATATAGCGCTTTTCTAGTCGCTTTGCGACCACTCAACTACTACTACTTCGACATGTAGGCTGCCATGGTCAGGGATCGAACCACCAACCCTTCGATCGGTGGGCAACCCGCTCTACCAACTGAGCCACAGCCACATAAGAATTTGCATGTAGTGGTTCATAGTCTATTTTCACAGCCATGACCCAACCATAAGTCATAACCTCTACACTTTGTCATGTACAGAGCCACATTGTTTTTATATGGAAAGTAAAAGACCGGAAGAGCTGCACTGTGATTCATTGGACAGACCTTTAGACAAATGGCTTCTTAAACAAGCCACATTTAAATAAATATGAACCATTAAGTTTGATGAAGACCTTTATGGTAAGAATTATATAGATACATGGAATGTTCAAGAAAATGTCAGTGCAGTCTGAGTTTAGGTGTGTTGTTTGAACAGCTGGAATGGCATTTAAGCAAGTTTGACAACTCTGTACAACTCCAATTGCCATTTAGGAGGTGACATTTGTTGATCATCGGAGCATCTTTTTGTTGGACATTTCAACATCTGACGTAAGAGTCAGCTGCAACGAGAATCAAAAACTAAATCCCAAGTGCAATGTTTTCAACATTTAATTTCAAAGTGGCAAAAAACACCAAATGCACTTTGGGTTTGCAACTTGTCTTTTACAGCCTTTCTGAACTGTTGGATAAGTGCAGCACATTTTGCTTTTAGTCATGGTGATCAAATCAAAGACATTGATATAGACATTTTCCATTCATTAGGCCAATTTTTACTCAACAATAGCAGACCAAAACTAATCTTAGTAACAAATGCTGCTGCATATCACAGTTCAGCTGAGTGCAGAGACATCAGAGTTTAGTCTGCTCCCTAGCATGACCATAGATTCACAGTGTGCTTACATCCTGTTGTGAGGTTGCACATTCATATGATACGATCAAGGCTTCTTAAATTAATGGTATATAGTAGGAAACACTGAGTGTTTTTGGTAGCTTTGGCTGGACTGGTGCAGATTCGTTATCAGACTGTGGTGGTGAGGAGATTCCAGTTGTCACCTGTGATGGTACATTAAGCTTCGAGTGTTGTGAAGCTCGGTGCTGCTGCTCCATCACAGTGGAGCCAGCTGAGGTGGTATGTTACCTGGTAACTTTTAGTTTCTGTCTTTAACAGATTTGTTCCAAAAATGAACGACCTCTGTGAACCTTGCATTTTAGCCAAAGCCTGTGAATGTGTGTGTCTGCAATTTTGCAGGAGACTGCATGCTGACACTTGGTGTATTCAGGCCATTGCTACCTTAATGATTACATGTTTTAAAAGAGAGATTTTAAGATAAAGCATTCCGGATAGAGCTGAATTTGGTGTCAGGAGGAATAATTGAATGTTAAAAGGCAAATCTTACTATTTTGGTCCTGTTAATACTTCAAGGAATGCTCGGTATGTGTTTTTAGGTATGCACTGTTTCCTCCGATTCCTTTAAAGGATTCTCAAACACAGCTTCATCTCAAACATAGGTCAGGCTTGGTTTATTTTTAGTTGTTTTTTTTATGGCAGTTTTACCAAGGTGCACAGATGGTGCCATCAAATTGTGTGATGTCACAATGAGATGGCATTTTTATGTTTTGCTGCTGTTGTTTTGCATCTGTTTTCTGCATATTTCTAATTAAAATATGTTACTGGAGCAGAACTTAACACGAGAAGTTTCTGTTCAAAAATGAGATGCTTTTACTGTAGTTGTAATAGTCTATGCCACAAATGCATTGCATTTTACATTTGCGTAGATGTGTCAGTATTAGTTTAACCACCAATTTAAAAAAAAAACGTTTTTTCCCTTTCATTGTGAGCATGTTGTGCTGTCATGCTGTGCAATTTAAAAAAAAAAAAAAACATAAATGTTGATCTCCTTAAACCAATGTGATGTTTCCACATTATATTTCATAAAAAATATTTGTTTTTTAAATTGTGTACAAAGTTGAAATTTGACCTCAGACTGAAAGCTCTTAAATGAAAGCTCAGTAAGTATCCAAATGGAAAGTGATAAACCTCTGGAGAGCAGTGACAGGTGTTGCCACATAAATGCGTAACATTCCTGACTTGATGCTTGGGAACATTGGACGGGGAGAGATGAGCTGTTGTAGGCATCAAAACTATCAGTCTACGATACTACCCTTATCACCCCCATGAGTTGTATCAGCTGGATGTTTAGGAGACACAGGTTGTTGAAACCTGTTATGCTTTGATGAACAGCAAATTGACTGTAAAGACAACATTTAGATTTCACTGACTGAACTGAGATTGATGTTTGTGTCAGCCTTGGATTCTACTTCTCTGTTCAGTAACAGCTGTTCATGTTGCACTGTAGTATGTCAGGCCTGACTACCCTGTATGCTGATTTATATCATTTATCAGGTGAATGTCCTTATTGGAGCAGTACTGTATGAGTGGAAAGTATGCAAGTTCTGTGGGATTTGCCTGCTGATTTCTAACTAAAAGACATTGACTGCTGCAGCGGGGACAAACCATCGAGGTCAAACTGTCCCTCTGACAGACTGCCAGCCCGGTCTGTGCGTTTCCTCTGTGGCTTTATACTTTGATCACTTGTGAAAACACACCTGCCACTGCCAACTTTGAAGTTGGCTCTGACATTTATTTCTTGCTAAGCTAATTGCTCACTCTCTTCTGCAGAATAAACCAGAGAGCCTATAATGAATCTTAAAAGCACACAAGTATTATTCAGCTTTTTCTGCAGGTACCCAAACTTACCATAGCTATTTGTAGTATATTGTTAGTGGTTTAGGGCCGTGCTGTACCGTTTCACATGCAGTACAATGACCAGTGCAAACATTGCATTATATCTTCCAAAGTTATAGCTATTCATTGAGCATTCCGCTATAATTTATCCGTGGTAGTTTAGTAGTGTTATGCAACCACATTTGAATCGAGTATGTGGTGGATGAGAGCCCAGAGAAAAGATATGCAAACCAATTGTCTCGTGCCTGTTTGCCATAAACAAGAATATGTCCCATAAAGCATAATTATTTTAAAATGCCTTTTCATTATACTGAGGATTTGCAGTAGCTTGTGTATTAATCTTGTGTATTCATAACCAAAACAATGACAGCAGTCATGATCACCTATGTATCTACTGCCAAATGCAGATGACTGATTCTCAGACATTTCAGAGTTGGTGTTACTAGGCTTTGGCAGAGTAACAGTTACCAGTGTATTTAAAAATCCTGACAGTATAATTTTCATTACCATTTAAAAATACAGTCCTTGCTTTTGCAGTCTATGTATTAAACTGGTAGAGAGAGATGCTGTTCAGAGGACAGCTGCTCAGCTGGCAGACAGGGCACAGCAGATATAGACAGCTGGGAAAAGCACTCTGAAGAAGCAGCATATATTCACGCCATTCTCTGTGAATTTAGGATTTATCTTGACCAAACCGGAGTTGGCCGTTATTGAAGCAGTTGAAATATGGATAAATGGTATGAAACATGGATACCACTCAAGCCTATTGGTGATGAGCCTTAAAGTATTCTTAATGGAAAGCCAAACACTGTGGCTGGGATATTATTTTGTATTGTAGGTTAGTGTGACAAGCAAGAAGAGAGCTTTATCTCATGCAGTAGTACATGTTTTTGGAGCTGAGAGGGAGAGAGAGAGAGGTATGTCCTCTGGTTGTAGCTGTGCCTTTCTTCCTGATCCCTGCTGCCAGCTGCTTTCTTTCCATACCTTCAAGCAGATCCTGTGGTGGTATCAAGTAGCCTGGCTCGACCAAAGCTTCCCTGTTGGGAGACAGTAGGAGGAGGCATTGGCTGGAGCTGGATTTCCTGGGTGCCTTTTACAGCACTGTTTGACCCAGCCTCTGCCCCACTGGTGGGAGATGGTGTTAAGCGTGACTGCTTTACATGTCAGCTCTAGTGCTAATTCACCCGCATTTGGATTGGGGTGTGGTGTGCAGACAGACATCCTGGAAAAGGACTGGCGACAAGGACAACATTGCATGCTGTGATCGGCAATTATGTGTTAGTTTTCTTTCCATGCTGAATTTAAATAAACCCAGGTTAGTATCAGGGAAGTACACTGAGAGTAAGATAAGTTTGAATAATATTGGCGTATATAAAGCAGTGGGTTATGTTTACCTTCTCATGCAAAACCTGCAGAGACACTCTGTCTGCGTCCTGTGAGCCCTGCAATGCAGGTCAGGTGAAACAGCATTTGGCGTCTTCTCGCTGGGCATTGTAGCTCTGCCAGTGTTCTCAAATCTTAGCAAGAGAATGGCAGAGGTCAGGGTCGTAAGCATTAGCAGCACAGCCCACCACCCACATTTTCCATAGCTAGCTCTCTGGATCACCTTTCATTTCTCTGCTCCCTCTACTGTTGTGTGCAGCCAGTCAAGAGGAAATTGCTTCTCCCTAGTGACTGGAATATAGCACTGCTTCCTGTCCTTTATTATCAGGAGACTGAAAGATGTTTTTTGTTGGTGGTGTGTCACAAGATGAAAGACTGTTCAAGTCCATTTTAAGTATTGTCACCTGAGAGCCCCACCATTAGATTTATGGATCAAATGAAACCATTTATTTCTTGGTTTAAATTAATATTCTATTCCTAGATACATGGTATTCACAATGAGTATGTGGATCAAGGCCTTTTACAGAATAGAGCAACTTAAAAGATTATTTGTATAAAAATTATGTCATCGTGGGTGACAAGCCACTCTTTTTAAAAGTAGACCTTTTTTAAGAGGCTAGTCTAAAAATATCCCACATACACACCAACACATATACTACAGAGGCATTGGATACCACACTGTACTGTTCTAAAGTTACACGGTGGCAGCTGTTCCCATTCTCCGCTCTACTCTCTGATGTCAGTTTATTGTGAGCTGCCTAGCAGCTGACCATATGCTTTCTACATGATATCCATTGTTTCCGGTGATTCATAGCTGGTGCAAGTCCTACATTCCTCACATACATGGCACACACATGCTTACACGTCATGACAGCCCACAGACGCTGACACCTACCACGCTATGTTTCTTTGTTGTTTCTTATAAAGCAGTGACTGACTGAGTCTCACTTCTAAGACAAATTAACTCGTGAATAACTGTTTTTCTTTGTTCCTCTCCTTCTTCTCAGGCTGCAGATTGCCCAGGAGGAGCATCGTACAGTAGAAGTCGAGAAGGTAACCCTGGAGCAGAAACTGAGGGATGAGATCAATGCGGCCAAGCAGGAGGCCCAACGTCTGAGGGAGCTGCGTGAGGGCACAGAGAATGAACTGAGTCGTCAAAAGTATGCTGAAGAAGAGCTCGATCAGGTATCTAAAAGTGATAAATGTAATTTAAACATGTAGTCTGTAGCTCAGCACAAGCACACAGATGAATAACAAATGAGTGTGAATGTCCAAGGTGGCAACTTCACAGTATGTTTAGTTTTATCACATTCACACTGGCTATAGTATAAATACACCCACTGAAGTCTTTGTCCATTAGGAATTTGGCAAGAACCGCACAGCACATCCCACACAAGTAAGTAAAACACAAGTATTTGCTTGAGGGACTATCACCATGATCTAATTCAGACACTTAAGTCACATTTTTTCATTCAAAAACACGGTGATTAATTGCTTTAAAGGCTTCAGATTCAGCATAGTTTCCCTTCATATTATGTAGAATGGTCTGTGGCAAGTCAGTGCTTACTTAAACTCCTATGTTTAGACGGCATGTATCAAGAGGTGTGTAATTACATTTTGTGACAACTTATAGCAATAAGAAAAAACAATTGTAGCAAATGTAAGTAGCACATTCATGACATGTCAGCATACTCATCTTGCTTTCTGGTTGCTTTTTACACTTAAAATGTATGTGTGTTTTTATGTGTTTATTTGTCACCTTATGTTTTTTATATGTTGCAGGTGCGCATGGCATTGAAGAAAGCAGAGAAGGAGCTGGAGTCACGGAGCGGCTGGTCACCACCAGAGTCGCTCCAGAAGTGGCTGCAGCTCACCCATGAGGTGGAAGTGCAGTACTACAACATCAAGAAGCAAAATGCTGAACGACAGCTCCTGGTGGCCAAAGAAGGGGTAAGCACTTAAAAACCTTAAGGAGTGCCAGGCTGTTTAGTTCATGTTATTGCCTTGATTTTGTCATGTTACAATCTATTTCAAATGTATTAATTACAATCCACAGCAACCATTTTTATAAGCCACCAGAAACCTAAGATTTGAAACCTGTCTGTCCAAAATATTTAAAAAGTTGTATGCATATTTCAGGTATTTCAAGAAAAAATATTGCAGTAAAAAAGCCACATAGTAATCTCTATTATGCTTGCATAACAATTTTTTCATTTTCTTGAATTTTTTTATTGGATTGTTGTTGTACCATGGAACAAAAGTCCCTTTTAACACAGTGTATGGATCAATCCTAATCGTAAATGTTTGGTTATTTGTTTTCACAGGCAGAGAAGATAAAGAAAAAGAGGAACACTCTCTTTGGGACTTTTCATGTGGCTCACAGCTCCTCTCTGGATGATGTGGACCACAAAATACTGGCAGCAAAGTAAGTCACTTTTAGAAAACGAGCAGAACTGTGAATTGAACCACAAGATTAACTTTACAGAGGACAGATGGGAATAAAATATTCCCTGTGCTCCTCTGTAGTTTAACTCCTCATCCTGATGGCTTTTTTTGTTATCTTTTGTTGTATTGGTTCCTAAACAGTCCTGGTAACATGTTTTTGTCAGGTTCGCAAAAACATGAACTTATGTCAGCATTGGATATTACGACTCTTTATGATGTGAGAGTAAGTTACTTTTCCTCTGGACTTATTTCTCCTCATCTTTCATAGACAAGCCCTGGGCGAGGTGACGGCTGCTCTGCGGGAGAGGCTTCATCGTTGGCAGCAGATAGAGATTCTCACAGGTTTTACCATCGTCAATAACCCAGGCCTTCCTTCTCTGGCCTCATCCCTCAACCTTGATCCCAGCTTCATGGGCGGCCGAGCCACACCTCAGCACTTCATCATGTCTGACGACATGGACGACTTGGATGAGGATATCGTGCCTGGAACTCTGCAATGTAAGAGTTCCTCCGAATCTCTCAGCCAGTCTGTGGGGAGTAGCAAACGAACCCCTAAACCCTCCAAGGCCCTGCTGGGAAAATCAAAAAATCAGCCCACATGAGAATTTGGACCTTTTTATGCTATAAATACCGGAATTTGTCCTTGTGGCCTCCCTGGTGACGGAGGTAGTGAGGGTCACACATATCTATGAATGAATGAATGAGTGTTGTTTTACATTTGTAATATGTGTACCATGTAAATTCACCTAATTGTCTTGTTGTTTTACACACAATTCCAGTTGATGCCTTCTGTTAATTGTTCTCATTTTGGATAAAAGTGTTGACGAGACTCTCAGTCGACAATTGAGACTGAACTGACTCCTGTGACTTTCCTCTGGAAAATGAAATGTCAAGAAAAATATACCTCTTAATGAGACCAATTTGTAGTGGATGTGTCCTAATATTTTCAGACCAGAGAGCCCGACTTATTATGGATTTCTGGTACTAGTACTGATTTTAGAGAGTAAAAATGTTTAATATCTATATATCAGCATAAAGTATACATTACTCATATTAATGTTGATGCTTATAGCAATTTATTAGGTAGATTTTGGTCAAAAAGCTGCAGCCAAAGGAAGTGTATTTAAAGTATTTTAGGTTGAATATAAGATTAAAAAAATACACAAAGCTACCTATCATTTTTACAAAATCTCAATCACATTTTTCATTAGAGAATTCTTGGGTAAACATCTCACACATTTCTATTTTATCAATTAATAACTAAATTATGACCATAATTCTGTCTAGCTTTTTTGTGTGCTCTGTATTTGACTTATTACTATGACAAAACTTGACATACGTTAGGTTTGGTTTGACTAACTGCAGGTGAAACTTGTTCTCCAGAATCCTATTCCCACCGCAATAGTGAGTAAGTCTTTTAATTAACATTAATTGCACTCCCTATCTCACTCCCCTCTCTCCCTCCACCACCTTTCTGGCATTCGGCTTCCACTGCTGCCTCATTGGCCGTACTACAGATGGCACCCGACTGTTGGAACGGCGAGCCAGCGACCTGTGGTCCGTCAGTTCAGACTGTCCGCACATGTGGAAATATCCTGGTTGGCCATTTATTCATGCCCCAGTTCAGTCCTCAGTTTGAAATCCCTGCCTCTTCCCTTGACTCAAAGCTGTAATATTGATGTAATATTTCCTAATTAGTCAGTACGCTGCAGATGGACACAGCTGAAAGAGGAACCACTCCATGCTGCGTTCATCTGACCTCGCCTTAGTTGCTTGCTTCGCCACAATTACCCCCTCCTCTAAATCCTGTCACCACCCAGTGCACCCCTGCTTCCTTCCCATAGTGTTTGTCACTGACTTTTATTCTAAATGGGAAATTCCTTTCATAAATTGTTGAGTATGTTTTAATTGAAACAGGATATCTAAGTTGGTAACACCATCACTGTTTTCTGTTTTGTTTTGATTTAATATTTTCCTTCTGAGAAGAAGAGATAAAACAGTTCTCATAATGTACTAATGGTTAATGAGTGAATGGGATTTATCTTAGAGACTTGATCATATTCCAAGATTTAAGTCGAGAGAAATGCATCCCAGCACCTTAATATCTTTCCACTAATCTCCTCGTGTCCGTCAGACTTTATTTAATGAATCGTAGCTGATAATGTTGTTGTTTTGTGCCCACAGCTCCCAGTATGATGTCCCTGCGCCAACGCCACATTGACCCCCAGCTAGCCATGGGCTCCCAGAGGTTGGTAGAGAGTTGCCTGTTGGCAGGGCAGCAGGGAGAGGGAACCCCATACTCATCCAGGTCTAGGGCTACCTTCAGACAGTCTCGCAGCCATTCGTTTGGGCAGCTCGACTGTCTCCCTCTGCCTCCTCTTTCCTCGGCTGTGTCTCACCCCTCCATCCTCTTTACCTCCAACTTAAACCCTCATTCCCAGTCCTCCTCTCCCTCCTGCTTACCCAGCTCTATGGGCGGCATTATAGCCCCTCATTCCTCCCATATATATCATGCTTCTTTCCAGCCCATGGACCCCATTCCTGACGTCTCCAAAGCACACTCCTCGTGCAGCGACAGCCTCGGGTACCCGTCTCTTTCTAATTCTCCACACACATCGCATGTGCGTGGATGTGTTTTTCACCACGTGTCATTTCATTTTTGATGCGGGTATCACAGCATAGGTACCTTCATCTCTTTCATTTCATTTCAGTTTTAATTTTTCTTTTATTAATTTTGCTTTCTTGTCATTGCACCTGACGAAGCAGTCCGAACTCTATGCATTTACTCTTTTTCAACCTCTCAGTGTTCCTGTTCTTTGCCTGCACAACTAACAAGTGTGGAGTTCCAGTGTCCAGGCTGTGCCCAGCGTGTTTCCGTGGCTTTGCAGGCATAGTGTAGATAAACCCCAGCATGCAATGCTTCAACTTTAAACTGTTTGGGTTTGTTTTTTCCCTTCTCATTTCCTCAAACTTGTATTTTTCCCCCCACAGGGACCTAAATCGCTCTGACTCCGACTCCTCCCTGTCCCTCTCCCAAGTTGGTGATCGGCTATCTGCCTACAGCTCCAAAGGCCACCTAATAAAGCCCACCTCTCTCATGCACGGTCTGTCCGGCCGTGCAGATGACACCGTGTCTCTGCATGCTATCACTCCCAACGGAGGGAATCGCATTCATGAGGTCAGTCCTGGAGAGCCTGTTTCTGACAGCCCCATACTCATGAAGAAGTTGTACGGCATGGAGCAGTCTCCAAGCCTGGCGGAGATCAACAGTCTGTCAGAGTCGTCCCGTTCCCTCAGCCCTAACTCCACTGAACCTGACACACCGTCGCCTACAGGAGGGCAGCCAGGGGCAGCGGGGGCAAAGGGCAACAGCCGAATCCCGCAGCTGTCCTCCAAGAAGAGCCCGCTGGAGGAGGACAGCGGCTCTACAGGAGAAGATACAGATTCCACAGCCAGCCGCAAGAAACACACCTTCAAGATCTTCAAGAAACAGAGGAAATAAGGGCTACATGAACTAGCGGCTGTTGAAGCTGTCAGACTGTATTCCTCTGGTCTGTTTTTGGGGGGAAAGAAAAGTTTTGTGGGTCAAAATAATGGCACAATTTGTTGCCGTTGCATCTTTTTGTAGGTACGACACCTACTCTAAAGAACTGTGGGAGCAACCAGCTGTTCAGTTTTATCTGCTTATTTGGTCAATGTTAAATATGTGGGGAATGGGTAGGTTTGTATATTGGAATGTAAAGTATTATTTATTCTGCAGGAAGTCGTGCCAGTCTCAAAGGCAAATGTGTCTCCCAGTTGGTTTTTCTTTCTTGTTCTACAATCTATAACATTTTGCATGTCTTCACTTTTGTTTGACTGATACTCGAATGCTCTTAGTGTTTGCTTGGTTCTTGTCGTTAACCTGCTTAGACAACACTTGATGTTTCTTTACTACCTAACCACCTAGCCTACAAATCCAAAGTGAATGCGCACTCCTTTTTTTCAGAGTAGTTTGTTTTTATTGATGGTTACCGTTTTTTCTGTCTTTTGTTGTCGTCTTGGCAGAGCAAATGACACGTTCAGGACATCCTCAAACAGAAGAGTGGTGGTAGAAAGCTTGGACTCAAATTTCACTTCTGGCTGTCAAAAATGTGCTAAGCGCCGTTGAACATAGCACAGCAATAGTAGCTACATGGTTTGACTTAGAAACAACTTAGATAAAAAGGCTGAATCATAATCTGCAACCTTTGATCTCATCCAAAAGCAGCTGGATGACATCACCTTGTATACAAAGAGCATTGACAAGAGGTAAATCTCCCAATAATACGTTAGAAAAGGACCATTCAATTGCAGCCTTTGCTTTATTTTTAGTATTTAGGTGTTGAGTGCATGAGAGAGTGAGAGAGAAGTGCTTTGCTTGAATATCCAGCTTTTAAACAACGCTGACAAGTTTAACTGCTAACTAATATTTGGATTAACTCGTATCTTGAGAGAGAAGAAAGTCTTTCAATACTCTGACCTTAATGTCCAGCTTGGATGATAATTAGGCAGAAGTGTTACCAAAAAGTAATTACCAATGAAAAACTATGTGAAAATTAACTTTTATCTGACATTGTATTGAATAACAAAATTAACTACCACTTTGGAAAAAAGTCTACAGTCTATACTACTTGTATGAAAAACAATATATTTATCAAACCAAAAAAACACTTGAAGCACATTTTTATTCAACTTTCGAAAGTTAACTTTTGTTTATGAACATTATCTTCTTCAATATAAATGGGATCCAACAGTTTCCACTAATTGTTAACTTGTTGAACGGGTGGTGAGTTTAGCTTTTTCTGGCTCCTGCTGTCCTCTCTGTCTTATTGTTTCTATTTTAATGAATATTTTAGGTGGACAGTGGAAACTTCACAGCAGTTTCTTAGTGCAAGGTGGGTGCTGGTAAGGGCTATACGTTACAAGGCAAAATCATTTGCTCTGTGTTAGATAGAAATTTTCAAGTTGTATCCACTTTGTAATCCACATTTTATCCAAAAAAAAAAGTACCCAACGAGTTTTGAAAGCAGAAGACCAATCACGTCAAAGTGCCAAATCCCTATTTCTGTCAGAGGCCTTTGTATTTGTAGTGTGTTCAGCCCTGTGAACCCCACAAAACCACATGATATATATACAGCCTGCAATGTATTTCTGAGTTTAAATGCTGAATGTCCGAGGGTATTGTTACTGTAACAGTATCATCAGTACAGTATGTTTACATTTGTTACAGATAATAGCTATCCTCAGATTACCATGACTAAGAGCATTGTACCAGTTTTAATATTGACAGCTTCATATGAGCACAGAACTATGCATCAGTAGTTGTAGGATTACTAAGTAGTAAGGACGCCAGTACACATAGGGTGTTCCTGACCAATGAACAACCAAAAAGTGCTGCGAAAGACACAGTCGGCCTCCCCCAGCCTCATAATGTAACAGGTGGTTTGGATGTTTAAGACTTGTTTGGATATTTTCTTTGAGAAACCAGCTTAAAAAAAAGAAAAAATAAATTTCCTACTGGTACTTTTTAAAAATGTAATTTGTACCTCTTTTGCACGACAGAGCTGTAAATGGATTACGCCATCTGATTGTGTGCGAGTGTGTATGTCTGTGTGTGTGTGTATGTCTGTCTGCTCCCAGTATAATGCACTGTAATGTTGATGCATGTCAACTGCTGTAACAAAACCTATATTGGGTTAAAAGAGTGGATCTTTACTCCCCACCCTCTGTTTCTTTCTCTTTATTTTGAGCTTCTATTTATGAACACACAGTATATTTGTACAGAGAAAATGATAATTTTGCATCTTCTGTGATGGTCTAAACTTTTATGGCACTCCTGCATGATAGCAATAAACTATTTTGAATGAAAGATGAGCTGGTTTTGTCTGAGATATTACAACACACACTGTACAACACTTAGACAACACCTTTTACCTGTAGAATTAAACAATGGTGTCTTCCCTTAAATATACATTTCCAAGATTCAGATTCAACATAACAGGTGAATTATATTAGTTAACCTTTGGTTGTATGTTAAGTATTGGTGCGTAACCCACATCACAAAGCTCCACCCTAACTACACTGTGTATATAGCAAATAAGGTGGGGCTATGTGCTGTTAAATATTTACCTATTCCTCCACCTGGGTGAGGTGCAGCAGGATGAGGTCCGGATCTTGTGGCTTCTTGTGTCTTCGTGGCTTGAAAGTTTTTAATGGAGAGTTTAATAAATCCACTATATGAACCATGGATATCCATACGCTGTACAAATACATCTTTCAGTTTTGTCTCAGTGTGCAGGTAGGAGCAGCTTTTCCTTTGTGATCTAAAAAGCACTTGTACCTTGTGCATGTATCAGATTTTATGCTGTTTTCATGTCTTCTGCCTCTTACAGATTGTCTGGGGTTTAGATGAGGTGACACTGCTGAATCCCCCAGAGGAGCCTCTGTCAGACCATCTCTTGGAAATATTTTACTCTTGTGATGAACCTGCTATAGTACAGCTGGACTGTATTGTATTTTTTGAAACTGGCATCACTTCCACTCTGCTGCTGAAACAATGGAGCTGCATACCTGATGACCCTAAAATTAAGACTCTGGAGCTGAACCTGCCAGATTGGTTGGTGTATCAATCTGATGGGATTATTCCAGACTCCCAGTGGGTGCTGAGTTGCATCCTGCTAGCATCAGTCAGATACAGTGGATTTGATGACACTCAGTGGTCTGTTGCAGCTCAGGACGTGGCGACTTTGCAGCCTAAACCTTTTTTCAGTCGACCTGTGAAACAGCATCAACTGTGCTTTACCTGGAGTGCACAAATATTGCCACTAACACAACAGTTCTCAATGAAACAATGCCCTTTGGAGCAAGGTAAGGTTAAAGTTCTGACACAAGGCCTACTGAAATCCAAAATATTTCAGGGTTACACTGCAAAAAAGGGGTTTCTAAAAACAGGGTACAAACACTAAATCTGAGGGAAATTATCTTGCTGCATGGACAGATAATTTCACTTGACAAAATGTCTTAAATTAAGATTGTTAAATCTAGCAATAAACGCTTAAAATGAGAAATTAGCTCAGGGACAAATAATTTGCAGTGCACTCTGCTCGGGTCAGTTCATTGCTGCTTGCAGCTTTAATTTATCTTGTTTTAAAAGTTAATTTCTTATTTTAAGCGTACACCATGCTTGTTCCTAGATTTAATATTCTTAATTTAAGAAATCTTGTCAAGTTAAATTATCTGTCCATGCAGCAAGATAATTTCCCTCAGATTTAGTAATTTTATCTCTTTTTTTAAAAATATTTTTTCTAATTTTAGACACCCCTTTTTTGCAGTGTAGCTTGGAAAAATCCCAATTTTCTCTGTCACTATTCTCAGATAGTGACTGATTTTAAGATTCATAAAACATTTACATGTCACACTATACTGGAAAGGATGATCATGATTTTGGATGATGGGTATGAAATAAATATCAACCAAAGAACTTCATGTCATTCAGAAACGGTGCAATTGTTGTCTTCAATATATGCTTCGACCGGAGAAAACTTTGGCATCACAAAGACACTGGACCCTTACATGAATGAGTTTCTGGAGTATTCACGGGTCAAAGCCATCTCTTTTCCATGGTAAGACAGCTAAAGTCACACCACATGTAGCCTAGCTTCCTATTAATGCAGATATTATTTTGGGATAGTTAACTAAGTGTGCTTTGTCATTTTTTTCCAGGTGTATGTTCTCCATCTGGATATTTGTGACCAGACACTGCCAGGAAAACATGTGTGGTGTGTTTCACCATATAGACTCCAATAATAACTATGTTACACCAACACTGTTCCTCAAAAAATCAGGTATAGTTAAGATTTCACTTTTTACATATTCTCATTATGTATGTAAATGAATTTTTTTTGAGGACAGTACAAAGACAGTTATATCAGTTTTCATCCAAAGAAAAACTGCTCTGATTTCATTCAATTAATTAATTTTCCAATTTGTTCTCAAACACAGGGCAAAGTTTTTTTCTGAAGTGAATGCTTCCATAAAAAAGCTAAATATTCTGCTTTGATTTTCTAAATAATGACCCAGTGAACTGTGCGTTTTTTCTTCTTCTAAATTTACATGATACATTGTTCGTTAATGCAGGAAAAAAATACCAGATTTTTTGTTTTGTTCTTGCCATGAATATTTTTCTTCAGAATTTTTCTCAGAATTAAAAGAGAGAATTATGTCATCAATTCAGATGAAAACAGTGATGAAAAATTTTCAAGCTAAAAAAATGTTTTAGTGTTGTTTTTCTGAATGAATGAGACAATATGTATAAATGAAAGACAAGTAAACAAAACAAAACCAGAATTATTATTTTTTGCCATGAAAACTTTTCTTAGAATTCCAACATAATTATCTCACTCATTCAGAAAAACAGCTTTTTTTCTCAAGTGAAAGCTTTATACTTCTGTAACACAGCAATATATATATATATATATAAATGAAAGATAAATAAACAAAACAAGACCAGAATTACTATTTATTGCCATGAAAACTTTTCTCAGAATATTGAGATAATTATCTAATTCATTCAGAAAAAAAGAATGTTTTTTCTCAAGTGAAAGCTTTATACTTATGTAACACAGCATCATTGTTTGACCTTCCGTTGCCTCACATGAACAGGCCAGCTGCACATCCAGATGAATGGGGAGTCTGAGGAATCCTCTGCATTTGTTTCTCCATTCAAGGTGCCTTTAAATGAGTGGTGCCAAGTCAGTGTGACATTGCACGGTAAAATGGTGAGTAGTCCCTTGTTGACAGAAGACATCCTTACAGTATGTAAACAATATAATGAAAAATAAAGTGATCTTTCTAATGTATCTCAGGTGACTTTGTCTATGGTGTGCATGGATGACGAGCAGAGAACAGTTCATTCAATAGAAAATATGTAAGTCTGCTTCTGACATGACAAAGTGATTAAACTAGATTAACATCAGATGAAAATGCACTTGAAGTATTCTGCATATCTCTTGTTAACATTGTGTCTTACAGGTTGAGGTTTAATGTCCAGCTGGATGACACAGAGGGATATTTTGTGATTGGTGGAGGGAAATACATTAATGGTGTGGAAGGTTATTTTGGCCCAGTGGTTTTCTACCGCAACACAATACCAGCTCACAGCCTGGTAATGTACTGCAGCAGCCCACAGTTACTGTCTATGACGACTGTTCACTTAACCTTACTCTGATAATATTCCTTCTTCTCCAGTCTGAAGTTGTTACTCCAGATGTTATCACGGCCGTGAACCTGACCGGATGGCTGCAGACCTGTCAAGAATTTAATCTGGAGATGGATGTTAAACTCACTGGATATTCTCTCAAGGCCAAACAGAGGACAGAGCCTGGTAGGAGGCATATATGTCCACTAGATGGTGCTAAAGTTGATGTATCTGAAATGTTATCTGCAGAGCTGCTGAATGTACAAAGAAACTGCCCATTGTGTTTCTTTCAGACACCTGCTTGGATGCTTTCCATGACTGGATGGAAAAGGACAGACCACCATCAAAGTCCCAGTGTGAGCTGTGGGAGACGACTGTCCCTCGGAGAAGACAAGCTGCAAAGTTGGCAAAGTTTTTGGCTTTCAAGCATGGTAAGGAGTAGACACAAAATAAATTGGACTGCACTTATATAGCGCTTTTATCCAAACCACTTTACACTACAGACTGCACTCATTCACCCATTCATGCACACATTCATACTGGTGGCAGAGGCTATGCTACAATGGTGCCACCTGCGACCATTTGGAATACATTCACACCATAGACTGTGTATAAATAATGGACGTAGTCACTGTGACGTCACCCATTGGTTTGTGGACTGCCCGTTGGAAGCATAGACATATATACATGTATATATGTCCATGGTTGGAAGCATCGAGTTGAGCGTTACACTCATCACCATCTTGCGGCGCCATTTTGTTACCAATATGGGGAACAGACCATATTTGTTAGCATTAACTGGAGCATTAACTGGGATGTTAGTTTTGGCTAGCAAAAAACAAAAACAAAGTGTTTGTTACTTACCTCTGAGCAGCGACTCCTTGGAGTGTCTGTTAGTCCAACCAAACGCTGAACAAGACATTTTTACTCAACAAAACGTTCAAATAAACTGTCATTAAGTGAAATACAGTGAAAGGGTCAAAGGTATGTGACCAAACCGGTAAACGTCCTTTTTTATATCTATTTAACGTTATATATAACTTTATTGACACGTTGCCATGGATGCGCATTGTTCTGCTTCTCTCCTAAAGACGGCTCGCCTTGTTAGTGACTTGTCAATCAAAGCTAGCCACGCCCCAAATCATACGATTCTTTATCTTCTATTTTCTTCTAAATCAGGCCATTATTTGAACTATTAACATCAAATTGTCTTGAAGGAGATTTGCTGCTTAAGGCACTTCCTGGTTTGCCTCCAAGCTCAGACACAGAGATTGCCGCCTGATTCACACACAGATGAACGCAGCATCGGTGGGGTTTGGGGTTCAGTATCTTGCCCAAGGATACTTCAGCATATAGCCTGCCATGGTCAGGGATCGAACCACCAACCTTCCTATCACTGGGGGTCCGCTCTACCAACTGAGAAACAGCCGCCCCTTGATACAAAATATCTAGAAGTGGGACGTAATAATAATTTACTGAAGTGATGTACTTGAGTACAATGTTAAGGTACTTTACACCAAGACATCTATGTTATTACTGCAATAAATAACTTTGCGGATTAAGCCTTTTATTTTCATCATAACATCTGTTATTCAGCTTCTACAACACTGAAATAGATTAAATGAGATTTAATCCAATTTTATTTATATTTCCCAAAGTCATAAATTGGCCTAAGTAGGCTTTACAATCTGTACAGAATACGATGCATCATCTGTCCTTGGACCATCTTTATGTTTATCTTTATGTTTTACTGGTATTATTGTTTCCTCAAGTCAGTATTTCAATGCAAGTCTTTAGCTTGTAAATATATAGTTTACATTTTGTATTTTTTAACACCTGAATTTCAAGTTTTCCCTTTTATTTACCTTTAGCTAGCTCTAAAGTTTAAGGTTTTCCTTTGTAACTTCTAATAAACTCAGGGGTCAGAATAAAGTTTGGGCTGTTTCAAATGAGGCAGAATTACCAATTGGAATACATATTCTTCTCATTAATCACAAATTATATCCATGTGTTATTGAACATAAAACACTGAAATCAATTAAATTTCTGATTTGCAGGAGAAAGAAAAGTTAGCCTGGCAGCTGTGGGCAGAGCACTGTACTCCTTATCACTTCATAAGCTGAGCAGAGCGAGCAGCACTGAGGTGGTCAGCAGAATATTACCACTGCTGCTCCAAGCTGGCTGCCTGACTGATAACCGAGCTCTGCACATGTCGTCTGTGCTCTACAGCGCTGGCCTGGGAGTCAAGGAACAGCCCAATAAGGTGTGTGCAACTGGGTCAGATGTGGTAGAACTCTGCCTGTGTGTGAACTTTAAAAAAAAAAATTCTCTCATGCCCTTGTGTTTGGTACAGGTGTGGCTCCTGGCCCTGCTGGCAGCCCAGAAGGATGATCGATTATCACTGCTGCATCTTGGGTACCTGCACCATCAAGGTCTCCACGGCCTCCCCACAGACCCAGACCTGGCCTATGCATATTATGCAAACATTGCAAAACAGACCACTTTAGACCGCCTCAATCCCACACCAGAGCAGGTAATGTATGTGTTTGTAATTGCATGAGATTTTACTGAAATCCAAAACATTTCAGGGTTAAACTGCAAAAAAGGGGTTTCTAAAAACAAGATAAAAACACTAAATCTGAGGGAAATGATCTTGCTGCATGGACAGATAATTTCACTTGACAAGATTTCTTAAATTAAGATTGTTAAATCTAGAAATAAGCATGTTGAACGCTTAAAATGAGAAATTGACTCTTAAAACAAGATAAATTATCTCACACTTCTAAGTCTGAAGTTTTTTTTTATCTTGGTAAGAGACAAATAATTTGCAGTGCACTCTCTTTGTAACGGCATGCTTTAATGTACTCATTCTGCATGCATTTTGTAGTTCTACTGTTTTATAAAACTCTTTTTTAATATAACTTTTTCTTGCTTAATATGTATCATAAATAATGGCATTATTTAAATGATTATAAACACATTTAATATACATTACTGTGCAAAAGTCTTAGGCGTGTGTGAAAAAATGCTGTAAAATAAAAATGCTTTTAAAAATAGAAATGTTTACAATTCATTTTTTTTTTAATCAATTAACAGAATGTGAAGTGAGTGAACAGAAGAAAAATCTAAATCATATCAAATTTGGTGTCACCACCCTTTGTCTTCAAACCAGCACCAATTCTTCTAGGCATTTTTCCACACCTGGCTAAGACTTTTGCACAGTACTATATAATATCAAGATTATTATTTGTACAATTCTGTTATAACTAGCAGTGTCAGACGTACAGCAACTGTTCTGCAGAAGCTGGGAGGAGACATGTGGCTGTGGGTTTATTACAACATATGAGCTGATATGTGATATGGTAATGCATTTTCTGCTCCCCTTATTATGGCTGTAGCTTTCAGATTTCCATCATCAATAAGTTTACCTTCGTCACCGCTTTCCAAACCAAGACAGATAACAGTGTGATACATTTGGTAATATTAGAGTGCTCAAAAGTGGCTCATGTTTTATTCAAAGCACACAGTTGCATTTCTGGACTATTTTAAAAATGTTTTAAGAAGGAAGAATACAAAAGAAAAGAAAACCCATTGATTTATACATGTGTCTTTTCTCTTTCTTTTTTTTTAGACATTTGTTGAGGCTGTTTACTTAAACAATGAGGAAGTTTTGAATCTCCAGACCAATGAGCATCATCATATCTTCCAATGGCTGAAACATCAGGCACGCAGGGGAGCCACTGAAGCTGAGGTAGCCTGTTCTGTCATATATATTTAAGTTTCACATATTAACGCAAGTGCAGAAAAACAAGTTTTTTTTTTTGTTTTTTTTTAAAGAAAAAAAATACGTCACAAATGCCTAAACTTTTAGGTTTGTGTCACATTCCACACTGTAAAAAATGTCTGTAGATTTTACAGTGAAAAACTGCTAAACCATGACAGTAAAAGGCCGGCAAATGATAAATGGGTTAATTCAGTTCCAGTAACAATGAAACACCATAAATGTATATAACAGCTCAAACAGTATTTTTTACATTTTCTTTTTGGAAAAATACATTACTCCACTGTAAAATACTCTGGCACCGTGTTTGTAGCAAAAATATACTGTAATATACAAGCCATCAGTATAATTTTTGCGTTTATTTTCTGTAAAAATACTTTTTCTCAATGTTAAATAAACCATAAAAACATATCTCTAACAAAAATATACTGTAATATTTAATGGTAAAATCTTTAATCTTTATGCAGCATTTATAAAGTATTTTCTTGTCAATTATATGGCAGAACAAAGTTTCTTTCGATGGAAAAGCGTTTTATTTTTTACGGTTAAATATGGAATAAAATGGCAATCTTAAATGTGACATCAACAGTGCTAATATAATTTTACCGTAATATTAGAAAAAGTTGCACAGTATTTATTACGGTAAAGTTCTGGCAACCACAGCTGCACGTTTTTTACTGTAAAAACAACAGGCTTTTTTTACAGTGCAGGTGAAGAGAAAATGAACTCAAAGACATTCAAACAGGGTGAGGATGTTAAATCGTGCAATTTTTTGTCATAATTCAGTGACTGTTTTGCAGCAATCACTGGCTCGCATGCTGTTCTGGGGTCAGCAGGGAGTGTCTCCAAACATCCAGAAGGCTGTGAGACACTATGAGAGGGGAGCTGTCCAGTGGGAGGACCCGGTGTCAATGTACGACTATGGCATAGTCCTTCTGAATGTGAGAACGACACCTGATGGTCAATGAAAAACATGCCAGTTTGTGTAATAATGAAGAGTGGCCCTTCCTTTCCTTTTTTCATGTAGTATTATCTTTTATGATTAAATATTAAGTTGTTTCTCTGCAGGGGCAAGGTGTTGACCAGGACATTCCCAAAGCTCTCACTTTCCTGAGGAAAGCCAAGGACCAGGTTTTGTATGATTAAATGTTAATCACTATTAATAATTTTCTGTCTATAGCGTATTAATTTAGGGGGTGGAAGAAGTAAAACAAAGTAGAAATATCATACTGTTTAAAAAGATGTACCTTTTTTATGAGGTACAGCTCATGGCGATATTGTTGTTATTGTTTTCCATTTATTATGTACAGGTGCATCTTCTAATATCATAGAAAAGTGTATTTATATCAGTAAATCAATTAAAAAAAGTGGAAATAACACATTATATTGATCCATTACACACAGAATGTCTTAATTTATTTAAATTCTTCTAATTATAATGATTATGGCTTACATTTAATAAAGACCTAAAATTCAGTGTCTCAAAATTTTTTGAATATTACAAAAAGAACAATTTTAAAAAGTATGTTTAATATGGATATGTTGACCTCTGAAAAGTATGTCCATCTATATGACTCAATACTTGGTTTGGGCTCTTTGACTTGAACTACTGGAAATGAACTTTTCCATCATATTCTAATTTACACACCTGTATGTGCAGGATGAACCTAGTGGATTAGTTGTCTGGATGGATGCTTGGGTGGAGAGTTGGTTTATGTGACTGACTGACTGGGTGTTAATGGATTTGTATAGAATAGGGATAGGAGCAGATATGCAGATGTTGCTTCATCCTACTCAATTACAGACAATACATGTTAATTTATTGACTTGTAGTGTAGTGTAGAATTACTACCTTTCTTGAGTGAGAAAATGAATCAAAGAGCATGTTGATGTTCCTTTTCGTTTTCTTTATTATCAGACATCAAATTACACCGCCTAGGTACAGCTGGGAGAACACTTTGTCAAATCTTAAGGGCTGCTGAAAAAAGGTGTCCCGTCTTCAATAAAGCCCTGAGTTCTCTCTGTTTTTCTCTCTGTCAGGGCGTATTTAAACATTCTGTAAACCAGAATTGTAACAACCCACAGCTTCAACGTATAGGGCACGTTTTCCGTGCACGCGAACTCTGCTAGGTCTACTTTTAACCTTAAAAGGATACAACTCATGCGGTTTATATTATGACCCCAAACTAATATCTGACAAATCCCAGAACTCTATAGCACATTATTTCTGGTTTGAACAGGCTGTTACACAATCAGGAGGTCAGACTGTGGCTTTTTACTGAAGCAGAAGACTTACATTAAAGTAACAAAAAATGATACCACTTGCAACATAAAATATACTACATCTTATTGAAAGTTTCTGTTATTTATTATTTCTATCATGTTCAAAATAAAGTATATTTCAGGGACGGGCAACTTAAATGCTGGAGGGGGCCACAATTTTTCATCTGCCCTACCACAGGGCCACATATAGGACAGTGCACTTAACCAGATATGATGAAACTGCAACTTTAAATATGTTTACAGTGCAGTAACTTAACATATTTCATGCTCAAATGCATGTATAACAGTATAAATATGAATACAAAAGGTTTGAAGCAAATAAAAAGTAACCACTTACTGTGATTTCTTTTTTTTTTAATCAATGCAAGAACAGCAGACCAACATTAATTGCAAGAAGTATTTTTGTGCATTTTTACACTACACTTTTAAAATGTCATGCTCAAATGCATGTAGTTGTACTGAGGGCCACTTCAAGTGAAGGTGTGGGCCATATGTGGCCCCCGGGCCTCCAGTTGCCCATCCCTGTTCTAGATAAATATATCTTTACAATATTATATCCCACAGGATTTTGTTCCTGCATTTAACGCCCTGGCCTGGTACTATGAGCACTTCAAGCAGGACTATAAGCAGGCAGTGCAGCTGTGGGAGCAGGCTGATCTCCTCGGCTGTCCAGATGCTGCTTTGAATCTCGGGGTCTTGTACTCACAGGGTCTGTACCCGGGAAAAGCTGCAGACCAGGTTAGCTAAAGTAAACATGTTTTCTCAGATCATCTAGTAGCTTACAAACTAGTACTCAGTGCTTCTTCTAAGAGGTAAATCATTTGTCTTTCTGACAGTTTATGGCTTATCAGTACTATCAGAGGTCTGCAGAGAGAGGACACGTGAGGGGGGCAGTTCTTCTGGCTGGCATCTGGACCACTGGGATACCTGGCCACGTCAACAGACATCCATCAGATGCTGTTCTGTTAGCTATTTACCCTTTTATTTACCCAACTTCACATTAACCCTTTGATGCACAACATGGGTCTAAAGTGACCCGGCTGAGTTTTTATGCTATATCTGTGCAATAAATTAATTTAATCATTGAATATTCCAGGTTTTCCTCAATTAACCGTTGAAGAAAAACATTCACTTTTTGAGGTTTTCCTCAATTAACTTGAGAAAAAAGCATGAAGGGAAACATGGAAATAATGATCTGTTGTAATAAAAAACAAGATATTCAAAGAATACTTTGAATTTTCAATCATGAAATAATTGGATTTCAAAAAATAGAGCAAAGAAACACACAGCCAGCATGAACTAACATGGGAAATGAATGTGGGTCATTTTTGACCCATGTTGTGCATCAAAGGGTTAATATACTAATGTGACCTTATGTCCTGACTGAAGTGTTTTTTTTACTGACTGCAGGTGGGCAAAGTGGGCAGCTGAGCACAACGGATACCTGGGCAGCATCTTGCGGAAAGCCTTGGATTCATATCTTCAGAGTGACATGTAATCTTTTTTCTCTAGTAACAGTTGATCCTGATCAGGCCACACGATCGCAATTACAGCAAATGTACATTGTCTCTTTTTAACAGGTTCACCTCACTCTTATATTACATGATGGCAGCGGAGGCTGGGTACTCACCTGCACAATTCAATGTGGCATATCTATGTGATCAAAACATGGTGAGTTAGCTCTTTCAGCTGTAGTGTCATGGCTTTATTTATTTTTTCTATTCATGCATTTTTAAAAATTGCCATTTTTCTCTCTGTATGTCCCCAGTTAGGTTTTATGGATCCTGCTTTTGCATCAAATTGCATGTGGAGATATTACAACCTCACAATCCACAGTCAAAATCCTGACACTTATGGTAAACAGCTTTCCTTTGAGGCTTCAGTATTTGGAAATCTGTGTGGAAACATTCATACTTTAAACCTTTTTTTCAGCCTTGATAAGGATGGGTGACCTGCTGTATGAGGGGCAGGGTGACGCACAGAAAAACTTGTTTTCTGCAGCAGAGATGTACACACTGGCAGCACTAAGGAACGAGCCACAGGTTTGCTTCTTTTAAATTGATTTTCTTGCTCTATGTTAGCTTTTATTCATAATTGAGTGTGTGTGTACATGTGTGTGTGAGCCTATACTGTTCTTCCACAGGGATGGTACAACCTTGGCCTCCTTGCTGAGGAGGGTTACAGGCTGCCGCTGTCAGTATTGATTGAACTCGGCCTCTCGGAGCTCTTTCTGGCTGACAACAGTTTGCTCCTGAGCACTTTGTACGAAAGGTGTGTTTAAATTCTACAGTATGTGTAAAAACATCAGTTGAGTGTGCAGTGGAGTATTCTGTTTTCAACGTAAATCTGTAAGAAAAATCATTTGATATTTTCTCCCAAAAGGTGCAGAGACTCAGAGGATACAGATTCCTACTTACCTTGCAGCCTCGCCCTCTTCAACGTGTATTTTCAGTCATTCCAAAAGGATTACAGTGCTGTGATTAAGGTTCGTGTGATATTCTCAAGCTACATTTGTAACAAGTAAATATTTCAACCAAATAGTATCAGCAATACATAAAGTATGAAAAGTGAAATAACTAACTATGCAAAATGGGTCTTGCAAAATGTATTTTGTGTCATTAATATTGGTGCATTACAACAAAAACATTTTAGTTTTGGTCTTTGGGTGTTTGCACGTGTTTTAATACAAAGAACATAAAGTTAACTTGGAATAAAGTGTTTTCTAGAAATACAAGTACCTTGCTGATAATGATATAATTATTATTATTATCATCTATTCATTTAGTGCAAACTCCAACATTTTTATTGCTTCTGCTGCTTTTTTTCTATTTATTGACCTGTCTAAATTGTTTTAATTTATCTTCCCCGCATTGTGTTCTTGCTTTTGTTTGGCTTTCTGTTGTTATATTTCTTGCTGAGCAGCCTGCTTTTGCTTTGACTGTCAAAGCACTTTGTAAACACTGGTTTTAAAGGTTATTATAGTGTTAACTTAGAAATCTGTAACATTTGCTTTCTCAACATTTGGCTTAAACATCAATTGACGATTGTTTTGTAGCTGGTCATTATATACTATATTTCCTTTTTTAATATATTGTATTGTTGGGCACTTTACAGCAATACAGGGACATCAAATCTGTAGAGAAAAAAATGGAATCTTAAAGAAACCAATCACTATATAATTTAGTACAATAGCACAATAGAGCACATAAATATATAGTAGCATAGAATAGGAGTGCCTCATAATTGTACTCAGCTGCAGTACCTAGTCAATGCAAATAGTTACTTTCTACCACCGGCAGCATGTAGCATTATTGTGATGCAACATCTTGTCATTTCCCACAGATCTCCACTGCTGTTGCTGTGGTAGCAGCTCCAACAATATTCCTCATCATCTTTGGGGTGCTCAGGAGACCTGTTCTGTCTGCCAACTAGAGCCAAGATCTTTAAACGGGACTGCTGGTGCAACAAACCTGTAGGGCAACAGCTGTTTGTGTTAGTTTACATGTGTGTATTGTAAATCATTGTAAAGAACAAATGTTATATTAAAATGATTTTTTCTAGCACATTTCTGGAATGTTTTGGGTTTGTTTGAAAGAAAGTATTGATGTATTCTTGAAAAGAATAAGGGCTAAGTTATTCCTTTGAAAAATCTGTTAAAAAATATTTACCATGCCATGTTGGTATCAGTTTTTTCAGCGTTACCTCACCTATATGTCCTGATAATTAATTTTTAACTTTGACTTACTTGATAAAAATGTTAAACCCAAAAGAAACAAAGGAAACCACAAAATCTGATCCTGAAAATTATATTTCAATACACAGAATTTTAAATGTTTCAAATATGAACACAGGTTGCAAATATTACATACATATAACAAGTAAAATGAGGATAATCTCTAGTTCTGTATTTTTATACTAAATATATTTGACATAATCTCCAGTTTTACTTGGCCGAATATAATCCCCAAAAAAAGGGGCATGGAGTATCAAGCCAGAACTTTAGAGGGAAGCTGATGACAAGGCTCCACGTTGCTTCATTTTTATGTCTTCACATGAAGAAGTAATGTGGCGGTGCTTTCATGCACTCCAGAGGGTTAACTGAGCACTAAATACTGAATAAGTGCCTTGCAGTCAGTTTTAGGATACTATGGTGTCTTGTGTAATTCAGAACTCAGATTAGGATACTGCATTGCTTCCCCCCTAACTTAGACATGGGATAAAACAATGTTTGACATAAATGTTCCTCAAATGCCAAGTGGGATAGAGGATAGATACAGATCATACAGATATGATGTACATACATGTGCACCATATACAGATATGTTTACGCATATATCTGGAAGTCAGATGTTTTGCTCTTGTGGCCACTGTCTATTGTTGGTTTTGTTGTAGCTGTCTGTGTTTGTGCTCGTGTTGAAAAGCATAATAAAATATTGCTCCAAACACAACAAAACAAAACCAGTCTTTTATTATGTATTACTAGCACATAACACACTGCTGCTCATCAAGTATGGAAAACAAGTATGCCAGAGAATTTCTAGCAATTCATATTCTACGAACAAAAATCAAGCAAGCAATTACAGACACTTCTCGTGAGACCGAATCCATTCAACACTCAACATCTCATTAACACCGGCAGACAAGTTTAATTGCTTTGCTTCTGTTTGCTGGAATGATTCACAATTTGTTTGGGCTAATGGTGGTGGGGATGGAATAAAAATAGAAATTTGTACTTCTAATCAGCTTTAAGAAGAAATAGACTTGGTATCAGTGCCATTTAACTGAATATTGACTCTGATAAATTCAAGATGTTTCATTAATACACATACAGAAGAATAGTGGTTTTTAATTTTTAGTTTAGGTGTCTGTCTGTCCTGGCCTTGTTTTTATTCCTTTTATTCATTTTCCAGATACACTCCACCTGTTATCACATGACAGCAGTCACTAAGCTCATGTCTTAGTATTTTCTCTCTACATTTGGAGGGTTTTAGCATCTAGATGGGAGACTACACTCTATTAAAAGCCTATGGTGTGTTTTTAGAATATGATATGACCAAGCATTAGAGCGAATGTAAGGTTTAACACTACCTGACATTTTGAGGATAGAATTTTAATGTAATACAGTACATTACTGTCAGGAAACATGCAAGTACAACATATATCAAGTGTACCATGTTTTTTCTTGTTTTGCTGTGGTTCAAAGTTCCATCTTTTGATATTATGACTTTATGTTTATAAGACTGACTTTAATCAAAATATTTTGACTTAGTTGTTTCCTCAACAGTAGCCCTAACAACGTTCATGCGTTTGTTTGCACAAACAGAAAAATCTACAGGTGATATAGAGATTACTTAATCCATGGTATTCTCAATTAATTTTTTGTGAAATTAATGATGAAAAAGTACGAACCTCCTTTGTTTTAAGTTTTGAGGGCACTCAAATATTGCATTTGTTACAGTTTTTTTAGACTTAACATATTTAGTATTTCCCTATTGACATTTTATTAGTTGGCAGTATGAAAGCTTTTGAACAGTCATGTTGTGAAAAAAACATTGAAAGAAGATTGAACAGATGACTTAATAAAGACATCAATACATTTAAAAAAAAACTATTTTAATGTTTTACTATTTTTGGTGTCTCGTCAACATATCTGAAGAGGTGTTTTTTTCAGATCTTTATTAACAACGAGAGAAATACATTCAGGATATAAACAAGACATACAAAGAAAAATGTCAGTTACAGTTACTGTAGATTAAAATATACATATATAAATAAAATAATAATATAATAAGGTACAAAGGGTATAAGGTGCATACTTTTATACTATTCTGGGGTTTCTGAAAATAAGCTTTTAAAGTGTAGCAGAGTGCGTTCACATTTCTTCTTAGACATCAACTTTAAAGTCTCTATATAAAATTTCAATTCTATTGTAAAAACACCAAAGTTAGGTAGGGATTTTGAAAACTTCATCTTGTGGATGTGAAACTTACCCATCAGAAGCATAAGATTTGTTATAAAGCATACTGTTTTGTTATTACATTCAAATTTTGAGATAATCTTTTGGTTAAAAAATGATGGTCTGTCCAATCTTATCGAGTATGAATTTTCCATATCCCTCCAACATCTGAAGAGGTGTTTTTTTTATTTTATTTTTTTTTTTTTATTATAACTTTGTTTCACAAACATCAAAAATATACAATTCATTACAAAAGAATTTCACATGTATAATCTACGCCGGGGGGAAGGGCTTACAATAATATATTTAATAGTTCACAAATATCAACTGTTTTGATAGCTTTTTGGTTATTGGACAATTTAATAGAGGCGATGTACTGCCTGAGCTCATGGTGAAAGGCAACAAAAGATGGTTTTCTTCTAGCAAATTTGCATTTATGAATATGAAATTTCGCCATCAGTATGATCAGGTTTATAATAAATATTTCGTTGAGTTTTTCTTTATTTTTGTCGAAGAGCCCAAATAGTACATCTCTCCAAAACAACTTAAAATCTTTATAAACATTTCTTGCAATAAAGTTACAAATCTCAATCCAAAGACCTTGGACAAAGGGGCAGTACCAAAATAAATGAGTGACAGTTTCAATATTTTCAGAGCAGAAAGTGCATTTCACATCAATGTCTATTTTGAATCTACTAACAATGTGTTGATTGAAAGGATAAAATTTATGAATTATTTTAAAAGAAATTTCTCTCACTTTATTGGTTATCAAATAACGGTTGGGTAATAGCCAGATCTTTTTCCAATTATTGTGTTCTATGTATTTATTCCAATATGAGAGCACATATGGAGCTGTAGTGACACCAGATGGGATCGCTCCAAAAACTTTGGCAAAATCTACAGGAGAAACAGGGATATTATATTCAGATAAAAATTCATTATAAGAGTAGAGA
Source organism: Centropristis striata (assembly GCF_030273125.1). Taxonomy (NCBI): domain Eukaryota; kingdom Metazoa; phylum Chordata; class Actinopteri; order Perciformes; family Serranidae; genus Centropristis; species Centropristis striata. The sequence continues at coordinate 13,033,512 of NC_081520.1, read as the reverse complement.
AGACCATCCCTGTTGAATAATTGATCTACATATATTATGTTATTATTATACCAATAATCTATAAAGAGGGATTTGTGTTTAAATAGAATGTCCTTGTTGTTCCATATAAAATAGTTATGAGGTGAAAAATTATGTTTGAAAATAAGGGACCATGAGAGGAAGGCCTGCCGAACTCTGAAGAGGTGTTTGACTTGATGGGATATGACTCTTGACGTCACTATAGCTCCACTCTTAGCCACGCCCCCTGTATGACGTGACGTTTCTCCTGACCATTGACTGCTCCGGCTCGTGCTGTGAGCTGTTATCGTTCATTTAACTCAGAAAACAAACTCTATACTCAACTTTCTAAAACTATATTCCCAGCAGCAAGAAGAGAAAAAAGTAGGTGAACACACTAAGTAGCTAACGTTATTAGCACATTTTTCATTACAGGTGTGGAAAAGCACAGGTGTAGCTAACTAATGATTTGATTGAAAGCACGTGTGTTGTTTGTTTGGCTCGTGTTGCAGCTAATTTCACGTGTTTAAATCATATTTACAGTATGTTATACGTAATATGTGGTTGGTCCAGTCCTAGTTTTTTGGAGCTTTGAAGCTATTTCTCTAAGCTTAACTGTTATTGGCTTCGTTCATTGTTTTCTTGTATTCACATTTTTGTGGCAGACAATACTCCCACTATATTAAACTGTACCAATAGTAGGAATGGAGTCTAGCAGTACGTTGGATTACTGTTGAAGAATTGGATTCTTATTTATCAAAAATTAATTTCTTGTCTTCTGCTTTTGGCATTTCACCTGCTGGAATTGACACTGTATAATTATTTTCTAGATATACAAAATAGTTTATACACTGTAGGCGATATGCAAAACAATTTAGCAGCCACCTGAATTGGATGCTACAATCTCTGCCTGTCTAAAATTGCAGTAAAATTGAGTTTCTCCAAAAATAATTATGCAAGAGCACCACTTAAATTCATATTCATATTTTTAAGAGCAAACTTAAGACTTATCTTTTTAATTTGGCTTTTACTTAAACCATTTTTAGAGACTTTTCTGCTCATGCATCTTAGTGTTATGGGTTATAACATCTTATCTTTTATTTATTTTCTACTATTTATTAGTCTATATGGGTGATTCTTCAATTAAGGGAATTTTTCTGTCCCCAGGGTAGATTTTCAAGAAAAAAATGTTTTTTAGAAAAAACAATTATTGTCTTTGTTAATGTTAGGTTGTAGTAGCTATGAAAAAAATGACTGTGTCTCAATGATGACATTTTAATACTTTTTCAGTGTGTTGAAAATTGAAATGAGCAAGAATTTCACTGTTTTGGGCTTGTCCCCAACACAGACTCTTTGACATCCCCTCTTCAATAAAGCAATAAAAAGTGCTAAATTCATTAAAACTTTACTTTGCATTTCCTCATAACAACTTAAAAAGACATTTTTTAAATTCATATAATTTATATTTATTCAATTTACAATTTATTTATAGTTAAATATCACTGTCCCTCATACATCTGTCATTACCATCACACTCAACATTTTAGAGAGCAATAAAGTTTTTACAAAAAGTTACTTACATTGTTGCATGCAAATTAGATGCTCCAGAGGACCAATCCCAGACATGAGGCAGTAGCCTGATTTTTTGATACCCACATATGTAAGTAATTTGATGTTTTATAAATCCTGATCTGAGAGTATGTTTATTAGTTGTCATTACCAAACAAGTTACTATTTGAGTATTTTAATTAATTAATAGGAAATTTCACTTTATTTACGTATATTTAGTGTAAATTGTATGCTAGCTAACCAGTTAGCTTAGCTTAGCGAAAACCTAGCCAACATTTTGTGCGGCAAGTGAAAATTGTCATTTCCATCACGTGTCATTACCATCGCACAAGTGACTGTGATGGTAATGACAATCAGTGATGGTAATGACAATTTATCTGTTTATTACCTTATAACTAGAATATATTAGCTTAATTTACTATTTACTACTTTACTATGATACATAATTGAACAGTGACCAAAATGTATTTCAATTGTACTTACAAATATTTAGAATATGATTCTTAAAGAGCATGTTTTGTACTTACTGGAATGATTGTGAAAACTTTGCTTTTCAAATAATTTTGTATTAAAATCAGTGTTTTGTTTTTGTGATGTTAATGACATTTTGCTGAAATAGAAAAAAAAAGAGATTAAAGAACATTATTTTTTTTTTAATTTGGGGACAGAAAAACTCCCTTAATTGAAGAATCACCCATGTATATAAATATAAATATATATATGTATAGACTAATAAATCCTGTTTTATGTAAAGGACTTTGTGTTGAATAATTCTTTTATGAAAATTGCGATACAAATAAAGTCTGATTGATTAATTGATTGATAAAATATTGTGTTATTGTGCTCTTACAGATCTTGAAATTAAGTTATTCTAGCATAAAAAATGACAAATCAACTAAATGAATCTTGGTCAACAAGACTGAAATGATTAATCGACTTATCATCTAAGAGGGGGCAGCCCTATTGCTAACAAAAGGCAAAGGTCACCAGTGTTGCAAAGACTATTTAACATGCGTCCTATTCAACTCATACTGTCATATTGAGAGCAACATTAAGTGATCTTTATGGACCTAGCTATGACCACCCAGATTCTTTGTACAACAACTGTGTAGCACAGGTAGAGGTCACATTATAGGGTGCCTATAATGTCATTCACCATGTCTATTTTGATGATGCTTAATTCAGGCTTCAATGTAATGTGACTATCATTAGAACTGGTGTTAACATTTTCTCACAGGGGCTTTTCTATTTTTGGATCAGTGAATTCAAAGGCATATGACTAATGTTCCTTTTGGACAGCAGGGGTAGAGTCAGCAGGGAGTGTCCTTCAGCTGTAGACCCAGGTTCAAGTCCCTGTGTCAGCATAATGTGTTGGAATATGTGGAATTTGCCAAATTCTCACAAACTCGAGGGTATCGAGCGAACTTCTTGCCTGCTCTGACCTTCCTGTCGTCAAGAGCAGTGACGTGAATATAGACGGTTGCAAAAGTAAAGTCGGCACCTCATGCACAAGGACTCTTAAGTGATTCAATTTTATAACTGTAAAAGTGATTGGTCGAGTTAAGCTGTCTGTGAGTTAGAAGCATTTATCAGCAGTAAAACATGTCCAGATATCAGCATACTACTGAGACAACTGATAGCACTCACACAGGCCAAGTCTGCAGAAACTGCAAACGCAAAAACTTGTGAACCTAATATCTGCTTTTGCTGTTGTGTAACTCCCATTAGAGCAGTTAAGATTTAATTCCTTGCACATGTTGACAAAAGTTGTTCTATTGGCCATCAATTTTTGACATAGTTATTCACCTTGTAAAGTATTTTGAACAGCAGTTTTTTGTGTAGCCCAGTTCGATTGTTATCATATGATTCAATGGCTGTTATGAAATGAAATGTAACTTTTAAAGTAATTTATCATGCAAGTGCCCGGACATGCATAACGTAAGGTATCAATCATATTTTTTACCTAAATCTATACTAAATATGTACATAGTGATATGTAACAATACCAAAGAGCCGATAATGACCTTCTGCACATACCAGTTGGTGGAATAGGCACCTTCTGAGACATTATGTATGAGGCTAATAACTGATAACAGACTCATTTTTTTATGTAGATGTTACTGCCAGGAGTAAGACCCCTTTTTTTATCTGGTAGACAAATCATGTCGGCTAATGGAGACACTTTTATTTCAAAATGAACTCAAACATATGTTTGTAATTTTTGTAATTGGCCGATATCGATATATTTGAGATAAGCCAATATTGAGTTATATATTGGCCCAACTTGGCCCAGCTCTAGATTTTCCCTGCTCTATGTTATTGCTACTATTTTACTGTCTTTCTTTTTTTACAGTAATTTAATGTGACAGCATGTGACATCTACCGAGCTCTCATCCATTCAGTTTTCCCATGATACGTTTGTTTTTCTGCATCTTATTGTGAATTTCAAATGTTTTGTATTACTTTGTGCATTGAAAGGCTGTAAGCTACGCTGTCTAGCGCTTCAATAAAATCCTACACAGATTGTGATTTAAGTGCACAGCAGCCCGGCTTGTGATTTGGAGCTCAAAAGCTGAAATGCGAACAAATGAATAGAAAAGGAAACAGCAGCACTGAGGGAATGCAAAATCAAATTAGTTTAACTCTGTGATTTTTACTCCGTGCACATTGGCTTACAAAGAATGCAGCTCCTGACAATCTACATTATCAAAGCAATCTGTCTCTCTTTTCCTTTTCTTCTCCTTCACATCCATTGGTTTTCCTCTCCTTTTTTATTTTTTTCCTTTTCCCCTCATTTTCCCTCCCTCTGTCTTTGCAGATGGGCTATTTGGCCGGTGAAAGGGAAGAGAGCTGTGCCAGTTGTGAGTGTACAGTGGAGGCAAAGAGAAGAAACTCACTGAGGCAGCAGCGGGAGCTGGACTCGTCCGTGGGATGTACAGCAGGACCACAACACGGAGGTGCAGATTTAGCACAGGTACTGTCTGCATGTGTGTGAGGGGCGGGGGTAAAATAGTCATCTGTAAGACTAGATTATGAGTTCTTTATGATTTGGTTATAGGTTAAAAGAAAGACTTTCATTGCAGCACTGAAGACTTGAAGCATATTTTAGGTTGTCTTTTTCTGTGACTTATTTTTACAACCTATTTCTAAAGTTAAAAAAAACCCAATGAATGTAGAAAAAGTGTTTGTCGGCAGTTTAAACAGCACATGGTACACGAATGACATATTTCTGCTTAAATAATTTTTTTGCGATTGGTGTATTTCCTCTGGGTATTGAGTTTGTAAACTGAGAGGTGGAATGGTTTTCAGCTGTGTTTAATATTCTGCGGGTGTTAGTGTATAACTCCTAAATAATCCAAATTGCTGCAGAAAAAGGGAGTCTCTAGAGTAAAACCATAAAAAAAATCAACATAATATACAGCAGATGATGAGAACATGGTGCAGTATGTACTGTGTTCTCAGTATGAAATGTTTTGGCAGTTTTACATGAGTTGATCAAATATGTGCGGTGTGCTCTTTGCGTAACAATACAAACAATCCAATCAGCGCCAACTGAAAATATAACACTGTGTGTACACAGAAGGCAAAGTGTAAGCAGCACTTTACCAAAGCAGCAGTGTCATCCCTCTGTCTGTTTGTGTCTACACACGATGCGTTCAGGCACAGGGTTGAGTGTAGGTCAGCCACGTTTTGGCAGCACTCAGAGCTCAACACACAAGCAGTGTAGTTACATGTGTGAATCAATCAGAAATAGGTGCCATTTTACAAAACATACTTCAGTTTAACACTTTAGTTGAGAAGTCGATAACTAGATAACTGCATTGCATTTTTCATCTCTAAGACACATATTGGGGACAGGGGGATTTTGTTTTTCTCAAACCAGTGACATACAGTATCTGACACCTTTTTTCAGCCAAATAAGTAACATTTGTGTTACAGTAAATTTGAAGTTGAAGTTGTTATTCTACAGTCTATTAACAACCAATCTGAGAACCCATCTGCTATTGGTCTGAACACAACTTACACTGTGGGTCGGGTGTAGCCAGCGGATATCCAGATAACATTACTCTGGGCCTAGATTTCCTCTTCTGTGCATTGGCCATAGAGCTGGACGATATGACCAATATCTTCTATCCCGATATAGATCATTTCATATCTCAGTAACCATATATATAATTTTGATAATATATATATATATATATATATATATATATATATATATATATATATAAATATATACATCACCCAGTCCATTGTTTACTGTCAAATTATGATGGAAATAGGAAATCACATTAAAAAAAAAATTAAAAAGAGCTAATCTGAGCAAAATTGGCATCAGACCATAGCTGACTGGTTCTGAAATTGCATTTTGGCAAATACATACTGCTTCTTTTGCTCTCGTCACAGACTGTTTACCTCCATACAACCAAAGCACACTGAAACATGATCAGTCAATACAACTTGAACAACAACAACTGAACTAAATAGAAATTAGAATGCCTCAGATACCAAAATCATGTCCTGCTGCCTACATATTTTTCATCCATATGCAGATGTTTGTTTGTAGAGATTATATAGAGATAAATTTGAAACAATCTGTACAGCTGTGCTGATCTCTGCTGTTTTTTTGTGGCTCTGGCACAGAAAGAAGAAGTTCCCATTCTTTTTTTCCGCCTATAAAGCTCTGATTGGCTTTATAGTTTTCTCACTGGAGAAACAATCGCCAGTGAACACAATCCTATTTGAAAGCCCCATTGGCCTCTATGTGCAGGACTGGCTAGCTGCGCTAGTTTGTGCTTCTGCTTATTTGTCTCTAAAAGTTGGCCGCAGTGTAAAAAGTACCACTTTCATTGCAAACAATCAGACGTGATCACAATCTCACTAAGGTTTTGATGTTTAAAATGCAGTGTCTGATGTAGTATATTGATTTGAGGTTTTAATACCATTAAAGGTTCAATACTGATTTATTTATAATTGTTGGATGGTGGCAGTATGCTGCTGGACCGCAGAGTAAGAATTTGTGGATGAGATGTAATTGTTGGTGATTTAACATAATTCCCATTGTTTGCTCTGTGTTTTTTTTGTTTTTTTTGTATTTGGAAGCACATCAAATTGGTTTTATTTACGTATCCAATGATGCAATGGTGCCAAATAATTAATCTCCTTCTCGGGTGTCAAGATGTGAATATAAATGAGTGTGTAAGAAGTGTAGGACTATTGATTTCATTCTTCCTTTGGAAGCCTGTTGTGAAATGTCAGGGTGAATGATAGCACTTAGTAAAGTTTACCACACAGTGTGCATCAGTTATTAGAATGACAGGGTGGAGCATTTTATGGACACTTTTTGTGTCAGTTTGCAGTTTTAGATTTAGTAGTGACTCCGGATTTATTAATTATGTAGATATATATATGTGTGTAAAGTACCCTCTGTTATCGTTACTGATCGATGAGATTTGTTTTGATATGAAGTTGTTGTACGGTATTTCTAGTTGCTTTACTATTTATATGTTTGAATGTTGTAAGAAATAATACTTTATTGGATGTAATGGCAGTAATTTTTCTTCTTGCATTCATGTTTGTGTTATTAGAATCTCTGCCTTTTGTATTAATAGCTGTGGCACTTTGGCTGGAGACTCATATTAAGTGTTGAACATTTGGTGAATTAAATATCTGCCAGATGATTTATCTTTCCTGCTGGGCCTCATGAGCCCAGTAGTCTCATATTTTCATTTTTTTTTTCATATCTTGTGCTTAATGAGCCTTTTTTCCCAACTATATTAAGAATGTGCAAGTAAAGTGGAAATGTTTGTCAGTATCTTAATAACTTCTATCTCACTGTATATGTCTTTCTCCCCAGTATCCAGCGGCGCCATGGCTGCAAGGGCCCAGAGCAGTGCAGGGTTCAGAGCACTACCTGTGGGTGTGGCTTCTTCCACCATCCAGCTTCTTCTGATTCTCTGTGGTCACTTACTGGATGCCCAGGGTCAAGGTAGGAGGACCTAATGTTTTCTACTGTCTACCAAGACAAAGCATCTCCATAGGAAGAGTGTCAACTATGTAAGGGTTACTGCCTGATTATACCACGCTCATTTGCCATGAAAAAAAGCTGTTTTTAGCCATGAAGCTAACGTTATGAAAGCAATATTCAACGTAAATAACACTGCGTACAGTTAAAAAAAAAGGATATATAATTTGGCGGTGTGTTAAAGGGTGGGATCAGGTTTTATATCATTCTGTAGCTTCCCAGTATTGTTCCTTTTGTATGAGTATTGAAAACTTTTTTTTATGTAACCTGAGGTAGGTTGCTGGATAATGACATTGCTATACATCCTTATCATTAGCTAGTGTGTATTATGGACGGCGGTCGGTATCTATCTACTGCTTGGTGAAGAAGTGTATGGAAGCTAAGATGTACTGCTGTGCACGCCACATTAGTTTGGTTCTGAGACTAAAAGTCACACAATAACACAGATCAATGAAAAGTGAATGCTATAATAGGATTATTTTCTATACCTTTCTGACGGGGAACTGAACACATTTTCTATACTTTCTCCAATGGCACCAGACCCTGTTGACAAAAATTGTAATTTAACCTGACAGAACATGGGAGAGGCCGGTCTAATGTTACTGTCACGTTGTTTAGTTAGTTTGTTTATGTTAGTTCTGATCTAATAGTCACACAATAACGAGGCGTCCACAGCAGAATATCCTAAACCACGATTTCCAAACTTAGTGCTGTTTCATTTTAAAAAACCCGGAAAAGAATGCCGATGGAGTTGGCCTTATGATAACACCATGTGTACTGTTGGCTGCAGCCTGAAGTAGCAAGTTGCATGTTGCATGATGTGAGAAGATCACTTGTGTAAAGTATTTTTACCACTAAGTTCAGAGAGGCAGTTTACATCTTGCAGCTTGTGTGTTAGAGTCTCCTTGCTGTGGTGCTGAGAGGATGGAACACTGAAGGACGACACTCAGTGTTAGAAATAATTGCAATAAATTGTAAACGGAGGCTTTTTACTGTGTCCCTGTTGCTATGGTTACTACCAGCCAGCACATGAATTGATAGTGTGAACAGACAGTTCAACCGGAACTACTTAATCGGTGTCTATTGTCAGGAATGAATTGACACCCTGCTGCCAATCAGAACTGAGTATTTACCCAGACCATGGTATAACATTAGATGAATACTATAAGACCATAGTGCTTTTTTATTGCTCCCACACTCCCACAACAACATGAAAAGAATATTTAAACACATACAGTACACAAAGAACCAACAGTATGATACTGAATTTGATTATTTGACTGAGTAAAATAGTTGCAACCACGTGTTTTAATGTGCGACGGTACAGTGCAAGAGCTGCATAGTAAGCTATCGGTTTGTAGACCAGATTTAATCCTCATATCCTACGGAGACAAGGCCACTATGCCCTCTGCTGTCAAAGCACTCCACTGGCTTCCATCCCTCCCTGTGACTGGTTTTATTTATAGCATGGCAGGAATTGCTACACTAACAAGTGACAAGTGCTCAAAATATACACACATGCACACACGTCACATGCGCACACATACACACAGACATGCAGCACATAAGTGCCAACTTTCAGGGGTGGTAAGGGGCAGCAACAAGGTTAATGCATGAGAATTGGGAGCAGTGTATTCAGTTCTTATAAAATGAGCTCTGATTAATGGGCCTCAGCTGTGGCATATGCCAGGGTGAAATGTGTGGGAGGACAGGAGAGGACAAATGTCAGACCAGGAGAAGATAACAGCCATCCTGAGAAACAAATATCAAACATTTACGTGGCATTTAGAATAATTTCTTTACTGACTGACTTTACATTGCAGATTTAAAGATATTCTATTGAGATAAGTATGGAGAGCTACTTCTGCAGGTAAAATACATTAATTTTACAGATAAAGAAAGAAGATATGAAAACTCTTAACCTCTGAGCCTGAAATGTGTTGTTTTGTTTCCTTGTCTTGCACTGATAACTGATAAATGACAAGCTTAACAAAAGCTTTGCCAAGATTATGATTGTTAAAACTGCAGGTAACTGAGGAAACATTTTTCAGTGTGTTTGTCAGTATTACTGTAATTGATGTGCAGTGAAGATGGACCATGGAGCCAAGATTCAGCAGGAAAAAAATCCCTTTTTACATTTTGTATTGATCATAGAATTAGAATCGGACAGAAGGGACATTACATTGTCTGCTGTGATTGGGTTGTTTTCTATTGTCTGTGTATTTAGCTGCTCTGCCTCGACTTTCTGTGATTTAGAGTTTCCTGATGGACAGAAAGCTTTACTTGTTGCTAAAGTAATGCTAGGTGCTAACTGTAGCTGCGGTCAGCTAACATAGCTCAATTAGCTGGCTGTCAGGACTGCATGAGTGTTGTTGTTTAATAGTTTTCGATCATAAGTAATGTAAACAACAAATGCATGCGTTCATCTGTTCATACTCATGACAGCAAGGTGCAGAAGTGAATTAGTGCCCTAAATCACAGAAAATACCATTTCTATGTAATGTTGCCTCAATGAATATAATTTTATGACTTACCAATACAGACATGGAGCAATTAAATCCACAGTTCTCAATTTCTCTCTAGCAAGATGTTAACAGAGATGGTGCACAAAAGACCCTCTAGTCTCCACACTTCATTCCCTCCACTGCTTGTTTGATTGTCACTGCTGCTCAGGACCTCAGCTCGGTGTGTTTCGGTTTATAAGGAAGTTAGTTCACTTAAACAGGTTACGGCAGCAGTCTGGATGATTGTAGCTCTGATCATTCTGTTAAGTTTATTTGAATTGAAATGTCCCTTCTACCCATAATTCCAATGCTATGGTATTTACAGTGATATATTGTTTTCTAACTGTGCAATGCCAGTGGCCAGTTAACATTCAGATTGTCATGTCTTGAATCTCTCTATACGTAAACTAATTTCAGCGGTTCCTGCAAAGAAATCAACACAAATTCAGTGTCACAAAAGCAGACTCATTGCATAGTACAATCTGTAAAGAGGAAATAACTGTCAGAGTACACATGTGCGGTGTACAAATGGGATTCAGGAGTGTGCTGTCAGTATTACAGGTTATACATACAGTATTACAAGAACAAAGGAGCTGTTTACACTTTAAATCCCACTAGCTGCTTTAAATGCCAAATTAAAGTGTATTTTTATGCTTAGACGGTTTTACCACTTTGTGGCCAACATCTGGTTAGTAGCTTTTTTTGCTTCCCATGCTTACATGCCTTCTGCTGAGGATATGGTATTCTTGTCAAGGTGAACTATCTGCTGCAGAGATACAGGCAGGAGAGTGAGCTTTTCTCGGATGCTTGCTGTTCACTATGCCAGATGTGAATAATGACAAGTCACATTGGTGGCAGAGATTAATACCTTTTTAAATACAGTACTTGCCATGTCAATGTGAGCTTCAAAAGAAATGCTAACATTACGTAAATGTCATATTTTTAGAGCGTTATTTGAGGCATAAATACATTTATTTATAAATTACATTACTGTAAACTAAATCAGATAATATTCTGTTTGTTGAATTGGTGGTTTGAGGACAAACTGTCTGCCCAAGCAGTAACTCAGCTAATGAATTCAAATAATTAATCATGAAAATTGCTAAGGTGTGACCCACTTGAAGCCCTCTCCCACTGTCTTAATAATAAATTGATGGACAGTTAAAATTACAGAGTTGAACTGCTGAGTAAACAGCGATGAAAATGCAAGGCTGTCATCCAACTGACATTAAGAATCAGGCTATTGAGAGATTAAAGTTGGACATTTTTCAAAGGGTTTCTCCCACAGAGCTTTAGATTACATCATTCAGAATCTGCTTTTTATTTAAGTGAAGAAAGATGAGACTATATGCTATATGATGGTGATAAACAACATTTTAAAAAATCAGTGAGTGATGCTGGTTGGACAACTTGTATTAAGAAACAAACTTAAAAGATTGACCTTTTTAATTTGCATCTTTTCTTAAGGGTCTTTATCAAAGTCTTTGCTATTTTCAGAAGCTCTGATTCTGTTTTTTATGTCTTTAATCAAACAGCAATGACACCAGAAAATCTTTAGTTCTACCACAAAAAGTTAGATTGCACCAGTGCTCTTCTGAAACCGCTCAGCTGTGTGCTAGAGCGCTGTAGAGGAGTAGTGTTTTTCAGGTGAGATGCAGCTCAGCTGGTTTCTCTGACATGGGAGTTCTGTGTAAGTAACAATGTCAGAAAAAGGTAGATGTACTTGCACTGGCCCTTGCTCTGGATGAAGGGGTGTTAATTGTTGTTCAGCATTGTGTTTGACAGTTGTCATATTTTATTGCCCCTCCTCCACTAAGTGTTCTTACATTACCCAAAGTTGAACATTTCTCAGTGACCAGAAAGAAACACCAGAGTTTCAGCACTCAGCGCAGAATAGACACTCAACACCTTGTAACACAGCTGTCATTTGTAGAATAGTATAAATACACATTGTTCCCATTGCAAAGAATTAAAAATATACACTGACAGAGAGCTACCAGGTAGAGTGCTGTCAGTGCACTGCGACTGATTTGATGATGATGGTCAAGATCTAAAGAGCTAATTCCCTTAAAGAGGAAGGGTGTTGTTACTGTTCTTGTGACATCAAATTAAACTGTCATATGACTCTCATATCTCTGATTATGGTAATTCTGCCATGTCAGGATCTCTGATTAAACAATCAATGTGAATGATATGCAAGTAATTTCTGAGATTCGCTGGCTGCAGCACTGTGCACACTTCAGATGCTTGTAATGTGCCAAAAGACAACTCTGCTTTATCAGCAGCTGTGGAAGCCTGCCAACCACCTTGCAGATTGATTTTTTTTATTATTTATTACAGAGAATAAATGGATATTGAATCTGTGAGTAACGGAGTGACCTGGCAGTGAAGACACTAATGTATTTAAGTCTAGTGTGGGAAAGTACAGTTTGACAGTTAAGCTGATTCTATTAGGTGTAGTGTTTTACACTTACACAATGAAAAGTGCCCAAACCTGCAAGCAGGACATTGAGAGACTCACTACACTGGCAGTGGTCATATTTTTTCAACTCTTTTACAATTTTATTTGTCATGCTCTATTTTTGTGTTAAATATGATATCATAAACTGTCACTTTACATGAATATCTAAGAAGCAAATACTCAATCTTAATAAAGCATCGTAAAGCACTGCTTCAAACCATCCTCATAAATTATGTTATTTAACAATCACAGCACCTATTTTACATAAAAGTCTTATGCTACTTAATGTAACTAATGGTTAGGAGAGTGCGGTGATGGTTTTCTGTAACACATTTGTGACAGCTCCCTGTCTGCTTCAAGTTAAGTAAAGATGTGTTGATATCCAGCAAACATACCGGAGGGCTCAGACAGAGGCGGCACACAACTACGACAAACACACCGTCTGTCACTTCAGGCAGTTAGTTGATCCTGACACATGAGCCAACGTTCAAAACCTTGAGAGAGCATGGCACACATTCAAAGGGGAAGTGTGGTGGCACAGAGGAAAAAACAGAACCGCAGCCTAGAAAGAAAATCTGTAATAAGCGAGTGGGAATCCTTGCTCATTTGGAACGACCCGCAGGCACCAAATTCTGGGGTGGCTCATAAATGACTGTATGAAAAGTAGGAGTATCACAGAACCTTGCATACCTGACTGTCTATCTCAGTGTTTCTACAGTCAAACATGCTTCTGAAGATGTATACCTACACCAATCAAACTTTTTCTCTCTTGGCACTGATCAAAAACCCTGATTTCTGAAATCTGGCAATACAGTAAACCTAGCAGATACCTAGTGATAAATAAGGCATTATGTACCACAGACAGAATTCATTGAACTGATTTGACTGAACAATTGTATAATTACACTGATTAATGTAATGTGTTTAATATCACATGTATTAGTCACATCTGCCTGAGAAGCGATCTATTCTAGCATTGGCAATACCAATGTGGTTGCTGTGATCAGTGTATCTAGTTGTTATATAAGTAGTAGTTAAAATCACAACTAGCAGAAAAATGTGAATTCTTATTTACCTAAGGCAAAAGCTATAAACCATAACACATGTTATTATTTTACATTTATTTTATTTTGAAGTGGGCAAAGAGCTGTTACTAAGTCAGGTTAAACAGTGAAGGGATGCTATGATTTCATAACATTAGTCATAGCTGCCCTTTCTCTCATATATTTATATTATTATTTTCTAAAATGGCATCGTTTGGTGATATGCTGAGCCAGTGAGGGCATGTCCAAATTTGTCATCACACTAGATGGCAGTATTGCTTTGTTTAAAGGTAGTAATTCACCTTACTTTTGTAGGTGTGAACAGTTCAGTTTCAAAAGGACTTAATAAGTACTATAAAGTGACTACACACTTCAGTGATTAAGAAATGTGTTGCTGTCATACCTTGCTTTGCATTCACATTAGTTCAGCCATTATTTGTATCTGTGCCATGAACGGGCTTTGTAGGTTTGACTGTTTAAAATACTTTCATTACTTAGATTAGTTTTGTGACAAAATGTTTCTGTTAAGTAGAGACATCATCATTGTTTAGAGTGGGGGTACTTGTTGTGTTCTCTAGACCGGTGGGGCTGCTGTGCCTCCTTTTCCTTTAATGAAATTGTAAAGTCAAAGTCATCTCAGATTCATTAACTTGCCCAAACAAAATGGTTGTTGTTGCCAATTGAAAAAAGCCTGCAACACAGCAGGGTGCAGCTCCATTACAACACAAATGACTTCAGAAAGCCATCTTTTGGAAACCACCATTTAGGGAGTTCATTTAGGATGCCTGGTTGCACTTGCTTATTTTGATGACCTTAATGTCACTGAGCCAAAAGACATCAAGTTGGAAGAGTTTTTGTGGCCGTGTTTATTTTAGAAGACTATGGCGGTTGCTGCTGTGCTTTTCATCTGCTTCGCTCTGATTTACCAATGTATAGGGTCATGAAATATTACAGAGGGCCATAAAAGCTATGGCACATCTACTACCTCGTACCGAAAAAAGGGGAGTGAAGTCCCAGTGGACTATGTCACAGTCACAGCCTCTGACTCCCTACACACAGCAAGGCTCATTAAGTCTAACTATCTGGCTTTACGCTTCCCACCAGCAGCATGTCTCTTGCAACTAAAATCACTGTGACAGTAATGTTTATTCAGTTTTACTGGAGAAAAATGATATAAATGTGACACACACTATGTTTACATTATGAGGTTGTGCCCTTTAAATTGTCTCCCTGGAGAACTAGAGTCACAAAGAAATTGCATTTGAATACATTTTTGTCATTTAGCTGACACTCTTACCCAGAGCCACTTGCAGGGAGTGAAAGGGAGAAAATCCTTCAGTTACTAGACCAGCTTCACAGGCAAACAGCAGTCAGAAGTTCAAGGGAGAAGAGACAAACAATATTTTGTTGTGACTGGATATACAGCACTGTAAGTCACTGTCTGAATGATCCTAGCTCCTACTGCTGAAATGAGAAATGTAGTTGACAAAACGATCTCACTACAAGCTCTTTTTAGTAGCTGTTCTGGAGCTTTTGATTATATCACACAATCTCAAGATGGAGTTTACCCAGTTGTCATGGAACTGTAGATATTTTTTCCGAGTGCTACTCACCCTGTGAGTCTTGTTTTTTTGCCTTGTATGACAGCTGAATTCTTACAATATCACAAGGTTTCAAATCCATCTAGTCAGGTTTTAAGTAGTATATTCATGTCCAAACAGCCAGTTGTTTGATCAATCAGAGTACTGTGAGGAGCTCCTGGCAGCTACGGGTGTGGTTTAGGTCTGTGTGATGGTTGGTCACGACACGATACGAAGTGACGGTGATCCACATGGTGATTGAAAGATGGTTCATCCAATCATATGCCAAATATATTTTTAAAGTGTCTGCCCCTTTCCAAACAGTTTTCAATGACGGCTTCTCAAATTATTCTGTATAACAAAACCATCTGGTAGCGTCATGTTCAGAATTTTAATGTCCAAGAAAATGTCCATAACAACATTATCAGGATTATTTCGAGCCCCGAGAAACAGCGCAATTTGACATAGTGGCCAAACGGTGTAATTACAACCTCTGGGTCTCTGTCACGTGATGTCATGGGCCAAGTTTTTCAAACTTCATGCCATTAATAGGCTTTTTGTTAATAATTTGTAGTTTCCAAGCTGAAGCAGAAAGATAATGGATGCATTAAGAGAACTGGAAGCTAATATATATATATATATATATATATATATATATATATATATATATACACACACATATACAGATGAGGTACATCATCTTCCAAGTATGAACACTTGAATAACCCTTATTCAAGTCATTATGTACTACAAGTCGTAAAGTTCACTAATAGCTGAAATCAGACTTATTTTTCTTCCTTTGTTCATGTGAATGAGGAACGTAGGAATGCTCGTTATGCACCCATGGGTTATCTCAGCTTTGGCTTGAAGACTACACAAAAAGCCTATTAATGGCATGAAGTTAGAAAGTCTTGGCAATTACTAAGCAAGTAAAGTCCAACAATAGATGCTGTTGAAGTATTGGAAATGTAGGGTTCAGTGTAGAGCTTGACTAATATTAAGAAATAGTTGCAATAACTTTGCCACTGCTGCTTCAATTTCTACCATTCCTTTTTCAGTTCACATGTATCTCACACATCTTGAATGATTTTATGTTTTAGATACATTTTGATTTTTGTGGTTTTGTCCACTGCTATGGCGCCCAAATAAAGGTCAGCCACATACCCCTTGTAAGGAAAATAGTTTTCAACCCAATAGATTAACTGGAATACGTACAGCTACAATGGAACATGTTACTGTGGGTTGACCTGCCTTGAGGGAAGATTTAAAGCTGCAGAGGAAAAGGACCAGTGCACCTTGTCATCCTACGCAATGACCCCTGCATTGTGTACTGTCGTGTAATGCCCGCTCTCCCCTGAGAGGAGCCCTGATCGCATTCTCTCCTGATCCTGTTGCTATAATAGCTGTGGACTCAGGATTTAGGCATATCACTGCATGCCCTTGGAGAGACAGTCGTTAAGGAGATCTGTTTGATTTTGGAAATGAGAACCAGTGCCTGTGCTTGCACCAGGTGATGCTGACTACGCATGTGAGGTTTTTTCTTTTTCTGTGCTCACCGGTGTGATTATAAATTTAGCTGTGCTGCTGAAGTGGGAAGAATCCAGATGTCCTCGGAGTGTTTGTCCTCTGAGTGTGATGGTGTTGTGGTAAGGGGTGTGGCTGCGTGACTGGGCTCCTGCTTTGGCTCTAGCATTGACACTGTTCTTCAAAATGACATCTGAGGGAGGGACCTCTCACCAAATGCATCACAGTCTCATCAAGTGTTGCAGTCTGCCCAGATTAATGGGGCTGAGAGCTGATTATGCAGGGCTGTACATCATGTCTGTCTAACTGCCTGCTGCTCTCCCTGCCTGTCAATGATCCTTCCTCCTATATCCTATCATTCCACAGCAAAAAAGCAGAAACTGGCATTGTCGCCTTCAGCAAGAGCTCCCATGGTTTACCCCCAGACTTAAACAATATGATGTGGTTGAGCAGTTTGTCATTTATCTCTGGGTGAAGTACAGGTTTGCTGAAACATCCCCACTTTCCTGAGTACGGTAGTCACTTGTAAACCCATCCATCTTTCTCCTGGCCCATGTTCATACACTTACAAACACACTTCATATTAACGTGGAGACACAGTGTGCAGAGAGAGCATGTTTGAAGAGTCAGCTGTGGGATTTCTCTGAACAAACAATATTTAAAAAAATGTGTGAAAAGTCATAATGTATGGTCTGTGTGGCAGACTTGTAGTTTTAATTTATGACGATGTCAGACTGTAAAGTTTAAACTGTAATTAAATGGATTGGAACTGCTAATATACAGGTATTTTACAACTCCAAAGGCCTTAACTGCTGAGTTGGGCTACCTGCATGTGTAAATTACCACTGTCGCCGCACCCTGTGAGCCCAGCCCCGCGTGGGGGATGGATTAATCTTCCCAGCACATTATTGAATGTGTTCCCTTGCTTGGGAGCAGCCGATAAATTGTGCTTGTCACAATGGCCCTGCACCTGCTCTCCATAGCCTTGGAATTTCTAACAAAGCATCACATTTCTGAACACAGCACTCGGGGCTATAAAAAAATAGAGTCACTACATGGATAGAAAATGCTTGAGGAGGCGTGAGGGGGATGTGGACTGAGGAGGAGGAGGAGGGGTCGACATAGAAACATAGGAAAGAGATATATCGTCCCTGGTTGTTGCTTTACATTGAAGGCCATACTTCATGTGAAGATCTGCCATTCAAAACTGCTTTTTTCAATGAAATCATTGTGAGATTACCATTGATCAACAAAAGATGGTCATACTAAGAAACTGTAGGAGAAAAGAAGAAAGGTCTCATATTTATATAAGACCTTACACACACACACACACACACACACACACACACACACACACATACTTAGTGGACACTTTCTTCGTCACACCTGTACAATCGAGTGCAATCGTACAAATCCTTTTGGTGCCATAAACTCTATTTTTGTGATGCATTTTAGCAGAGATGTTTCTTATAATATGTCCATCATAGAGAGGACAAAAAATGAGAAGAACCATCTAATGTAGCTTTGGCTTGAAGACTAGAAATTATTAACAGAAAGCCTATTAATGGCATTAAGTTAGAAAGTCTTGGCAATTACTAAGCAAGTAAAGTCAAAAAAAGATGCTGTTGAAGTATTGGAAATGTAGGATTCAGTGTTTTTAGAGCTTGGCTAATAATAATAAATAATATTCACAATAACTTCAATTTCTACCATTCCTTTTTTAGTTCATATGTATCTTGCATATTTCGAATGATTTTATGTTTTAGATACATTTTGATATTTGTGTTTTTTCTTTACACTAAATGTCTTCCACTGCTATGGCGCCCAAATAAAGGTCAGCCACACAGCCCTTGTAAGGAAAACTAGATAAATAGTTTTCAACCCAATAGATTAACCGGAATATGTACATCTACAATGGAACATGTTACTGTGGGTTGACCTGCCTTGAGGGAAGATTTAAAGCTGCAGAGAAAAAGGACCAGTGCACCTTGTCATCCTACGCAATGACCCCTGCATTGTGTACTGTGGTGTAATGCCCGCTCTCCCCTGAGAGGAGCCCTGATCGCATTCTCTCCTGATCCTGTTGCTATAATAGATGTTTATTTTAATATGTCCATCTCATGTATGTAAATAGAAAGGACAAAGAATTAGAAGGCCGATGTAATGTATTTCAGTACAACAACACCTTTAACTATTTTAACTGTGACCTCAACAGGTGTACATAATATAGTCGAACTGAATATAGCAAGAATACATACAGCAATTTTCCCATCTTAGCTTTTACAATCTACAAAACAATTCAATATTGAAATAGTGTTTATATTACACATTCAGATTTATGAATGCCTAACATGGTTCCCTTCTAACAAAGACTTGACTGTGCCACAAGGTCACTATTCACAGTTTTGATAAAAACGAACTGCACATTCAATGAAACTACTTAGCACTGATGTTTTGTGCTAGCATTTGCAATATAAATTGCTCTAGATTATGAATTTATAACTAATAATGAATGCTAAATACTGATTCTCTTATTCAGAGTGTGTTACAGTGACTGCGAGGACCGGGTTTTATTGTTTCCTTAAGACATTTCAATGTGAGTTTTGGCTGTTGAGGGGATTGAATATTACAGTTGACTCCTTCATACACTGGGCATTGCAACTATAATGGCTGAAAGTGAAATCCTTGCCCATTAACAGCTATGAACAGTCCACTGAGCAGAATTAGCCTGTCAGCTCAATCTGATACGCTTAAATATACACCCACTATAAGATTGTCACATTTGGAAACAAACACAACAGAATCAATGGGCTCCCTTTACATCCTTTGCACTGCTCAATGATTGAAACAGCTTCCACAACTTTATTTTTTTCTTTCCATGCAATTATTGTCATCTAAATCAATATTCTGTACACTCCATTGAACTCACTAAAGACTATTGAGTTCATGGAAATCTTGGAATTTTCTCTTTTCCCTGGTTGCTCTTTTTGTTTAGTTGCTGATTGATTAAGAAACATTCTTCATATATAAAGCACACCGTATAGTTTCCGCCTACTGTGCCACTGAATGTCCATATATGACTTGTACTGATTTGTTAAAAAAAAAAAAAAAAGCTTTTTCATTTTCACCAATAGGGGGAGCTTGCACACTAGCCATCACCTATGTTCTTCACAAGCTCTTTTGGTCTTTCGTCATGCATCTTTATTCATGCTCCACTATATAGCCTTTTTTACAGCCTTTGTTTTACTCTCCACCTTAAAAGTTCATGCGCTGTGTTTTCATTGTTTTTGTTTGTTATGTCACATTAGTTGTAAATGGTTTAAGGGGCTCGCACAGCAGTGATTAGTTGCTTCATTGTGGTCTCACTGAAAATATTGTTTTTCCTGAACAAGACCATTGACACCAGTTAAATGAATTTTACAACATCTCCTACTCCATCTTCACCCTCGTCATTCCTGTCTCTTTGTTTTCACTCACTCACTTTTCACTCTGTCTTTGCTTCCTCCGCCAACCACCACCCACCCCCACTCCCCACCCTGGCTGCGCTCATGCAGTTTCATCCCCAGAGGTGAAGAGCAGACTCCTATAATTACCCAAGTGTCTGTGAAATGAATCTTTGGGCGGCTGATTGAGCTGCATGATGGGAAACATCCATCCTGAGTAGTACGACTGAGTGTTCTCAGTCCTCCACCCCATCTCTCTGCTGATGCCCAGGGCTGGCACGTGTGCACACTCACTGCCACTGCTGAGAGAGGCAGGGTGTGGTCTGCAACCGCTGCATGCTTTTAGCAGAAACCATGACAGCTGACAGGGAAATGAAGTAACGCTGTTACATAAACAACACTAAAAACACCTGGATTACTGCGCTCCTACAGTGGTAGCACTCAAAAGTGTCCCACCCTACCATGAAAATGGTGCACTTTTACCACGATTGCAGCATTTTTGCACCACAACTTGGCTTGTGCATGTGTAATGTGTCCGTAGGAGGAGCTCAGCTTACACAGCTTTGCCCAGGTAAACAGACTACAGCACTTTGGCTTGGGATGTGATGTCACAGCACGGTGCATTTAGATTGCACAGTACACCGACAGCGCCAACAAGTAACCCATACGTTCTGAAAACTGCAAGGCACATTTGGAGCCACGTGATTGTGTTTTAACATGCTTTTGCATCACCAGTTTATGGAGAATATACTTTACTGGCTGCAATTTTGGGTTAAACTCGCCTCTTCTTCCCGCAGTGGCTCAGTTTCATGATCAGCATGAAACAACTGTTAGTATACCAAGGAATAGAAAGCATAAGCAGTTAAAAAAAAGTGCACATTGGTAACTACATGCAAATGTAAACCTTTTGGTAGGTGCTAGCTTTGCTCACAGTCTATTTGGTTTTACAGATACTGTTCAGGCTTGTAAATGTGTTGGTTACACACATCCAAAACCAGATGAAGTGTTTCAGTTTATATCGCTCGTGGACTAAAGATAATGTGCTGCATAATTAAAACTGATGATTTTATAATTCCAAACTGTAAACCGCCACAGTCAGCATGTTTCATTCAATCATACATCAGTAGACAAAATGTGCAATGTGCTATTAGCTGTCAACCAGCATTCACTGCAAGCTGCAAGCAAACATAGATGGAAAAGTTGTCCACTTAGTGTTGCCACTGTAAAACTAATAATTGCTTTATTAAATTGTGTAATGCCAGGTAAGCCTATGAGCAGATAATAACAGTAATACATTTTCTATATTATAAAATTTAAGTAAGGTATATTAGTATTAAGGTATAAAATGTTATATCTGTAAATTTTGAATCTGAATCAGCTTCATTGCACTCACATGTATCTAACATTCATTACATACCTCTGGAGCTCTGATTTGGACTTGGCTGATCCTTGCAGTTGGCAGGAGTGTAAGGGCCCTTAGATGCTCTTTCAAGCTGGGCTTAGGTTAGATATTTGGGCCAATTTATCCCTGTTTTTCCTGACCAGGGAATCATGGCGGGGTTGTGATCCAGGTGTTGGATTGGCACCAATGTAATACACGTGATATAGTAATGTGAGCAGTTAACAGATAACACACCTGCAGAGTCCAGGCAGTCTGATGTGGAAAGTGGGCCGAACAGTTTTAAAAACAAACCACGATGCATTACAAAACATCTGTGAAAAATGTCCTGAATAAAATAAAAATATTTAAGTCAGTATTATTTCAAACAGGACAACAATATTAACATTGATTAATTCTCAAACAAGTCTGAGAATTAATCAAGCATTTATCAAGTTTTGATACTGTATTTGTATGAACAAGCTTTGTGCAAACTTTCTTTCTTTCTTTCTTTCTTTCTTTCTTTCTTTCTTTCTTTCTTTCTTTCTTTCTTTCTTTCTTTCTTTCTTTCTTTCTTATAAATCCAAGAGTTCTAGTGATACCTGGAAATGTATTCTTTTTTTCACATTTCTCTTACCAAGGACATCTTTTGATTTGTAATTATGCTGATTCACTATGACAACCAGCTTCTTTTTTAGAAATGCTCTGAAAAAATGCTGCTCTATGTATACATTTATGTGTGGGTGACGTGTCTTCTGACCTTGATCTGAAAGGGCATTATCTTCACCTGAAGGCATTGAGACAATGGTGCAGTCAACACAGACGTCAGCATGTTCTTGTAGATTTTTATCAAAAGTCAGAGTACAGCAAACTGAATACACTTGTCTTTTATCTGCAATTATATCTTTGATTTTCTGAAAGACATGAGACACCATGTGCAAACTGAGTGCCTATCTTTCTTGGTCTTTATCGGTGCACCAAAAAGTTGCATGCTCCTGACTTCAGCTGCTCCTTGTACACTGTTAAATAAATGTCATGAGTGACCCCATTTAAAATTGCTAAATTTATAAAAGACACTTGGTCCTTCAAAACCACAACATTGATCAACTGCTACAGGAACTGCTCTCTGAACTGACCAGAGCAGATCGTTCTGGAGTTGCTAAAGAAATTTCCCAGGAGAAATAAATGGTATGACTGTTTACATGATTGACTGGTTTGAGTGCCTGGGGACCATGATCTCTGACACCTACGGTTGGATAACACCTCCATCGTCAAAGCCTCACGGCAGATACTCAACAGATAACCCAATGTACAAATATTGAAGCTTTCAAACTGTCCATAACGTTTTAACACAGTTCACCTTCATGTAGCCTTCTCCCACTTCCTAATTTCCACAGTGAAAAAGCAGTTTGACACTCAGTCTTATCTGTTTTTGTGCTCTATAATCTCCATTTAAACAAATCACGTCTCACCCACTCATGACGTCCGCACAATCTGAACAGTTATAAACACTTTTGACTTTCAACTAGGGATTGACATGAATATTCAAATACTCAATTTGGCTGTTCGTATTCATTCAACTTATATAGTAATCCTTTTAGTATCCGACTACCATGTGCTAATATGACAAGAGGCTTCCATTCTAGCCACAAAGTTAATGCATACAGTAGCATGCTCATAAAATAATATTTAGTTGTGCTTGGAGTAAATTTAAGTTCGCTACGTAAAGCAGTGATGCAGTGTACATGTCATGGGCTTTTATTTTGAAAGGTATGAATGCATGCGTTCCAGTCTTGGTCAGACTTCAGACTTGTGTTGTTGCAACTCATAACATTCAGCTACACTATATGAACAACTACTTTACAGTGTCATCAAAATCTTCATCAGACCAAGTTCATACATTTATTTTTGGAAGTACTCAATTACTATTATAATTATTTAATGTGACCTGAATATGGAAATCACTTAAAATGCCCTTCCTGACCACCAACATTGTCAGTTGAAATACTGTACTGACTAGTATACCCATACCCACCTTTAAAACATTTGTAACTTTGTCAATTTTTCATTTTAAGGTAAAATCTTATTTTTTATTTCATCTTATTTCGGAAAATGACTGGTTGTTGTGATGCAGCTTGCAGTATATGAATATACACTTCGGTAACCTTGCTATTTACTGTTGGTGATATTGTTATTATTGAATAGTTATGGAATAGTTAACTTTTCTGTCTGTGGCGTTCTTGTATATCCTCGCACCCTGTTATGAGTTAGTGCTGTGTCAAATGCTTAATTTCTTGCATCCACCACATCAAGAGAAAGTCATTTAAAGACACTTTTAGAGATGCAAGTCCGCAATACAACTTCAGTTATATTTGTGCTCAGCAGTTTAGCTTAAACTCAACACTCAAAGCTTTGGTTTGCTCTCTCAGAGCTCAGTGTGCCTGCTGCTTTGATGCTGACTCTGTGTGCACAGAGACGAAGAGAGATAGGGGGACAAACAGTGTGTGACAACAGCCCTTCTCCCTGGCTGGCATTAGACATGGGAGTTTATACTGGGGAGAGGATGAGTGCTGTGACAAAGTCAATAGGACAGAGGGGGAATGGGACTGCATGGGCTTGATTGTTTAATTAGACTTTACTTCATGGCATGCCAAGCCAAATGAAAAAAGAGGAAAAAGGATTGAGGAAAAAAAGCCTGACATTCTTGGCCAGAACTCATTGTCACAGATTGTGATGGGCTCATGAGATTCTGGTGAGTTGCTGATAGTGTTGTCATTGTTGAGTTTGCACTTCTGTTCAAAGCTAAGACTTTTCACACAAACAATGACAATTTTTTGATGTCATTTTATTTATTTATTTTAAGCCTGCGAGTTATGCAGTTTGGCACTCAGCATTGCGTTGTCCAAGTCCTGCTGTCTCTCAACCACCCAGAAATGTCTCCGCTTGGTATCACCTGACTCATGTGTTCCATCTTAACCCTCTGGGGTCTATTATCGCGCCGTCCTGATCAGATCACGTGAAGCTCAACAAAAAAACATTCAACATTGACATTCCCAGGTCATGTAAAACCAAAGATATGCTAATAAGATATAATAAGAGAATAATGATAATATTTAATTTTACACATAGTTTGTTTTTGAAGAGTTGCAGCTAACAAGAAAAAAACCCTGCCTAAAAATATACATGTTTTTATGGGACTTTTTTGTATATAGTTTTTTTTATATTCAAATTTTACCCTTTTATATGTTCATATAGGCATCCTATCTTTACATTTTCAAGTTCCAAAACAGTTCATTGAGCATATTTGTGGGTTTTATTGTAGTAAATAGTATAATTTTTTGAGTCGGATTTCATGATTTTTGTGTATTTTTAGGCTCAATATGTTGATGAGGGTTAAATCGAAAAAATGGATACCAAATATGGGTATAGTAAACATTTTTCATGTTGAACATGAAGGGCAAAATCAAAAGTATTCAAAAACGGCCAAAATAGGCTCAGAGGGTTAAGGCTCCACTGATGTTATTCTTGCAGTAAGATGGTTTATTCAATGCTTCATGAGTTCATCTAAGTTCACTGGGTGCTGCCTATATTACACCAGCAGGTGAATGATTGAGACCCTGGTCAATATTCGTCCTTGAGGTTTGACACGAAGCTCTGACAGGCACGTTTGGCCTGACATCCTCCAGGTATGGAACATGGCACTTTCTCCTCAGTTTTTAAAGAGTTCTGTAATATTTATTTGATGGGACACAGAAGTCAAGGTTAGGCGTCTCGGTTTGGTGCAAGTTTGGCATCGCAGGAAAAAACAAACAAACAACAACAGAAACATAAAAAAATGCATGGGGGTGTGTTTTCATTTATTTTGAACAGACAGTATTGCGAAGACAAAGACAAAATTCTGGTGCTGGGGACATTTTGGCCACTGGTAACTTTGGTAAACTATTTTCATTATAAAAATTTGCTAAATGTACTGCCTAGGGTAAGGTCACAATAGAAAACTGAAAAAAACATAATATGTTAAGGGTTAGTACGAGTGCTTGAAATCCTTGAAAATGCTTAAATTTTGATGTTGTATTTTCAAGGTTTGAAAAGTGCTTGGATTTTGGATAAAGTGCTTGAAAATGCTTGAAATTCTTACTATATTTCTCGTGCAATCTGACTATAGATAATCACATGTTCAATGAAAAAAATAATAAATGAAATATTGAGATTAGCAAACTGGTTGTTATTAGTGTAAAACCATCGCTGTCGGTATGGTTGAGTGAAATTACCCCTTTTGCTATGTAAGTACTCATCTAAAACATGCAACTTACAACCGTTGTAAGGTCCTGGAAAAGCTTGAAAATGGACCTTGAAAGTCCTTGAAAAGTGCTTGAATTTGACCACTAAAAAGTGTATGAACCTTGTATGTTATGCTATGAAATTAAAATAAAATAAATATAATAATAAAACTGGCAAGTAGTTGCATGATGGCTAATTGCCAATGTAAAGGCCCATTGCTTCAGTAATTTGTCTTATACTGTTCTGCTTGAAAGGGGATGAAATGGTGGAGCAACGCAGAAATGAAACAACTCTCTCCTTTGCTGCTTTAGAGTGTGTGCACAGGTGTGTCTTCCAGCCTCAATGTTTAATTTTTGGGAAATTTGGTATTGTGCTTTGTAAAGTAGGTAAGCCGATCAGAGAAGTTACTCATATCACCAAATTAGTTGTTTTCCTGCTGTTTAATTAGAAGAGCTTAGGGACAGGCCGACTTGAACCAGCCATTAACAACAAGTGGGGAAAGGCTGGCAGCTCTTGTGTGATATGAATAAGAGCTTTTTAATGTGCATCAAACTAGAACCAGAAGAGCTTCCAGAATTTCATAACCGTACATGACCGTATGACTTTGCTTCCACTAAACTTTACAGTATGAAAAGACAGTAGATACTCCCAACAGACTTGTCTCAATATACTGTAATTCACCAGCACAACTGATTTACAGTTCCGCCGATGGAAGAACGATTCCCACCTGTCTTGAGAAATTGACAGTGCGGTGTTCTGTGACATCTGTTTGCTGCTGCTGGGTACTCTGGGTAATCCAGTGCATTTGTATGGAGCAGCATCCTGACAACTGCAGTGGCTCCCCAGCAGCCTGAGAGGGATTATGACTGTGCAGTTGATATACCTGACTATTGACAGAGCCGGCACCTCCACCCACGCACATTTCAACACAATGTCACCCAGCCGTCACAGGCTGAGGAAGAATGATTGAACTCTCAAAATATTAAAGTCCTTCTTGTGTCCTTCCTTTTTCCCAGGCTTTATCATCGACTGCCTCCTTTTCATGAGCCTGCCTTCAGTGAACATGCATACTTCTTTGTCCAAAGAGATACTCAGTGAGAAAAATGATGGAAAATGTTAACATCAGCTCTCATTTTAATTATTTTTTGCTTTTGTTGACTGGTATACACAATATTTCTCCCTTCAATAAAGACCATATATTACATTTTTCATATGGATTCTGCTCTGAAACAAACAAAAGATATTACTTCTTGTTTTTTCCATGTTTAATGCATTACTTCTTGAATATAAGTGCTTATGAGGACAGATAAGGTCTGTGATATGTGACACAGAGTGTAATATCACCGCTGTAGCCATCGCTTGACTAGCCGGTGTCTGAGATTGGGACAAAATGCCTGCAAGGATAAGCAGCACAAGGCAGTTTGAGTGTGACGGCGTGAGAGAATTGGTACAGATTTATTGAATTTTCAATAGGAAAAGGGAAAAAAACACTCAAACTAATAAAACACCGCTGGGTATTTTCCTATAGGGCAGTATTTATGACTTTTTGCCTTTGCGGAAATGCGCCCTCAATAAGAACTGAGTGTCACAGGTTTGTGAATTTGTCTGTAGGCTATGTTGTAATTATGAACCCCCATCGCCCTGCTAAGAAGGGGCTGAGAGAGGGCCAGTCACGCTGCATCCAAAATGAGTTTGGTGCTGCCTTTATTCTCCTGTCATGCTGACACAGTTATATTCAGACTTTCTTTTCATTTGCTTCCCTTTATTGCAGGATGATTTACATATGCTGTGCTTTAGAACGGAAATTTTCAAGTGAAACAAAGGAATTTACTTTGGTGCAAGTAAAATGTGTCTTGTACTGCACTACATGTGTGGGGGTGGGAAGAATTCATGAATGTGAACAGAATGCAAATTTATGCCCCCTTGATTCTCTCTATATTTTGGACTTCTTAACACATTGGGTTGTTTGCACATCTGGTTCTTTTGGTTATGATTTAAGAATCAAATCTTAAATTGTTACCACTTTAGTTTTGGTCAAGTTGGTATTCACAATGGCTCTAACAAAGAGGAGTCCATGTGAAGTCATACAGGCTGACAAATAACTCAGATTGGACCATTTTCAAAGCTGTCATACTGCATTATTTGTGCAACATGGAGCCATGTAAAGAAAGCACATTTTGTTACCTCAGAGCAGCTCATACAGCACTGTAATGCTTTTTATGTGTTTCTTCATCATGTCTGGTGTCAGAAAGAGTTAACGATAAAATGAAAGGTTAGGAACACTATTAGTTAAAACTGCTGCTTGACATCATGTACAATTCACTGTTTAATGAATTGCCATAACACACAAAATAGGACAGAAGCACAGTATATCTGTGTTTTAACTCCTTTTCACTTTCTGATGTCTACTTTTATTGTCAAATGATTCAAATACATATACTGTGTATCCAGATTGCTTATAAGATTTCTTCCTTCACAGTTCACAATCAGCAGATGGATCTAATCGAATTTGTGCTAAAATCACACATCTACTGTCGTAAAATTCTGAGGTTGGTCTGTTTGGCTTTCACACCATAAACGCACCAGAGTTTGTCTGGAAGTGAACCATGCAGTTTAGACTAAACCAGAGTTTGACTGACAGCTTTCACAAAAACCTGAAGAAATTGAACTAAACAGGCGATGCGCCAAAGTTTGATTGACAGGTACTAACGAAGATAGGTGCGAAAGGAGCCTTCAGCAGATGTTTAAGGTAGACTATAAAATTTGCATCTAGTTGACTGCCTGCACCAGATTGTCTAAATACTTTTTTGTCTCTTGATTGCTGGACTTTAATTGAGTCAATGTGACACATTAGCAAATTGTTTCACATTACCACCATTATTCTGATCTAGACCTTTTATAAAGCAAGAGATTTCCCTTGGATAACAAAGCCCCTCCCTCTTGTGCATTTCTTCTTTTTAACAATGACAACTCTAATCATCAGGAATTGATATTTTAAATGCCAAGTCTGGAGCTTCATTAAAGTGGTGTCAGGGGCATTAATAAATATCTTTAAACTAGAAACAAATGTGTTAAATAATGGCTTTAATCTAATTCATATCATCATGTTCTCTTGTGGAAGCCATTAAATTCTTGTGATTGGCATATAGCTCTTTGTCTGGAGGCTAAAATGAGAAACGAGCCATATTTTTGTTAAGCATGATATGAAAGCATTAATTTTCACCCGCAAACCTGACAGGACAGGGCTCCTAGGGGCGAGTTAATACGAAATGATCACATTTTCACTCATAATCAATATTGGTCAGTGACAGTGGGCCCCTATTTTTCATCCCGCCAGTTGTCTGGAGAGAATGATATGTGGCTCTTTCCTGGTAAAGGGCCCTCTCAGCGAGTTGGAGATGGAAATGGCATTTTTAACAAGTGGCCTGGGAAGCTATTGATTATAGTGCCATTTCTGGGGCTGCAGTTTCTATGCCCCGAGAGCCTCTCCAGCCATCTGTGCCTGTTGGTTCTTAACAGAGTTAAAGCAAGGGGTATTGAAATTGTGTCCACAGCCGTATGTTGTTTTCTTTGGGACATTTACTGTTCGTTTGTCATGATGCCATTTTGTTGTCTTTGTCAGGTCTTTGTCATGTGTTTTTAATCTTAGTCAAATGCAAGAAAGAGCAGCTGTAACCAAAGTTGCTAGTTGTGTTTCTATTCAGATTTTACATATATGTTTGCTGAATCCTGTCTGAGACTTAGTTTGTAATAATTCTAATATGATATGAATAATAAACGTGTTTTATTGCTACATTTTAGCTCATGACTGACAGGGATATCCAACCGGAAAATTGTGTGAAACCTATCACTATACACTTTAAAATACAGAGGACATAAATTAGGATGAGTCTGCAGCTTGTGATGCAGCTGTTGAGTACTTTCATCGCCAACTGAAGGCAGGGAGAGCAAAATATAAATCTTAAATTAGGTGAGGGAAGTAATACCAGTATCAAGTTTCTTTGCAAGTCCCTTACATCATCAGTCATATAAAAGAGCAACATCATCAAACAAAACAGTTCTCTTACATATGTCTGGATCCATGTGCTGTTTTCTCTCACTTCAGATAAATAGTGTCCTTTACTACAAATCTGCTGTCATGGACTGCACTGAAAGCGCTGCTGTTTGAGAGATCAGATTCAGGGAGGTAATACAAGATTCTGTCTGCTCTGCTCATAAATTTGTAGGAAGGAAATTCTGTACAGCTCCTTGTTAAGTTGACTTCAGGCATAGCTCACTTTTGCAGCTTATTTCCCCTATGACACCTTTCCCTCATTGCTCCCAAGCCTACTATATAATCTTGTAGCACTGAGAGCAGAAGCAGTCTAGTAACTCAGCAGCATCAGCAGCATAACAACTCACATTGTTTTTGCAACCTCGTAGGTCATAACCCAATCTGAAAGTAGGACAAGGAACTGATCCACAGGACTGAAACGTGGGCACACCATTTATTGGTGCCTCAAACACTTTCAAAGACATTAGATTAAAGGATATGGCTGGCCTTATTCTGTATTTTTCTCATTGTCAACAAATCCCATGAAGAAGACAACCTGTTTGTCCATCTCTCAATACGTTCTGACTTCAATACCCATTTCTCTGGCAGCCGAAGCCCATTGCTTTCTACTGAAGATGAAAGTTTGTACTAATAAGTCACAAATATATAGTTTAATTTTAGCAATTCCCTGAAACTGGTGGGCACAACTTTTCTTTTCGCAAAGGTTTCTCAAATAGAATATATAGATTAATATAATTGATTAATGACCTTTTGGTGTGCTTTTAAGAATTTAAACATTGCCCATGTTTATGGAGCTGAAGAACATGACATCTAGTGCAACAGTGTGACTCACTGATGTGTTTATCAATAATTTTTTGGACCCAATGGATGTCTTTGGCACAGAAATAAACTATATCAGGCTTTGGCTTCCAGACAGTACTTTAGGATCAATTTATTGGGTGCTTATTAAAAGTGCCACAGTGAAACAGAAACTTTTAACGTCTTTAAATAATTTGAATTAAAGAAAGTTTCAAAAATTAATTATAAACTCAAATTACCGCTATTATGATAGCAACTCGTAATGAAAGTGTTTTGAGAGAAAGCGATACTTTAATCAATGCAAGAAAGGGCTCTAGGCCCGATTCGAACCCGGGCCGCCTGCTTGTGAGGACAAAGCTTCTGCCGTATTTTTTTGTTTGTTTTTTGCCTGTGGCACACTGCAACTGAATAGAAGACCTTGTTACATCCCTGACTGTAATGGGCAACACAAAACTCATACTTCGAAGCGTTCTGACTGATGCACTTCTTGTCTTTTATGTAACTGATGCTTTCATGCAAGGCAGAAGTTAACAAGTTAGCATGAACTACCTGCTGGCACACTTCTATTTGCCAGATGGTGGATTCACCTGGGTAAACAGATTTGCTGAGTCTGATTGTGTTATCCTGGTGTGAGGGCCCACTGAGACACAGCTGGCTGGAAGGAAAATTGTGGGTTTGATATGTGGCATGGGTGTTAACCTGCATTAAAGGAGGTGGGATTTGTTATGAAATTAAAGCTACAAACAATAATGTGTGGGATAAAGTGTTTAATCTGAAGCAGTTACTCCTTGAATGTCCATAATATTTCAGTATAATTGGTGTTTGGCTAAACCACAGTAAATAAAGACGTCCTAAGTAGTATGTTAGCAGAGCAGCAGCTTTAGTGCTCCGTCTGTGTCTGCGCATGATGCGTTTAGGCACAGAATTGAGTGTAGGTCACCTGCGTTTTGGCAGCAATCGGAGCACAACACACAATCAGTGTGGTTCTAAAATAGAAGCGTATCTGTTTTGTCAGACGTGTGAGACAGACGACTGCAAAACACGACTGAAACGATTTCCATGCAGACGTGCCATAAGCAGGCGGGTTGCACTGTCTGTTCATTTTAAATATTGATGTCTTTCTTATAACGTGAGACTCTTTATCCTATCACATTCATTTCTTGTAGGACATG
Organism: Centropristis striata; assembly: GCF_030273125.1. Taxonomy (NCBI): domain Eukaryota; kingdom Metazoa; phylum Chordata; class Actinopteri; order Perciformes; family Serranidae; genus Centropristis; species Centropristis striata. The sequence continues at coordinate 13,001,683 of NC_081520.1, read as the reverse complement.
TTCATTCATGGTCACAAGTTTGTTGTCTAGCATTAAGTGAAGTGGGTGATTTTAGCAGTGTTTGGATATGTCTCTCATGGCATGTGCCAAAGGTTGCATAAAAGAAGGCAGGAGTATGAAGAAAAAGTTTGCACAGAAGAGGACAAGAAGAAATATCTATTAAGTGCAGTCTGTCTTTATTCTGCAAAGTTTTTAAGTGCACAGACATTTTCAGAGTGTCCTTCTGCCATTCACTGGGAGCAGAAGCAGCCTCATTTAGTAGGGCTGTCAAGATTTTATAGCAAGATATAATTAAACAAGAAGGAAATAAACTGTAACAATGTTAGACATTAAAACAGAGTTAACATATGATTACAGAAGAATAAAACTCAAGTAATGGATCATAGAAATAAGATGCATTAAAATTAAAATGTAAAAGATGATTCATTCAACCAATCACTTAAAATGTTATTAAACCAGGATTTCCACTGCCTATCGCCACAGGAAGTGATAGTCACTGGCAGTACATTACCTTAGCGTCGGTGAGGTAAATTTTAGTCTTGGTTTGAAGTTTGTCTTCATTTTTATTCTGGACATTGGTATCCTTCCAGCCCTACCATATGCTAAAGCAATGGCTCTAACTTCATGAGACTGGGTGTAGTTGCTAGTAGTCATGCAGTGCATGTGCATGTGAGTGTGACCAACTAATTTTTTGTCAATTTTGGTAAACAGACAAAACTGCAATCGTAGCACAGCATGATACAAATTGGAAAAGAGGCTGGCGCCAGGCAAACACATTGTTTTCAGACTTGTTTTTGACTGCAGTTTCTGCAGATGGAGTTAGTTGTCCATTTCTGAGCTGAATTTTAAAACAGACGAAGGAGAAACTGAAATGTACGGTGTCTGCATTATGATGTTTTATGTAATGATTTGAAAATTGATTCGCCTCCAATTATCTTTTGAATGATAAACACAGCATGCCAGAGGTTCAATAGCCCAATAGTCAGAAGAAGCAGTCTTTCTCTAACCCTATGTAGATGTTTTTGTGCTGAAACCTAACCATATATATCTATGTATTGGACCAATGGGATGACGGAGCAATGAGCAGTCCCTGTTGGCTTGAAAGGTGCATTTAAAGTTTTCTTGCTGAGGGAAGCCAGCCGGTGCAGTCAGTTTGAATTCAGCCACAGTGGTGACAGGTTTTCACAGCAGAAAAGAAAACTACCAAAACACAACCCTCTCACACTACTCCTGCAGCGTGATCCACTGCCTCAGCGTCCCTCCATACTCTCAGTATGTTCCAAACAGTCAAACTTCTCATGATTTCCACCGGAAGTAGCATATTTAGGCATATATTTGTCAAACAATGTGTGTCTTGTCTTGAGAAGTTTCAATTAATATTTTGAAACTTATATTACCTCTGCTCAGGAGGTGTGATTTGTCTGTCCATACAAAAATTAATTTTCACTTTCATTAACACTGACAGATAGGAAGTTTGTGGTGCATTCATGTGGTTTTGGCATAATTGGAAAGATTTCTTCCCTACTGGGAAGATTCACACCAGCACCCCATTGGCATTAGGGATAATAATAATTTGCTATTCGCCAACAATATGAATTTTAACCAATGAATACTGTCAGTTGAAAAGTAAAAGTAAAAAATAAGATTTATAGAAAAGTTACCGCAATTTATGGGGTTGAAACATGCAACCACACTAGGTACGGTAGTAGGCAAGTTGTATTTTAAACTTGTTTTGTTTGTGGCTCTCACAGTGTTAAAAAAACCATCCATACAACACCATGGCTGCACAAGTGGTACAGGTCTGCAGCTGTCCAGTGACATGGAACTTGGGAAATATTGAACTGGGACTCAGTTGCCTGCTTGTCTGGTTAGAGGTTAATGGACTGTTAAAAAAAAAAATCACAATTCGCATCTCTAATCTGAATGCATTTTAACTTTCCCAGCAATGATGGGTGTGCACTTGCTCATACTGTGTTTCAGCAGCACATTGTTATAACAAGTGTAACAGCCAGCTGACTGACAAGGCAAGACATGAAAGTGTGAATAAAAGTAACTGAACAAAATCTTGCAGGACCTTTCTTGAAAAAAAAAAAAACCCCATCAGAATTATTTGAACAGTATTTAAAGGCGAATCCTAAATATAGAATATGGAAATAATCTCATTACCTTTGATGTATGGAGTTAACGCAGCAAGATAGAACCAAATTCATATAAAGATCTGCTTAGTGCCAGTGTTTTTCCTGCAGGTTTAATTACATTGTTTATTGTGGGTTTTATTGCCCACACAGATTAAACAAATTTCTACATTGTAGCTGGACAGCAAAAAGTACACTTTGCCTGTCGAGCTTCTCAACAGGATTCTCTGTGACCTTAGGACACCTTAACATTGTATAAATGCTTACAGAGGCATCCATTGTCATTGCTCATTAATTGCCTAATTACTGCCCAACTGTCTTTGTTTCAAATGATGGCTTACTGACCAAGAGGGCAAGTCCCCCAGCTGGTGTCTGAAAACAACCTATTAATCCTTTGTCACAGCAATGTTATGAACTTCCCTGCAGTAGCAGACCGTTTAACTCTGAGCACAACTTGAGCTTTGTTTTACAGGATGTGAATTGTACAGTGTATATATAGCCAAGTTGAATGATCTTTTTATTATACCGCTCACTAAAAAAACACTATTCAACACCACAGTAAACTATAGCCTCCAAAGTAACTGCAAACAATTAATCAGCAGCTCTCAAAAAATGTTCCAGCAAAATATAATAGTCCATAGACTGTATAAATAAGGTTTTAACCTATCTAGGTTTACCTAATAAATATTGAGTGTAAACTGTAATTTATATTGTAGTTAAGTGCATTTTTGAAAACATGAATAAAAAACAAATTATAGATCAAATAACCCGATGGGAATGCATGTTATTTGGCTAATCCAGTAAAATTGAAAACTGGACACATTAATGCAAAAAAAAACCCTGAAAAATGTACCACATGCACACTCTAGTTTTGGGAAGCTTTGACTGTTATCTGTGAGGATGATTTAATTAAATATGCACCATATTCAGTAAGGCAAGGTTTTGGGTGCATTTTGGATTTTATAATCTCCCGGGCAAGAAGGAGGTTGACTTGGTTTAGACAAAATGGGAGCTTTGAAAAAAAGAGGTATTTTAGAAAAAGCAGTTTTTACAAAGCTACCACACAGTTCTGATTAGGACGAGGAAAATGACTTGGTCCATAGCCTGGTTCATTTCAGTTTACTGGCTTCCTTACAGTAGCGTTTTGATAAATGATTCACACAGTAAAGCTTAGTTAACCTGTACCATTTCACAGCTTTTAACTGAGAAAGTGGTGATGCAGTTATACTGGAAGACATGGGGACAAATCAGGGCAGCCGAGATAAAAGCCACCAGTGTAGCAGTCACCTGTGATGTCTGGTCATCATGAGCAATTCAGTTACTGTCACTTCCACTTGTTAGCAGATGACTGGCAGCTAGATCCTCATGTTCTGAAAACTATAGTAATTAACCGAAGCTGCACAGATAAAACATGAATGAGTTGCTTCATGCTGTTACAGATGAGTGGCAGCTTACAACCACAGATCTGGTAATTGTCTCTGATGACGTTGCAGACATGCTAGAGGCTGCGCAGCTGGACAGCTTCGAATGCATAAAGCATTTTGAACGTAGCCTCAACCAAGCTGCTCAGCGCGTTCTTTTGCCACCCATCGTGTCACGACTGCTTGGAAGGATTAGGCGAATCACTGGAGCTAATCATGCCCTGGAGGAGAAACAAAGGCTACTGCCACCTCACAGGCTGAAGACTGACGTGGCTACCAATAGCGCCGTCCACATGGTGGACAGAACAACAAGCTACCATTTGCACTGCTCTCCTCTCTCCTCAGGTGAAGAAAAGTGCAGCAGTTGACATTTACACACTAACCAAAATGGACATCTCCAAAGCCGCTGATAGCGAAGGCGCTCGAGCCAGTGGCCATCATGTCCGAGGAGAGTACACTTACCTTGTCTCTGATTGCTCCACTGCTTCATGACAGAAACAGGCTTTGGTGACACACCAATTGTTGAAAATTAAATACACGTCAAATCTAAAGTTTGCTGAGAGTTTCACCACTGTGCATGAGATGACTTTTCTCTTCACAGCCTGTTACATTAACTCGAGGTTTAAGGCAGTGATTGTCTTCTCCCATGACAAACAACTAGACCGACACTCCAGTGAGATTGATGAGGCAGCAGCACTTTATGCATGTATTTATTGTTTATTATAACTATGCATGTATAATGGTAATTGTACACGAAAAAGCATAAACTACGTGTTACAAGACATTTCAATTAATTTCAAAAGTATTCAATTATTAGACCTACATAAAAGTTATTAAGAATTATTCTTGAAATAAAAATATTTTATTCTATTGTGTGCCTTTTTTCAACTGCTGCAGGATGTGACTGAGGACAGTACTGAAAAAACACCACCATCTAGGTCAGGATAAGATGAAGGCCATGCCCACAAAAGAAAAGTCTCTTCCTTTTTGGTGCTTTTATTGAGTAATACTTACGCTGAGGTCAGAGTAAAACATTAATCTGGCAGGAAAGCAGAGGAGCTAAAGACTTTAAGGAGGCCTTCCAACTGCTACTCTTGGACCACCCCCTCAGTTTGCAGACGTCCCAAGAGGCATTCTTTCCCTCGTTGGCCAAGTTAGCCGAACAATATTTGTGCATCTCTGGTTCTAGCATTGCAGCGTATACCACTGCTGGGGACATAGCAATATGTCTTAGGACAGCAGAGAAATCCAACTTCTGTCAACAAAACCATCTGGACATTCCAGTCAGCAGAGCTGATCATTAAATGAAACAAAGTAAATAGTTAACTGAAAACATAAAAATTGCATTTTCTTTAATGTAGAAAATATCTTTTTTCTTCACAGAACAAATGTTTCTTGTGACAGATCTTTAAATTGAACGGTTGTTTGTTTAAATTTGTAGTATTTTCCTGCAAAATGTTGTTTTTGTACAAAGTGTTTCTATTTTTATGAGAAAATATTGCCAACATTCTCAAAGCTGCATAGTCCTTATGTAACCACAAGACTTCAAGGTGTTTAGAAAGTTGCATTTAATTTCAAATGAAAATGCTGTGCATCAGCACACATTTTTTCTTTGCTCTAATGGATCAGAATGAATTGAATCCGATGGTAACTTTTATTCAGACCACTTAGCTGAAATGGGCAGAACATGACCTTCAGATTAATACACAATAATTTAGCAGTAAACAACTATTTACCATGGACAGATATATTGAAGAAATGGTGTCCTGAAGAGAGAATGAAGTGTGTGTTTTATTCTGAGCTTCTCTGTTCTTCGTCTACAACAAACAACTACAAATTGTTGTGGTAGTCAGTTCACACGCACATGCATGTGAGTCCATGTGAGTCCCCTGTGTGTGCCTCACTCACCGCTGCTCTGAACTGCTCTTGTACAACTGTTTTTGCTGATAACGCCTTCCCGACCCATGACGTCGGTGTGGAAGCATAACAGCCACCTGCCAGTTCCCTTTCAGGTTACGCCATTAGCTCTGTCCCCACTGTTGCACTTTTGGGACTGTTCATCGTGGTGTTAAGACTGTTAGCTGCTAGTCATCGGTTCAACCATTGCCATGTTGAACATTGTGCAGAATAGTACTTTAACTGCCAGGTTTATTGCAGTTTAGTTTACTAAACACACAAGTGAAAGATGAATGGTTTGGCACATGGTGCACTACAGTCAGCCAGATAATAGAGCTGCTTTTTATATTTACTGGATCCAGAATCTATTACCAAAGATTTTCGAAGATTCATACCCCGACTCGTCTCTCATTTCATATCTTTGTGCAGAACCTGCATATTATGATCAGTGCAGAAGTAATGAACGGTGAAGTGAAATGCTATTCTATGCACAACCTAATTTGAGAATCAGCAAGACTTAGGTGCACGCTCAGCCAGTAGCTGTCAAGTGTGATGTTAAACAGCATGAACAAAGTCAGCTTTTTCTATGATGTTTCTATAGCACTCTTTTTAAGAAATACTGGTTAGTATTGTGACAGGATGTAAAGGCTGTAAAGTGATGGACATATAAAATACAGACCCATCAATCCATTGCTTTGGTTACCTCCTATAACCATTTCAGAACAGTTGCGTTAAAAAATATAACCTTGGCTGAAAGAATCACTTAATTTAAGGGACAGATTTAAATAATGTAATATTTTTAGCCTTCAAAAATTAAATCATTATTATGGTTCAATCACAAAATGTCTAAGAACCTTTCAAATTTCAGCTCCCGTTGACTGGGACTGCATGCAGATATCAAGCAGCGCTTACTCTGAAAAAGGATTTACTGTGCAGGCATAGCAACCACTTGAACACCACCATGTGTGAGATGATAATCACTCTTATGTCCTTGTGTCCTCTGTTGTTGTTACATGTTGCTCATTAAAGCTGCTTAGTGTGGGGCCGGGCCACAGCTGTACATGTGCAGCCATACGCAGGGATCCTCCTGTCCTTTCTCCTGTTGACACATAAGCTCTGTTGGTGCCAGATGAGCTCTCACTGACAGCTGGATGTAGGCCGGTCAATCCTCACGGGTTCACCTGTCAGCCTGTGTTTCTCTTTGCCTTGTAAAGTAACGCTGACACTTCCTCTGTCCCTATCCTCTCCTCCTCTGCTGTCACTCTTTCTCCTCTCCTTCACCTTCTCACTGACTCGCTGGCTTCTATCACCAGTGCAGGGTTAATCATGTAGCTGCTTGGATCAGGCACTTGTCTTTCCAACATACCAGATCCTTCCGCGGTATTTATCCGTCTCGTCTGAGTCCTTAGTTCCCCTCATTTCTGGACACTCTCCTCGTCTCGCTTCCACTCTAAGCATTTATATTTCTAGTTTTACAGTGCGTTAGCTGTCTTATAAAATAGGATGTTTACACTGCCCTCGTCCCCTCATCTCATCTCTGTCTCACCTTTTACTAAACAACCATCATCATGCAGCACATTAATTGGTTTATACACAGAATTACATGCACAATTCATATTTTACGGTAGCAGCAGTGTGGGCAAGAACATGTTATGAGACGGTTGGTCATTAGCCAGGTCATGCTTGTTTATGTGATAGGCTACATGCACTAGCCGTGACCTTTTCTTTTGCTTTTTATTGGCTGATTCAAAATAAAAGCCACGTAGGCCGGCATAATATTCTTTCATCTTTGACAACATACAGCCATGCCCATTGCAATTTTTTTTTTTTACTGTTGTCTGCCATGCTGTCACATCAGGTTTTTCTTAAAAATAGTTTTGAAGTGTTTTTCAACAAAGGCTGGTGCAAAGTCTAATAAAAAATTGCCATTTATTGTTAAGCATAGCATGAATCTCAGTATTTTTTCAATTTGGTTTCCTTACCTAACATAATGTCATAACAATTAATCAACATAGCTTTTTCTGCCTAATTTGATTAATGACTCTTCTGCAGAGTTTGTATGTGAACAAACAACATATGGACATGTCATTTATCAACAAAATCTGCTGTGGGTATTAAAGTTCAAATAACAACAGCATGAGAATAATTAATGCCAACATTGTGTAATAAGTCACACAGTTTTAAAAAAAAAGCTGAATTTTTTCTCTTTCTTTTACACATCCTTTATCGGCAATGGCTGGCACATATGTGCAAAACATACACAAATGCATTGAAATATATCCTTTGGGAAAAATAATATCCAATAATGAAATAATGTCACGCTAGATTTTCTATAGATTTATGGAGCACAAAAATTAAACCATGAGTTGGAATTAATCAGCAAGAATTTACTCAAACCACACGTCTGCATGACAAAGAAGATAAATTGTCTAACCTGTCAGTGCCTGTTCTTTCTGGAAGAATTATTTGTGCATCTTTTTCAAATGAAGCATGCCCTCTCAAGCACAACAGACTGAAAGATTTCATAGTCTCGCAGCACATAGAGCCAACAGATAACATTTCTGTCACACATTTTTGTCGATCATATCTGTGTTGGTTTATTTGATCTGTCTGTTAGGATGTCTTGTTACTTTGTGGTAGTCTTTGTGCATCAGCTGTGTGGCAAGAATTTGAAAGTAATTGAGAGTTACATTATTGTTAATTACTTGGTAATAGCAAAATGGGAAAATGAAATGTCTTAAAGATGATGCAACATAAATGATCAAAACGTAAATGAATATTCTCTTAATTGTATTGGTTAAACTAAGATGCACTTGTCAAATACAGGGTGATCCACTGTATCTCAGGCTCATGTTCGATTTCTCGGCTTGTACTCTGGCGTTAATGCTAATGGCATGCTGTATCAGTGGAGACAGTAAAGGTGATGGCTAGCCTGAGTGGACTTCTGTCCTGTATAAAACCCTATCTCCAGATGGGCCAGGGAAGATTTAGTGATGAGCGAAGGGGTCTTTTAGATGAGTGAGTGCTGGAAATGTGGAGACACATCTCCACACCCAGCCATTTGGACTGGAATGGCAGAGAGGTGAGCAGCGAGGTCCTGTCCATTTGGAAGACTGACAGCACAATCAGAGACGTCTTAATCACATCTGGTTGTCTCGTTAATCAAACGAAGTACTATTGTTAAATGTTATGCCTCTGTCCATCAACGCACCAGTACATTTCCGTTAATAATTTGGCTAACCTTCAAGGAAAGTTCTTTTAATGAACACATTGAAGAGAAAATATGCAGTTGATCAGCAATCTATTTTATATTTTAGTTTGCAGATATTTTAAGACAAGAAAGTGTTGTGTGTAGGCCTTTTGCTTCTTAACACTAGTACTTGGGGACTATTGTACATTATAATATAATCTTAATTTGGTAAGAGAATTTGATGTGTGCATAATTTCCAAAGCAATATGTTTTGATACGGTATATTTGTATATAATTTAGGTGCTTGTTGTTTGTTGTTCTTTTTAGAAATGAATAACTTGATTCTGATATCAATGTTAGGTCTCCTTCTGTCACTAGTTAAAAGTAACTTTCACTCTTGTACAATGTGAATATGAAATTCCCTCCTATATGGTATCCCACTTTGCTTAGTTAAATGTGCCATGTGGAGTTACCTTGCACGGCAGCTGGATTCTTGTGATTGCTCGAGATCGCAAATCCATTTTGCAGGGTTCCAAGTAATGTGTTTGACTCGGGTAACTTAAGGCTCTGACCAATCAGCATCCTGAGATGCTTGTCACATCAGCGCGTGTGTGAGACGACACAATGAGGCAATTTTAAACAACAGTGGTGGCTCCTGAAGGGTTAGCGTGGATTATTGCATTACAACTGTATACATGGGTTTTACCATGTAGTTATTTTATGTTGACTATTTATTTTTGAATAACCATAAAACATGCTTTATTGTGACTGGACATTTTATTAGCTATCGAGGTGTACCTAATAAAGTGGTGGAAAGGTCTTCTGCTGCTGTAGCCCATCTGCTTCAAGGTTGGATGTGTTGTAGGTTCAGAGTTGGTCTTCTGCATATCTTGGTTGTAACGAGTGTTTATTTGAGTTCCTGTTGCCTTTCTATCATCTTGAACCAGTCTGGCCATTCATCTCTGACCTCTGGTATCAACAAGGCATTTTGGCCCAGAGAACTGCCACTCACTGGATATTTTCTCTTTTTTGGACCATTCTCTGTAAACCCTAGAGATGGTTGTATGTGAAAATCCCAGTAGATCAGCAGTTTCTGAAATACTCAGACCAGCCTGTCTGGCACCAACTACCATGCCACGTTTAAAATCACTTAAATCACCTTTCTTCCCCATTCTGATGCTGGGTTTGAACTTTAGCAGGTCACCTTCACCATGTCTAAAAGCCTAAATGCATTGAGTTGCTGCCATGTGATTGGCTGTTTAGATATTTGCGTTAATGAGCAGTTGCACAGGTATACCTAATAAAGTGGCAGGCAAGTGTATATCCTATGAAATTGCTGATATAGAGGTAGATCATTTTTGCATTATCACCAAGCCCTATTTTCTCCTTATTTAACCTCCAGAATATGTCTATATTATTATTTTATTTTTTTAGCAGGGCTTTCTTCAGTGGCACTCTGTATAGCACCAGGAAATGGTCTCAGCAATGATCAGTTAATGGTGATTTGCTGGCATGGTTAGACTCATCCTTCTATTTCACTGTAATGATCTTTCCATTCTGTTACAGTATACTCATTTCCACCAGATTTCATCAATCTCTCTAACTGCTGTGACCTCTCAACCCTGGACAAGGCTGGGGTCTTGAACACCTGTCTACTTTGTCGCTGACTACAGAGAACCATAGCACTTGAAGACCCCTCCTGAACGCCCTCCCCTGTTAGCTGATGGTGTAGTTCAATCATTGCAGTTAATAGAGAGATTTTTGTGTCCGCAGGGCTTCATACCACATGAGAACATAAATTCTTAATACAAAATTGATTCACAGAATCAGTCATCAGCAATCAATACATTGGAGGGTAACTCTCCCGCCCTCTCTGTTTCCCTCATTCAGGCTCCCACTCTCTGTGCCCTACAGTAGTGCACTGGTATTATGTTGTAGGAGAAAGGACAACAAAAGGTTGTCTTCAACCAGTGGAAACTTGTTGACATCTCTGTATTGTAAGTTGAGGTTCAGCCAGGGACAAACACACAACACAGACTCGCAGCCAGCTATGACCAGGTGACAAGCAATTTGTCTCCCTAACATTCATATTCAGTTTTGCATCATCACTGCAGTCCATGTGATAAATGCACTGTGGTCAGCGGCGCTGTCGGGCAGTTTCTTCTCGTGAATGGAATTTATAGACTCTCTCATCGCTGTTTATTTGGAATCAAGATTATGTTTGTTATTATGTTTTTTAAATAAAAAGACATGTTTTTATTGTTCATTCCTCATTGAAAAAAAATGTTTTTACAGAAAATTACAATTCTGAGGACTATGGACAGTTCAATCATGTTTTTTTGTTGTTTTTTATTTAATTAATTTCTTCTTAAGAAGTTATCATACAAGACTGGTCCATAAAAGGAAAAAAAAAATTAGGCACTGCACTTACAAATCTTTTTTCCATGAAAGAAAAAGGGAAAAAGAAAAAAGAAATTTTTTTTTTTTTTTTTTAAGTTTTAAAAGCAAAACAATATAAAAACCATCTCAATGCTTTGCAGGTGAGTTTGAACTGACTTCTGAAATCATCAAGTTGGACTCATAAAAGCTGGCTAACTGTCACCCCTGTCAGCACAGTCTGAGAGGTGGACAAGACGTGTCATCTCGACAAAATTTAAAATGTGTTTTGAGGCCCCCTAGCTGAGTGGCTGCCACTCTTTCTCATCGCCAGGCAGATTTAATGCCCAACACTACTCCCGAGTGCAATGGGCCCATCAAGGGGTGTATTCCTCTCCATCTCTCTCTCTGTCTGTGTGAAGGGACCCAGGTGGGGGTATTGTGCAGCTGGACCCTGAATTCCCTCCAAAATATTTCCATAGGTCAGCAGCTTGACCTCTCTGCTTCCTGTTGAAGGGATCTGAATAGGAATTATGTGTTAGTTCACAATAAACTGTGTGTGTCTGCAATATAGTAATGGTACAGAATATTCTCAATTGTAGCTCAATAGCACAAGTTCATAGCTCAAAAGACTGAAATATGTGAAACCTATTCATTATGTGTGATTCAGAAGGGATTTAATTACAGAATTGATCATTAATTCAAATGGATATACAGGTAGATTTGACAAGAAAGGCTCTTCTCTTTGAAGGAGCTCTCCAGGAATCTGAGCAGCAACAGATATTCTGTGGGAGAACTCCGTTACTCAACTCTAACGAGCACAAACTGTAAATGAATATTACAGTCAAAAGCTGCAGCTGCTAACAAATTGGGCCTGACAGTATATGCTAGGGGTGTCACAATTTAAATCCTGAACTGAAAATCGATCAAAATGAGAAGCAGGATCTGAAAAAACGAACAAAAACTATAGCCTTAGTGTTGTACATTACAGAAAAATATGGCAGAGATATCACACATGAAATAATTCAGTTTAAAGAATAATTTTAGAATGCTAATGACAACTGTCAGGGCATAAAACCAATAATCTTGATAGTCTAGCAATGGCATAGGTTTCTGTGCCGAAAATAGAGTTAAAATATTTTTTTAAATTTAAACTTGACCTTAAAATCAAAAGCGTAAAAAAATTGTTGAAGAATCTTGACACTGCTAGTACATGCAGAGCAGTCAGCGAGTGCCAAGTAAAAAAAGGCCACTGTGAGCCTCTGTTTGTGTGTGATCAGCTGGTACCCAAGCCTCTGATGGATAAACGAATGATGGTGAAGCATAAATTAAACAGCTGTTGCATTTAATTTACAATAATCTTCACATTTTCTCACAGTGATTGTCAAATATATTACTCAAATAATTGTTTCAGCACCAATACGGATGGAGCACTGCATTAGTTCATGCAGAGAACTGAAGTCACGCATTCTTAAAATTTTTTAGCTGTATATTTGGTTTCGAGGCTGTTGAACTTGTTGCCTTGGTACAATATTGTGCACCTCATTACTGGAGCTGTAGTCTATAACGTTGTGTATGCTGTCATCCTCTCCTGCACTAAGAGATGTTTTATATTGCAGGAAAGATCATGAAGTTGTTGTGCCTGCTGTTTATTTAAAGCCAATGCAAAACTTGAATAGAGAATGTGCCAGCTAACGAAGTGTTTTAGCAGTGGGCTTATGCTGTTGATTTAGGAACAAGGCAATACAAGCATGATTTGAAATACATCACTGCCAGTTTACTGGCTCTGAGTATTGGAAATTGGCAGTTCTGTCAATCTGGACAGGAGCTACCCGGCAGTCAATCAACATTTTTCAATAGCAGAATATGTATACACATACACACATCTCTCTCGAACCGGTGTGGTAAAAACAGAAACATTTCCAACATTTTGTTACCCGTATGAAAAGAGATCCCATTTTGTGGAAGACAGCAAAAGAGTCCAGTGGAAAAAGAATATCATTATGGAAACTCCTGGCTTCAGTCTGAGTGCATTTCTCTCCTGCTGTTATTTCTGCGTAGTCATATTTTGAACTGGCTATGAGGGGGTAGATTTCATATTGACTGGCTTATTATGCTCATTGAATTTGCAGTGATCAAAAGTGCTACTGAAATGGAAGGATGAGCTGAAGGCTTGGGTGGCTGTATGGATGTAGGGCTGGCAGCTCCAATAAAGCCTGAGGGGCCTCAAGTCTACCTGGAAGTGTCTGGGAGATGATGTGATTGTTGCTGATGATATGGGGTAATGGATGTGTATAGTTTTCAATCTACTGGCAGTCTCTGCTACTCCTCTGCCTGTAGCCGGGGATCTCATTCTGTAAACACCTCCAGAAAGTTAGTCTGAGAGACTGTCGCACACCATCCATCTGACTAAATAGCGCTCCCACAATGCTTTGGGTGTGTGTTTTCTTAATGAGCGCTTCTTTTGCTGATCCCAGACCACCTTTTGGCATTTCTGCCAGAGTTACTTTGTGTTTGATAATAAATAACCTCAGTGGAGTTACTTTATATTCTTACAGCAAACAAGCCTCCAGACTGTATACAGCTGATGATCGATTGGCCAACAGTCTGGTAGTTTGCAAATATACAGTATTCAAATGAATGAGACTGTGCAACAGCCTGAAGCTGAACTGAGGTAATGATTTATGTGTAGTGTCACATCGGCTTCAGATAAGTACAGCCCATTTCTCACCTTTCTATAACTTTACCCATTATGGTTCTTTTTCTCTTGATGCACCAGTTAATGATTGGTACAGTGTACATTTACTCTCTTATGCATCTGTATGGAGTGTTGTATGGTTATCCAATTACAATGTATAAATAACTTAAAAATGCAGATAATTAAAATTACTTTGACAGTTTGACAGTAAGTTATCTGCACTCTGATCTTACACTGCACAATACAAGGAAAACTCGGATAATGACGATAATCTGCTAGACCTCCACCAAGGCCATGCCCCATTTCGCAATGTTTGGGAAAGTAAAATCCACTCCAAAACTGACTGGAATGCTTAAGTTTGTTGAAAATTGAGCCAGTATTTTTTTTTCCGTAATCCTGCTGACAAACAAACAAACTGAATCGAAAACATAACCTCCTTAGCAGAAGCAGAAAAGTCAAGCTTAATGTAAAGTTACACTTCCCTTCACGTTAATTATCTGATATCTTGAAGTGTTGTTTCCTATGTTATGTTCAGATAGCAGTTCAACAAGATGCTTCTCAAGACATTAATACTATCAACATTGACATTTTCAACTGAGAAACCATCAGCTAAATTGACAAATGTCAACAGCAAATTCGATCAACTTTAGCAAATAAAAATGAATAAATCTTACTGGGTGAATTTGGATGCCGTCTCTTTCAGTCTGTCAAGCTCTGATGTTATCTGAGCACCCAAAGAGTAGACTGAGTCAGATATCTTTATCTTTGATAGTGTTATATGTTCCTTTGTTATCAGTAGTTTTGCATTGCTGTCATACCTGGACAACCACTTTCGAAAGTCCAATTATTTTTGAGAATTATTAATGATAAAAGCTAAGTACTGCCTCTAATGTAGTGATATATTATTCACACCTGTGGCTGTGCTAAACTGTGCAGGTCATTTTAGTAGAGCTACACAGCTCCTTTGAGGGTGGTGATGGTGGCAGCTTGGCTCTGCTTCTGAGGGGCTACATAATCACAGGCTGGTGAATTTATTCCCAGACTGTGCTGCTGCACTCACCACTTGTCCTTATTGCACAGTCCAGTGACTAATGTCAGCTTCGTTTGTTTCAAATGCTCCTAAAACTTTCAATTTCACCTTTACATCCACTGCATTTTTCATACAATTCTGTTGTCACAATAATCAGTTGATAGTGGCTTTTGAAATGCTGAACTCAAATGGACAACTGCATAATAATGTTATTTACCAGTAACATTTAGAAAATTAAAAACTATTATTGGATCTTGTCCTGTAGTCACGTCACAGTCATGAAAGGTTAATTTATTTAGTTTAATTAAGTCATTATACTCATTGCCATAACTGCAATCTGTGATAGCTTTATGATTACAAAATGTATTCTGTAAAATGTGACAGTATGTCACTGTCATTTTAATAGCATCATTATGCCAGCATCTTGCGGGATTTCGTGATAAACAAGTGAATAATTATAAACTAGTATCGCAACACTGCCAGGAAACAAAAATGTCGTTCTGGAGAACACAGCTGAGTGTGTAATTGAGATTTTATAATGTTCGAGATGTGAGCGAGACACAGAAAAGAGGAGAAGAGTGAGCTGAGAGCTGGGACTGTTGAAACCTGTTATTTAATTGAGTGTGTGATATAGAGTGTACAGTGCTGTTGGTCTGAAGAGCTGGTGACCTTCACCAGTGAGATCAGTCATCAGGTAAAACTCCTCAGCTGAAATGGGGATAGGAGCTCTGTCCATATCGCTTCATGTACCATTCCCCTACACGCCACTAATGGAGACTGGAGTAGCAATAAATTGATTCTTCTCATTACAGTTTCATAATGCACTTCAATTGTAGCGCAGCCTGTGCATTGTGATTGTAAACAAACATTGTTCATGCTGTAATGGCTTATAGTGGCGTACAAATTATTTCTCCTAATGTCGGCATCACATATCTGCTCTGGTTGCAATGAATCCCCAACACTGATGCCACTTCTGCTTTGTTTTCTTGCAATTTTATCCTGTAGGCGTGGTCACATTTTTTACTTGCGTATAACTTGTTAAACCTTGTTGTTCACAAACACAGACGATGAATAGAAATGTAATATGGTGATTTCTTGCACACTTCAAAGCCATAAGAAAAAACATTTAAAACACCATGCTAATATCATGCACCTTTACCATTATGGTATAATCAATCATACTAATCCTATTACCCCATTATTTAGCATCATGGTCCCTGTGTGTAATTCCAGACTCATGCTACCTGTTGAAAGATGTTTTCCAGTTGAAGGATGTGTGGTGTACGGTAAAGAGATATTTTGGTCTTTTTCTATTTTCTTCCCTGCTGAGCTTGGAGACTTTAACTGATTTTTTAACGACTGTAAATGTTAGAAAAACAAAACAATGAATCTGATCATAACCCCAGAATAGTTAGAGGCTGCACCATATGGTAAAAAATCGGGGAGATCTCAAATCGTTGACTATTTGACAATCGAATCAGGATTAAATCTCACTATTGAATCATCACAGTGGCAGAATATGTGGTTATGAAACAAAGGATCATTCTATTCAGGCTATATTGGGGTGCTGAATGTATGATTTCACATGGAATTGCTTTGTTTCTCACAGTATATTATAATTTGTATTCTATTTTGGTATCATAAATCTATGACTGCACGTATAACGGTAAAAACAATTGAGTGTGGATCGCTGGACACTTCAACCCTCAGCGTTCGCCATCTCTGCTCTGGAAGGGGCGGGACACCTGTCATCACGTGACCGAAGCTCCATACTGAGGTTAATCACACACACAAACACAAGCACCAGCTGTGGCACGTGTGTCCATCCCGTACTGATATTAATACCATATTCTTTTTGATGTTTTTGACCATTTTTCAGGATTGTGATCCCATCAATAAAGTTTTATTATTGCCAGTTGGAAAAAAGTTTAGTGTGACGTGGGGTGGGGAGTGGGAGACAAGGGATTGATGAGTGCGGAGACAAAGAAAAGCTGAGCACACAGTAGCAGTTTGGGCGGGTTTCAGTGATGGAGGAAAACCACCGGCTGGAGCTACACCGTCACCAGAATACCATATAAGCATGACACTGTTGCTTTTTTTAGCGCCTGCTTTCCAGTTTGCAATGCTCTATTAGACAAAATGTCCATCTGCCAATATATTCAGAATGCACTATGGAGGTTGTTAACATGCCCTTGGCAAAAAGGGTTTAGCTCTGTGGGGCAAGCATCTCCATAAATCGCAGTAGAGGCAGTTTTATTACAGGTTGTAAATAGAAGCTCCTGCCATATTTTATGACAGCCATCACTAACTCATTCTGATTCTTATTACCTCTCTGTTCTTTGACTTGCGGGACCATTCACAGACGCATTCTGTGCCCAAGTTTATGCGTTATAAAGGATTGATTGTAAAGGAATTTATTCCTGATGTAATTGCACCTTCAGCTAGCGCCACACTTTTGACTTCAATTGCTGTTTTCATGTACATTATAACAAGCCCAGCCTGTTTCTGAATGGTTCCATATTAAATTTACATATGGATGCCTGTACCAGCTATTTGATTGAAGAGCTGTTTATTACAGCATTATATGGAGCTGCAGAACACAATACATTTCTGATTAGTTTACAAAATGAGATAATCTACACTGAGTCTGAAGGGAACACCTACATTTCCCTTTTACAAATACAGCTGAATTCTAACTGATTTATTAGGAAAATTTATACCTGTTCATTGTATAGAGATAATTGTTTGTGTAATTTTGTAATTAAGAATTGTCATGACCTTTAATCAAAATCAAACTGCAGTACATTTGTTAATCGTGACTACTTTACAAGCCGTTAGGATTTCCAGTTTTCACAGTGATCAGTCACCAGACGGACAAGCCAGGCACATATGTACATCCTGTAGCAATCATATTTACTAATCATTTTCCACGAGCGCTGCCCTTTTCTAGCCAGGCTTGTTTACTTATTTGAATTGGCTGACAGAGCTGTAATCTGCTTATGATCTTTAGCATTTGGTTGCCAGGAGCCATACTGGGAGTAGTGCTCATTTCAAGTATGTTGCTTTGTCGCACATAATCTGTTTGTTTGTGTCTTTATTCTCATTTCCACTCAGAATGTACAGACTGGCATGGATGTCCTAGCTTAGACGTGTTTGCTTTGCCAATACTGGTAAAAATTCAGGGAAAATAAGGCATTCAGCTGCTAACAAAAAAAAGATTCCACCGCTGATTATTTGGTGGAAACTTGCTGCGCTCTGATTCTGGTAAATTATAATTAGAATGTTAATCATTACCCAGAGGTTAGCATTGCAGGAGAAATGATCATTTCACTGCAGCACAACAGACATTTCAAGAGAGACAAACAACCAAATCTATTCCGTTATAGACTTTCAAACTACACCCTTGTCCTGTGCTGGGACACACATGGGCGGAGTGAATGGGGATGGATGGTTGGATTAGGAATGCCGGGAGCGAGTAGATTATCCAGTATCTGGGCAGGCAGATGCGCAGCGGAGAAAACGACTACACAAAGAGCCAGATCTCCATCAGGGGATCAATTCATGGTGCTCGCTCTGTCACTTCCTGTGAAAAAGCAAATTTCATGGTCTGTTTTCAAGAGGCCGGCGTCGAAAAAACATCAAGAAGACATTTTCTCTCCCTCTGTCTCTCCTCTTTCTGCTCATTTCTTTTTCTCCTCGACTCCTTAGCTCTTCCCACTCCACACTCACTTACTCTCCATTTCTGGGTTCAGATGTAAGATGTGAAATGGGCTCTGTCTTCTTTCACACACATGCACAGCTACACTTAAGAGACACATGAACGCACGCATGCTGTAACCTATATTTGCTGAGTATGGTGAATGCCTATGTGTAAATTTTTTAAGAGGTTTAGCCAGCGAGAGCTGGAATGAGCGTTGCTGTTGGCTGAGTTTCTCAGCCCGGGGCCCCTTGCCTCGCTCCCCCATTTTGCCCAGTAGAGCTTCATCCTTATCGCTGTCCTGCACCCCATCACTGCTGAGGCTGGGCTCCTCTCCTGCTTGACCACATTTATCCAGGGGCCTCTTGTCTGGGGGTGATAAGCTGTCAGACTTACCAGTATGGATGTAGGGGTTCCAATACCCCCTCTACTTCACTCCACCCTACTCCGCTGTACTCCTTCCACAGCAGTGGTGACTGATTTTGTGACAAAACCCTACTCAATAATACTTCTGTGCTTCTTTTTTTTAAACATCTGCCCTGACTATCACACACTGCACAGGTTCCCCTCTTATCCTTCTTATTCCCTCTCCTTCTTCCCCCTTCTGTTTTTGGTACTGAATTAAAGAGGCAGAAAGTATTTTGAAGCAAAAACAACTTTGAATGGTTAGTGTAATAGGCTCAAAGGGACCTTAGACAAAGACACTGAATGCTAATTCCAGCTACACTTCACCAGATTTATGTCTGTGTGAACTAATTTTACACAAGAGGCAGCAGACATCAAAGTCTGTCCCTTTCTATCCACTGATGACACACGCTCAAGTTTGTTTTTGGAACATCTGTGCTGTTTTTCTGTTTCTGAACTTCGTATTCAGAACTTTCTCCACATAATTATTAGTATACCTGCTGCAGAGTCATTTGTTGTTGTGTCACTTAGCTGCTTATGAAAGGGAGTCTGATGCACACTAGCTTTTTATTTAGTCGCTGTTTGCTAAAAGTACAATAACGCTTGTGACTTTTTGATGTCACAGTGGGATGAATTTAGTGCTCAGCGTGGGAATAAGACTTTTACCTTGTAAGGAGTAAATGAATTCTGTGCAGTGGCTCAAACAACATACTACTGCCATTATAGCAACAATTGTGGTTTTCAAGGTCCTTGCTCTACACCCATGGCTAATGAAGGAGCACAGCCATGTGACATAGACTGTAACAAGCTGTCACTGTAGACCACTTACTATTTAGCACAGGCTGTACCACATGCTCCATGTATTTTCTAAGCTATTTGGTGCTTAGCCTTGCCAGCATCATTTAAATTTGGAGCCCAAGGTATCACGCCAGGCTCTTTATATGCAAAAAGAATAATCTCTGAGTATTACTGTTTAACACAAAAAGCTCCAGGCTACTGATGAAAAACTCCTACTTAGAGGTGTAGACATGCAGAAAGATATATTGTAGCATTAGGTTTTGAATTTACCTGTTCTCGTGCAGATTTACTTTGTAATTTTATAACTCAATTAACAGGAGACTGTCATATTTAGAATTATGTACTTTTTCTGTAATAGCCAGGAGAGAAGCTAACACTGCACTTGTTTATCTGTCATCGGAAATGTCTATTGCCAACAGATGCTCCTGCTGGTGTCTTAGAGAAAATACACATCTTATTCCTCATGTGCAGAAAGCTTAATTATAGTTCCTGGTGTCGTTGCAGGTTGTTATGAAGGGAAAGTGAGATAGCGTGAAGGAAGAAGAGAATGGCGGTGGGGAGGGGGGATGCAGGTAGGAAATGAGCGAAGATTATGTGAGGTTTCAAGATATTAATTTGCACTGTGTATAAAAAATTATGGACTTGATCATGGGTTTCCTCAGAAGCTGTAATTAGGACATTAAAGCCATGGTGTGTGCACGAGACAGCCTGTTCATACTCTCCGCATGTGAAGTACCTGTTTTATGAACTTGGGAGCATAACGACCTTGGAGCTTAGTCAGAGAAATGTGGCTGCTATCTTGATAAACCGTGCACCTCGCATCCAAAAAACAGCCTTTTTAAAGTCATGGCTACAGACAGCATAGCTTTTTTCTCTGTGGAGCTGATTAGTAGATTTATCCATTAGTCGATCAACAGTTCCGATATTCTTTGATGCCAGCGGCTCAAATGTGCAGATGTGCTGATTCTATATATAAAATAATGGGACATTTAACATCCTCATGTTTTGGACTTTTTAAATTTAGATGACACTTTGAGCAATTGGGAAATGGAGTTTTCACTTTTTTTTTTTTTTTTTTTTTTAACTTTTTATTGACCAATTTATAAATGGCAGATTGATAATAATAAACATAACCTTTATTATTTTTTGGGGACATTTTACATCTTTTTTTGTTAATTTTGTGTCTTTTTTTGCAAATTTTTGTCTTTATAATTTTGTGTCTTTGGGTAATTTTGTGTCTTTTTGGGTAATTTTGTGTCTTGTTTTGAACATTTTGTGTTTTTTTTTGTCTGTAATTTTGTGCCTTTGGTGATTTTATGTATTTTTGGTAATTTTATGCCTTTTTAAGGTAATTTTGTTTATTTTTTGGGTAATTTTATGTGAATGGCTAGTGGAGTAGCATACTTTCATTAGCATTAAAACTAATTTTATTTCACATTATAAACTTACTCTAAATGCATATTTGTACAAAACATAATATTGTATTACTTTTCAAATGTAGAAGTTTCAAACACATTTCTCCACAATGATTAAGTTTGACTTTGTCTGCACTGGTTCAGGGATACTTAGTGCACTTTCTTTTTTACCATGAGCTGTCACAGCAGTGGGGGATGGGTCAAGAGGCGAGAACCCTACAATTTCCCCACCAGAGTGCTCCTTTCTGATCTCCTACTCTCTTTTCCTGCCCTCTCTTTCTCCTTCTCTCCACGCTCCATTGCCCCCAGCCAAGCCTAGCCCCCCACTTTAGCATCAAGGGTGATGCAACCTCCATGCAAATGTTTTCTGATAAAGAGCATCTCTACGAAGATGGACCTTGTCTTTCCTCTGCCCCCTATGCTCACCTGTAATTCTTACTTTGCTGTTTGTTGGTTTACACTGCCAGACAGCCTCAGTCAAACACACCCCTGAAGAATTCTTTCTCGAGTGCAGATGGTGGATTGTGCTACCATCTCTCGTCTCCTCCACGATGTGAAGCCCCAAGAAAAAGACAGAGTGCAGAGGAATGAATTCCCTCTGAAACCCAGAGTGAGGAGGGCAGGAAATAATTCAGCAGCAGCTCCAGCAGCAGCATCGGCATCAACAGCGGTGGCAGCAGTGAGCGTGAGAGAGACGGAGAGAGAGGGAGTGTGTGTGAGTGTGTGTGTCTGTGGGAGCCTGAGTGAGAGCGAGTTCCTATGCACTGTGCCGAGCGTAGTTGAGCTGTGCCGTCGCGTGGCAAGCTGTGTGTTCCCGTTTGGTTCCCGTGCGCTCTGGTGAGGCAGAGCTTACAGAAGGAGAGAGATGTGGCTTCACTCGGAGCTCCAGCATCAGTGAAGACCAGCACCCAGCCGGGGCATCACAGAGCAGCATGGTAGGACTAAAGACCCACTGCTGACACCAGCGTGACTGATGATGACAGCCCACGCGTGGGTTACCATGCGCCACAGCCGCGCCGCTCTAGGAGGAAACACAGCCATGTGAAAGTGACTCGGCTGCCAGCAACTCTTGGACATGTTTTCCAGGGCAAAGTCTGGATTTCTTTCTGTGTTTGAACTTGTTTTTTTTCTCTTGGTGCTGTCTGGCTGTCCCGAACTCACCTATCAGGCAAGGACTAAAGGCAGATGGAACAAGGGGGGTAAGTGATGATGGGCAATCATGATCTACCTTTGTAGTGTTTATTCATTTGTAAATCTGGGCTTCAGATGTTGAGCTATACTGTATCAGTTTGCGTTTAAGTAATTTTCAGGTGCTCTTGGGTGGGACAGTGTTAAAATGTCAGATGAAACAGACTGACCTTGCCTTGAAACACTTTGGGATTCTGATGTTTTGTACCACCATTAGACGTTTATGAAAGTCTGGACATCATGCTCTTCTTCTGATATACTTTTGTATTTACAATAATAACTCACTGTGGCAGCTGTGATCAAAGAAGGTTGACCACTTATGTCCGCTGAATGGTTTTGTCTAACTTTTCATGGGTAGGCAATGCATACGATGACAATAAACACCCAAGTTTTTAGGGTTTCCACCTCACTTTTACTGTTCTGCTGCTATCTTTTAATGCTGAAACCCATCCACCCTTCCTTCTCTGTGTGGCGGAGTACGTTGGGTGAGATCATGTTTATATCTGTGCACCCTGGAATGCGCGGTTGCCAGGACATGCCAGCAGTCTCAGAACTGTGATATTTGGTTTAAAGACTTAGATCACCAGTCTTGAGGAGAGGTGTTAATAATTCATCTCAGCCCCTCCATGGGAGCGGTCCTCTCGCCTCTCTTGTAGCATTTAATCCCCTTTGTCGGATTAAAGGAACCTCTAATCTTAGTGCTAGTTCTCAGTGAGAAGGCTGAGAGATGCTCCCTGCAGCCTATCGGCATTGCAAGCACTCGAGGCTCACGCTCAGTGGGACGTGTGTCTTCAAAGAGGCAGTGTCATCACCGTGATCTATTTAATGATTCCTTGTCACTTTGCTATTGCTCTTGTTCTGCTTCACTCCTTCTCTACTTTACATTTCTTCAAATGCATCTCTTTTACCGTGTCCGTGCACTTCTCACCGACATGCATCATTACCACTCAGAAGTTCTAACTTAATGACTTGGGCCATGCTTTCAGATTGATGTTACACTCTCAACTATTGGATAATTAAAGAATTTCTCTTTTGATGTCCGTTTCTTCTCTCGCTTTTTTGCGTTCATATGCGTATACAGTGAATGTATGGAGTAGCTTGTGGCAATTCACTTTAAATTCAATTCATTTTTCAGCTTTTTTATCTGTCAGTGTAACAACAACCTCAATCATAGAAGAAAATGTGAACGAAAAATAAAGTTTCATTCTGTCAGAGTTTTCAAAAATAAGATGCATTTGAAGCCTGATTTTTTGAATCACCTGAAATGATGGATAAAATGTGTTCAAGGTTGGAATTTTCTGTGTTTGGTGCAAATATGAATCAGCAATCTGTAAACCAAGGGTAAAAGCAGATATAATATGAAATCCCAGCTATCACTGGCCTCTGTTGAAATGGAGGGCAGTGACCTCCCTCGGTGTAATTAGGCCATAGACTCCATCCCTCTCTGTGCACAGTTGAACAAATCATTCCACAGCCATACTCTGAATTGTAACCTTGCTTGTTTAATTATGGTGTTGCGACACATTTCAGAGAGACCAATATTTTCCATAATCAAGATAAGATCTGTGCAGGGTTGACGAGCGTTTATGGATGTCCTGTCATTGCTTATAGAAGATATTGGGTAGGAATAGCTATTTAAAATGTCATTTGTGTGCCAGCATTGTGTCATTGGATTTCTCTCACCAGTGATAATTTTCCTTGACTGTAAATTGCCATTATCACATTTAACGTTGTGATTTTCACACTTGTCATTTGCCGCTGCACAGTGTTAGCTAAATTATCAATATTTTCCCTGCTGTTATATAGGTAAAAACACTCTGGAGGTTTACACACAGAATGCACAGCTGTGAACGATCTTGTTCACTCATTACAAATTACATAGATGAGCTTTATATTAAACAGCGTGTACGAGACTATTGTTCTTAAAGACCACTAAAACCTGGCCGTGTGACACATTTTTGACTTTGTTTTATGAACCTACAATAATTAACTTTTTTCAAACTTTACAATATGAGATAGACCATCTAGAAGTTAAATTATGAGCATTATGCATTAGATTTAATGCCAAAAATAAAATAATACACCCAAACAGCACGACTCTAACATTAACTTGAACCATGCATTGAATTGATCATCCACCCAAAACCTATCTTTTGAATGTCAAACACTCAACCTGTGTAGGCTTGAAAGGTCGCAGTTAAAAGTTTGTATTTTTGCTATCTCCTTCAAAGAGCAGCAGGTCTGGTCATCTTGAATTTATTTCACTCACTACAGACTCCAGTGGTGACAGCTCGACCTGGTGAAAAAACATTCAAAATGTCCAAAGAAATGTGTCAAACCTCTTCTGCAATCTAAATAGATTGATTCCTGTGTTGTGCTGTCACTGTCCTCGAAGCTTCAAAGCTATAAACTTTTACAGCTGCTGCAGCTGTCAAGCCTCCAGGGCTGTTTGATACTCACAAGATTTTGGGTTGAGCATGACTTCAATGGTGGATGAGAAAGCCAGTATAAAAATACTGAAGGGCAACAGGCCAAAATGATGAAATTTGTACAAATATGCATATCGAGGATGACAATATTTATTAAAGATACTGGTGATTATGTAACTTTGCTTTTGAGATTGATAAATGTTAGACAACAAGTTTGTCATTGGTGTGCAGAATTTTTGGTCCATTATATGAAGTTAAAGAATTTAGCAATAATTTGATCCGGGGAAAACATTGACTTTATCAATTAATTAGAATTTATGGATCTATCTAAGGGCAGTGTGGCTGATAGATTGGAGCGAAAACCAGCAACCACACTGACACAAACCCTTTCATGGATCAGTATGACACCCCTGGTAGAGGTCTATGTTTAACCCTCTGGAGTCTCCCAAAGAGCAAAATCATGACTTCTTCATCACATCCAGACTAGAAAACAAAGAGCGTGGAGTCCTACTGTAAATTTACCTCTAAAGTTTCTGTAAACTCCATGAGGCCAGTTTCAGTTTGATGATGACATACCAATTATAACTGGAGACAAGGTCAAATATATTTAGTATAAAATGATAGAACTGGATGTAACCCTCTTATATGTTATATTTGCAACGTTTGTTCACATTTGGAACGAGCATGATAGGGTTTTGAAAGTAAAAAAAAAAGATTCAAAATCACACTTTATGTTGGACACAAAATGACCAAAAAAGACACAAAATGACTTACAAAGACACAAAAAGACATGAAAAGGATTCAAAAATCTGCTGTAATGTTTGTCTAACATCAGACCTTCAGAGAAACATGGGGTTCAAGCTATAGCCATCACATGCATCTAAATGGTCAAACCAGCTGCCACGATAAAAAATTAGGTGTTCAAACAAAGTATACACAAAATATTTGTGAAAATTAAATTATTATATTTTATTTCACAGGTATTAAAATCACACGTTCATTTTTTGTCTTTTGTTATTTATTTTTTATTCTTGGCTGATATCCATTTTACGTATGGTCATACCTTCCTGACAGGGATATATACGGTATTAATATGTGTTGGTTCTCTCTCTGCTGTGCTCTAGCTGCCAGCTGATCAGCTGTCCGCTGCAAAATAGAATTACAAAAAATCACCCAAAAATAGCTTGGTCCATTCTCCCAAACAGGGGAAGAGGCATTTTGCTTTCTTAATAGTCCTGAATGTTGCCATCTCTTTCAGCTCAGCTGCCTGTTACATCTCAAGAGACTGACGGTGCATGCAATGCACGACACATCAAAATATACAGCAACTATCCGTTTGATACATAGACAGAGATAGAGCAACATCTGAAAACATCTAGAAAGCCTGGTATACTATAATACTGTAAAGCCCAGGGAAAAAAAACAAAAACTTATTTGAATGATTTCTTTGTCTTTTTGTCATTGGTTTTAAGAAAAGTATTTTGATATAAATTATACATCAGGTGTGGCATGCTAAGATGTAAGAACAAACTATCCAAACACATGTTAAAAAAACGAACATTTTATAAGATCATAAAGATAAGTTTGTTATGTATTTATCATTTATGTGACCAAACTGTGCTTCACTTTGACTTTGAGCCATCCTTGCACAGCCTGATGGTACGCTGACTGTGGGTAGTCAGTGGATTAACACCAGGTGTACCAGCTGTGGTATGGTGAAGGTTGCAACAGAACATTATTTATTGTCATCCCATCTCTGGAGAGTGGAGCACTAGTTCTGAGCCTTGTGATCCAGATGCAACCCACTTACTTTACTTTCTATGCACGATATTTGACCTCACCCAGAATCCAGAAAATGACTGTTCTTTTATATTCTCATACCACCCTGCAGAGAGAGCCTCCATAACTAATATCACACAGGCACCCAGATCACGGGCAGCAGAGATTGAAGTGAGCCTGGCAATAGGGGGGAAATCCAATTGGATGTATTACGATCTCACCAAACTACAATAAATGGTAATGTGAAGACAGTACCAGGTGGAGAGAAGCCTGGCTGTGCTCGCAGAGCTCCGAAGACAAACGATATGTGGGCTGGCCCAGGTTTAGAAACAGGGTCATTTTTCGTAATGTTCTCAACAACTGATTTACTAAACAGGGGCCTGCTGAGGCAGTCAGTGAAAGAGTAATGGTTAAAAGAAGTGACCAACACCTATTACAGAAATACTGCTCACCCTCCTCTATCTCCCACAGCTGAGTGTATCTGACCGTCTGGGATGGGAGTGAGAGAGTATCAGATTTATAGACCAGGAGAGGAGAGCCGGAATTAATATTACCACTTCCTTCTCACACAGGAATAGTGTAGCCTACTACAGATCAACAACCCAAATTGCTTACTTCATCACTGCGTTTGCACATACTCCATAACTGTGCAATTAGTGAGTGCTATTCAGGGCTGCTCTGACCTCGAGAAACAATAAAGCAAACATTAACTTTACAACATTTATTCAGGTTGTCTCTATTCTAATTGAATCTACAGCTCTTATTCTAATTGATTTAAATAATTAAAATCACTATTTAATGATCAACTTGATTGAAATAGTGACGCTTAATTTTGAGAGACTTTTATTGTTAAAGGATTATTCTTTTAATTTGTACTCTACAAAGTAAACACTGAAAACAAGTCAAACATGACAAGAATTATAAGCATCCAGGTGATCCTACATGTTTTAAACCAACCCTTACCCAAAGTCGTGTAATGCTTGCTCGTGCTTATTGCCAGCCTGGTCTAAGAAACTTGTCAACGAAGTTTCAGTGGAAACATTTTGTCACAGATTATGTTTGTTGTTGACGTATGACAACATGATCTCCAACCGTAACACCATGGATTGTTTGTCAATACCACCCATAATGACAAATATGAGCATTCTATAGTTCGCAGTACAGAGCAGAAGCGGAGTGTTCAAAAAATTTACATATTCATTATACATGCATGTACGGTTCACAGTCTAGGTTTAGGGCAAAAAACTTCCTGGTTCGGCGTCATAAAAGACAGTTAAAAAGTGAATTAATGTACGTAAATGCCGGAAATATTTCGAGGGTGACGTGACTACCAGAAGTGACATAGTTACGTAAAAACATGATGCACATAATGTGAGGTGCAGAAGTTCAGTGATGTTTAAATCACATCGTTTATTTTTGTTTTCCCATGGGACACAAAGCCCGTTCTTCTGGCTGAAAGTCCGACGCCTGCTCGACGAGTCCACCACCCCTCCCACCCGCTCCAACTGCAACTTCCTCCATTTTTACTTCCGCTATTTTTACCACACATCGCCCTCATTTACAATTATTATGGCTGCTAGAGGGCAGTAAAGGACAGTCTAAAACATAAATATGGGTTTTATTTTCCTACCTGTACAAACAACCTGTGGTCATTTTTGAGGGGAGGCCAGTCTCTGTATGACAGATACGGTTCTCATCAGAACCCACAAGTCCACGTATGGAGGAAGGCGGAGTGGATGAAACAAACACAGAACCTTCACCCAGGAGACCGCTGTTCGTTACCTGTAACAAATTAACTTATTTTAACCCAAACCATGATCTTTTCTTAACCTAATCAAGTTGTACAGACATGAACAGATGTGGACGTGACAAGGCACCATTGGGATCTTTTATACTCCGTGCAGGTTTCCCCTAGCAGCCACCAGCAGTTCCTCAAAGTTTTCCATTTCCTCCGCCCATTGGCATCCTCGTAGTTAGAAAATATCTGAAGTGCATGGACAGGCTAAAAACTTGCAAAGGGCCGTCTCTGATGCTGTGAAGTCAATTTAGCAGTGCAGACACTCTTGATCCCCATGGATGCATCAAGTATAACTTAACCATTAATGGTCCGTGTTCTCCCCGGTTAGCTAGCAGGATGCATAATCAAGTAGTTTTGTTTCAATTCACAACATTAACCACATGTTTAAAACTGTGACCATAATCAAGGAGAAAATTGGTACTTTTGTTGTATGTGAAGGTCATTTTTAGACGACGGGTTGTTCTTGCCCAGTCAGACTTCTCTGGTGATGTTGCCGCATTTTGAGCTACTTAGATTCAGAACCAAGTTTAAATAAACTGTAATTATTCTTTCAAGATTGCTATTCATAGCTGGTATCTTCACTGCTGTGTATGCATACAGGCAACACATTTCTCTGTCATGTTCTTACCTAATTTGATCAGAGCTTCAGCTGCTTTATTTTAAATGGACTGTTTATATATTTATTTTGTCTGCTAGAGAAAGATTTTTGATGTAGGGCATGTTTTACAAGCCAGTCCTCTATTTATGTAGAATTACTATTAATGGATATCATCCCCAACCCTCCAACATGCCACTCATGCCCTGGCCCTAGCAGGAAGGCAGAACTGGCTGCAGGGATAGAAATATTATAAAAACTAATGGGGGGAAATTAGGCACCAGCCTGACAGAAAAAATTAAATCACTGTCATTACTTTCAATTAATATGTTTTGACTTGTGTCTTGGGGCAGGGGACACAGTGATGACTGTCATAGAGCAAGGGGAAAATCACTCACTATCTGTTCCTGTGACATTTTGCTTACACAATGTGCCTCAGTTTGGCTTCACTGGTGAGAATTGTGAAAACCATTTTCAGCATCCCATGTATGCTAATGTCAAAATGTAGGCTGAATTTTTAGTTCTGCCAACCACATGATTTTTTAGAAACTAAATGTTTACAAGACAGCCAGCAAGTACATCTATAATGAAGCAGACTTTGCTCCCTCATAATTACTCAATCACGACGAGAAAAGGCTAGAAAGGCAGAAAATGTGCCTGCTGTTCCTCGTTCAATCCAATTAGATCATTAAGCTTTATGCCACTGCTAGTTGAGAAGAATGACTTTCTCAAATGTACTTGCCTTAATTTTGTACGCCTACGCCTTGTTAGAAATGAATGTAATGTGTACAAACTAAAGAGTGTGGGCGAGATTACAGATACAGTAACAGGATTGAGTCAACATTAGGTATATGTTGTTGCTACCCAATTTAGTGGGCTGTTATCAAGTCAGATCCAGTGCTGAGGAAATGATTTCTGTGTGACTGTGTTATAGCACTGCTCTGTCTTACTGTAAGGTCTTGTAAAATAAAATCATTATATGCAACATACATCCGTGTAGAGTAAAATAGACGCATGGAAATTTTGAGAATTCTGAGAACATAATTACCATAACATTAACATAATCATTAAGAGGAATATATTATGCTCATTTTCAGGTTCACACTTCTGTTATGTGTTTCTAATAGAACAAGTTCACATGCTCTAATGTTCAAAAGACACATTATGTTTCTTATACTGTCTGTTTGAATATACCTGTATTTCCAAATGTCTTGTTTTAGCGCCCGCCTTTCTAACACCCCCTCCTGAAAAAGCCCAGTCCTTTCTTATTGCAAGACAAATAGGCACACCTTTGCAAAGGTAGTTCTCAGACCATTGCTGGAGGTACTCAGACGGGGCGGTATATTTTAATGAACCTGTATGTGACATACTATGGATTCCAATTCTCATACTACTGTTTAGTGCACAGTCATGGAAAAAAATATTAGGCCACCCTTGTTTTCTTCAATTTCTTGTTAATTTCAATGCCTGGTACAACTAAAGGTACATTTGCTTGGACGAATATAATGATAACAACAAAAATAGCTGAAAATAGTTTAATTTAAGAGCTGAAATCTAGCCATTTTCCATTGTTTTCTTGATAATGATTTTGGTTATTATCAAGAAAACCATGGAAAATGTCTAGATATCAGCTCTTAAATTAAACTCTATGAGCTGTTTTTGTTGTTATCATTATTTTTTCTCCAAACAAATGTACCTTTAGTTATACAAGGCATTGAAATGAACAAGAAATTGATGATAAAGGGTGGTCTAATATTTTTTTCCATGACTCTATGTCAGAAAAACATTTAGGGCATGGTCACAAGTATGCTATTGCAGGCAAGTGGTCATCGCCTGCCAAGGCATGCAGAACATACAATAGAAAGTTGTCAAACTGACGACTTAAAAGCAAACTGATAAATGGGGTTGAGCACACACATGCCGCTATTTGTTAAATAAGTCACATTTTGCACTATGCAAGTTGGCATTCTTTTCTGGCTGTTCTTACTCACAATCCTCTGCACAGCAATAGATATGAGCCAGAGGGTCAAAGTTAAAGGTGCAATGTTACATTTACATTTAGTCATTTAGCACACGCTTTTATCCAAAGCGACTTACAGGAAGCAATGTTATGATGAAGTAGCATGCCCCAACTATATGCATACTGCATGCAACTGTGCATACTTGGTAAGGGCATTGGCAGTATGTACTAAAAAATAAAAGGAAAAGTGTGCGCTTTTGAACACAGTCATGGAAGGAGAGCTCATTTCACAAAAAAATAACTGAGTTGTCTTATTTTCTTCATGTAGGTTGGTGTGCACCTCAGATACTTATGCATTCTTCTTCCAAACAATATATATATTTACAGCACTGGTACTTTTTTTTTACTCATAGTGCTCAATTGAACTGTTAGTGCAAGATGTTAGTTTACTTGATATTAGGCAGTTAGTTGTGGTGCTCCCTGACTCATTCATTATTAATAGAGGACTCGGCCTAAATGTCCCAGTAATCCATAACAGTGTGTCAGTGATTTGGCAACTAAATGGAATTCAACTATCATTTGTTTCATAATTTACACTTTACACTGCTTTTTCCTGCAGTGACATGTCCGAATTTTTCAGTAAAAAAAGGCTTATACATGTTATTAGCTTATCTTCTACTTCTGTCTGAGTTATTCTACAGCAAATTAATCCTGTAACCCTGAATATTGAGCGTTGAATGGCTTTTGTCTTGCATCCCTTTGTATTGATGTTGTTTTCAAGGTCAGTTCAGCAGAAAAACACATCCAAAGTGAGTACAACAATGTTCAATAGGCAATGCAAGGTCTCCTGAGTTCATATATGCTGCAGTTCTTTTTCCACCCACAAAGGGCAGAGTGATGAGAGACAAAAGATCACAGTTAGAAAGTACATGTTGGTTTGGAATTGATTTTCCTGAATGTTTATCTTGTCCTATCCTGAACCTGTTTAACTTCCACGGTCTTCACCAATTCTGAGATAAAGTCTTAAAGCAGCCTAAAGGTAACTGAATGTAGATAACTGTTGTTCATACAACATCAGAGACATCAGAGCCACATAATGTAAAATCATTTCACAACTTAGTCTTCAAATATCGTGTAAATCAGTACTATTGCAGCATGGTCTTTTTAATATGTAGCAGTAATAAATAGTAATGCTGTTTGTGTTTGTTACACACTCATTAAGCTAATGTGAATTTAGCGGTTACCAGTCATAATGATAACAATACTAATGTCATTTTTATATATTTCATATTTCACTATTAAAAGCTAAATAATCTCCATTATACACTAAAATATTTATCTTTATATCAGAAAAAAATTACTTTCTCTTATCTTTTAAATGAGGGATATATCAGGAAGTTAAAAAAAAAGTTAATCTGAATAAAGATTGGTTATTGTGGGCAATTAAAGACTGCAGCAGTGAAATAACTGATTCAGTAAATTGCTAAAATGCCATCACTGGGTATTGCACTTCCTCCTCCTCACTGCCTCAACCCCCAGCCCACTTGCCATACAGCGCAGCTTAATTGCCACATTCCAGTCACACGTCCTCTAATGAAGCTGATTTCTAATTGCATTGGAAATTACACTTTACAATAACAGTGTTTTATGGGTGAATATCGGACTGTAAATATGACAACTTAATGTGATGAATTGAAGTGGGTGCGTTTTACTGCCTAGGACCCTTTCACCCTGTCATTCCCTGACTTGGCTACAACCAAGTTGTGGAGTATCTGCTGGATCACATGTGAAGATGGTCCATGTGTAATAGTGTATGCATGGCTGCTTTACTGTGCTCCATGTCTTTCCCTCTTACTTGTCTCCCTCATTCGCTCACAAGAGATGATGATGGTGGTCATGCTGATAGTCACAGTGGAATACAAGTTTAGCTGTTTGAATGTTTAATTTAAATATGTGTAACGCAGCAAAAGGACAGAGGTAGCCTGCAGAGGAGAGTGTGTAAAGCTTCTTCTCTAAATTGCCATCCAAGGCTTTTTGGGAAATCTTTATTATTTCCTTGGAAATGTCAGCAGCTCTGGATAGAGTAATATCACAGAGTCTCTGCCCAATTGAATTTTTCTACTGTTGCCAGGAAGATGACGCTGTCATGGTCAGAAACGGCAATCCTTCACAAAGCATGTCAGTAGACAGGACTATATCTCAGTAAGCTTTTTTTTTTACCTTATCTGTGACTCCCTGCCTCACTCTTAGTCACTTTCTTTTGATATACCTCCTTACCTCTCTTTGCTCTCTGCAATAAAACTTTAAAGAGATAAGAAGCTTTTTTCTATTTCAGGGTCACCATTAGCCTGAATAATGCATTGACAAGAGAAGAGCAGTTTGAGTTCTATGGAGGATAGAAGCACAGCCTTCAATTAAATTATACATCATTATCACAGCTGGCAAGCCTTGTGCGACGGTACCCTCTCCATCCTCCTCTAAATGTTCCATGTTACTGTCTTGTCCAATATTGTGTGTCAAGCAACAGCCTCTTCCTGTGCCAGCACAGAGCTGGGATGCAGATAAGGCCGTCTGTGCTGGATGGAGGTGCACATTAAAAAACGGGAACAGTCTAACGCAGAAACATGGCTCAAAGGAACAAACTGGTGTTATTCTGACTTCCTGCGTTAACATAGTGTCTTTCTTTCATAGACAATGGCCTCTAGTTTTATGGTGTTTAACTGACATAATCGGTCAATAAAAACCACGCTATGCTTCAGTCAGATGGTAACGCTGTTTGAGTTTTATTCCCTAAAGCATACCATACTTTTAAAAAACAGGAATAACCAACAGTGATAACAGAAAGTCAGAAAATTCACCAGTATGCCTCTTTGAAGTAGCTACAGGCAGTCTGTTAGGTCAGATGTGGGTCTATGGGAAGTAACGGGGCTACATTTTTCTGCATGCCTGTTCAGTAGAAAGTATGTCCAACCAGATGCTGAATGTCATTTTGGACCCCAGGAGATGCAGCAAGAAGCTCTGGCTTCGTGGGAAATATGTCAGTGCAGCATTTATATGAAGCAAGGGATTTTCTCTGCCAGATTAAGGTGTCCACAAAGGCCCCCTTCACATTTTGCATTAGCATGCGTCTTATCCAGATCCCCCCTCTTGCCCTCACTAAGATGTCACCACAATGGCAAATGCTGTGAACAGTTATTTTTAAAAACTGGTCTCCTGGGTTCAGACTAGTACCATTTATGTAGTTGAAGTTATAACTCATACATATACTTAACATAGTGTAATCATTCATGGTCTTTGTTTATCTTTCGAAGCAAGACGGGGTTCATGGTCAGACATATAATGTTCACAACTTTGAGTTTTAGGTAAAGTTTAAGGACGAAAATAGCGTTGGTGAAATGTTTAACAAGTAAATTATCAACACTTATACAACAGTTAGTTCTGACCAAGTAATTTAATTTGGAGGAGGCATTTCATGAGTGCTGATGTGCAGTATAACGTCACTGGGATTTAAAGATTAAAAGATGTATCACTGCACTTTACAGATTACATTGTCTTTCGACCCTTAGATTGTAACACATTTTGAACTGCAAAGAATAATATATTTACAAAAATAATATAGCATCTGAATTGCAATGTTAAGTTATCCTGGACAGTATTTGTTATTCTTTTGGATTATTGCAATAATAATAAACATACATTTGCATAAAGCAAGCATGTCTCATCTCCCGAGTATTAAAAACTTGTAAAATATCCCTTTAATGTACACAAAAATGTGTGATTAATTTGCTATTAATCGTGAGTTAACTATGGACAATCATGTGATTAATCGCTTAAATATTTTAATCAATTGATAGCCCTAATGACACATGATGCCACCAACGGACAGTCAGACTCATTTCAATGATTGCACAATAAATGTAAAGACACCAGTAAATGTAGATGATACCAGGCCTGCTGTATAGTGAAGCCCTAGCTTACACAAAGTAGAAAGCTAATACAAGTGTACAGGAAGATGTTTATGTGTTAGGCAATTATATTCAGCACTTAGGCTGTGGAGTCTTGCCTATAACTGAATCGCAGCCGTGATGATATACTGTACAGCTGCAGCACTACTCGTATAATTGCTAAAAAAAAATCAAATTTTAATGATTAATGCAAGCTCCTCA
The DNA here is from genome assembly GCF_030273125.1 of Centropristis striata. Taxonomy (NCBI): domain Eukaryota; kingdom Metazoa; phylum Chordata; class Actinopteri; order Perciformes; family Serranidae; genus Centropristis; species Centropristis striata. Next base: position 12,966,707 of record NC_081520.1, on the reverse strand, counting down.
TTAGCGGTGCTTTCATGATGATTTTTGTGGTTAGGCTCTGTTAGACTGCAGATGTAAAGATCATACATTGTTTATTGGCATCTGAAGCAATTTGTTTTCAGACTTTGTTTTGCGTCAAACCCACTGGGTCAGCTGCTAACTTAGACATGCACAGTTCAGCAGTGGTACAAACATGTCGACTCCTGGGCCATATCTTTCAATAAAGTGTATTTGTAGCAACTGAATTTAGTAGCAGTAGGGATTTAAACATTTGAAATTAATTGCCTCGCCTTTATGCTTTTGAAATAGTCATCAGCAAAGTAATTGTACTGATGACTAATTATGTTGTCACCCTTTTGCTCATTTCAAAGTAATGAGAATGTTTCCACCCAGACAGTGATGAGAAAATGAATCGGTCGGTGGTGTTGGAAAATGTGTTTTAGGTGATTAAGCTTAAATCTGATGATCAGAGGAGGCTGTCAGTCATTACATTACAAGAAAATTTAAATTGCTGTTCTGCTTATTTCAGGATGGAGAAGGTAGTTTCTCTTATAATGGGCTCTGTAACTTTTCTGTTAAGAAGCAGTGTTAATGTGAAGAAGACATAGTAGAAAAACAGAGGAAGAACTGAAAGCTGGAGTTGAGAAGGACACTCTCAAGTGTGTTATTACCTGCCCTATATTAGTGCTGCATTATTAACATTGTCCTTAGCCCACTAGTTAATTAACCCCGAAGACCTTAATTTACTGAGGAATAATGCATAACAATGGATTAACTTCCTGTTCTCATTACTGAGATTGATTGATTAAAATCACAGCTGCTTTATCGGTCATGTTTAAATATGACCATATTATCAGCAAGTTGCCATTATTGAGTTACCACCAGCAGTGAACTCCAGCAGTAATATTCAGTTTTCCCAAGTATGCCTGTCTCTCATGCTGAAAGAGCAGACACATAAAGTAGTTTTGAAACTATGGACATTAAAGTCATAAAGTTGTGAGTTGTTGTTTTAAATGAGACTTGCTTGTCGTTTCAGCTTTGTTAATACATCAATCTCAGTTTAATGTCTTTGTGCAGCCAGTTTGTTGAACTTCACACAGTATTTATGCAAAGTTTGCTTCCACTATACTCTACATCCACAATGAGTTTCTGCAATGGCAAAAGCTGAAAATTGGGCTAAGGATTTTAAAAGATGTTGCAATTCGTACATCACTTAGAGAAACCACATTTAACAACCTATGTACAAATGCAGACGGAGCTGAGAGAAGTGCAATAGTGGTTTCTGTGGTCAGACTTTATTGGGATGAGAGATGTGGGTTTTAAAACCCCTAAAAGCTGGCTTTTACACTTGTAAAAACACTTGTAAATAAGTGTATTTTGTGTTGTCAAAATGGCAATAGATTAAAACAAGTGAAATAGCTATTGTCAGGTTGGGTGAAATAGAGTCCTTCATTATGTTTGTCACGGTTCAAACCCAGCCGTTTGGGCTTATATTCAGTTGTTACGCCACATAAATTTCAATTACAAAAACAAGGGATTGTATAATAAACACCTGCATGCGAGTGTGACCGTCATATTCTTTGCAAGTGCCGTGCTCCTGTGAGTGGCAGCGTTGCTTTGCAGGTTGTCGTTGCAAAGTCATATTTAGTGCAGCATTATGCCTCTGTGCACTTTTGTGTTGCTGGATTAGAGTGTTTATTGTCCAATTTATCATGCTCAGTTTGCCTGCCATGAAAAAATATCTTCCCATCTCTGAATATGTAATGGCTCTGCTTTGCAAATACAGCAAGAAGAATATTAACAAGTGGTCTCTGCAATCTTCCAGCTGATGCCCCGCGAAGGCTCAAGAGCACGATTTCCTGCAGAGACCAAAATAACTTGTAGAATATTAACCTAAAGGCAATGATCTTAAAACAACCTCGTTCTCAGGATATTGCTTTACCTGACAAGGATCATTTTCTGCTTAAGCCTATAAAATCTATGAAATGAGAAAATGTTGAATCACTGTGCGCTTCCATCTATGGTTTCTTCTGTGTAGTAACTGTTCCATCAGAGGTTTCTCGCCTTTGCTTTCTGTCGTAATTGGTGGCTATGATGCAATGGCAGCATGAAGTGATATAGGGCCATGGATGCTTTGAAAGATGACATGGAAGTCTGCACACTGAGTCTGGATTAAGAGTTTAATGACTGGTAAAATTGTGGCATTTCGTCCAAGGTGACCCCTGTGGAGAGATGATCATGCCAAAGCTAGATGAAAAGTGAAGGTAATCCTTTCTTCCTCATTTCCAGATAGCTGTCACCAGCACAGGCTTTGTCACCAAGGCCCAAGGCATGTAATTACACTTTTATTGGCTTTAGGGAGACTGCATCATTCATTTAAAGAATAATCTCACTTGTGAGCACAAGCCACAGTACAGATAGATCATACCTGCATGAAAGCCTCTTGTTCTGACTTGCTGCGGTTTAATGGACTTTTATGAATCTAGGTTTGATGCATTGTTAATAGTGTGTAGGCTGTTAATACCTGAGTGTTATCCAGAAGTCATCCCTCTCTTCTCTTCAGTTGTGCGTTTTGCGAGCTGAAGAGCAAGGCCATATGAGTGTGACAGCAGCAGCATGCGAGTGTCTGGGTCTACTGCCAACCAGCCTTGACACCATTAGCTCTGGTGACACATTAAGGTTCTGTTTGCCTTGTAATTTGTTTTGTCTGTCAAGTTGATGGATGTCTTGTTTGCCGGCACTTCCTCACACATTGGAAAATGGTGGCTCGAGGACATTGTTAAACGAACTTCAAAAAGAGAAGCAGAAGGCATTTGTTTTCTCCAAACAGGTTTTTTGTGTTAATGGGTGTGTGCAACATTGTCTTGACTCCGTGCCACGCCAGACACTGGATAATTAAAGGTGAAAAGCTAATTTGAGGAGAAAGGCATGGCAGGTCCAAAGGCTTGAATGAGCTAGAAATAGTGATCCTATTGACATTCTTTGGAGCAACTTTCTGAGCTTATATCAGTGTGGAAATCTTTAGTCTGTGGCTGGACACTGCCTGGCCCTCTTCTGTGCAGAAAAACAGTTTGTGCCGAAGTATAATGACTAAAACCACCTTGTTGTCAGTTTCATCTACTCGTTCTTCCTGTAAATGAATGCTGCTACTGCAGTACATTAATTCTACCGCTAAGCAGCCTCCACTAATTCCATTACAAATTCTTTGTTCACTCTATTGATCTCACCTCTGTGACTGAGCAGCACCCCAATATCCATATAACTGCAGTTTAGCACACTTGAGGAAGTGTAGAGGGGCGACAAAGAATGTTTCTCCTCAGATGACAGGTCAGGCAACCGGCAGCACAGGACTGTTGGAAATTGCCATGCCTGACCACTCACCTCCAGTTGTGCAGTGTGGGAAGCCATCAGAGGCCTCTGCCCAGTCCACTCAGCTGTGGAAACGTTACTGCTTCACCACCAGCTCAGCTTAATGAACCACCTCACCATTACCTACATGTAATGCCCTCGAAGGTGTGAGAATAAATAGTACAGTCCCCCGCTGCTGGCTTCAACTGTTAAAGTACTGCCATTTGGTCATTTGGTTGACTTTTATGTAAATGTTTTTTGCAGCTTTTTTCCAGACATGACAGGAGAACGATGTTTGACACTTGGAGCACAAGTGTTAACAGTGTCACTATTTCAGGACAGCGGTAGTTGAATAGAAATGACATCAGTAAGGAAGAGTGTTGTCACTTCTTTCAAAGGCTGCATCAGTGATGGATTTAAAATAAGATTTTTTTGTTGAATATTGAATTAATGACGGGGATGAGTGCAGGGGCAGCTCGCTACTGCTTTTTCAGACTTATGCTCCTTATTTTATATATCCAACACTGCATATTTAACTCCTGTATGCTCAAATGTAGGGTTGAACAATAATTGGATATGATGATTTATCATCTTTCAATGGAATTGTATCATGATGAAATCCTATAGAGAGACATTGTGATACACAATTATGTCGTTTGCATTCATAAGCACTATGTCTGAGCGATGTGATTGACTCTGCATTGTTTCTGTTGCAATGTTGAAAAAACAGCGGCCAAGTTCTGACATGAAGTATGGAGTATACAACAAAAACATGTGGTTATAACATAGATAGTTTGTCTTTTTAATTACCTGAAAACCTGCTATATCATGATATACAGTATATCGTTACCTTGAATTACATGAAATGAGCAGATATGAGCAGATTTTGGCTTTATCATATATCAAGTGTTTTGATGGGTATTCTGGACAGTAATAATAACCAATGTATAGGAAAGGCTGGCTTAAATATGTTTGTAGTTATACAAAGGTTTGTTTTGTTTCTTAACCTCTGTCACCCTGCACTGTGAAGGGAAGGGACTGATCTGACACGAGACAACATAAAATATGTAAAATACTCTGAATAAGCCAAAAGGATGTAATGACTGTTGCAGTATATAAAAGACAAGTAAGATTGGCATTACATTTACATAAGCAGGTGCATGTCTGAAAGGGGCTTTAGTGTGCTGGCATGTCTTAATTTGTGCAAGCAGCCATGATGAATACAAGAAAATAAAGACTCCATCGCTGTCAAAACAATTGGCAATGATGGCAGACGGATTTCTTGCGTGAGATTTTGTCGCCTATTTTGCTCCAAAATGCACAAACTGCAGATGGCAGTGCAGAATACAGTCAGGTGGCCATCTCCAATTCCTACTATTATTGAAGGAGCTAGGGAGCAGTGTGTGGAGGGGTATCAGGTGTCACTATATTGTTTTGTTCTGTCAGCTACAGTTGACAGTGTCAGAAAGCAGAGACGATGGAAGAAAGCTTACTCTGCCTCAAAACTTGACTGAAGTAAGTAAGCCCTGTGTGTCATTGCTCTTGACTCTTTCTCCCTGGTGCTTTCATTTGTTACAACAGACCTTGAAATTTGAGAGAATGTGTGTGAAGAGCAATGTAAAACTGTAACAGACATATCACAGTCTCAAAACCATGGCTTCCTCTCCATTTTTTTTCACATGTGGAGAAGATATTATGTTACAGCTGAATCTTTTCACCACTCTAATCCATGGAGCAGGGGATGAAATCTTATTTAGGGATCAGCACCAGTGCATCACTGCCATGATAGCGACAACATGCAACTCTGCAAGCTCTTTTTAAGAGCATTAGAGCCTAGGAATGAATCAGTCAGCAAAACACCTCTTGGCTCAATTTTTTTCAATTAGAGCAGAAACCGCCAAGATGCTTCAGTCCTAGAGTGTGCTGCTGAATTGGTCATGTCTTAATCTTTCCTTTCATTCACACTGCCAACCATACCATACCAGCCATTAAATAGCTCTATATGTTAAATATGGACGCACACTTGCATTGCCATAGCAAAATATTTGAGACACAGAGCCTTGGATTATTCAAATACAAAAGCTTAGTGAATGAGCTTTGCTTTTGTATGTGTTTGTTTCTTTTTCTGTCCTTTTGAATCTGAAGCCAAGCTTGTCTCAGTAGGATATGCAAATTTAGAAGAAGAATGGCTGTCTGGCTCCCTGAGAAGCTCTTATCTTTTACTGTAGCTTCAATACTGAATAGAGCAAGATTTTAATGTGCTATAAGGTGCTGTTTGGACAAACTCTTACATTTGTGCGATGGAATAAATGTTTGTTTGCTGTCTGAAGAACATAACTGGACCCTTTGGTAGAGATTAAAGTGTTTGTGTTTCTCTGTTGTGTTGTTGATGGTCTGAATAACTCCGTCTTGTCTATAAATAGCTATTTATTATCCAGTACTCTGTCAACACTCTTATTGTCATCTTATTTTAGGTCCTGACAAGCTAGTCTTAGTTTGAATAACACCTGCTCATACAAAAGAAAGGAGGGCACCTCACATCATATCGTGCAGAATCATTGGAGGCTGAACTTGCTGCTCTGCTACACTTGCATAGCAAATAAGGGTCTCTAAGGAGCCATGGAAAGCTGGTGGAGAGTGTCACTGCTTATAAACGGAGCTCAGGAGAGGTGTTACACTGCAAAGAGCCGAGAAGCAAAAACTGCAGAGCTGCAAACTGACAAGCAGGTTCAATCTCCGTGTTACTCGAGTAGCTGCCTTCTGTGATTGTTCACCACACATATTGTTCACCACAAAAACTCTAATGGTCTCACTTTTGTTGCTAATAATGCTTAAAATGTTTCCAGCACTCAGTTGGACAGCTTCAGAGATGCACTTATTCAGCTTGTCGATACCGTCAAAATCTTTTTGCAGTCAACATGCGTTTGTGATTAAGACGACGCCATTAGCATATTGGAGCACTGTTCCAGTTAATGAAGATAATTTCATCCATGCCCACACATGCCCCAAATCTGTGCTCTGTGGCAGCCTACAGGAACAGCTGAGAGGATCGACTTTGACTCAAACAGATGAATGAGCAGATGTGAGTTGACAGTTTGCGACCACAGGTGAATCCAATCATGGGGATATTATGGGAAAACAACCTACTTACACCCTAGAATCATATAGTGTTTCAACATTGTAAATTATATTTCTGTCAGTCTCTATTAAACTATTTCAGCAGTATTGTAATGTTATAATTTTTAAACATGTATCAAAGTAAGAATCGAACTTCTACTTAAAAGAATAATTAAACAATAAGTTTTCAAGCTCTGCACATGCTGGTTTGCGAAGCAGATGCAGCAGCACAATACATATTCATCATACTAGTACAATAACTGCATCACTGTGGCTTAAGCTACAGCTTTCCAAACAGATGGTAGCAGAGTGGCTGATTGTGGTAGATGAGGCCCAAATGTTCTCTATCCACTTAGCTGAACTGTACGGCGGCTGCAACGAAGAAGGTGTGGTGCGACTGTAAATAGGCCATCATGATCACGTATGAATATTTTATTGTATGTGCTGTAATGGGTTACTTCAGTGAGCCTCGAGGGAAGAGCATTTTTTAAACTGGACTTCCTGGTACACAGCAACCATAGCTAATCTGTAGTTTTACCCCTCGTAAATTATCCTTATTATTCTCTCTACCCATGATTATATAACGGTGGAATATAACTGCTAACAATTAGATTGCTTGTGCCATTAGTGCATGACTTTGTCTTTCTCTTGTTGTTTTGTTTTCACTCTTTTATTCTCTCTAGTCTTTGATTATGTCTGTCTACAACTATAAACACATTTTATTAAAAAAAAGCTTTCTCTCAGAACTTTGATAAAGCCTCGCTGAGCATAATATTTCTTTGAATGCATCTTTAATGCATTTCAAACTTCCTTTTAAATGGTAAATCACACACTGAGTCACAATAATAGCATAACCACATTCAATATGCCATTTTTGTTGAGCACAAATCCATTTATTTGCTGTTCAACATGTTGGGCAAATGCTATTTCTTTGCATTTGTACTTGTCTCATCATTTTGCAGTGGCAAAGGAAAGCATCAGGCAATTTCACTGCTGCCAACTAAGGTCTATTGTCACCAAATTTAGACAAAATAGCTCACATTACATTACATTACATGTCATTTAGCAGACGCTTTTGTCCAAAGTGACTTACAATAAGTGCATTCAACCTGATGGTACTAGACACAGACCATAGGAATCAAGTAAGTACATAACTTCAAGAGCTAACTGTCATTGCTAAAGGAGTGATATATGTTAAAGAAGAAAAGAAGAGAAAAGAATAAGAGCTTTTTTTTTTTTTTTTTTTTTTTTTTTTCAAATATATATGTTAGGCTCACCACGCCCATGTGCTTTTGTGTCCATAGTTTGTGGTTTTTATGGCACCTAGTCTCAGGTAATTGGAGGGTCAAGTGGCATACACCTCTTTTGAGGACATAAAAGTCCTCAACTTGAACACCTGAATAGTTCACAGCTACCCATCTTTAAAATGAATGTAGGTACAGAAAATGTCATCTTGCATGCATGTTTTTCTCAAGAAAATAACACTCTTTGAGAGCACCTTTTGTTGCGAAATGCAGATTTCCCTCACAATACTTTTGTGATGCTTAAGCCCCCGACTCAGTAAAACCAGACAAGAGGCAGAGGGGGCGGTTTTATCCTCAACCTCATCCCATCGGGATGACGTTCTGTCTTTGTTATCTTATACCCAACATCAAACTCCTGATCCCAATCATAGCCACTTTTTTATCTGTCCATGCTCTGAGAGCACACAACTCCCCCATGTCACCCCAACTGCTCCAACACTGCTCCTCAGATTAGAGAACTCGCCAGCTCTCAGCTTTATCTAACACTGTTCCCAACCAAACAAAATTGGCTCCAGAGGGGAGTGGGAAGGGGAATCACGAGGAGACGAGACAGGCTGGCTTTATCTTAATCAGCAGCCGACATTAAAAAGTTACACAGAATTAGTTTTTTCTCGCTCCTGTCTGACTAGGGTCATTAGGGTTAACACTCTAAAGAAGGGATGGGATGAAGGAGAGATTTGTCTCAGTGTGTTCTGACTTGAAGTACAAGGCTTCAAGGACAGTTGTGAATTGAATACACCTGGTAAAACATGGTGGGATAAGCATGAAAAAAATCTGTATGAGCTTAACAGCAGTTTTCAATTTCATTTTGTTGTCAAGAGGCTCCTGAGAAATGCCCACGGTACAATCAGTTTGTTTCGTTATTGTCAAATGTCTATTTCATAACTTGGAAAGTTTGCTTTAGTCATATCCTCACTGCAGATTGTGTGGGTGAAAAAGGATTTGTTCTTCCATGTGTCAACATCTTTGAACATTCCTCCTTGTTCAGAACACAGAGATATTCCTATTATTTCCCTGGCATCTTATAATGCAGTACATCACACTCTTTCTATCCACCGTAACCAATGGCAGAACAGATGCAGTAAACACAAGTGCCCAGGGCATGTTAAGCTTGTGTCGAATTGGTGATATAACTAACTAACTGTGAACTGCAAAACAATAAAGTCAAACACGTGCTTCTACGATGCTGGAGACTTGCAAGAAGGAGTCATGGTGGAGAGGAAGAAGTGGTGTAAGCATGTTTTCTTGTAAAGTAGGTAAAATGATAATTAAAAGTGAGGGTGGAAACACCAACCATGAGCTAAAACATCTGTCTAACATAAGCTTTCCTGTAGTCTGTAATGTATTGGGCACCCTATAGGTACTACTACCGAAAAAAGAGCAGCACATCCCTTATCGAGGGTTATAATAACATAAATGCGATACAGGCAGATGTAGCAAATTTTTTGAGTTAAAAAAACATGATGTATTTCATCTACACTGCGTTGATGCTGAGAACCTGTGTAGGCCTACTTTTTTGCCATACAGAAAATTAATCAGGAATCATTAAGAGAACCTAAAAACAATTGGACTGATACGCACAATCGATAATGGCATTGGTATCAGTTTCCATCCCTACGCTTGACCTGAGACCACCAAATCCATCCGCTGTGTCTACCTAATCTGCATATTGAGATGTGATCATATTGCAAGCAGAATTGCGATAACAAGAGCAATTATTAATACCAAGACCCATGTAATGACACATGATCTGATGTCATTGAGATAAAGCACCACGACAAAGACCACATTTAACCGACAGACCACAAATTTAATACCAGGCAGAAATGAGATCTCTAATTCAGCATACATTTTCTAGGTTTTTTTGTTTGGAGATTACATTACATATCAGGTGTCTCTTTATTATAGCAGGATTGTAAATGGATATGGGCCTTAATAGTGCATTAAAAATGGACCTCTTTAAGTCCTTCCATAATGGATTGTCCTGGTGTCCATCCAGCGTTTGTTCATGATTTAAATGTGATGAAAAAGACAGTGCAGTGGAGTATAGATGTCCCTGCGGCCAGGATCCAAAAAGATGGACTTCAAACATGACAGTGAGGGGCAGGGGTTATGGACACTACCAAGTCCCTCATCAGAATTTTGATTGAAACCATAAGACAGTGACAGATTCACTGTGACCTTGACCCGAGCTGACATGACCGTGGTGAGTCAGTCAAAATGCCTCGCCCATGATGAGGTCTGAGCTCCCTCGAAGAGTTGACCTAACTGGCATGTTTCTCTTTCACTCTTTGTCATTAGCTGAGACACAGCCTTGCTGCATCTCCTCTACTTATCTTCCATAACTTAATTCTCTGTAACCCCTCACATCAAACCTCCCATTTGGCCTAATATTCCCATGAGCTGCATGTATTAATCAAGCCCAAGGCCTGATTGACAGGAGTTATCAACAGTGGATCAGTTCAGCGCTGCCTATCTGGGCCTTTCTGTCTGACTAGGAGACTATCAGAGCTTCTGCTATCTCTTGCGCCTGCAGCCAGTGTCTACCATGAGGAAGGGCTGCTACATCTGTGGCTCTCTCTTATCTCTTCCATTTTTAAACATCCCACAATCAAAGAGCCTCTAGCATTTCCTGGCTAATTGCCGGAGGATAATAAATTGCAAAATCCCCCAACACCCCCACCCTCTCCTTTCACCTCCGTCTTTGGTGTTTACTGTTACTCATTGGCAGCAGGTAGCTAATAATCCGCTTCATTGCCACCGCTCTCAATCGCCAGACTGTAAGCATACCCAGTATTCGGTTACATATTGAGTGACCCACTTTAATAGAAACTGTACCTGAATCCATGGAACACATCAAACAAATGGGAAATTATCCTAAGCATCATTAGGCTACGCTGGCACTCTATCTGCCAAGATGGAAATTTGGAGCACTGAAGCTGAGCGGGAGTTTTCATTTAAAGATATTGGTCTCTCTCATTGCCCCAATTTACAGGATTACTATCTTTTCATTATGAGCCGGTTATGTTAAACCAGATTTTCTGCATTTAAACAGATGGCATACGAGGGTGTCAATTTTGCATGACAGGATTAGTCTCATCTCGCCATTTGGGTGTCTTTTAAAAAGCAGCAGAATATTAAAACACGAGCGCATTAGGCGAGATGCTTTCATGCAGTCTTGCTGAGTGTAATACTGAGGGGTGATAATTACTGGGGATACACCCATGGTCCTAATAATGTAAGGCTTAATTATTCTTTGAAACAGAAATGTTGCCTTTGGGTGACTGATGATCTCATCTCCAGCATTTCATCTAAGCCTTATCTAGATTCCTATAGTCTTTAATGGCTCAAATTCAGCATTTGTAAGCTTTCTGATATTAAACAACATTGGCCCATTGAGACGTATCTGTGTCAGGATGTTCCCTCTGATTATCACTTTAACAGGAGCAATCTTCATTTTGATGCAAGTGTGACAGTTTGTTATTAACTCTATTAAATCATTTTGTAGCCCCCCCACACACCAAGAACTCTAATACACACATGAACACAAGCATGAAGCACATCATTTGCAACACACACACGCCACATACTATATATATATATATATATATATACTATATACTATATATGTACTATATAGTGCCTCACACTGCTTATGACCTGACAATTCTCTTCTTTTTTAAACAACATTGTCTCCACTTTTATGGGAGGCAAAATATTTATCTTATGTTTTTGGCTTGTCAAATGAAGGTATTTTCATTTTATCCATACAACAATGCACCTCAGATTATATTGGTGTTTGGATTATACCGTTTTGGCAACGAAATGTAGATTGTTCTGAGAATTCTCTGTGTTTGACTCATGATCAAAGTTATTGTAAAGCATCTGATGAAACATGTCAACTGATTACAGCTGGCAATACGCCCACGTACAGTATTTGTAGCTACAAAGCACTTTATTTGGCTAGTCTCGAAGAGCTATATTGTTGGAAGAGGAAGCTATTTTTGGTCTTGTCTTTATTGGTCTTTTCAGAAATGTGTCACACTTGCAGTCACACCTACACACACGTTGAGTGCTTGATACGACTGTCCACTGAGCAGCTCTATTGTAGCAGTTAAGAATAAAAGTATAGTGCCATTTCAGTGCAGTTACAGAGCAGAAATAAATAGCTCTAAATTTAATAAAAGGCAGTGACAACTCGAAGCGTTTTTAGCTTTGATTTAAAAGAACAGACATCAGATCTTAAGGATGTTTGCTCCAGATATGTGGTGCACTGAAACTAAAAGCTGCTTCAGCAAGCTTTGTTTTAACTCTGAGGAGAGCATCAAGGCCAACTCTGGATGAGTTGAAAGGCTTGAAATGAAGAAGCATGGCGAAGATATACAGTATTTTGGCCACAAAACATCAAATACTTAAGCAAACGATTCAGTAACTTATATTGCTGTCAAAGTTAACACATTCATTATTTAATCTGTAAAAAAAGTTAAGGCAAGTAGTGTAACAAATGAATTGGTTTTCAGGAAGGCCCCGGGCTCTAAATAGCGCACTGAAGTTGGGCAAAATTTTGTTGAAGAATAATTGGCATGCCACTATTCGACAGGGTCCCTCTCACCTCATTAACATATCTAAATGAAAAAAAGTGGTTCTATGTGTCTACGAGTTTCCCCTTTACAGACAAATATCCATTATTACAAGCCAGGTCTTGAGATGAAATGAAAAGGACATAATCATGATTACTCTCAGTAAATTGTTTGAATAGATTGACAGCCCTAGTAACAAATAAAGAAGTAGTATTAAGCAATAAAGTTGGCGCTTAAGTAAGTAAAAATCAATCATAATGCAGAATTACTCATTGTGCAATAATCAGATAAGAGAAGCTCAATCTCTTTAAACCAGAAAATGGAATAAAACTGATGGGTTGTTAATTCTATTGAGGAGACCTGTGAAGAGCATTATTGTTATTGTTATTATCACGCTACATGTTGACAGCATAACTCTAAAAAACAAACTTGTCTTGTTTACTGTATGGCTGTGAGAAACTGAATATTTGTGAAGATCAAAAAACTACCAGCCGGATCGTCTCAGAGCAGTAAAAGTAAGGATAACATATTATTTTAGAGCAGGAACTTCATCTATGTTTCAGTGGTTTGTCCTCTAGAGTATGTACTCTGCTGTACCTGCCATTAGGGGATCCCTGCTGTAACCCCCCAGTCATCCTTCTCACCATTCCTCTGTCCCAGTTCCCCCCTCCCCTTTTCCTCTGGGTACTAATTAATGTGTGGAGGAGGCTGAGAAGTTAACCAGCAGCCACACTGTAGCAACATCCCTGCGTCTCCATGGCTCCTCCCAGGACAGAGATGTTACTTTTGATTCCACCTGAACAAAGATACTGATATTCACTCTTAGATGGTGTCCTGATTGTCTCAACTTGCTTTCTTACCTACAGTACTTTTATTTTGATCTCACTCACTTCCCACTCACATACACACACTGACACACAGATATACAATATATACTCCTATAATTAGGCTAAGGCTTTTGCATACATGACAGAAGAGTGAAAACCTCTCTCTGACAAACCCATTTCACTAAAGAATCCCTTTATTCAAAATATTTCAAATTGTATTTCAAATCAGGACATATTTGTATGATATATTTTTTCAGTTAAACATGCATATTTGAGAAGATTATTGTTATTGAATACAACAACAGCACCTTATCGTGTGAAAATGAGTTTGCACTGAGAGGATAGTGACTTCAGTCAGGATGTAGACTGGAGCACCTGTTCTCCTACGCTAGCCTAGCTGTGACTGCTGAGTAAGGAAAATGTCTTAGAAATGTGTCACAGCTTATCAACGAAGGTTTTTTTTGTACCTGTAAAAATTAAAGCAGAAAATGTATTTTCATCCATCTTTAGCTCAGGGCGTGGCCGTTCAGAACATGTGGCTGTTTAGAGCGTGCCAAATGTTGGGCCCCAAGGAAACTATTTAATGTTTTAAAGATGCTTAGCCCCGCAAATGCATCTTGCAGGATTTTCAAGAACTGTGGTATGGCTGTGTACATCTTTCTCAAGAACTTCACACCCAACACTGCACTACCTTTGGTACTGAGAAGTTGATTGGATGAAGAATTCTTGAGATATGCAAAGCACAGTAATACACAGACAGACAGACAGACAGACAGACAGACAGACAGACAGACAGACATTCCTTACCTTATTAGATTATGTTGCTACAGCGCCACCTATTGGACAAGTGGTGACAAAATTGTAATGGTCACTCGGACAAATTATCTACACTTATCCACCAAATACAGTTGCAATAGCATTGAGTAGATATGACATTTTTGTAATAGCCCTGCCCACATGATTTCAACACATTTTGAGGGCCAGCTACAACAAAATTAAAAACATTAAACATGAAAAAAAATCTGAAAGGCAACTTTTTCCTGGCTCAGTCCAGAAATTATTTAGTGAAGAAATCCAAATTAATAGGAGGAGGAGCAAAAAAACGGGTTTGCACAAAATGGAAAAAAAATCTAGATGCAAATTGGTGTGGCTTATATGGATATATTCACCTGAACACACATAATCCAGAAAAAAATATTCAGTTTCTGAGACTGACAGTTCTAAAGTTACTGAACAAGGAAAAAATAAATGTTAAAGTCCCACACTCTGGCCAAATTGAACACTTTTGCACTGCGAGGGGCACACACAACGTTTCCTTGCTTCGCATTGTGGCTAATTTGACATGGTACATTTAATTGTGGATATTCTATATTGTGACCTTAGGAAACCACATAATGTGCATTTTAAATACAAACCTAGCCCCTCCTTTTTGAATAAATAAACATTTACATTCACCTGACATGGAGGCTTAAATGTATACAAACACAAGGACCCTGATTTTTGGTATTGATAGTATATCATTTGTATTTCATTTAATCATTATTATAGTGAGTTTAATCATCTTTACAAGCAAACCCTGAATGTTCTTATGTGTGTGTATATATAGTTTATGCATGTTTAAGTGTCTCTGTGAATGTGTGTCACTGCATGCATAAATACTCATGAATGTACAATATGTTTGAATATTCAGGCAAACTAGGATTTTTCTCACATATTTGAGGTCACAGGGCTGGCTATTATGGATAGCAGACATAAGAACATTTAATCTCTCTTAATAAGAATTATGAATATTTTGTTTATACTAAGGCAGCTTTAACCACGAATGTATAGAACATAAAGAATGCAGCCACTTAGGAAGGAAGTTGTTGGCTAATGTTTGTGTATAGCAAGTGTTTGATGCATTATTGAAGTTTTACCAAGCTGTGTGTAATAAATCCTCTTGACTCCTATTATTCATTGCATAATGGCTTCCATTCATCATTGAAAACATGAGGTAAATTAGCTGTTGGAACCTGGTGTTTGGCTCCGAGGCTTTTTCTGAAAAAATCTTTCAAAGTCTTTGTCCGTTAGTTAATTTCTGTAAGAAAAGATAAACTCCAGTTACATAATGAAGCCCTTCCTAGACACTGCATACACACTTTAACAATGAGATATCTCCATACAATGACATTGTGCAGTATTGAATGGGAGATATTTGTCAGACCTCAAACACTTACTCATGAGATAATCCTTATTTTTTTTAGACCATCACATTGCTCAGATGAAATGTCTGTCTCCTCCCATTATATACAACCCTTCCCCCAAAATGATAATTAAACGAAGAATGCGTCAGAAAGCCTAGAATTAAAGTACTTAATTATGCATCCTTCACACATTAATCTTTCATGATTTGGGAATCAACATTCTTAATTATTCAAAACTGCAAAATGTATGAAAAGTTAAATGTAGAAAAGGCAGTACAGATGAATACAAAAATAAACAAAACAAAATGCACATGGAGGTGGTGAAGTAAATGTCTGATACCGCACAGTATACATCAAGGTTTCTCTCATCATCCAGTCAAAAATGTGCATTGGGGAGGAAAACTGGATTTAATTACCTGGTAAAAAGTTAATGCAGGGCACAGGAACAGAATGGCCTAAGTGGGGCAGAAGAGATCTTTGACCTGGAACAACAGTCCTGCTGGGAACTTAGACCAGTGGGGACAGACAGAGGGCCTAATTTGGTGATTGTGTTGGTTCAAAGTGAAACTGCAGTTACAGTAAGTCAGTGTACAAGATGTTAAGATATTCATGGGGTTTTTCTGATTAGATCTGTCCAGTTTCTTAGCATCCTATCTAGAAAGGAAGATAACCTTTATGCAAATTTGGAATTATTTTCTGGATTTTGACATTAAGCCCTTTAACCCACATTAAGTGAGAGTGAAAAATAATTCATTTAATCCATTTTAAGTGGTCGAAAAGATGAAAGGCCACATTATAATCCATCCATATTTTAACAGAGACAACAGCCTCTTTTATGTTTGTTACAAGGTCACGCTAATGCTGTGTATGCTCTTTTTGCCTGTTTGTGTATATATACTGTACATCATGTTTGTTTTTTGGCTAACAGTGAATGCATTTCACTCCAATGTGTTGTGCATGCAAATTGGTTTTAGGTTTATGTATTCTGAAGGTCCATCTGAGGGTGAAAGGGGAACAAAACACGGACCTGCACCTCTGAAGTCTTCTTTGGTCTGACAGTAACTCTGTATACCAGTGCTCTAGGAAAGAGTTGTTACGGTGGTTGGAGGTCACCCAGGCAGGTCTGCTGGGATGACACAAGGGCTCCCAGCATGTTTTCTGGCCACTGCTGCTTCCCTAGCAGGCCACCATAACAAAGACAGTGGCCTGAGCCAGCACTTGGCCTCTCTCTTTGGCCCTTGAAGGCAATCACAAACACATGTGCACCCATGTCCGCGTGCATACACACATAGCTGTGCACGAAAGTTGACCAAGGTTCCCCATGAGGGTCTTGGCCTGTCATCTGACAAAGCCTAACAATAGCAGTGAGCAGATGCCCAGGTTCCAGGGCCAAACAGATGGATGGGCCAAGTGGCTTTGGATAAGAATCACCCTGCTAACCCATAAAGGCAGCTTGGGGTTCTGGCTGTCAGGGTGCTATGTTTTTAGATAAATTAGCACAGCGAGAGAGAAAAACAGTGGGCTTTGCAAAAGTCCAGGAACAGCTTGCAGGAAGGCAGGAATAAAAGAGAGGCTTGCTCAGGGCCCAGATTCCCACCAAGTCTAATCCCTCACCCATTGCTTGGAAGGCCAGAAGGGATACCCAGTATCTCTCCATGAGGGACTAAAATATTAAAGCAGTTATAAACCATCAGGCTGGTCTGTACCATGGCTGACAGGCTGATTGAAATGGCCACTCGATTTAGAGTGCCATGGGCAGTGTAACAATAGAAAGAACACATTGCACGGGGCAGTGCATCAGTACCTGATTAAAAACAATCAAAGCAGCCTTTTTCGTCCTACTTGTCTGACTTCCATCTATTTGTACATTTTGGCTTCTCTTCCAAGCTGCTTTTTTTCTTTGCTTGTGTGCTATTGACTTTTTGATGTTTTCTTTGCTTCAACAAGGCTTAGCGACCATAAACACCTGCGATATTAGGAGAGCAGTGAAAGAGAGCCTTCCCCTTCTCCGTGTGCTGCTGATGCTACACTGTCAGGCCCGTGATGAGGCCTGTGTTGGCAGGGAGCTGTAATTTGAGGAAGAGGAGATGCGGGCTGTCTGACCCCAGGCTTGTCAGGCAACCCTCACAGCATACACAGTATTGAAACTCTGGCAGTCAAAAAGGGAGGGGCAGGCGGTGTAATGGCCCTGAGTGGAGTGAGAGAGGGTGCTTAGCCAGGGTAATTTAGGAGCAGGACATACGGATGGGATTGGGGGCAGAGAAGAGACTCTGCAGGGCAGCGGTGATTAGACAGAAGGGCTCTCTTGAGTGCAGCGATGGAACTTGGCCACCCTGACAAAAGAGGGGGGAGAACAGGGGGACCCACCTTGTGACATCATCAAAAGGGGTGAAAATAGCAAGGGTGCTGACCATAGAGTTTTGGGGATTCCATAATCAAAGGCCTCATGTGAATTGCTTATGTGACGCCGCTGATCAAGCTGTTTGTTAAAGAGCAAGTAGGACACCAGGTTGCTACGCTCAGTGAAAATGTCCCTGCGGTCAGCAATGTACAATAAAGGTTTTCCCAGAGGATAAGGATACAGGAAGGTAAACAATCACCAGCCAAGTACTGTAATGCTACACTGCAGCATCGCAAGAATTAAGAAATAGCACAAGTCATCATGCAGTGGAGCTGCAGGGTAGTTAAATAAACACCCTGAGGTTCAAGAGGTCATTATTGATAAGGTTGGGAAACAAGGAAAGGGTGGAAACTTACCACAGGCGATTTGACAGCAGGATGTTGCAGACCTATCAAAGCAAGCAATGAATACACAATGCCTGTAGTGGTTGAGCCCCCTGGCTCTTATTTATCTGGAGGTAAAACATAAATAGAAAACTGCAAATGGCACTCAGCACCTGCACACTGCACATGTCTGTTTGGACATTAAGTGTAATGAAAGCCACACGTCTCCTGTCTGGACGGGTTGGAAATGATGCAGCTCAAATGAACCTGCCTCTCAGTTAAATGTTTTCACACTTCACACTCCATTATGGTGGTGGTGGTGATGTGAGCGGCTCCAGGTGAGCAGCGGGGATGAAGGCTGTCAGTGGAGGAGAGGGGCTGCGGTCCTTCGAGTGGGAGTGGGAGAAAGAAATAGGAATGGAGCCACAGCTCATTGGGAACATCAGCCTGCTACAGGGAGGACAGGGAACATGACTCATTAGCTATGGGCCTCTGCACTTACTATACTGAGCTGCATGTTAATGTAGGAGAGACATGGCTGTACTGGGACTCCAATCCAGGATGATCACAATGCTTAAGAATTGAAAAAAGTTGTGCCTTTTCTGTGAAGCATATATAGTGAATATAGCATAAACAATAGGTTTACTTAACCATACTGCATTTACTGGGATCATTAACAGAAAAGACCACATGATTGACTTGAATGCTTAATGAGAAAAAAGTCTTGGATCCTATATATTATGACCATTGAGGACCAAGTGAGCCCTGATGGAGATTGAGGGAGAGTGAAAACCTTTATCATACTAATGAGGGATATTAGCCATACTTTCCATGCTTCAACGACGTTGACAATTTTACACTTGACATTAATTGCCTTTCTCAAGTACTGAAAATCTTTTTTTTAACCTCAAGAGTGTCATTTTATGAGGCTGAGTTAGATATCAAGGGGGTTGGTAATGAATGTGGACAGGCGTCAGCTAAAAGTTTTCTATTTGCAAGGTTGAGATGTCAATAAAAAGCTCTTGTGATGGCATTTACCATTACAGGCACACACACACACACACACACACACACCCACACACACACGCACGCACCTTTCCTGTGTGTCCTATAGGAATGCAGACAAGGCAACATCAATTCAGTCGCATTAAGTGGAGTAAACTGCCCTGTTAACGATTTCTCCACATCAAATACATGGGGATGAACTGTGTTTAAACACCACAAAGCAAATGAGGGCTTGTTTGCTGTTGAAATTTTCTTTTCTTTTCTTGCCGAAGACTAATTAGATGCTTGAGGATACATCTGATTAAACAACACGCCACTCTCACAATTAAATGTCATGTGCAATTACGATGAGAGGAGTGAGTGATCTCATACCACGTAACCCATTTGCATGTATCTTTCCATCGTCCTACCAGCTCTCCTTTACTATCGTGGTTTTCATCTTGGCCTTTTGTAAAAGCAGAGATTGTGACTATTGATCAGAACAAGATGCCCTTTGAGAATTTAGGACATTACATACAGCACATAGCTTTTACAACAATACAGTGTGTCATAAAAATTCAATGAAATATTTTCACCTTGTGCAAGAACTCAAGACATGAAGATTGAGTGTTAACCATTCTTTAAAATTACAGGATGAAGCTGGTGATATTCTATATTATTTTTAACATCCCATAAAAAGACCAAAAGCAACACTCTTTTTCTCAGTACCTTCCCCAGTGTGTCTGTGGCTATATATGAGTAAAAGGCTGAATCGTTTCCTGAAACAGAACTGTAGTTTTTTGCAAATTAACTAAAACAGTAGAAATAGTTAACTTGTTATATCTGAGGTAAATATGACAGCATAAACTTGACTCCATGCTCATATAATAAAGAAATGTGTAAATACGTTGCTTTTTTACGTGTTCTTAATAGTTTTGGGTCAAAAATGTAGCTCTATGCCGCAGCGATTAAGTGCCATTTGTCAGAGTTTGGATGCGCAGGTAATACTTCTTTGTGGGATCTATTCACTATTGGTTTTGGTCTTTTCTTTAAGAATAATAAAACATAGCATATTACCAGACTTTTCCTTTAACTGGTCCATTAAAAAGTTGTACTTTAGATAGCATACTTTATGTGTTGCTGATGATCCTATGTTCCAAACAGAGGTGTCCCAGTTTTAGGCAGATTTATGTGAGATTTACAGTCCCCAACTGAGGTAGAAAACATTCCCTCTGGGCAAAACTCCCACATACTCACACCAAAGTGAACAACAACAACAACTAAAAGTGAAGTCCCTTTGCAAGTTGCCTCAAGCCTTGCAAGCTTTCCGCTACATCGTTGTTGTGTTTTGCTTGTTGCTCACCTGCAGAGATTTATATGTGTATCCGACTGGGTTTTTTTGCCATCATATTTTAACTTTATTCTTAGGGTGTTTCAGCTATAATGGCCTTTTCTTGCAGCACAGGCTGTTAGTTAGACTCACCGTCATGCCAGAAGCACCTGTCCTGCACCTGAGTCTACTGCATTATGGGATACTTCAAACGTATCATATCATTTGGTCCCATCCAGCCTCCTTTTGAAGAGTGGGGTTACTACTGAAGTGTTTTTGATTTAACTCACATGAGGTGACCGTTTCCTTTATCACAGTCTAGCCTGCAACAGTTAATCTCAAGAGGGCTCTTTTAGATTTCCCCCAGTCCTGCTGCGCTGCTGCGATCAGTCACCTGTTTTGTGTTTCACACAAAGCTTGCGTGGGCCGTGTGGAGCGTTCATCCCCAGTGCTGCCATATCACTAGGAGAGGGTGTTTTCCCCAGAGTAATCCTGATTTACTCCTCCGTAGAGCCTGCACACTGCTGCCGTGGTGGCTGTGGAGTTGTAGCGTACAGCTGGATCCACCCTACTCTCCCCTCTCTCTCTCACATTACCCCACCCATCTTACATGCTCTTCATCTGTTTCCAGAGGTGAGATTTGGAATCGGGTGGGAGTGTGTCCAATAGCATTAACCCACAGTGGAGCTTGAATCACAGATTAGAGCAGAGGAGGGACTGTGCAGAGTGGGGCTGGGTGGGAGGTGATACAGTGGTGAGATGGGGCTTCAGGCGCCAGGGGAGGGTGGACAGCTCTCATCAGGGCCAGCAGGGATAGAGGAATAATACAGAGATGTGGGGCTTGAAATCCAAAAAGGGATAGGCTTAAATCTTCTGCCATTGAGATGGAGCTTTGGGGCTAATAAAGGATTCCCTTGAAGGAAGAGTGAGAGCTCTGCAGCCTCCAGAGTTTGTAGTGTCCCTGCTGGTGCCAGAGCAGACCAATTTATCATCAGTGTTCTTTCTGAAAGCTGCCACACTCGTGGAGGAGGCAAATTTGCCTTCATGTCAGTGTAGTTTCATCAAAAAGTTTTACTGACCTGTCAGCTGTGTTCTCAAATTTGTCTCCTTAAACCAGCTTTAGAGTGCCACATTGAGATGTATTGAAACACTTAACTTCAAGAACTCCTAAAAGGAACATTATTTGCCAGTGTTTTTGAGATCCTCTCCTCTCCTCTCCTCTCCTCTCCTCTCCTCTCCTCTCCTCTCCTCTCCTCTCCTCTCCTCTCCTCTCCTCTGACTCATGGGAAAGTAAATATTACAACACATGTATTATTGTATTTCATTACAACATATGCGATGATTTGATCATCAATTTGATCCAAAGAAGGATTAAAACATGCATATTACAAAAAAGTTGAAGTGTTTAATTTATGTTCTTGTTTTTTTGCTTGTTTGTACTGTTACTTTTCAGAATAGTTACTTTTACTTAAACTCTAACACCACAAGAATGTATGAAATATAAAAAGAACAAAAACTATATTCCATATTGATGTTTTAGTTGTTTTTTTTTAGACAGAAATCAATAATCTGTTTGCAAGATATTACAGTATAATATTATTTTCTTTCATTTCATGCCCACCATTGCTGGCAAAAACTACTTGTACCTTCATATCCTCTGTTTCCTTCAGCGTTAATGCCAGTAAATAAATTAAAAAATACCTTACAGACATTATTTATTTCAGGTGAACTTTCAAAATGCTAAATACATCAATCTTGTATATTTTGTGTGTGTGTGCGCGAATGTGCGCATGTGCATTGGTATGGGTGAATGAGTCCATCGGTCTTCTTTGCACTCATTAATAAAAGTCAGGTTCATAAATAACAGTGGTGGGGGGTGGGGATTTGCATGCCAGAGGTACCCTCCTGTCACCAGCACATTAAACCTTGTAAAAATGCACGTTTGTTGATACCTGCCGACAAGTTACCCCACCACATACTGAGAATCATCAGGAGATCTATCAATACAAATGCACTTGAACAGTGTAAGTAAGATAAGTGGGTGGAAAGCAATTCAAAATGGTTTATTTTTTTTCTAGCAGGTGCGAGGGTCAATGCTGAGTAACTGAAAAATGTGGCGCTGTGAACATTAGGGTAAAGTGTGTGGGCAAGAATGTTGTTTGTAATAATTTCCCTTGAATGTGTACTTGGAGGGGTGTAGAGCTGGCAGATGATGAAAAGCCTGAATTGCTTTTGTAAAAGAGGCATTCAGCAACGGATCATTGATGGATTTAATGTGAACATACCGCTTCCTCCCTTCTCCTGCAAATGCTTCTCCAGATGTTCAGTTGCCATTAGGGCGCCTATTTACGTTAATGATCTATCTGTTGACTTTTTAATTCAGATTAATCTATTAATTGTTTTCTGTTGTTTGGACATCCCTTAGAACAAAGACATTTCTGGTCAGCAGTCAATTAAAATAATATTAATCAGGAAAAGAAATCTTCTCATAAAGCTAGATCCACTTAATGCTGTTTTTTTTTGTTGTTGTTGTTTTTTTGCTTGATTAATAACAGTCTATGAAAAATGAATTAGATCCATTGCTGGCAATTCACTTTGTTGATGTAGTAATTGATTCGGTAACTAGTTATTTCAGCAACAATTGCCATTGTTATATGGACTAGTGCGGTTTTCCGTGCTGTATACTATTGTACAGTTAATACGTTTTGGATTTGAAATATTGGTCGGATGTTAATTTGGAGTCTGGGAAATCGTGATGGACGTTTTGGAAATGTACTGCATTTATAATGCACTTTTCTAGTCTTAGTGACCACTCAAAGTGCTAACAACATAAGTAAGCATTCACCCATTCGCACACACACATTCATACACTGGTGGCAAAGGCTACCATACAAGTTTCCACCTGATCATCACACATAATGTCTCATGGACCCTAAGAATAATGCCTTCCCATGCACAATAAGACCAATGGCACAGCCATCAGGAACCATTTGGGGTTTATTTTCTTGCCCAAGGACACTGTGACATCTAGACCAGCCATGGGTCGAACCATTGACCTTCTGGTTAGTGGATGGCCACCACCTCCTCAGCGACAGCCACATAAAGCCACTTTTGCACAATTTTTATCAGTTAACAAATAGGTGATTAATCTGAAAAAAAGAAGAAAAGCAGATTAATCCCTAAAGAACTCCCAAATTGCAGGCGTAGTTTGAATCTGGCCGTCTTCAGACCACCTGGCATCAGCATTACCAAAAGTAACTCCTTAAGGAGCGTAACCTGTCTACCAACAAGTACTGAAATTAGGACAACTAGCCGACAAGAGCCGGTTATTTACACTGCACCGAGCCAAGTAGTCATTATTATTCAAATTCATTCAATTGCAAAAGTGGGGGGAGAGTGGTCTTATGAAGATGAGGAATTGCAGATAATTAGCAGGAAGGCATTTTGTTTGAACCCAGCCACTTCAACTTGGGATGCGCTACGAAGGTTGGGTGATAAACAAGCAATGGGAAAGCACAAGGGGAAAGAGAAAAAAGACAACAAGCTCTTTCATCTAAACACACACACAGAGATAAGTCTAAGGAATAATCAACTGTTGTGTTGCGGGTAGACAGCTGTGGAATTAGCCATCTCCAATCTGATTGTCCCCAGCACTTTAATCCCTAATGCAGATAAATACGCCTCTGAAGTCGTTGGAGAGAGTGGCTGCAGCAGCCCTGGGTCTGGCCATCTAACAGCTTCTGTCTAAATGGCTTTGACTGTCGATGAAACGAGGCTGTGGCAGCGGCACTGATGTGATGTTAGCTCGCTCCCTCTGTTTGTCTGTCTGCCTGCTTGTTGTTCGCTATAGGTATCATTGTTTCCATTCCATTTCACAGCAATCGGCCTTGGTGAGGGGAAAGTGCTTTTCTATCCTTGAGCTGTGTCTTTGTCATATCAAGGCCTCTAGCTTGAGCTGCAGATTCTTTATAAGCCTAGAAATGTGTGTATGTGTGTGTGTGTGTGTGTGTTTGTGTGTGACCCTGTGTGTGTTTATGCTTTATCTAC
The DNA here is from genome assembly GCF_030273125.1 of Centropristis striata. Taxonomy (NCBI): domain Eukaryota; kingdom Metazoa; phylum Chordata; class Actinopteri; order Perciformes; family Serranidae; genus Centropristis; species Centropristis striata. The sequence goes on along the minus strand of NC_081520.1, from coordinate 12,942,284 downwards.
AGTACATGCCTATAGTTATTGCAGTTTAACTTCATGGTGCGTGGGTTTTTAAATGTGTGTATGCGTGAGTGTGTCAGTGAAGATGTGTTGTGCACTGAATATATTGAGGATGCTGATGGATCTATTTTAAGCTAAAAGAGTCTCTGTCAAAAGGAATTGCATTAGTATGACAACAGACATTCAAGGCTTGTTGAAAGCACAGTCAGTCGAATAAAGAATCTTTTATCAAATCCGAGCGAGCACTTTTTACAAATTGTATGCAAACACCTTTCTTGTGCTCTTTTATTTTTCAAAACTGACAAAACATATTGTGTGTGGCTATTTGAATTCCCTGGTTTCTTTGGGTGTGTTTGGGTGTTTTTTTTTTTGATGGATGCATATTCAGGTACCTGCTGATAGTGCCTGTTTTTGATTTAGTGAGCGTGTCCTCAATATAGCAACATTTTAAGCCAACGCATTTATGCAACTGTACAAACCTGACAATGTGTGCAGCTGATTCCTTTTCAGTTTTAATTGCGTGGTGATAACCTGGGTAGGATGATGCTAGAAGTAATTAATCACACGCCCCTTTTGTGAGTACTTTTATAACACACAAGCAGACTCCTGCAGACACACACACACAAACACGGGGCTGTGGCAAGGTGATCAATCAACCTGCGACAATGTTCCAAACACACCATCATTCCCTCCATGGCTGCCTTTATCAACAGGCTAATTTGTCTCCCTCTGCACCTCAAACATTATGAGTCCTCACACATTTAGCCTTGCACCTTTCCCTTTTATCTTCCTACCCACCACTTAATACAGCAATTAGAGAGCTGTGGAGGTTGCAGCTTCCTATTAACTCTTGCCGGCTCAGGCTAGTTGCCACAATCACATACAGTAACCTGTAGCCTGCTGTGACAGCGACAACGTTCAGCAGACAAACCTCAGGCTGATATTGCTCCCTCTACCGCTTCTCTGTCTCTTCTTTTCATAAAACACCCTGCAGATATTCCTGTTACATTATTTCATGCGCGCTAGGCTCATCGATCTTCCTGCTTACAATTCTTCCATCTCATATCCAGGCTCACCGGGTTGATAAAGCAATCAGCACTATAGTAGCATTAAGTAGGTAAACATATTAGCAGTGCTGCTGTGCTCTCTCCTCCCCCTTTCATTTCTTTATAGTTGCCCTCAGCTCGTTTCTGTTTGGCTCTACGTCTCCCTCTCCTCTCGCTCTGTCCCTTGCTCTCGCTTACTTTTCTGCTTTCATGTGCTCTCCTGTTCTTGTTCTGCCCTCATCCTCCAATCTTTCATGTTGATTTCAAAACTGGCAAGTCCACAGATGAAAAGTGGAATGGAGTCGGTTGAAGAGAGCCAATTTCCTCGTCTCTTGTGAAGATTAGCCGAGGCTCATTGGAACGTATGCTTTGTGTTAAAGAGCCTGCCAAATGACAGAACACGGTTGGGGGATTCATAATTATCTTTTCATTACTCTGCATGTATAATGACTGCCCCCATTATAAAACTCAAGACGATGTACACAATTACATTACCCCAGACACCACTGAAACAGGTGCATCTATTGTGCATTACAGTTGATGTCTTTTTGATAACACACTCATTTTCTTTATTTGTTCATTTGAAATGAGTCATTGTCTGTCAAACAGGATATTTTGCAAATAACATTGCTACTATCAGATGGCATTTTCTTATTAATGTAGTTAACATCACACATACGATGTACAACATGTGCATGCACTTCTGGAGCCTCTGGGACAAAATGAGCGCAATTTTCTTTATCGAGGTAGCAAGGCTGCTTGCTGTATGTACCATATTATCTGAAATGTGTGTTATTTTGACTGTAAAATTGAGGGCTCATAGAGGGAAGAGCTGTTATATCTAGCTGGCACTGAGAATTATTGTAGATCACCATACAAAACCAAAAGTTATTTTCTTTCCCGGTTCACCTACAATTGCTGAATGATTTCAAACAAGGTTTAAAAGGGTAAAGGGATCACAGGATAGCATTATAAAAGCCAGGGAACAGTCCATGTGTCAGCATTACATTGAGAGCATTTGCAGTCCTTGCACCTCCGACTTTTGCAGTTTTTTTCCACACACATGCCCTGCAAATCTCAGAATAAACAGCAAGTATTTTTTTTGAAATTCCTCCTCCCTACATTCCCTGACAGTTGGTCCCAATCTTTGGGATTATGAGCCTTACATTGGGAAATTCAGGCTTGTAATTGTGTTTGTTTGCATTTGCACACATTTTCTAAGCAAGACAGAGACTTGATTTGAGTGCGCATGTGCACATACACACACATGATTCTGTCCATAGTGCCAAATGGTACAGATTGCGAGCGAGGACAGAGTTTATGGGTTTTTGAATGAGGATGGGATAGAGCAAATGGGTGGTTTGGCTGTAGTATTTCTGTCATCCCACCACAAACAGAAAAACAACAGGACTGCAGGCTTGTGAATAGACTCCGTTATTAACCCCATAAATCACCAGACTGCTGATGGTTTCCATATATGAGACAATTCATCAGATTTTCTCCCTCTCTTTCTCATTTGCTGTCACACAAGCACACAAAAGTGCACGCACATACACATGTACCAACACATACGCTTGGAAAATGGGAAAATGTTGCAAATCTTTCACACAGTAGCATGACATTGCATCTTGGTCACATTTGCTGTTTTGTGCTGTTTAATTTTTTATGTATTTGAACACTGAGGGATCATTTCTTTCAAAAATCCATCACATCCTTCCTGGTTCTAACTAATGGTGTTAGACAAGGCATTTGGGCTGTTTGGCTGCTCAGACAAAGGATACTCTGCCCATGAATAATCCTGGTGATTCTCATGGTTCCTCTGAAAAAAAATAGAGGGTAGATAAGATTATAGGTAATGAAGAGGAATGGATTGAGGCAAAGCAGAGGGAAGTAGGAGGGGGTCTTAACTCCATGACCAGCAGCTTTGTGATAGTGATTTAAGAGGTCAGAGAAGAAAGATAAAGGCTTGTGCATTATTAATGCTGAAGGGATCTAACTGGATGTGATTTGAAGTTTCTGCTAGTGCTCCTGCTGAAGAAAAACGAAAATTCATCAAAGTGCCCGTGTGTGTATGTGTGTTCTCACATCACTGCCTTGTGAAATGATCCAACATTTGAATCTTTATTTGAGTCCCATCCTGTTTTGCATAGTGTAAAAATAGCACAAATCTAAGCCTTTTTTCTTTGCTAGTTGCTGTTTTCCCAGAAAGAAAAGTATACGTGAGATGAGCTAAATGCATCAAAAAGAATTTTTAAACTCAATAGTGCAGAAAGTTAGCCTCATTTCTTTTTTCTGCCGCAGTGATTTAAAAAAATCTATTGGTGTTTGTAATACGGGGGAATGTTTATCTGCCATAAAGAAAGTGCTGGTGAAATGGCAAAATGTATTATTGGAGCACAGGCAGGTCCATGTGCATGTGGATTGGTCCTGGTGTCAATGTGTGTGTTTGTGTCAGTGTGTACTGTACATATTTGTACATGTGTGTTTGTGTGCGAGATTGAGTGTAAGCTTGTGGTTAGCTGTCGCCCCCGGTGCAGATTGATGGCTTACAGACAGGTAATTTATGACCTCTCGGTGGCTGGCAGGCAGAAGGGTGACACGCGACTTTCCCCGCAGATAAATAAGCGCTGCTCAGGGGCCCACATCACCTCACCCCTGCATGTTTGTGAAAGAACAAATTTAGCTCCTGCTCTCTTTATTTTTTGTCTTCTCAAACAGCTCTCAGCTGGTCTTCTCTTCTTGCTTCCGTCAGTACTTTTCTTTCATTCTCCAAACATTTCATCAATCTTTTTCCTCTGTGCCCCTCTTTTAATACCACGTACCCTCCTACCTTTTTCCACCCTGTTCCTCTACCACCTCTGGTTGTCTTTGTTTTGCCCCCTCTCTCAGCAGGGAGCTGGGGACTTTGACATGCCAGCCATCATTTACAGGAATATGGTGTGAAATCGATCTCATGGAGAACCCTGCTGCAACAGTAAATTTGGGCGAGAGGGTTGCAGATTAATTTCAAGGTCTTTGTGGTGAAACACATGGCCTGTCTGAAACTGTGAGAACATATGAAGGTGTGATATCATATTGTAATTTATCATGTAGCTATAGTCTCTGCAAGACAAGACAGTTTCATTTGAGCTGAAATAAACATCAAATGGTGGCCGAGCTCAATCAATCCCTTTGTCCGTCCAAGTAATTCTCCCCCAGAGAGGAACCCTGTAGTGAGTCGGGCAGCAGCAGGAAGTGGAATGGCAGAGAGGGAGAGATGTGTGTGAACAGAGGTTGACTGATGGATGGGGAAGTTATTACACCGCTGGGAGGACGTGTCATTTATTGCCAGTTGCTTGTCTCTCGTTGCCTCTTGTTTCTTTTATGGCAGTGATTACAGAGCGGATGCATGGACAAACAGCTCCCCCAGAGATCCCCATCAGCCATATAAAACACATGCACACAAACACACACACAAACTAGATTTAACCTTCCATGGCAAGCTGAGCCACCATCAGGACAGTAAGGACACGATGCAGGTAGGGGGACGAAGTCATGAGGAAAAGTTTCATTTGTCAGGTTTGCTGCAGGACCTTGTCAGTCCCTGATGAGGTGACGTGCTAAAGCCACAGTCCAGCAGACCTTGAACAAGTTCTACTGCTTCACTCTTCTGGGGACCTGTTAACAAGCACAAAACCTGTTCAGACAGGAGGCGTATGCCTGTTTAAGACCATGGCTCTTCCCCAGATCAGTCAAGCAAAGTGTCTGCTATAGAGCAGGAATAAAAAGCAAAAAACACGACATATCAATGTGAAATGTCAAGATATATTTATCTAACTGAGTCTTTGTTTTGCAGTGTTTCTAATCAGACTATTAGTGTTGACTTAAACTAGTCTTTAACACCTGTCTTTATTCAGATATGGTCTATCATCAAACATGATTCATTCTTTCTGCAGCCATCCACTGCATCTTAGTTGATGACATAATTTAAAAATATATAAATATTTCTTGCCATTGATCAATTATTAAATATTTTGGACAAAATAGAGTTAACATCCTTATTCATTCTTTGTTAGTTCATATTTGTCTTCTCTCAACTACAACTGTATTCTTACATCTCAAGCAAGCGGCAACTTCCGGGTTTGGAAAGTAAAGTCAATGCAGAAGTGATTTAAACCTGCATTTTTTCTAATGGTCAGCAGGGGGCGACTCCACTGGTTGCATAAAGAAGTCAGTTTGTAAAAATTCAATAGGGAAATCACCCTTCTTCTCCCTTGATTTATTTCCTCATTAACACTTTTCATAATGAGTTCATGGTTTAATCACTTGTTTTAGGTCTTCTTCAATACAGCATGATGATTGTATTGTGATCTATGGTCCCATTTAGATAAAAATAGGCAATAAAAGAGGATATAATTTTAGATGGGGGCTACCTTATGACTGACAGGTTGCTGCCACAGCAACTAGTGTGTTTTTGTTTAAGAACTTTTATCCTTTCACAGCATTTTGGTTGCTTGAGAATGTCTTGTTCAGTGTTCTGTCAAGTTTCAATATTAAGAATTACTTTTTAAAATACACTTAATTTTCATCTAATGGTAGTAGGAAAATTTCCGAAAAGTAAATGTGTCTACACATGAACTTCTGTGTGATAACTTTGTCTACAGTTGTCTAGAAATATATGATTAAAGAGTAAGTAAACAAACAACAGAGCAGCAACTCAATGCCAGGCGTGAACAGCATTCGCACACACAGCCACTCCGCTCAGTGTCCCTGAGTGAGTAAGTGACCACAAGTCGCCGGCTATGGCTGCACTTACTCTGCGCTCTGGCAATGTGAAAGATGCAGCGGAGCAGATGCAACCTGGATGTACAGCCCGGCCCAGTCCTAATTTTCTACCCAAGGACAGTGGCAATTTAGTAGTGCCTGTTCCTGACACTGTGCCAAGCCATGCTCTTCTTTGTTGTCCTATTTTTCATAATAACACTTTCTTCCAGGGCTAAACAATAACAGAAGGGAGGGACTTTAATAAGCTTCCATCTCAGCCCGGTGCAGCTCAGGGGCTTGTGGCAACAGTAACTGTGTATTTATTATTGATGGCTAGCACCTTGGCCCTGTGTTTGCAGTGGAGGAACGGAACAGGAGAGAAACCAGGTCATCTACTGCACAATGCCGGAGGCCCAGCTGACTCACCCAAGCAGCATTATTGCATTATTATTGCATTTCTTTCATTACTGCTATCGCCTGCCTTTTCAATACCTCTGGCTTGGAGTCACAGTTCCCATAGAGTTTACCTTATGGCCTTATGGAGAGCCACTTCTCACTACTACATCTACTCTATTACACAAACCATCGCTTACACACACACACACACACACACACACACACACACACTATCTATGCCTTACTCTTTCTCTCCTCTCAATCTTTACATTCCCCCCCAAACCTTCCCAATCTTTTTTCTTTCCTCCCTCCTCCAGAGTTATTTTTCTCCTCTTTGAAGAACAGCGATAACGATTTGCCTCGGAAACACACCACTTCTATTCACTTCTGCTAAGTTGCTTTAAGGTATAATTTGCTGAATCAAAAAAGGATGTTTTGCTACAAACGTTTATTCAGTCTTTTACTCTGGGGTAATATTCTAGCCTTGTGGATGATTATTTTCTGTTTAACAGCCTGGCTTTACACATGGGTCTGTGCTGTGGGTGCAATTAGGATGGACAGAATGTTGTTGCTGAAAATTATGTTTTGAGGTCAAATACATAGTAAACACATCAGATACACCACATTGACCCCCTGTGTGTTTTTTATGTTTTAGATTGGTACATTAACTTGTGTTGCAGAAATTATATTATATTACATGCAACACCCACACTTTTAAGGTGAGTTAATTATAATTTGTGGTTTGAGGAGAATGGTCACAGAGTTTGTAAACATTGAGGCAGAGCATTTTTTATCCCTGTCAGATTGCTCATTCTGTCTCGGAGAAGGCAGTCGTGGGTGTTTGATCTCATTAATGTGGTGATTAAGTGTTCATTGTCTCGTATTTTTCAACTAGAAAAGATTTTACTCTTTTTATGTGCCTGTGAATTGTAAATGTAATGGGGCTAAATGATACCATCACGTCCTGCATGAGCCATTACTGTTTCAGGGTAATTGTGTTTCCCAGAATTAGCAGTAGGTCAGCCCATTGTATTATCACACTTGGTGATCATGGTGATGAATACTGCACTGAAATATGTCCTATTCAAACATATAAAATACACTCCTAAAATGGTGAAAATGCAGCTTATTTTACTAAACCATTGCATCTTTTTTTCCATCCACTGGCAATTTGATTTCGTCATTCGTTGTACGAACCTGATATTAACCTTGATATATTTGACGTCATGCATATTGGTTAATACTCTTTATACTCAACATAAGGGGTTATGTTTGTGTTTACAGCAGTCCTGCTTTAGTTAACTACTGCATACAATAGGTTTTGATTAAAAATTTCTCCCCTTTAAACCTTCAGCAGACAGCTGTATTGCACATGATTAGTCCATATTGTGCTTCCATTCTATTACCCATGATAATACAGTAGTATTTGCCGTCTTTCTCTCACTTTGTGTTATAAAGCTGCCATGGAAACAGTTGCCTTGAGTAGCCACTGAAAAGGAGACTATTGCTGTGCAATCAATAGCCGAAGTAATCATGTTTATGCTCTGTCACTCGTTGTGAAAGAGAACGACAAGCAGAGGGTTTGAAATGTGAATGGCTTTAGTAGATGTGTTTTAATGAAAAGGAGACAATTACTGGCACTTTCTCCAACTACCTTTAATGTTTTCACTGCCAACAATCTAAACTGACATCAGAAACTTGCATGAGGAATGCACACGCAGCCCAAAGTATCTGGGTAGATGTGCATCTACACTTGTGAGGAGGTGGAAGTCACCTGGATCAAAGGCTATTATGGGCTACATGTATAGACTCTATAGCTACACTACAACTATGAATGCAGCTTTTTTTAGTGGTTACCTACAGTACATACTGATCAGACTCAATCTTCTCCCACGGTAAATCAATAGCCATTGTAAGTCAGCTTATTATTAATGAAATTACAGCATATGTTGATAGAGCATTGAACATGACTCCAATCATGCACTGTTTTTTCCCAACAGTAAAATACAAGTATAGAATTTTATAATCGGAGTTGATTTGTTGGTCAACAGAAAATGTATCTGTAACATGTTGATAGTTAATTGTTTTAAAGGCTTCCTCAGCTCAGTGGCATCTAATTAGCCAGCAAGGTTATGCGATCTTTAGTCTAGCTGTTAATTGAGATAGTATCTGTGTCCATAAAGGAGAATAAAGCAGAGCTTCTCAAGCTTCTGACTCAGAAGGCACCAATTACAGTGTGAGTCAGGCCACTCCCAGAGACATCCCGAATGCAACAAAATGAAAATAATAGACAAATACAGACAGATGACAGCGCCTCTGCACATTCAGACATCACAATTTTTTTGTATCATAGTTCCACTTTTTCTGAGCTGAGACACAAGGTATGGAAAATACACAGATTCAAAAAGTTGTGACTCCACTCTAACACCTGCCATGATTGTTTCTTCACTTCCAATAGCTCCAACAGAGTGATGTCTTCCCAGTTACACTTTCATTCAAATCATAACAGTAATTTAAGACTTAAAACTTTATCATTTTTAATCTGTACCATCAGCAGTTATATTTAAACGTGTGAAAATATAGTGAGATTTGATACTCTACAGCTCTACAAACTTAATCAGCTTTAAGGTAAATTTAACTATTGGATCAAATCAGGGCCTAATAAATATCAGAAAGTCCTGTAATGGAATTGGGAATGACTTAATCATCAGTTGATCAATAATCAATAATCAATAGTTATCAATAATAAAACTAATCTTTCACATCCTGAATGGCATTTTCATTTTATATGTGCTTGAGGATGATACATTTTACCCCAGGCCAGTTTTTCACAGGCTGTCCATGCTCATCCTCTTTTATGGTTTTATACTGTATGTGTCTATGCTCTGTCACATAAATTGTTCCATCCTGGCCTTGTTTAATGGAAAAGGCAGGGCCACTAGAGGCCATTCAAGGCCAGAGGTGACCAGCAGCCACACGTTCCTTGGGTCATTCATAATTAGCTGGCCTGCAGCCTGGGGGCTCCATAAAAATGAGATAGGTCATCTCAATCTCCGGTCATCTCGACCAAGCTTTTTTTCCTGCACTAGTTGTAAATGTGTTCAGCGACCCCCAACAAAGTGCTTCCATAAAACACCACGCAATGTCCCTGGGCAGTCAAGAGTCAGTTATGTTGTCCTTTTTCCTTTATGAATATTTCCAAAACTACTGATGCATGAAGCTGCATGAAGGCGTCCACATTATACTGTTTCTGCGCTTTAAATCTTCTGGACTCTCTCTGAACGTGTGTCATCCAGGCACATCATAGTGTTCCCCTAATTACACATAATACTTTTCATCTTCACTGGAAACCTGCATACCTAACTAATAATAATTGATAGTGTCAAAGCAGGCTTCTATCAGAAGAATAGCAAATGAGGGTTATATAACAAAAGCACTGCCTCTGACACCTTTTATGGTTCATGAGCTTAACGTTGATGCATGGGGTTAAGTGCTGGGGAGATGTCTTGTTTTGCATTCGTGATCATTAAGGCTATGATGGTACAAAGCTGGGGCGGAGTTTCTTTTAATTGCAGTATAGTTCTAATTTACAACAGTCAAGCTGAAGGATTATGGGCTCGGCACAATAAATTGGCCAGACAAATAGCAGCAAGGAGAAATATTCAGCATTTAATTTTGTGTTTTAGGTGTCGAAAAATTGAGGTCAAATTATAACTCAGTGTCAGTGGATCGCAGGGAAAAAATGGCTTTTATTCTACACATATTTGATGAAACCATAGTAGATGCTGTCTTCTATTAACTTCCTCTCTGCATGTCATTTTTAACTTGTCTTGCTGAGCTCATCATTTATATTCTGACTCCCATAATTTTCAGACAGTGATGTCTTTAATGGCTATTATTAGAAATGGTGTCTGTCTTCAGAAGCTGGCACAAAAGTGTGAGTGGTCCCTTGGGCACTGTTTCGTATCAAGGTTAACTTGTAGTGATTAGTATAAGAAGAGGTGTAGTTGCCATGGGGATGAAGGAAACGGCAGTTGAGAGGATGATAAGCCCGGAGTTACAGAAGCCTGATGTTTCTGTTGCTCTGCATACAACAAAGCTAATCTTAATATGGTTTGTATGTATTACTGCCTTCACAAGGTTTCTCTTGGCAGCGTTAGTCATGATGCAATGATGTAAACACAAAGATCCTTATTACATAATTACCATGGTACTGCTAAATAAACAAAGACTTCAACACAGTTGTTTAATATAAAGAATAAATAAATTGTACTAATGGTATTGCAATCATACTTAAGCGCTCCCATGATTTTTGTTTTTTGGAATGTAATAGCAGCCTGACAGATTGTTCAAAACCAATCAAGGCTCTTATTATTTCCCATTCACTGATGAGTTTTTGTTGGCCGACTGATCTATTGCTTTGGGAATTCTGCCATCTGTCATTGAAAAATATGTTGTCAGGAACATGAGTCACTTGATCTAGGTCAATCTTAATGATTTTCAAACATTACATTAAGCAAATGTAATAGCCTTCTGATACTTTTTGAAGAGTATAGTATGCACTGCACTGTAAACAATGAAAGGCTCAGTAATCTAGAGCCTGTCTCGGTTGAAGAAACTCTGAGAATAGCTATTCTTTAACTCCTTTTAGTGCCTATTATGGGGTCTTTATGGTAAATCCCCTTTAAATAATAATCCCAAATTATGTAAAAACCCTAATCTCAATCTGTTCATCATCTGGGTCATCTTCATTCATTATAGCTCAGAATAATACACTGGATAATTTTATCACCAATACAGTTATTTTTCACTTTGACCACTCCTGTACTGCCAAGTAGGTTGAGTATACTTTCTCATGGCACCCACTCCTTCTATGGAGTTGATCCAAAATCCTCTTCAGCATACTTTTCCTTTGACAGTGCCTCGAACGCTGCACGGATAATCCTTGGAGGAGAGGGCTAATGCCCCCAGATCGCCCCCATGAGAGGCGCTATCCTCGCATCCCTTCTGCACAGCTCTCTGCTCTCCCTGGTGCCGTCCCCAGCAACACAATAATTAATGAGCTCAACCAGCCTATCACTGCAGAAACCTCCCTCCCCAATCTCTATTATCCACATCATGCAATGATAATTTGACTTACGTAGGTGCTAATTTCATATAAGTTAAAAGGCAATTAGGAAAATGTGTCTTTTTGACGGGCAGAGGGATTAATGCTAAGCTGTGATGCCACCAGTCTTCAGAGGGTGAAGGCTTATACTGGGTATGAAGGCCCCTGCTTGGCAACATCCATTATCGGTCATCACATTAATAACCCCATATTTCACATCTCCATTTGATGTGCTACATTTAATTAAAGTGCGAGGTTGTGTGACGAATTAATGGCTAATTGGAAAGCACCTTTTGAACATTCCCTTTGCCCTACACCAGATGTGGTTTGTTATGGGGTGAGACAACTTGTCTTACCTCTCTTCTCAAGCCAAAATTCAGCCTTTAATTACTAGCGTTCCCACGCTACGAAAACAGACAAATTTTATATGAAGTGACCACTTTTTTCAGGAAATACAGTCATGGAAAAATTATTAGACTACCCTTGTTCTGTCCTTGCTTTCTTGTTAATTTTAATGCCTGGTACAATTAAAGGTACATTTGTTTGGACAAATGTAATGATAACAAAAATAGCTCATAAGAGCTTGATTTAAGAGCTATCTATCTAGCCATTTTCCATGGTTTTTTGAGAATGATTTTGGCTATTATCAAGAAACCCATGGACAATTTATAGATATCAGCTCTTGAATTAAACTCTTATGAGCTATTTTTGATGTTATCATAATAATTGTCCAAACAAATGTACATTTAGTTGCACCAGGTATCAAAATAAACAAGAAATTGAAAAAAGAAGGTGGTCTCATATTATTTTCCGTGACTGTGTATGCATCGCTGTGCCACCTACAGCATGCACAATAAATTCAGAATGAAAGAAATTGCCCTCATTAATGTTGCAGTGTTATTAAGCATTGCATTTGTGCTAAAGGTATTTTGCATTAATACAAATATACATAGCCACCTCACCTGGTTGCTGACGGTAAAGGTAAACGCCCTGTCTGCACTGATATAACATATTATTGGAATGTGGACAACTGGCCTCCATCTCCTGTTTGGAATCTTAAACATATGCTATTCCAGATTAGTTTAAAGCTCATAAAAATGTAAATCTGCCATACAGGGGAGGAGTGTGCGTAGAAAATGATTTATAAATACCTTAGACAAACTGAGTATTTCTCATGCATTTATTTTCCCTTTTGAAGGCTGGTGGCTGAGAATTGGAGCTAATCTGACATTTCATACATCTCAGACTATTTAGGGAGATATTTGAAGATAGAGGTATTATTTCCTCCTTCCTACCTCAGCATTCCCATAGCGGTGCGAGGATGATTATTATGGATTTGCGGAGAAGTGGTGTTAACGAGTTTACTCACACTGTTTAGAGGCTAAAAGGCAATTTTAACCTCGGCAATAACCATGCAGGATATTGAAATATGATGTATGCTCAGTGCAGTTCCTCTATTCTGCATATTCCTGACCTGACTTTTGACTGTTGTTTCACCTGCTGTTGTGTTTAGATCCAGTGTCTCCTTTTGTGTGTGTTCTGCTCTGAAGGAGACCTAACAAATTAAATTTGCTTAAGAGCGGCAGTTAAACTAAGTCCCATTACAAACGAGTTGGCCCCATTTACTCACTCGCCTTGTGCCAAATTAAAACCTTGATTCAAAGTTACACTGAGCTTGTCAGTCCGTTGGCTGTTGTTCCTGTTCCACACCCAGCCTGCATTCCGCTTGCATCTATATTTTTTCATCATTTGTACCTCACACTGTGTAGAAATTACTCCCTGGAACTTGATTAATGCAAGTATTGATTTCTTTGTTAAATGTGAGATTAGATGCATGGACTCCGGCACTATTCATCAAAATGCACTGACATATAATTAAGTTGTCTGTTTATATTTTATGCCTGTACACATTTGTTAAATATCAAACACATGTTTATATTATTTTACCCACAGGATGAAATCATATATGTATACAGAGAGCAAAATTTGAATATTGACATCCATCTTGGTTAATCTGAATACACAGCACTAGCACATGGGTGTAAAATAAATAGGGCATTAACACAAATTTGTTTTAACACCACAAATTATTGTAACACATTAACCCAGGTTGTGTTGCAATGACCCTTTGCCCAAAGTCTGTTGGCAACTAGTAAATAATGGATAAAGAAAAAAGGTCCGGTACAAAGCTCTGCCAGATGGGTCTGTCAAGGTTATGTGCAGTTACTGTCCATGTGAATTGAGTTACCACCAGAGTACATGTAGTCTTAAATACCATTGAACAACTAATGCAGACAGTCCCGTTATCACTGAAACATCTAGCTTTTGCTGCCACCAATTTTACATTGTGTAAATGGGTGGATGCACATGAATTGACCACCACTGCATCCACACATTTTAGGACAGCACAATGATGGTTGCACTTAACCAAAACGATTGAACTTCACTCAACAATCACAGTTGCCTCGCGGTCTGTGCATTAACTAAAATCCATCGGCAGTTGTTCATGTTGTATAATGAAAACTGCCAGTCCTTGGTTCAGTTGTTTCTCTTTATTAAACCAGTAAACAGAAAAGCAACCCGTGGGATGAACGTGCATTATTTTGTCCAGCAGTGGGAAAAAGTAGTTGCAGGACATAACTCCAGTTCTATAAATATGTGCACAGCCTTCTAACTATTATGCTTAATTGATTTTCAATAACAAATCTACACATGTGCATAAAGCAAGCATATTCTTCCACGCCCATGTTGATTAGTAATGAGTATTAAATACATGCAAAAAAATCTCCCTTTAATGTACATTTTAAATAGATAAAAAAAAAGTTTGATTAAGTGGCGATTGATCTGCGACTAACAATCATGCCATTAATCACAATTAAATATTGGAATCAATTGGAAGCCCTAAAACGAACTTTATTCAGATGTAGAAGTGTCATTAGCTACTTTAGCTTTTTATTTTAGAAGACTTCTTGCAGATATCTGTTCATGGGTGACTGGGGCTGTTTTTTTTGTATTTTTAAGAAAATTATTACTTTAAGAACCTTTAAGAATAATATTTAACATAAAGTCTGAGCTGAATTAAACAATAAAACCTAATAACCTTTCAGGAGCTGCCTCGTTTTGAGAGTGTGCCATGCTTTTATCTCCAAGTGAGTCACCTGATCCACTTTCTCATTCCTCTACTCTTGGTACTTTTTCCCTTGTCCATCATCCCAACTATAGCTATAAAAAACCCACACATATCCACCCCCACACCACACACACACACACACACACACACACACACACACACACATACCATTTCTGGGTACTGCGTCCCAATGCATCCATATTTCAGAGTTGTATCTCTAGTGTCACTCTACATCTTGTCTGTGGAAGCAACATGGAGGATCCAGCTCGTGTTTAAGCATGTTTATGTTGCTGACCCAGTTACTGGATTCTCACAGCGGTAGATATGTGGACAGGGTGGGGCAGCAGCGTCGGCATCATTTATTTCAATTTAGCTCTGCATTACAAAGTATGGAAACACACATAGAGGTGTTCAATGCCACTCGTACACATGGACACACATGAATGCAAATAAGTTTGCACCTCTACATGCATTACATGTGATATGGACTGCACAGTGTAGCCAAGCCTTGAGCTTTTCAAAGGATTTTCAATGTAGATGAACTAATGTATGCATTTCTCACACTACACACTAGGTATGCACACCTATAGAGATTATATAGATGCTGTAGAGTAGCTACACAGTTATAACACCGGTGAGCTCATGATTGATGGATAATTAAAGACCTGAACTGTGTAGAGGAAGTGGTTAGATAACCAGGGGAAGAGAGAACCAGGAATGCTTTTGCGTTTCATTTAAAATCCAAGGTATTCAATAATGTAGAGAGCCCTTTGAAAGCTCAGTCGAGTATTCAAGCACAGAGGTTGTCAACAATGTCGGGAAAGTTAAAGGCACAGCTTGTACCGAGCAGTGTTTGTGGCGGGCTTGGAAACCTGTGTGGTGCATATTTGTGTGTGTGTGTTTATGTGACGTAGATGGATAGACAGAGTAGTGTGTGTGGGAGCATGTTAACATATACTGTTGTAGGATATAGTGAAATGGCATAAAACAGCAATGTACATTTCTCTTGTGTTATCTGCCATGATTGGTTTTATGTCTTTAAAATCTGCACTTTAACTGGTGAAATGCAACCACACCAACATGGTGAGCCATCAGCCTTGTGCTGTTATTTTTCCCAGAAGCACTGCTCCATAATTTAAACAACCTAATGATGTCATACATCCCTCTCTGATGGAGTCACAATCAATGTTCAGGCTGTTCACCATACCTTATCTATGTTTTATTATCATGCACAGAACATAATAATGTTTTATTACCTGTGTGTTCACTTATATTTCTTGAGATGTGTTGTGCTACATGTCATTATTGTAATAACTTGGAATTGCATTTGGCAATTGAACGACATGGCCACCATTATAAAGTGGCATACTGTGCTATGACACATATCTATTTTTTCATTTCCGAATCCTGCTGTTTTGGCTTTGAAGTCATGGTTCCTGTTGCTGCCTGATATAACTGCACTAAAAATATAAAATCCATCTACTTCACATGGCCTCACCCACTGCATGCTTACACCAAACGATGCTAATTTGTCATGAACTTAGAAAAGGTCAAATCATTATTATTTTACACCAGCTGGTGAGAGTATTTATACAAAATCAGAATGAATAATATGCACATAAAATATGGTCTGTACAGTGTTGTATGGTTGGATATTAATTGAATAAAAGCTGGAACAATTAAAGATAATTGGACCAGTTGATTGCAAGAACTGTTTACAATTTTGAGAATCAATTTAAGACATTTTTTAAATACAGAAATACCAATAATTATCTGGTTCGAGCTTCTCCAGTTTGATTATCTGTTGTTTTCTTACTAAAATGAATACTTTTGTCTTTTGGACTAGTGGACTAGTGGTTAGTCTGGACAAACAAAACAATTCTTCTTACATTTTATAGACCAGGGCATTAAATGAATCACCAGTTTAATCAGTAAGGAAAATAATTTTTAGTTGCAAACCCCAATCATCAACTTTTGATTAAATCAACTTAACATTGTCTTCTGGCTTCTAAGGAAGCTGAATTGGATTCACAAAAGTAAAGATTCACTGTCAAAGTAATTCTTCACTGTGCTTCATGTCAGAAAGAAACAAATGAGAGCAACATTATGTTTATTTTATCCAGAATGTTTTTTCTTTACATGTATTAATTTACTTATATCCTCTCTACTATGTATGTAATTTTATTTGATTACAATTCTGATTTCATCTCTTATCTCTCTCTTTAAAGCTCTTTAGTCAACATTTGTTTTAAATGTGCTCTATAAATACACTTGACTTGACTCTAATCAGCAATCATAAAACAGCTGTAATAAAGGAGCACCTTCAGATAATGTTCCAACAAGGGCATTTGGCGAGTAGATACAAGGTGCTTGTCAATATTTGCCTGGACACAGATCTGACAAAATGGTGGATGTAACAATGTCAGTTAAGCTGCTTTAAACCGGTGCCAGTAGTGGTTGCTACTAGCAACACAATGTTCAACTGATAGCGACTGCTGGTGGCAGAGTATTGGTTGGATAAACATGGTTATTATTCGATACATCGCAGATCACATCATGCTTGCATATGCACACTTGAAAGAATAAGACTATTGCACAGATAAATCAATTATAACTGAAGGTATTAAAGTCAGTTCCTAGATTTAAAGCATTTTCCTCTTGACTTTAAGTGTGACAAAGAGGGGTCAAGTTCAGTGGTCATTAAGTAGCTAAATACCTAAAACCTTGCATGCTCAATAACTTACCTGAGGGAGACAGGTGGTGAAACTGTCCTTTCACTTACCAGTTCTGTTGCTGCTGCTGGAGTTTTCAGTTTTTATAGAGCTTGAGGCTGGCAGCTTTGAAATATCTAGTCAGCTTGGGGATTTTTCCTAACAGCTGCAGTTTATTTTAGCATTGTTGTGCTCCACTTTAACATTTCTGTCCAGACTTTTTTGCAAATGTGGCTTTTGAAGTAAATTTCCACCCAAGTCAGGAAACTGCCATACGTATAGACCGTTTCAATGGAATTTCATCGCTGGGTAACAGCTTGGGTCCATGTTAACTTCCTGTCAGCTGATGTCATTCACATACACTGCAGCAGGAAATAAAGTGGAACACATTTATAATGTTTATGTTGAGTTACAAATGTGAAATGGTCAAATTATTCAGTCATGTCATCGGGCCGCAGGGCTCGAGTCCCAGTAAGCCTCTGCATTAAAGCACGATAGATGTCTTCTAGCCTTACACAGTGTCTGTTTTATCTGGGTTTCATATGGAGCTTGATTAGTGGTGTTTCTCAGCATTCTCTTTTAATTCAATTATAAATGTAAAGTGTCTCACTAAGTGTTTGGACCCACCTTAGATAGCTGGATCCTCAAGTAATAAGCCATGTCATAACATATGAAGAAGATGCTGTCAGTTCTATAGAGATAGCTGTTGCATTGAAACCACACACACACACACACACACACACACACACCACTATTGTGAATTGCTGTTTGTCTTGTGGGTTTTAAAAGAGAGATGTTCTTTCTCTTGCATCAGCAACAGATATACTATCTCATGTGGAGCAACTGCATCTTTCACAATCTGTTTATCAGCTATACGATATCACCATCTTGTTTTTGCATGCACATCCACACAGGTAATTATTGAATGGTACAAGCTGCATAATTTACCCTTGATCCCACTGACAACACATCCATCTGTCTGTCCTTCATAATTCCGCTGTCAGTCAACCTGTAACACCACTTGTCCTTGTTGCAAAGCTTGTTGCTCTGACAGTTTTGTGAGATTGATGTATTCACAAACCTCTGCTGATGTCTCTCTCTCTGTGTCTGTCCTGCTCCGCTGGAGAGCTCAGTCTGTCGGACTTGCGAACGTTAAGAATAGTTCTGTCATCATTGGGTTGTGTCTCTGGGCCTGTGTTTAGGTTCCTGTTGGTCTCTGAGGTAATTGTCATGATGTTCTCACTCTGAAACAAAGCCAGACAGCTGACATCATTGACCAGATCCTCTTTCTCTCTGCTGCTGTCAGGATGACACCATCCCTCCTTTCACTCTCGGCTCAGCGGCAGAGGAAGGGAGTTCGCTGGTCTTGGCAGTGTTGGCTGCGGAAGTAATTAGAATGCACACTTCTTAGGTCCTTACATAGATATGCTAATCCACTCCATTAATCTTGTCCCCTTGCATGTAAACGTGGGAGCCAGATGCCGCACCAGTTGCTCCTCACACGCTAAACTCTGTTAATGCTTTGCTGTTTTGCTGGGAGAGAGCAATCTCCTGGAAAATAATCAAGGCCGCCTAGCCAGGACATCACTATGGTAACTTCCCATGACCTCCCACTACGTTGGATCAGAGCTATCTGTAGGTTAATTAGGCTGACTGCTATGAATCCTACCCCTCCCATCACCCTCTATCAGTGTGCTCCACTCCGGCCGCTGGTTATACAGCGACCCATTGATTGGATTGGTTTCCCCCCTCCTCTGTTCCGTTACAACAATTTACAAGTCAGTTGTTTATTTGAACAACATTTGAAAGTGAAAGAGTCTAAATTATTTGCCAAAAGAACTAAATCAAATTTTCAAACCACATCTGGGGGGTTGAGGGTTTTTGTACAGCTAGCAGTGAGCCTGTGAGATCATGAATGGGCTGGAGGCTTTGGAGAAATTGACATCAATTGACTCACTTACATTCGACAGGCCTGGAAGAAAGTCGGCATCATATTAGTTCCTGGAACAGACTATAAGGTTTAATCCTGCAAAATTAGATTCCAGGAATAAGCATCCAAACTTGAACCTTTTTCCTGGAAAGGGAAACAGGAAAAACGTGTTACCTTTCAGGTCAGCTGTCAGCTTGTCAGCTGAATATTAAATGTGTACAAAATATAGTACGGAAATATGGTAGTCCTTGATATGAGTTCTTAAGAGTGACCGCGATCAGGTCTCAACAGAATATGGAATCCATCACAGCTTAATGCAATGAAATCCCCATATGACTTGCTTTAACAAGTTTAGTTTGGTTACTCTGGAAAATCCTTAAATATCACTTCCAAAGTTTATTTTAAGTTCAATCTAATGTTGATAAACATAAATAGTGTTCTCTTTCCTTAATAATTATTAAGAGAACCAAATGATGCAGGAGAGGTATATACAGTCATGGAAAAAATGATTAGACCAAAGTTTACTTCAATTTCTTGTTCATTTTAATGCCTGGTGCAACTAAAGGTACATTTGTTTGGACAATATAATGATAACAACAAAAATAGCTCATAAGAGTTTATTTTAAGAGCTGATATTTAGCCATTTTCCACGGTTTTCTTGATAATAAACAAAATCATTTTTGAGAAAACCATGGAAAATGTCTAGATATCAGCTCTTAAATTAAACTCTTATGAGCTATTTATCATTATATTTGTCCAAACAAATGTACCTTTAGTTGTGCCAGGCATTAAAATAAACAAGAAACTGAAGAAAACAAGGGTGGGCTAATATTTTTTTTTTTCCATGACTGTATATAGTCATCGTATATGCACATTCCTTGCTTCATTATGTGTAGCTTTAAATGAAACTGATGCCTTTTGATTGAACTTACTTTAAAAACAAACACATTTCCCTGGATTCCCAGGAAAGTGTGCTTCTGCTCCCGGTACAGAAAATGGCTAATTTTTTAGAAAAAGAAATATAAATCTTTAATACAGACCCAAACTTAGAGTTCTGCTGTTGGGATCAGTATCAGTACAAAAGTGAGCTGCTGAGCCTCTAAATCTTAAGAAGCTGCTTATCCCTTGTAATTTTTGTCACTTCTTCATAAATATGTTAGTGTGTCCCATCATTATTTTATAGGCCTGTAATTCAAAAATACTTACATGATAATTAATTCACAAGTCCTCCTAATTACACTGGTAACCCTTTATGTTCAGACTTTTCCTCAATGTGATCTTATGGTACTGTAATTATTTCTAGTATGCCATCATTGAAAATGTTACACCTCAATTAATGTAAAAGTCCGTCATTGATGTAATTTAAATTTAAATTTAAATTTGTAATTTAAATCCATTATAAATCCTGTATAGATAATAATTAAGTGTTAGGTGAATAAAATGTCACTATATATAATATATTTAGGGTGATGGGCAAGCTCCTTGCAATGTTTCTAACAGATCCTCTGCTGAACAAAAAAAAAATCTATATTTAGAAATGTTATTTTGAGCAGTAAACTACTCCACGGTGGCTAATAGAAATGATGTGTACCTTATACACCTGCAGCTGCTTCACAGTAAAAGCCTTCTTTTGCCTCCAATGACTGCTATGCTGCTTGAATTTAAATGTTATGCCTCATGGTATCTTGTGCATTTCTTGTTTCTTGCTTGATACAGCAATAATTTGAACCCAGCCCTATTCAGCACTATGCATTTGCCTTTTTTTATGAAAAGAACTGGAAAGCATTACTAAAATATATACATTTTATTTGTTGGGTCACCATAGCTAGATTGACCTCAGATTCTCTTTCAGACCAAAAGTTATTTTTGAATGAATGTTTACATTAACAAAAGCAAAATGAATAGTCTTCTGGCTTATTAGTGGTGTTGAAAATTGCTCCTTCTAAATGCACAAACAAGATTGTGTGCTTCCTGTGAAGTGTATAAAAATGTAGCTCAGAAGGTTTACTCTGGTAATTAAAAATTGCTCAGTGCATAACACACATTGCCCTCCTGTTTATCTGCTGTGTAAATTCATGTCACCAGTAGTTGTATAATTTGTTTTGCCAGTTGCAGTTGGACTGTTTGGTGGATTTACTTCAGTAAGTCTACATTCCCTTGCCACAGCATTGTAGCTACTCTGGACCACTGACCATCACTGGTAGCTGATCAAGCCACTTTATCAGCTTTATCAGGTGCTGTGCTGTTTCACAGTGTTGGTTAGGGGAGAGCAAGGGCAGGGGGGTTGTTTTCTTTTTTCACTTCATGCTTTGCTAGCCACGGCTTTGTTGACCAGGGTCTGTCTGTATGTGTGCTTTGGGCTTGACATGAGGACAGTGCAGGATCAGTGGGAGAATCAGTGGAACAGAACTTGACAAGAGAACATGAAGGTTCCCTCTGGAGGACGTTAGACAGAAAAAGACTCTTTCTCTGTGGGGGAAACATTTCATTCAGCATCTGTTTGATCTTCTGTTACTTCTTGTTTTACCTTGGTTGGTTCCTGATGCATGGTCACAGATGTCCTCTCAAAAGTGTCGAAGAAAAAGTGAATTGGAAAAGTATCAGACCTAGAATTTTTGCTCTTTTTTTGCTGTAGATTATCACAGCAAGAATAACCAGAGGATATTATATATATTTTATATCTGGTTGCCTCTATGATGGATAAAAATATTTTGCACTATTCAATAAACATGTAAACATATCTTGAACGTAACCTCTTTCTTAAAAAGGAACCCCACCCATTTTACATGTTAAAGTCAATCTTCAACTCTCCAGTCACATTACAGTACTGTGGGCAGTGGAAACAGTTGTGTGACGCCTTTGGAGTGAGCTCATTAAAGTCTGAGTAAATTACATAATTGACATTGCTCAAGCTATCTTGGCTTGGGCTTGTATTTTAGAAATCCTGCATTACAAACTTGGGGTGTGGTTTGTAAAAGACAGCACTGTTAAACCAACAGTGATGGTATAATGCATTATAGGAAGTACAATCCAGGGTTATTGTAACATATCACGGACTAGGAATCAGAAAACAGCAGTCTTGGCTGCATTGATTTTGAAAGTTTTTTTTCAGTCTGTCTCTCGCTCCCCAACTTGATCAAATTGCAAAGTTAGTTTAGGGAGGGCCCCTTAAAAAAAGCACATAAAAAGCTTCGGCCACCAACAAAAGGGATTTTATTGGCTGCCAAAGACCTATCAGGCCTGTCAAAAAGATCAACAATTGGGCAATTAAAATTCTTTAGGCATCAGTTTTGTTTGGCCAGTGCATCTCATAAACAGAAAAAGAAGAAGCATACAGCTGAACAAAATTAAGCTTGCTGTGGAGAAAGAGAGCATTGCAAGACATAAACAACAAGCTGGATTTAAAATCAGACCGGAGGCAAAAAAGAGCAGCAACATTTATTTTGCAATGATACAAACATCTTTGTTTTTACATTAGTTTTAACATCAGTTAAATCCCTTTAAGTCCATCTCTGAGATTCTTATTGTTGTGTTAACAGAAAACAAGCATTTGCAAATATAAAAAGTCATCTATTATTAGTTACCGGATAGTATTTTTTTAAACATTCTGATAAAGTATAAAAAGTCACCGTCAAATGTAAACAGATTGAAAAGCTTACCAATATACAGGACAGGTCACTCCTAATTGGGGAATAATTAGTATTTTAATATAAAATAGCAGCTTGACCATCTTTGTCCTTATTAAGGGATTTCATAATATCTCATTGTGACTGCTTGTGTCTAGTAGAACAGGATCATTACTAGTTTCATATTCAAATGATGATTACCTTTTGAAAGTTTACCGACGTGCTCCGACTACAGAAACACTGTGAACATTGATGTGTGTGTAAATATAATCTGCTCTGCAAACCCAGATTTGTCACTTGGCTGCAGGATCCCTTGCATGGCTGGCAGTGTCACTGTGTGTGATGGCTGCTGTTGTGATGGGTAGTTGATTATGGCTCATCGGGCTGCCAGCACCCTCAATCAACATCCACAACTAAAGGGATGAGGAAGAGGGATGTTTATTTGGGCATGGATTCTGTAAATGCCAGTGTGGAGACATAAGCCCCGTGCCTTATTTCTAAGCTCAACTTTCACTGCTTTCTCTCTCTCTTCGACTGCCTCTTTCAGGCTCCTTCTCATTCTCTCTCTGTCAGCTTTCTACTGCTGTTCCCCTTCCTCAGTCCCCCCGCCACAATCAGAGAGAAATGTTTATGAACGGAGCTTGGAATCGTGACCCAGGCCACCCTGTCCCCACGTCTCCGTCACCTGATGTATTTTTCTCCAACCTCCTGTCTCTGTGCCAGAGTAAAATTGGCCAACCCTTAACATCTCCTACAGCCCCACCAGACAACCTCCTCCCTCTCCCCCTAGCCTGGCTCAACCCAGGCTGCCAGTCTGCTGTGCTGTTCTGTGCTCTACACGCTCCAGTGCGCTGTCGGCTGGTGACAGGCTATTTGGGATTTACCCACTGCTGCTGTGCCTGTCTCTTCATCTGCAGCCTTTCATGGCAGTAAAAAGCAGTCTCTCCTCCCCCTTATCCTTTTCCTCCCTTCTCTTCTCCCCTCACCCTTCAGCTCAACTCATTCCACCATCCTCCCACTGCCCCCCCTCCCTCCTTTCCCGCCATCTCTGCTCCTAATCCCATCCTCCTAAAGACTGTAATTGAGCAGCGCGGCGTGCTGGGATTAGGACTGTTATTGGGGGTATTCTCATTGCAGGAGAAATTTGGGTGAAAGTGTGGGCAACTGGAATCTACTGACACTCAGATGTGAGCAGATGGTTGGGGACTATGGGGTGTTGGGGAAAGAGAGGGAGGTGAGCATTCAGAGGCGGGGTTGGCTGAGGGAACTGCCGTCACTGGACCCCTGTTCTGACAAGGTCGATCTCCAGGTCACTGCTGATATCCAACAAACTGACAGAAAATCCATAAAACCATAACGCTTAAACAATAAAACATCAGCTCATACAGCCCAATGTGACATCAGATCACTGAACAATGATGGACAGTTAGTATTCTCCATATAGTATCTAACATTTGGAATTACATCTCACCAGAACTATGGGGGCCATTTGAGTGACTGATGGCTTTTAATAGCAATCAGTAAGAATCCATGGCATGCCAGCTGATCTGCTATGTGTTGAGAAAAACTTATGGCCTGGCACGACTGGGTCTGTGGTGGAGATTTACTGGTTGGCGAATAGCAGTGTCGGTTGTTTGGATGTGTTTGCCAATTCTTATTGATTAGGTCTTTGGCCCTTGATCCTGTATTTCAAGGCAACCCTCTTTTTTATCCTCCATCAGGAGATAACATGAAAGAGACTACACAGAAAGACTGATATGGAGTTTTTCCCCTTCGCTCCCTGAGTTAATTGAGGGATTTGCCATGACCCAGATGAATATTGATTCCTAATGGAAACCAGACTTCAATTGGCAAGTGGGTATAGCAAGCCATTGAAGCAAAGAGTGTTTATGCATCTAACAACGTCCAAAACAGTTAAATGTCTTTATTTGTATATAATGCAAACTGTACATTTGTACTGGAGTGTGCAAGTTTTTGATCAGCCAAGTTGTCATGTGGCCAGCATGAGGTGGGATGTGTATTTAAACTCTTTAGGATTTAAAAAGTCTTGCAAACTGCTGTGGAATCATCAAGTTTATTTCCCTGTACTTTGTAAGCTGCTTAAGTCCTGTGCCAGCTTAGCATTGCCATATTAACATCACCCAGTGAGACAGCTCTGACAAGCTCCCTTCCTCCACAGTTGCCTCCTGCTCCTACTGCCTGACTGGCACTGTGGAGAAAAAAAAGAAGTCTTATGAACTGACACACACAACCACATGAATACACATGAGCACACACACAAACACACATACACTTAAATACACATTTAGCAGACGTGGTTTTAGGTACTTTACATTGAAGCTTTGCATTTTGATATCAAACAACACTTGTACAAACTCTAATATTTGCCAAAAGGTGTTTTTTTTTTTACCTAAATGACTGAAAAAAATATAGCTGAGGTATGTAGATGCAGTGATTGACACAGCTTAATGTCATGCTACCAGCTGATCAATGCCATTTGCCTACCCTCATGTCTCTGGCTGGATTCCCTGTTTCCTCACTGCTGAGTTCTAACTCCTGTGCCAGTGGAAACGTGGGAATGTGAAGTGTGAGGATTATAAAGTCACTGTTAAGCAAAACATATGAACAAAACAGTTTAATGCATTAGGCGATTAATTAATGACATGTCATGTAAGTAGTTTGCATTACATAATCTTATATGATGAGACAGTCTGCCCTATGACTTTGAAGAGTATGCTTGTTAAGTTTAGTTAGCTGTTGGACAGTCACTGTCTTACAAACCTGATTCCATGTTTTTGGTTCAGTTTCTTTCTTTGTTTGGTTGTCTGTTTGGCAGGATTACAGGAAAAGTACTGTCTGTTTTTCATGAAACTTGAAGAAAGGGTGTAGCAGAGCAAGGAAGAAGCCTTCACATTTTGGAGTGGATCCAAATTAACCGATACACAAATTATTTTTCTTTGTTAATATAAGATAGGGCGTGGCCTTGGCAGAGTTCTGTGCTTTCCGAGTACCCCTCCAGTTTTTTTTTTTTTGCTTTACACTCATGGAAAAAATTATTAGACCATCTATTAGATCTATTATTTTTTCCATGACTGTATTTGCTTTACAATGAATATGAGACATGCTTTTTCCATCAACAGATTTTTACTAAAATGTGCAACAATTTGTGTGTGTGCAGTGCACCTGGGGTGTGTTTTGGCACTTTTTTTTATCCAAAGTATTGATAAAATGGCACTTAATTTGACTATTATGATGTAATATGTTTTTAAAAAATCACATTTAGTGCATGTATTCAGTAATCTGTAGTTGAATACATTTTAAAAGTCACCCTGTCAACATTGTTATGTTGCATAAGCACATTTTAGCTACTTTACCTATTAATGTGGCTGTCTGGAAATGATGAGTAAACAACTAAATAAACACAATTCATTTTTTTCTCTCTACCAGATGTGGTAAAACTCTGGTAGGAGCCATTTATGTAAAAGACTGAGTTACTGCAACACATTATTTACAAGAGTGTAACACCTGAGACTATGGAGTTCAGCTTTCACCTGCTCTGTGTGTCAATCTCAGCAAAGTACTGACAAAATATGTCAGATGTTTCTTCTAAGATGGAAGACACTGTTACTTCTAGCTACATTAAATGTTTTTTACTGAGAGCAATTATAGAGCATGTCAGTGTGTCAGTGTGTGAAGGGTATGGGTGAACACTTTAAGAAAAGAGTATTAGCTTTAGTTCAAACTATGTAAGAGTTATTGATTGGCTTGATGTCAGTCTCTGTCGAGTGTTTTCTGCTCTGCAGCTCGGACCCCATGGAGAGTTTTTTTGTTTTTATATAAAGGCACAGTTTTTCTCCACATCTGAATGTGTGTGATTCCTCTCTTCTGAGACATAATGTGAACATGGGATGAGCCTCAGCTTATGACAGGTCCAGCCTTTTGTCTCCTCTCCTGTCAGTGACTAAATTTAACATGCATAAGCCTCTTACCAATACAGAGGCAAACAAGAAGGACTTTTATCGGTTCTACCAAAACAAAGGTATCATTATTATTGCTTGACGAAATATGCCCACAAAATTATGTTTGCCTGTCATACTGATTTCAGAGGCAGTGCAAAGCAATACATTTGGAAAGTGAAAATGTAATTCTATTCATGACATTCTATATTCCCTCAATATTGTAACATTTATATTATGTGCCGGGCTGGTTTACCTCTGGAGGCTCTCTCCTCTCAAAGCCTTCTGTTTTCATATTAAAGACCTAATAATGGCATAAGAGTAGTCTGCGTTTTCATATTGCCTTCCACCAGCAATTTGCCCCTTTTAAGCTATTCCTATTGCCCACATTTTAACATAAAACCAAATATTTACTACATACCCCATCCTCTCTCAGCGACTGATGGTAGGGAGAATGGAGCCCAGGGTTGGTGTGTAATTTATAATATGCAGTGTATGATTTGTCTGGGTAATGAGAACAGAGCTCTTTTCTAAGCCATTCCACCCACCGAATGCCCTGATTGATTAGGGCCTGGCGAAACAAACTCACTGGATTCATGCCTGCCTTAATGCTCTGGACCCCAAGATGGAATATTAACCTAGATGTATTGCAATAAAATATGCACCTTCTTGTGCCTTATAAATCACAAAGTGGGCAGAGATTACAGTGAATGTTGCACTGGTGGGATCAGGGTCAGCCCATTTTCTCTTTTCTCTCTGCCTCTCTGTCGGGCTTCCTTTCTGCCGAGATAGTAAGAGCATGTCAAAGACAGACCACAGGGTGGGGTAGGAGGACACATAACCAGCCATATGTCTTCACTCTGCAGCACAGCGGCCATGGGGGGAGATGGGAATACTGCCTAATCCATTGCACAGTTTGTGTACAAATGGACACATGGAGCTCATTTGTTGACCTTTGTTTTTAGAAACTGTATTTCATACTTTATATCAGCCAAAATTAAGAGTAAATAATAATCCAAATTCATTATTTAGCTCCCTTTTTTAATGGATAAAGGCGTAGCCCTTTGTTTAATATTTTCCTAGAAGAGTAACATTAAGACAGACGTAAATTAATGACATGTATTATAAAACCCAAAAGACATGCATTAGTGCTTAATAGGTTTTGATAGCCATATGCATTCCTTTTGTTTAGCAGTATATTCCGATGTGTGGGCGCTATACTGCGCCTCCAGGCTGTATTGTAGGTGAGTAATGGCAGTGCAAATGTAAACATCGGGTTTGGGAGCAGTTCAATCACAGGCTCATGCTGAGACCTTTAATATTCAACTGGAATCTCAGTTTGACGTAAACTTTCATAAAATTGACAAGAGAGACATATTAACAGAGCCATTCCCGAGGGTAAAACATAAAGGGGCTGAACAATGCCCAAACCCACACAGACACACAAACACACACACACACACACACACACACACAGAGGAGACAGGAAGATAAACAGTTTCCGCGATCAGCGTGCCACATTAATGCAATTTAGAGATGAGTAACAGCGAGAAACAGACAGCATATTATCAACTAATGGCTTTGCTTTTGCAATCCATCTAACTGCAAATGTGCATGCTGATATAAATAACATCACTAACCTTGCTTGGAGATGTATCCTCTGGAAAGAGATGATCACGAAACAGCAAATGCAAAGAACACTTATTTAAGGAATTAATGTAATAGGTCAGATTCTGCTATGATGTTTAAAATGAGCAGAGACAACCAAAGTGTAGACCTGGAAGATGGACAGCTTGCTCAGACTTGCTTTAGAGCAGTTGCCAGTTGTGTGACATAACATAGACAGCTGACATCAAAACAAGAGCAGCATAATAAGGTTTGTGTGAGTCGTGACAGCAGTCAGATATATCAATCATCAATATAAGTCCCCAGAGTTTTCATGAGTGGCACAATTTATTGGTTCCTTACTGGAACTTTTGTGGAGGATTGTCTAATACTGGTGTCAGACATGGTCAGGTGCAGTAAAATCAATTCGATTGAAGTGCGAATGATGAAGGCAATTATAGCTGTTATGTTTAAATTTGACTTCCTGTGTCTGCAATCATCAAATGTTCCGCATAATAGTGCTGCTTCATAAACTGTTGGCATAATCGAATTCTGCTTGCTACCTTTGTTCAAATTGCAACTACGGAGAAAGTTAGGAAAACAACCTTAAGTTTCCAGAGGGCCATTTTGTAACATAAAAAGTTGTTTCACTGTAGGTGATGAAATCTTTTTTTTTCTTTCTTCCTGACAGCAGTATGAAATTCTGCAATATGTATTCTGGTTTTCTCTCACTCAAGGATTCAGCAATCAGCAATATCCGTTGTACTGCAGCTAGACTGCCATTAAAAAGGAAAGGTAAAAATTCGGAGTTGCACATTAACAAGAAGGAATGAGATGTACGTTTCACAGCCTGACTTTGAGCCTGCAGCAGTGAGCATTCCTGGGAACGAGTGCCTGAGTGTCGGTGGGTTATTATTGTGCTCGTCCTCCCAGGATGGAGCTGGTGGCAGGAGCTGCTCAGTGGTACTGTATAGGGAAACTAACCGGATTAACAACTCCACCCCCCACTCACCCACTTTGGCCCTCACATGTGCATATAAGAGGCCATTTCTATGGTAATGCTCTGTTTACATGAATGGAAAAAATCTATTATTTGCTATTTTAGCCATAAAAGCAAATGACAAATTGTGTGTTTTTCTGCTTTAACAGATTCCTATCAGCTTTGTTCCTGTTTTTGGTCTTCCAATGGAAAACAAATTGATGTCCACAGTCTTGATAAAAGAGACCCCCAGGATAGTAAATAACTGGTGTGCAATCTTACTCCCGTCTCAGGAAGCTTTCCCACCCTTAGAGCTGGCTTTGTCTGTGTATTTATTCATATATTTCTAAAATAAGACATGCTTCTTCATCCCCTGTTCATCTCTGAAACATTATTTTGGCAAGTAGTTTCTTCAGCACATTTATACCAGTCCTATTCATGATATTCATTGACAAAGAGCTAAAATACCAACTGTTGACATAATGAACAGATGTAATGTACTCGTAGAAACATAAAAATCTGAAACAAAGTATACAATGACAAGCTGTGACATCACAGGGAAAATATACCTCCAGGTTCATTGGCATGGTCATATTTTTCTGTCCAAACAAAATATCTTTAATCTGTCACTAAACCAAGTCTAAGTAATGTTTTTAGTTGTTGTTGTATTCCACATACATGCATCTCTCCAGTTGTCACATAGTTACAGATATCTGAATGGCTTTTAGATACAGTGAGACCTATTAGCCATACAGCAATGCTATCTTTACCCCTGAAGACTATTGAATTACAAAGTGCACTAGAGAAGTTAAGAGGTCAGTCATCTTATTTCCTGCAGGGATGGTGTTGACTTAAAACCTCTTTGTAAATATATCTTACCATCTTTGATAGACCGGTGGACGATTCTGACCCATGATATCTTTCAAAGGATTTCGCTGTATAAACCTTGATCTCTGTGGAATATTTTGCCAGTCTTTAGTGTAATGGAGCACAAAAGGTTGTTTAGCTATTTCATAAGATACCAGAACCCTGAGAAAAATGTTTTATTAGTTAAGCTGCCCACACTGTTCAGATCCGGAGTTGGATTTTGATGGTTGTTGAATTTCATACTTTAAATAAAATTAAAAGGGGCAACATGCTGAACCTGAAAGGATTCTTCATGACTTCAGAGTGATCTCTGTTTTTGTCATCACCTTGTAAAGCCACCAACATTGTATGTGCACTAAGAGGTGGTCTCAGCAGATCCAAGTACAAAGTTTCAAAACGAATAATAAAATTGATGTCAAATAATCTGCAAAAACTCAACCTCAGCTGCGGCGCTCTATCTACCTTAGTGCAAGCAGTCATGGCATCACACAACAGGTGTTGTCTTGTGTCTTGTCTCCATTCTGTATTTTGAATGCCACGGTTGATTTTATCTAAAATGAAGAAGAAGAAAAAATCTGATTTGTGATCTATATCTAGGATGATTAGACAACAATATTTATGGGAAGTTTAATTGGTATACACACTCATTTGCACAATGTAATGTTACAGTAAATGTGTCATAAATAAGTTATGACTCATTATCCTTCACTGTGTCACAAAACCCAACTTCAGTCATTTTTGAAGGAAAGTATGATGACGTAAATCTGTGTGTGTGTGTGTGTGTGTGTGTGTGTGTGGGGGGGGGGGGGGGGGGGGGGGGGGGGGGTTGGTTTGCATTGACAATGTTTTTACCAATTTTTAATTTGAATCGGAATGAGTGCTCCGCGACTGTTTGGGCTGTCTGCATGTTGGTTAAACAACCCCGAGGGTTTAACTGGTTGGCATTGCTCCACATGGAGGGGAGACTGGTGAGTTGGCTGCTGTCATGTCTGCTAATAAAGACATCACATCCAATGGGCATGCATGCGCACGTCCTTGGTTGGCATGACAAATAATACCATTAACCCTACCTCCCAAAGCAGCCATGTTGATTGATGTGCAAGTAATAGTGAATAGAGCGAATGATTGTATGTGTGTGTGTGTGTGTTTAAACCCACAGTGGTCTTTATTGCTGTGACCTTTCTGGTCTGCTTGCAGCTTGTCAGCATTCCAATTAAAAAGTGGAAATGTTGCATGTGATGATAATGGCGTTGAAGCTTGGATCAGATCTTTGTATGATGTGACGCCTTCACAGATTTACAGAGCGGTTTTACTGCACGCACATGGGCTGCCTGTGATATATCACCAGGTGGCAGCATTTATGTACAGTATAAACAGGAGCTGCAGTGGATCTGAATTCCTGCACTCAGCTCTACAGACACCTATAGCTCGACAAAGACAAGGATTTTGCACATTTCACATTAGAAATTAAAAATCTAATTTCTGAGGATGAGATACCCCAATGTCTCATAATTAAAAAATGGAAGACATTTAATGTGGATAAAAATTTAATGGCTCATTCATAATTTACCACAACAGATGGGCATTCTGGCACATGGGATTGGATGCATGTGAAATGCTGTCACTTTTCAGGGGATGTTGTGTGTGCTTTGTATGATTATAAAGTGATGGGGTCATTTTGTTTTGTTTACCCTGAAAAATGATCTACTGGCTTCAGTAAAACGGGAGGTGTTTCTGAGTGTGAAAATGTACAGTTGCTGAAGGTCAGTGGTCAGTTAAGAAACTATGAAGTAAATACACACAGCCGCTTTATTCAGCAGTCAAAGGAACTGTGCTTTTCTCGTCTGGTACCAGAAAGTTGTCCAACTTTTCTCAGCTTCTGTCTGCAGAGACTATTTACTCATTTAATTGATGAAGAGCTCACTCGCCAATAGCATTAATGATTTAAAATGGTAGAGTGACTGCGGTGCCATACATCAGTGTAAGACAGTTTAACTCTTGTTGTTAGATCATGTGTAACTGCGACACCAATCCCAAACTGACAGATGCACTCACACATTAATTGTCCTTTTTACCGATAGAAAGAGTGAATTGTGTGCACTTGTGGCCTTTCAGAGCTATGTATGTCACCATTAAAACTGTCATTAAACAGATTGCCAATTACACATCTCCTGCATTTCACCCCCATCAGCTCCAGCAAGCCCCCCTTCAGATTGTCCTTCAGTCTGTAAACGCTATGCGACCCAGAAGACCTGAACATGACTGAATGTGGATCTGACTGTTTTAATAAAGGAAATTGCAGTCAGAACACTCTGGACCCAAATCACATTTGAGTGATGATGATTTGACTTACGGAAAGACACGCTGAGAAGTCTTTGTGTCCTGTGCTGCATGTGTGTGTGCGTGGGTACATGCTTGCACTCACACATACGTATGTGTGATTTGTGGGGCTGATTGCATTAGGTGCTAGGAGTTAGTCCCTGCGGAGGAGCCACATGCTCGTTGTATCCCAGCTGTAGCTGAGATCTAATATTCCTCCACCAGCACCATTATGTCCTTGATGGGCCAAACCCAATCTCCTGCTTCTTTGTGTCTGTCTGGCAGGGTGGAGAACAGAGCAAACGATTGTGTGAGGAAGCACATCCTATATAATATTTATTTCTTACGAATAAGACTTTCTATCCTGGCTGTAGGGTGACTTCAACACAAGATTTTTCTGTTTCTTATACTGGCATGTGAAAGAGAGGTCAAACACCAGTCTGAAGAGTGACACTTTAAAAGATTACCAAACCAGAAACACAGTCATATAGTGCACTCATGCTTTTTATTCACATTCATCTCCTGTATTGTGTTTTGACAGCTACCATCTCGGTCACTGCTTTGTTAATTTTCTCAGTTCAGAAGCCAGCTGTGCATCCATTTCTAGATGGTCTTTTGCCTCTGGTTTTCTACAGTTGTTACAGAGGCTTGACGTAGTGTAGGTGGGCCAGACAGTGGGCACTACTGTTACCTCTCTTAACATGGCCACAGTGAAAGCATCCATTAGTCAGCAGCATTCAGGTTCTGCTCAATATCCCTGTCCACCCGAACAGCAGTCCTGACAAACGGAGAAGCATCGGCCTCACTCCGTGTGCATCAGTTTCAGTAGGCCGTTTAACTCTTCACGTTAATATGCTCCACCATGCCAGATGTTCTAAGTGCAAGCTATATTCCCCATTTAGGGTTCATTCTACAGCTGTTGCATTTGTTTAGCATTTAATGAAAAGGCTCTGTCTATGTTAAGAGATTCAGTCATTTCTGATCCCTCTGTATGCTTCTGTTATAGAGGAGAAATTGGCCTTTTCAGGGTGTAATCTCACTCCATTGTCTCTGCTGATTTTCCATTATTGTCATCAATTCATAAGCAGTTAGGAGGGTGCCATGTTAGATTGACAGTAGCAAGTGGAGAAGCAATTAACACAAACAGCTGGTTAGAAAAAGAGATGGGGTCTGTGTCATTCATGAGGGACAAAAAACAAACACAGTCAGTGCAAATGCCTCCTGATTTTGGTGCAATTGATACAAGGAGTTAAACTAGGTGCATATCACGGTATGATATGCATTTTAATATTTACAGTAGTTGAAGTAGTATATCTGATTGAAATGAAAAGGAGCTTAAATGAAAGTCTGTCTGTCTGTCTGTCTGTCTGTCTGTCTGTCTGTCTGTCTGTCTGTCTGTCTGTCCGTCTGTCCGTCTGTCTGTCTGTCTGTCTGTCTGTCTGTCTGTCTGGCTGGCTGGCTGGCTTTCTTTGCCTTTTTCTTGACAACTGTTGAGTCAATCAACTTTAAACTTGCTGGATGCATTGCACCAAGGAAGTGCCATTTCTAGTGTAAGCACTTGAAATCTATGGTTTGTTTTAACCCCTGCAGTCCATTTTTATTAAAGAATTTTCTGCTGGTCAATTTGCAGATTTTTTTTTTTTAATTTGAAATCATATTAGAAAATAATGATCTATCAATTATGGCAATACACCACATATTCAGTTATATTATATATATAAGTGATTGAGGAGTTGAAGTGTTACCCCTAATACTAATTTTGTTGCCATGGTAACGCTTCTTTCTGGCAGTACAGCAAAGGCGACTGAAGATAAATTGCCCATTTGCCACATGTTGGATCTTTTGCCATATGTGCTCATTTCTGACATCAGATTTATGTGCTCATATGAGCAGCAGTTAGGATACTGTTTCTTTATACTGAGGGGCAGATTCATTTCACCGATGACCTG
Organism: Centropristis striata; assembly: GCF_030273125.1. Lineage (NCBI taxonomy): Eukaryota > Metazoa > Chordata > Actinopteri > Perciformes > Serranidae > Centropristis > Centropristis striata. Next base: position 12,907,923 of record NC_081520.1, on the reverse strand, counting down.
CTTGTTTACCAACATCTGCCTAATTAACCTCCTGCCTTGGCTACAGAGGAGCTGCCCCAACAGACTACCAAGTGCCGCCCTCCATTCCAGGACAGCTGCCAACTGGCCGGCAGGTGACCGCATAAACCACTGGACCCAGGACAAGATTGATCACTCCAATAACACCTCAGGATTCAAATGTGTATGATGATTGCTATAGTGATTGGATGCCCCTAATAAACAGCAGGCTATATTTGGGAGAGCATCTCCCACAGGGTCATTTAGAGTCCACTGGGCCCAAACATGGCAGCTTCATGGCCAGATGTCTGATAACAGACTTACTTCCACAGCCAGGTTTCTGAACTTCAAATGCCTTAAAATAATTGTTTAATTAACACAGAGAGTCCAATTATGAATATGCTTTTATGATTTTCTTTCCATTTATAGGCTTTTTCAGACCTGTGTAAGTATCTTATTACATGCTTCAGTGGTTATGTACGTACTGTACACATGTGAAAGTAAACATTTCAGGATTTTTTTTGACAACCTGAAGTTAGTCTGTTATCAAACATCTGGCCATAAAGTCTAACTTCATCCATCAGTTATGACTGGGGTGCCTAAAGTATAAGTGTTAATTTAGTTAGCCAGCATATGACTAAGGGCTGAACAGAAAAAATGAATTCACAAGCTTTACCTAACAGCATTAACATTGATGACGCACATGGTGTGCCTGAGTTGCCATGCAACAAGTTGCTTTCTCTGGCTAGTCATTCCTAACTTGACAGATGCTTGTTAGTGGGCCGCACTTTGACCAACTATGAGTTATGACGGCATGACTCACGGGTGTCATTGCTGGGGTGCAGCAGCTTGTCCAGAAGGGAATCCAGCTGCGCAGAAACAATCAAAGGACAAATTGTTTCTAAGAAAACCTTATTTTTTCCTCAGTTTTTCCAAAAGGTGTTCTTAAACATCACATGACAGGTCGTGCTGTTTTGTGGGAATTCTTCGTCTTTGTTTTATCTGTTGCTTGTTTACTGCAAAAATTGGCGCTGTTCTCTTTGTTTTTCACCACTTTAAGATTTCCTGATTGTGTTTGTATGTTTATAATGTGAATTCTAGTTCACTGTGTAAGAAACAAATACAAAAATGTAGTGAATGTTCATAAATATATGCACAATCATGTTGGAGAGTGTTTCCATTTCATATTGCATGCTTTGATTTCGCCCAAGGTTTTTATTATATTTTTGTTGGTTGGTTTGTTGAATTGTCGATTGGTGATGTTCATTGACACTGAAGCTGTGATTTTCACATTGTCAAGTTCAGTAATGATTGTGCTATTTGCTATTTTCTGTTTAATTTTGCCTCATGAGATATACCCTCTGAATCGATGCATCTTACACAGCATCCCATCTATTTTGCAATCTGGGTTGTGATTAAAATACATATTTGTTGCTGCAGCAGTAAAGATCTGCTCTGTAAAATTGTGGAGTTTTTGTGGTCTCTCTTGGTTAGATTTTTGGTCTTACTAAGTCTGTGCCAGTATATTTTTCGCTCTCTTTCTGGGGACTCGGAAAAAAGAGGATGTGTGTATTTAGATGCCTGGTGGAGGGAACAGTTGCCATCTTAGAGTAGCTGCTGGTTTGACTGATAAAATGAGTAGTAAGCAGTGAACCTGATTTATAATGCCACAGTTTTGAAGTCCAACCTACACATATTCAGCATCATGCTGCTTTTTGATTCAGCACACATTTCTCCATCCATTTTTTTTGTCTTTCTCGACTTCATGGCTAATGTCATAACTAGTCCACGAGCCTATCCATGTAATAATACGGTATTAGATGGTATGACAAATCTCTTATGGCTTCTAATCATGAAATATTAAAAACAGCAAAGAGATTATTGAGGAATTATACCACTTCATGTGCTGGAATTATATAAAAATGTTTTATTGATGTAATTGAAGCCCCCACCCCCAAATGTTTTGATCCTGGCTTCAGGACATAGATGAACTTGTACTGATTGCGAGAGAAAAGGCAATAAGAACAAAGAAGTGGGGAGTAACCTTTGAAGATGATCTTCTTTGTCACCTCTCTTTGCCACCGGCGATGTTTCTAGTGAGGCAAAAGCTAATTTCATTAAGACATGGGGGATGGGTTGTATTGGCTTCAGAGTTGAGCCTACATTATAGACTTCATCAGTGTTTCAGAGAGAGAAACAGGATGATCAATACATAGTTCTGCAGGCGCTTAAACCAAAACAGGGCACCTGACTGAGGGAAATCAAATGGTGCTTACATGATTCAACCAGTGAAATCACAGATGCTGTGAACCTGCCGGTTCAAGGTGTTCATGTGGGCAGTAATAGGAGTGAGAGCCTCTGCTTTCTTTAATCTACTTCCTGCCTCTCACGCTTCTATCATTGTGCTCCCAGCACTCGGGTGAGCAGTGCGAGGTAGACTGGAAGGGTGAAGCACTCAGAACATGACTTTATCTCTTTTCACCAGCTGCTCTCTGCTCCCATCTATAGAGGGAGCAGGGGAGGAGATTGAAACGCAGTGCAGCGGTGCTGTCGCAGGGCTAACCCTGAAAAAAGGCCTTTAAATGAGTCACAGTGACAGTAAGTCCCACAGCAATGGAAACCAGGGGGGAGGGGGTGTTTACTACAAACCAATAATTATGGCTTACCTTTGCTGTGTGCCCCAACATGGCTGAGTGCACTGCAGTATAACCTCTGTGTCACACATGCTTCTCTCCACTATACTGCCTATTTTTTAATGCTTAGCCAGGCACGGTGCTCCTACTGTACACACAAGTGATAATGAAACTGATGAAAGTTTATGTTCGTTTTCTGTAGGGAAATTTCAGAGCTGCTGTATAGAGTTTAAATTAAAACCTGACTCTTGTCCCTTAAAAAAAAAGAAAAGTGCATAAAATGTAACTGTGATTGTGTGTTAATTTGTGTGTGCATGTGAGGCAGAGCGAGCATGAACAGGGGGAGGGGAGTAATGGTGCCCTCTGCTATTCCTAGTCAACATGTTAATTAAAGAATTATTAGCTCTGTTCCACATGTAGTCAGACGCTGGTGATTAAAATGAAAAACTATGTTCAGCCTTTTTTCTGTTCTAATCTATGAAGCTCTGATATGTAATCACAGCTGTGCTATCATTTTAAATTAGAATTCTTCTGACATTAAAACATCTCATTTCAATATTGCCACTGTCAGATCCAAGTTAGTTTAGTCACTGCCTTTGTTTTAGCTGGCCTATTATATTGCCAGTCACACTGGAGGTAGATAGATGGTGAACTCTAACTTACACAGAAAAACATGAAATGTAAAATAATGACTCATAGTTATAGATAAAGAAATAAAAGCAGGGGGGAAACATTTGAAAGATCTTTCACTTTTTTGATTTCTGTCCACGCCCAGATTATGTCCATCAGGTAAAAGTACAATACATTTGTTTTACTGCATGTTAATGAGGATGTTTGGGGTTGAAAATAAATTAAAAAACTGAAATATTTAACCTGAGATATACAGAGTGTGTGGTAGGAGTTTCAGTAGCTGAATTCTAGATGTTTTTAAAACATAATTAGATGAGATACAACACTTATCTTAAATAAAATGATTTAAATATTTAAGTTCTTGAGTTTACTTGTTGGTGATGGTCCAGATGTTAGGATAATTTTCCCAAACAAGCACAAGGTAAAATGACTCAGCAGAAATAGGATCATTGAGCATTTTGGATGCTTTAACATCACAGGATTTGCTACTTACAATAAATGCTGGATTAGTGCAAGAAAAATGCTAGCACCTTGCAGAATTTTCAAGGAATGCAAGCATTTAAAAAAACATGTTTTGCAATTTATCTTTTTTAAACTGTGTGTGTGTGTTGTGTGCATGAATGTTTGGCCTTGTGTCCCTCCTGCACACGTGTGAAGACAGGGCAGCCTTGCAGTCTTGTTTGCCCGGCCATGGCAGAGTAGAAGTCACTGCTTGGCTCACACACCAGCTGCTGTCACATTTCAGGACACACTCTGACTCATTCAGTTTATACCCTTCACTGCCCATACACCTCCTCAGGCTTTTCACTTCTCTCATGGGTTACCAAGCCAACATCACTGAATATGAGGAGAATAAAAGGGTGCCGTATACCAGGTCTTAATTATTTCACAAAAGTGCCAGAACTGCCCAGAACTAAAGACGAATCATGTAGAAATGTACTTTGTGGCTATTTCCAAGTACGTAATAGTAGTGGTGGTACATGGAAGCATGGTAAGGTCTCAATAAATCTAATAATCCTCAGCAGTTTTTTACACAAAGACAAGGATGGCAATATAAATATACTATATTGCTTATTGTTAATGAAGCTGTAGGGATTTAGTGACAATAAGCAGGCTTTATTGGTATATGTTTTGAGCTGGAGTGCTAGAGGTTATTCAAACAAACCCCCTTAAACCAAACACAGAGCCCTGTGTGTGTTTACCAGCGTTAATGCTGTGTTATTTAGTGCCACAGGCCCACAGGGAGCGGGGTTCGTCTGCAGGGTGAATATTCATTTGGGACTGACACCTGAGACTCACAAGCTTCCTACCAAGCACATCCTCATTCTTCATTAAAGATGTGATAGATGCACAGTATTGACTGCATTGTTTCAGTGAAATATCCACTACAGTCAACACATTCATTACTCACCTCGGTGTTTATTCCGTATCATTTGTCTGTGTTGCCTTGTAGAAATGTGTTTGATAATGAGGAAATATCGTTTGTTTGGAAAAGTGGCACCGCAAATAACATGATATTGTGGTTAAGTATTGAAATACAGCAGTGCTGTGGAGGTCATGTGAACAAGATTAACAACAAAAAGCAACAATGTCTAATAACAATGTGCTATAATACAACAGTTAGGTTTAACAGTGTAATTTCCCTTCATGTTAGAACACTGCAAAGCATAGAATTGCAGCGCCCGTGCTTTTGAGCTTCCCCAGACTCTCCATTGTGTGGAATATAATGAAGGCATTGAGTGCTTCATGAAATCCATTTCCCTCTAGATCAATCTGGCCTAATGTCATCTGTCTCATTCACATCTAACTGCCTAGGACTGTATTAATAATTGCATCGGCTGTATTGATTTCTATTGACCGTCGGCGCGGCCTGTGTGAAACACTGTAGTCTTCAAGCGGCCTGACCCTAAATCAAGTGACATCTCATTAGAACAGACAGTGGCTCTTAAACAGATCTTTTCCTGCTATAAAAATGGAAATAGGAAATGGCCACTAACATAAAAGAAGATTGTTTCTTCATTCTTTGCTGATATGTCATTCTCTGAATACATCAATATGTTCTCTCCGGGGTTGACAAAAGGTGTCTTGTTCATTTATTTATTTTTTTGTTATCAATTTAAAGGACCACAATTCTTTTTGTGATACCTGTCTCGTTTTGCATTCATACTAGACTGACTTATTCAAGGCTGGATTTCGGTTATGTTTGATGGTTTGGCCCATGCTGAGAAGAAAATTATGCATTTTTTGCAGATTGTCTGGTCATGCATTCCTGCTATGTACCTCTCATTCTACCTCACTCTAAACATTCTTGTTGGGTTGACGTTCAAGCCATTGTAGTTAAACAAAATTGCTGTCATTTTCCTGTAACCGTGTAAAAAAACGAGCATATTTGGACATTCTCCTCTGAGGTCTCACATTGACAAGTTATTATTTTGCTTTCACAGAGCAGCCACTGGATGTTTTTCTTTGTTTAATTTATTACACCATTCTGTGTGAACTCCAGATGCTGAATCGTACTACAATTTGGGCAGGGTTGCTATCTGAGCTGCAGAGACCAGTACATCTGGAAACAACAAGCAAACCCACATTCATGTACATATTTATCCTCTATGCCCAATATGGTTTTGTTAAAGCTGGGGTAGGCAGTTTTTTGGGAAATTAAATAAAATAAAACTGAAATTGTGATTCCCAAGTTCATGCTATCTTTGCAGTCACCTCCCCTGTTGCATTCAAGAAAGAACTTTAACAAAACAAAGTATATTGTGGCAAGCGATATGCCTTAATATTTCATTTTTCATCATATGGTATTCTTGTCGCCTGGATTAGTTATTATAGCTACCTGCACAGGCATCTACCTTTAGTGGCAACAACCAAGCTAGCTGCTAACCACCTTCACACTGCACTTGTGTGAAACTGAAGTTTGCTGTCATTTATGAATGCTAGAGAAGAAGTAGCAAACAAATTGTATCTTACTGTCTATAAAATCACTGACATTCATACTGACTTTTCTTTTCTTTCTTTTTTGCCTCTGGATGACTCCTTCGGCGGACCTTATCACAACTAGGTAAGTGCAAAAATATATTTACTACATCATATTCCATTACTGTATTAATATAGATATGTGTAATAAACCAAAGAAAACATTGGAAGCGTGCCGTCAATTGATCAAATATCACAGTGGAAAGAGGGCAGGACCTGTTGACTACTTTCCTTCTCAATGTAATGAGTCGCTGCTGACAGGCTGCCTCCTTCTTTGGCCATCTTTTCTTGGGCACTGTAAAAAAAAAAAAAAAAAGAACAACCTAATGTTATGTGGCTCGTTCATGTCTTTTTTTTACGTTTATATTCATTGTCAGAATATCTCCTAAACAATTGAGTGAGTAATTCTTTAATCAGTAAGCTAAAATATATACAGAAGGAATTTAAAAGTCTGAAAAATAATTGATGTGATGTATACAATGTTTGTAGTAACGTTTTTTTAGTGCATTTTGTTGAGTTTAGCTAACACATCCTTGAAATGGCCATTCCAAGCATAACAAATTGTTCTTTACATGATACTTCTAAACACATTTAACGCTAAGAATACCTCATGTATCACACAAAAATAGCAATCATATAAAAAATAAAAAATTGGAATAGATGTAAGAGACTTTTGAGGATTACCAGTTGAAAGAATGAGCCATTTTTTACAGTGCAGCGCCGGCCAACATAAAGGATAATCTGTGGCTGGATCTGGTGCTAAATGAGAGCTTTATGATTCAGTGCTGCTCTCTCAGGGCTGAGCTCGATTCAGTAATGAGTTAATAATGAAATTTGGGTTGGTTGGTGCTGGGTAATGTGGCTAAGCAATGCGCCGGGGGTCCGTGGCGTATGCTCACATGCTCACTTGCTTGTTGGGCCCTGGGCTCTGATGAAACCCCCACAGGTTTTAATATTAGAGCAGAGGCCAGCATTGGGGAGTTGGACTAACACAGCCTTATTACCTTCTGATAGAAGAATATTGACAAAGGACAGACATTTGCCACATCTCACCTAGGTTTGACATATGTAATGATTAACGCCATAAATAACAGATGTAATGTCTCTATAATAATTCTCTCTAATTTAACAATATGACATTTCGCTCTGCTAGCTCCCCTCTCTATCACCTCCCCTTTACATTCCAATCTTTCCATCAGACTGTTCTGCTGAAAGCAGCAAAATGGGAGCGCTCGTTTTCAAGTTTAATAGTCATTAGATTTGTAACAGAGTGACAGCTTCATGAATCCAGAAAGCTCCACTATTGTGTTAGTATGCTCAACCTTGTAAATTCCTTTGTGACTCTTTGTAAATTTAAAGCATCAATTACACTGTGTAGTGAAGATCTGTGATAAATGTGTGGGGAAAGTGCCGCTGTGCGTTCAGACACAGATTGTTGTTGTTCTTGCATATATCCTGAAGCAGCCATGCATTTGAGAGAAATTCTCACCATGCTGTCACTATGTAAATGAATTTGTATTCATCTCACTATTTTCATGATTGATTGACTATAAAATGTAAATGCCTGCCCCCACACAGTTCATCCTGAGAACAATTTAGAGGTACCGTTGCAGCATCAAACCTGAAATGATTGCATGTACGTTTGTATACTAAACGCTGTTTCGATAAACAATCCGTCAGCCCCCTAATGTCACATGAAAATAATATGTAGCCTCATTGGGGTTTTCAATTTGTTCTTTGCAGTACTGGGATCTCTTGCTTTTGTGGATAAGAAGCTGTTTGTGTGGAAGTCAAGCCCATATAGCTACCATTGCCTCCACAATCTTTCACTTAGATATAAGCCACTTTCCTGCACTGCCCGAGTCAAGCCCACCTAATCCAATGTGTGCTTGCCCGCTTTCCTAGTTTGCCGCAGCAGTGGCGGTGACACTGGCCATGTATACAGCACAGGGCCACATAAAGGCTACCTCCACCTAAGGGAAAGAGGAACCCCTGTAATGACTAGTTGAGAGAGCTGGATGAAAAGAGCACAGCAGAGAATAGACACCCGAGAGCGGAGCTCGGCTGACCCGAGGATCACGCTCTGGTTTGGCCCCTTGGGGTTTAGAACACAACCAATTGTAGCAGCCCACTGCCCGGGCTTTACACACGCACAGCGGGCTCTGAGTAGGGCTGTTCACAACCCCGCTACAACCCTGTCGTTACCTTTTCATGGGAGCTACGGCTGAGGGTCTACAGGGATACGACATTAAGGAAGAATTAGATCCTAACTCTCCTTATAGTGCCCAAGGCGATGTTGGTATTAAAAACTGCCCTTTGTATTTGTCACGCCATTAGAGTCTACCTGATTTCCACTTTACTGTAGTGTTTCAAAGGGTAAATTTTCTCTCTCTGCCTTATTTAATATGCACTACACTGTCAAAGCACAAGCAACTCTAGCCCCCAACAGTGTTCTGTGAACCTCATTTAAATGGAAATTGTACAATTATAACCCCTGTGAAACTCTACCACTGTGATGAGAGAATTGAGACTTTTTTATGTCAAACATGCATTTTTGGTAATGCAATTACTGATGCTGAGTTTCTTCTCTCTTTTCTGTTGGGAGGAGAGACTGCTTAAGGTTTGTTTTGCCTCAAAATGCACTAAAGGGAAAATAATGGCAGCTATCAAGCTATCAAGCTTTTTTTCCATGGGGCCCACACGCAGAGAGCCCATGAGACAGAGTTGCAGTAGTAATCTTCTTTCCTGCATGACTCCCACCTTTAACTGGGCTAGGCAAGGCCTGCTGGCACAATAGCCTCACCACTTATCATAACCACCTGCCATTTACCCGCAAACACAATCCTATTCTCTGACTAGGTAATTACTGTGTTTGCTTCCACATTGTTGTGTCTCCACCCTGCTGATAGTCGTGTCCAGAGATGACAGCTACTGCTGCTTCTCCAAAGGCTCTACAGCTATGTGCCATATGCGCCTCTCCAACATTGTTTATCTTTTGTTGAATCCAAAGCACCCCAAAGAGACAAACATGTATCACATTTTGTTTTTATACTCATGTACAACCCATCCATCCCTTTTCTTTTTCCTGTTTTTCCTGTAAATTGAGTCGATGAAGTGGTGGGTATTCTGAAACGCAATGAGCGGCCGTTCTTCCATTGGAAACACAGGAAGACACTTGACTCCCCAGGTAGATGGTACAGTCTATACGGTCTTTTTTTCCAGCATGCCTACAGCTGCAAGATGTTTACTCCAGGCCTTTCCATAAATACAGGGCTTCTCAACTGGCCGGGATTAGCACTGTGGGGAAGGAAGGTTCTACAAAAGGGGATGGGAGTGGAATGCGGTTTTTGGGGGTAAAAAGCAGCTGTTTGAAGACCGTAAATGCTTCCATGATGTAGGTCCTGTGCACTTGATAATGATGACCCTGGATCCCATTACTCCAGAATCAGGGAGGCAACATCCATGCCCTGCAATTAAGAAGCAGGATTCCAGGCTGTAATGAGAGGCCCCTGGTCTGGACTGCATGGGATAGCCACGTGATACAGGAAGTCATCCCAGCTCACACAAGTCACACAACAAACACACTGACCTCAGAATGACAGCTACATACTGCCCATCCATTAAGTGCATGGTTGTAGACTTAGACACAGGTTTCAGTCATGTACAAACCTTAATAGAATATTTAGGTCACAAGATCATTCGTGACATATGTGGGACGCAAATATTTTCAGAATATAGTCTGGTCAATTTATATGGTTTAGTAGGTGATTCTGTAGTACCAGATCTGTTTCTTGAGACCTGCTGATGTAGGTATAGTAGTCATAGTTAATATCAATTATCAATTTTGTGTCACAAAAACTAAAAGTGTGTTGCTAGATTATTAATGACAATTGTTTTGTTTTAATTTTAGGTAGACAGTGGGTCATATTTGTAAAAAGTAAAAAAAAATCTTCACATTTGAAAATGTACTTGGTTTATTGGGTGATTCTGTGTTTCTCTTTTGTTGGTTGTAAGGTTTGTTTTCATTTATTAAGATTAAACAATGAGACTTAGCCAACCATCTTTACTAACTAACTTAAGTGTTTGGTTTTAAGAGAAATGAATGCACATTTATTATGAACAAATATTTAGTTGTCATTCTGTCTTGTAATAATTTGTTAGCTTAAAAAATAATTGAATATTACATCATATTCAAACAAGAAGATACTTATTACAAGATTTAATTGAAGCTTTGAAAACCAGACGAAGTCAATTAAAGGGAATTTCAATGTATTTGTATATCGTTTTTTCATTTTTCTGATAAAATAAACCACAGCTAACTGATGAAACCTAACCCAGTGGATTCAATTATGACTACAGTTATAAACAGACCATCAGATGCGATGTTACGTTATTTTGAAAATAACCTTTCCAAAAGTGATTGCCAGTGTATGATGTTGACAGGAGGACAGCCTGTATTGCTCATCTCAGGGGGCGACTGATAAAATAATTTCAAGGAAGGACAATTGGTCTCTACTGAATTTTAAAACTCATTTACTGTCTTTTGCCAATTTTTGACAGATGGGAAAGTGGCAATTCTGTTTAGCTCCCCGAAGACTAAACAAATGAACTGCAGGGTCACTGATGAGCTCCTGTGACTGAATTAACGCCACCCCTTTTCATAATTAGAATATGTGCTGTAGGTTTCAGCTCGATACGCCCTGCCGTCTTACGCACATAGACTCCGCCAGACCCTGACCCCCCATAGCTGTAATTCACATCAGGATTAGATTTCCCCTCATGCTTCTTCCATATTTTTTTTACGTTATATATATGAAACTCCATCTAGGTGCAGGCAGCATCCTCACTCAGTTGATAATGCAGTTTATTAAAACCCACCATGGTGGGTTTGGTGGAATGGAGGTCATATAGGAGACTCTAACCTGCGTCATCTATAATTCATTGTCAGAATATGCTCTTCTTAGTGGGATTAAAGTTTAATAACTTGACAGGCTCTGTAAATACCCCTTTGTGCAGAGCTAGTGTCTTGCCTTGTGTAGGGACCGGTGCAGGGGCTAGATTTGGTGCTGAGTAGGGGGCTGGGAGAGACAGGGAGGATCTGTTGGGAGAGAGGAGGGTGCGGTAAGCCCAGGTTAAGCCCTGAGAGCCCACCGTCAGCAGGCCAGTCTCCTGCATAAGGACAAGCCCCAGCTGAAATGTGTTTCACTGGAGATAAGGTCCAGTCCAGAATGGGGGCATGGATGAGATGTGGCCCCTATCTGTTATGGTTCTTATTGTGTTGGCGAACGATTAAGTTAGGGGTAATGTAATACCTCTGTGAAGGAGTTTTGCTACGTATCTACCTACTGTAGTAACTTGGGGTGAGGTTAGACAGGGTTGAGGACATGCTGTATATGTGTCTATAGTTGTTGAAGTCATAGAGTTGCAGTTTTAGAGTCTAAACATCAGATCAGTCTGTTAGGCAAACTGCATATCGTGTGCAGCATAAAACACTTTTCCATGTGTCTTTGAGCAAGAGTTTTTTTATATTTTATTGTAGCTGTTTTGGATTTTACTGTCTCATGGGAGTCTGGCTTTGCAGCAAGATGCCTGACTGTCTTTGGCTGGCCCTGTCATCATTATTAGGTCTGTCTTGTTTATGGCGGCATTTAGCCAGTGGACTAGGTGGGGTCACAGAAAGGAAACAATCTCTATTTGGTCATCACTCAGTGCTTGTTAAAAGTTACAGCCCTGCTGCAGCACTGAACCTTCCTACAGTAGAGTAGCTCTGTTATCACTAACTGAGTTATCAGTAACAGATCTCTGATGTGGTTGGACATCACAGCACCACTTCAGTGTAGTGACCTTTCTCCTGTATCATTTTGCAGTTAAGAAGTGCATGTTTTCATCAGGCTCGTGGACATTTGCCAGCGTCTGATTGCTAAGCGCCAGTGTTTTGGCATTTCCTACAAACCAGTTGAAGTATGTCTTATAGTCCAGCCTCAGACTCAGCTTTCGCTGGATCGCTTTGGCACCAGACCAACCAATTAACCTCCATAAATAGCAGTCTGGATTGTTTGAAATCCTTTTCGTCACATTTAAACCCCCTGTGGTTTCTATCAGGGAACAACGGGTAAGGGGTGATACATAGTGTGAGTGACTGTGTGTGCTTCTGTGTGTGTACATGTAGGGTTCCACTGCACCGTATAAGCAGAGAGTTTAAGATGAAGTGTCAGAGCTACGGCCTAGTAATTTCATTTTCTCTTTAATATAGCTTGAACTCTCTTTAAAGCTATAGGCATATACATGCATTTCTGCCATTTGCCTCCACAGTGAGTCCTCTCTTTCAGGTTTATGGAGCACATTATGGTCTAATTGCTTGGATTTGGATCCCACTTGTAAAGACCAAACCTGTAGTGGAGCTCTTCAGACCATCTCCTCACTTCAAAGAAAAACCATCTGTCCCCCCCAACCCCCTTATTTACTGATGTGGCTAGGTGAGCAGGAAGAAGTGCCTCCCCTCAGACCTATCTCCACTGATGTAAGCTCTAGATTGCAATTATTCATGATGGACGGGTCAGAAAAGCATTTCCTTCCTCGCAAAACTCGATTCACCTCCATTCTATTGTTGTGTCCTTCATGCAAGCAACGTGAATTTATGTGTTCTCCTGAGTGTGTGAGTGCTACGGTGGTCTTGTGATTTCACCACATAAAACAACTTGTATTCTGGGTCTCTAGGGGGCTGATCCTTTGACATAGAATAGATTAAACACTGGAGGAGATAGCTGTGTGTGCTGCACTGGGCAAGTGGTACAACAGCCAGGTAATGCTCGTGTAATGCATTCCCACCACACCTCTGTTACAGCTCTGAACGAGTGTTTAAATGTTGCCTTGTAATTTGCTACAAGCCTTGTGGCTTGTGTTACAGTTCAGTGTTGGGTAAAGCATGGAGAATTCACACAATACCTGAGTGCTGAAGGAGAAGAGGTGAAATACTCTGCTTGTTTGTATCACCAGTATTGCCAATGAAATGTCTAAACCCATGAATGTATTTTCAATAGTAAAAAGCTATAGTTACTGTCTTTTCTATGCAGGTTTCCTTTACCTGCAGGGGCTTGCAGGCTCCAACGATTCAAAAATCTATTAGAAACAGCTCACAGAGACAAACTACTGGCCTTGACTATACTACATCACGTACAGCATGTATTTCGGTTTTTAAATGCTTGGTTTTATCGTTCAAGTCATCATCAAATTTAATGAGGACAGTTTTGGGCAGTTCTGCCTTTACTGTGCATTTTTTAGTTCTGGAAGCAGAGAAGATGTAAAACAAAACTTAAGTCAGGAAGACAGGAAACTATGTGCAACTTTATCTTTAAATTCAGTTCACACATAATGGAAGTAATTTTGATGTGACTGCAGCTGCAGAGAGCCGAGTGTGGACAAAGAGAATAAACTCATTTTTAAACATGATGTACTCCATGAGGCAAAGCCCCAATACATCTCTTTCAGCTGCTATTAAAGGACTTTTATAAACTGCATAACTATGACAAGCGTAAAAAGTGGCAAATAGGCATGTTTAATGAGCATTTATGGCAATTGACAATAACGTGCCATTAAATTTGCACCAGTTTTGTCCTCTAAGTTATGTAACCCTAAGTAGTGTATACAAATATGAACAGTACATTCACTTGATTATTGATCTGATTTGATATATTGACTTAAGAGTGATGTCATGAGACTCTGTGATCCCTGGCCTCAGTATACAAAGATTTAAGCATCTCCTCTTACCTGAATAAGAATCCTTTCTTTGTTCTTGAGGTTGCTCATGTGCGATTGTTTTGTCAACAATTTTGGCTGGCCATTCGTCTTCTTTCAGAGAACAATTGCAGTGTAACCAGGGGTTACTGTCTCTATTGTTTTCCTTGGTTGTATTCATTTTTCTCAGGTATGGTCACTTTTTCCCAGGGAACTTATGTTGTGCAGGTAAACAAATCCTGTCTTAACCTTGAATCCCTCTTTTTATATTCAATTAAGTCACTTTTTAAAGTGTATGTGGTTTACTCTGTGGTATTATTTGTAAACATTACTGTTATATTCCAGTAGAGGGCACATTTTGCTAGTTGCTTTTTCCCTTTCAAATCATCTTGTTTTAAAGTGTACCACACTCCCTTCTCTCTCTTACGCTGCTGTGACTGAATATGGAATAAGAATCTGATATAGAACTCACTTATCAGACATGACTAGACAAAAGCATTGTAAAAAATGTAAACCTTTAAACATATCATTTATTTTTACATGTTGCACGACTGAATGATTTCATAGTCTTTTTGTTTTTCGCCTTTTCTTGGCCATTATAATGATTTGCGCTGAAAGAATAAGCTTTGGTATGTGTGTGAAGTGAGAATAAGAACAAAGTAATGTAAAAGGTTGCCCTAACAGGTTGACTTACACCATGTTCTTTTCCTGACACGTCATTTTAATGGTCAGATTGTAAATCATTTGGGGTGTACCTGCATTTAAGTTAACATATGAGAAGCATAGCAACAGCCTTGGCCACCTCTCTGTTAAGCACACACCCAATTTATGACCACCGTCATGGGACTCCGGGGAGAAAAGCTCAACATTGTGGCTGCAGAAAAGAGAAAAAGTGCAGTTATCCCAGACACAAGGTCCTAAAAGTTCAATGCTTAAAACTCAGAGATAGATTTTGAGTGCTGAACTCTAAAACCCTCAGAATGTATGTGTTTTAAGCCTCTTGTATAAGCTGTGCATCTGGTTTCTTTTAGTATCACTGTGTTGCTTTTCATAGAACAGAAATGTCACTCAGAGATCACGATACTCAGAGTTCATGGCACCCATTAGAAGAGATTCACGGGCCTTTTAAAGGGATATTTGTGTGGGTTGCAGCTTCTTTAGAAACTGCAGCAGCTTGCAAGGACGAATGTATTGAATACCTTTCCGTGCAGCGTGCTTGGTTTGTAACATGAATGTATGAATTGATTTATCACTCTGTTGCTCCATTTAGGCCTACAGCAAATTAGGAATATCAGACCACAGATTATGTTACTCAGAATGACATCTTCTCCAAAACAACCAGTCCCTTTAGTTTTGCAAAAAGTAACTCCTGTATTTTCTACACATTGTATTTTCTGTTTCTCCCAAAATCAAAAGCATATCCTGCTGAGGCTAAATTATGCTCTAACATGCAATTCAGACTCTTATGCTTCTTGATCACCTCTCCCTAAAGCTACAATTTGGTACATTATTACAGATCTTAACAGAGAAGTCCTCAATAAAAATGTGGGGAAAAACACAATTTAGCATTGCATAGTGCCTGTAGTATGTAGTAAATGTGGCCCTTTTATTGAATACATTTGACTGGAAGAGGAGAGATGAATGTGCAGCACTGCAGTAAGGAATAGTAGAGAGTCTGAAAGCCTCTAGTGTCGACACACTTCCTCAGAGCCTGTGTAATGTAACACATGAAAGACAACCTGCTGTTAGGAAAGAGAGAGTGCAGCAGATGCAAGTACACATCAATAACAATAAAAAAGCAACGACTGTGGTGCCCAAAATAACAACTTGAATGAGAAGTAGTTTGTAATATGAAACATGTCCAACATTTATTTTTGTATCTAAATAAAGAATATCCAACATGAGGTGAACTCAGTCCTCCTAAATTATGTTAATAATTGACTGGTGTGTTTTAACAGGTTGGACATAACTCTATTTATTATCTACTTGGTCACTGACTGACAAATATGTTATTTTACCTTCTTGGTGATTTGTTTAGATAGAACACCAGCATGCCTCTCAGCAACCTCTTTCGGGGAGATCTGTAATGTCTGACAGTGCTGCATAGCCAATTATTTGTGTCAGTTTAATCCTGCCATGATATAGAGGTGTGAAGTGTCTCATTGTCTCATCTGGATTGTCTAATCTGATTGTAGCATTTGAAAAAACGCATTAAGTGTGTCAAAATGCAAATGCAGATGTCCCACTTTTTTTTCTTCTTACTCTTTGTCTCAAGGCTGCACTGTTTAATTTGTTTGTTTGAATTAGGTAACGTGTGCATGCAAATATCTGTGTCCTACTTTTAGTCAGTATATTGTGATCTTCCTTATACTTTAAAGTTAAACACCAGCCTCTTCATACTGTGAGAACTATTGATGATGAATGACTTTAGTTAGAACATAATTCTGAACAGTGATGAAGCAGTTTTACTGGAAGAGTCTGGTTGTACAAAAATGATGGGCACGCTCCGTCCAGAGAGAAGTGAGGATTCATCGGAGCCACAAATTTCTTTTATGCCTTCTATGCTCATTTCGGAGGTGTCACGGTCAGTCTCTCAGGGATAAAAACAGCAGAATTTACTGCAAGTCTTACTGTCGTTTTACAGGCCCTAAATTACTTCTTTGTAGCCATCCCCTCCCTCCACTTATTTTCTTTAATTTTCTCCGCTTTTTACTGATAACACCCTTTGCTAACCAAAGTAAAAAAAATGGCGGATTTTCGCAAACCAATCACAAGCATCCTTCTCTATTAAATATTCTGTTTAATTTTAAGAGACATTTATTTATCTTTATAATGGCAAAGTGCTTCCTTTTCCAGGATGAAAATTCTCCTTTTCCAAGTCAGCTCAACTGCACTTCCCTGCATCATGCTCCATAATCACCATTTTCATTTAAACATGTATCACATCATACTATTACACCCGTCTCTGCTCACATTACAGTGGCAATAATGCCACTTTTTAGTGCTTGATTATATCCTGAGGACAGATCAGACAGTGACCACCTTCCTGCTGCAAACTAATCAGCTCCAAAAAATTACTTATTGATCCCAGGCCAGACCACGGAGGGGGATTTAGTAGTGGGGTCAGTGGGAGGGCCTGTGGTGCCTGATTGCCAGCCAGCATTTCTGAATCATGAACACACACACACACACACACACACACACACACACACACACACACACACACACACACAAATGCATACACATCCATGCACATGTTGTGCCTTTTCATTTTTTACCCAAAATGAATCAATTACAACCCAAACATGTACTTCTAACAAGCTTTCCTTTCACAAAAACATGGTGATAGATATGATGGTAACTGGATCTGGCTTCATGTGGAATACTCCCCCGGCACAACATCTCTTCCCCTTAAAATACATAAATTGGAAATGGATTTTTTTATATATATATATATACTGTGCATGACATTTAGCTCGGAAAAGTAATATCATGTGGCTGGAATTGAAAAATCATCTCCAATAGGAATGCTCACTGTATGATCTTATTGAGTTTTATAATGGCTCACTGTGGGAGTTCAGACATGTATCGAAGTGCTGAGGGGTTTTAGTGCAAGGAATTATTTCTATATTACGTGTTATTGATGTTATATAGTAAATGCGTTACTATATGCAGTTACAGATGACCAATATTTACAGTTCAGTTTTATCAATAATTTCATTTTCAGCCCAGTTACAAAACTGTTTGACTAAAGCGCAGGCTACATGTTTTTCCTGTCCTATTCCCATGGTGTGGCAGCTCTCATTCCAGACAGCATTGATCGGATCTTTTAGAGATGAATGGATTAATTACAGGCAGTGAGAGGAGACGAAATACAGTCTGGCGTGGGGACGAATGGAATTGAGGGCTGGGATTGAGAAAGCCATTAAGGCAAATTGAGGGCATTAATGACTGTAGCACTGCCAGGGGGCCCCAGCGGCCCACCCTTTTCCCTGGCACGATGGCTGTGTAATGGCTTCCTCAGCTGCTCTTTTCAGGCATTGGCTGAGCAGTGGCTCTGCGGCAGCGTGGCTGATACGATGTTCTTTTCCACACCTCTGAGACTTTATGAGGTCTCGAGGAGACCGCTGTCAGGAACCACAAGAACCACCTGCACCACATCGTATAGACATGACGGCCCAAAAGAGACCGGAGCTACAGCACAGACTGTAAATACTCATTAGATATAATTAACCATGGACACTGATGATTAATTCTATTTGAATATGCAATACAAATACTATAGCTCATGAGAAACAATGTAGCATTGTTTCTTTCTTTTATTTCTTTCTTTCTAGTAGAGATGAGTTATGGATTCATAGCATAGAGTTATAAACATGTGTAAATAAAGGAATGAATAAGTTAATTAAAAAAATGTAAAGACAGATAAAATATAAAATAATATTTATTAATTTCCGCAGTGCTTTTGCTATTTACTCATTTATTGTTTTATTTCTTGCTCTTTATATTTCCACATTTGAATAACTAATTTATGTATTCCTCTCTTTATTTCCTCATTTACTTCCTCATTCTTTTACAGATTTATTTCTTCTTTCTGCCACTCTTATGATTTCCATAAGAAGTAGGAAAATTGTAATGCCTAAATAAATACAGCAAACTTCACGAATCATTAAGCCCTTGCCTCGCAGCAATATGCTGACACATGTGAAACAAGAGTTCAATAAATAATGAATAGCGAAAGGAAATATGGGCCTTGTGTTTAACTAATTAAACAACATCAAATATGAATAACAACCATGGTTTGCTTACAGGCTTTAAACACCACCACTGTAACATGGACACACGTCCCTTTAAAGTCGTAGAATTCATACTTCACCCGCTTCACTGATATCAAAAAGGTTTTAACTACAAGTTGCAACATTATACCAATATTGGATATTATGCAGATAAGCTCTAGGACTGTATGGATTGAACGGTCAATAATAATAATAACAATAATTAAAATAATGATAGCCTTTGTGCAGCTCTTTGTTCTCCCCTTGTAAGTTAGTTTCACCCCTTCTCAATGTCTGGGCTGTTTAAATCTAATCTAGCTGAACACATTACTCCGCTCACACGGCCCCCAGCTGAATGTAGCAACTCATAAAAGCCCAATATTTCAGCCATATTGATTCCTCTGGTAAAATTGGTTTGAGCTATGAATGTGCTGCAGCACTGTACACTGAAATGTTTTGCAGCCGCAGGGGAAAAGAACGAGGGTGACCTTGAATGTTTTTTCCCCTCTCTTACTTTCATATCAGTTTTTCTCATTCTGCCTCTGAGCACCGTTTCATGGTTTTTCCTGAAATCCTCATGTACGTTGTAACTTAAGTGACCTATGGCAATGCATTAACATTCTCTTGACCCGAATTACACCCTGTATTCATGCCTTTTCAAAAGAGAAAAATATTTGGATTTGTTCCTTACTTTGATCGAGGAAATGACATGAAGCAGTCTGTGTTTGATCTCTGGTTCAGATCATTTATATGACGGTTTCTCTGCTTCCTTTCATCTTTTTTGCTCTTTCAGCAAGAGTTCACTCAGATGGAAAGCACGTTATGTTCTTGTATGTGATCCCTGACCAGGATTTCAATAGCATGCTGCTGCATTTCTCTCACAGCACACTGACTACACACTATGCTTTGCTGATATGAAATGTAGCATGCAGAGAAAGCTGAAACCGGGCCTGTCAAAATGTAATAACCGCTTCTGATGTCTTAACCTTCCCAGAAAACATGTTACATGTAAACAAATGGTCAGCAGTAGTTGTAGCTTCAGTTGCACTTTATCCACCTCTTAACTGAATTAGTAGAGGCAATTGAATGATCACAGCTACAGCTGGCTGTTTCAGATTCACAGCTGTGGTCAGCAGCTATTAGCACAAGGGATGGAAATCATTAGGATAATATCGATATTGGTACTGCTTACTGGCATCTATACTTACTCTTACTCTTATTTAAATTATTCCTTACTTTTCACAGGATTCAAATTTGTATCACTAGGTGCTTAACCTATCCTTCCTTTTTCCAGAAAGTGATCTATGGCATATTGTTGTTCACTGGGAGGGAGAAAGAAGAGATCTAGACTATGAATGTCTGTCTGGCTTACATGTGTTTGGTAGAGGAAAAACACCCTTCTGCTTCAGACTGAGGCTCATGTGTTGAGACAACAACTCGATACAGGTGCACAGGTAGTGTAAACATCAAGTGTACAGCGCAGACACATCATGCAGACATTAAAGAAGTAGCGGCAACAAAGACAGACTTTTTTCATCACCTCACGTTGCCTGTGTCTGCACCAAAAAGTTGCACTTAACTTACTGCAACGACTACAACTCTCCATACAAGCAGGTTGTTGTTTTCATCATTCAAAAAGGGAAACCGGAAGAACTGTAGATACACAAACCATTGTTATGATACATGCATGAACAGAGTGACATTTGTTCACACCACTCTCTCTCTTCCTGCAGTTGCTTCATTCCAGATGGTCATGTGTTTGGAAAATGTTTGTGTATTGGAATCATAAGGTGCGATGAGGATAAAAATGCAAAGAGCCTTCTGTGTGTGCCCTCTGATAAAATGTAGTCATTTGCTTACTTATTCCACTTAAGTTTCTCTTCCTGTGCAGTAATAAGCAATAATAAGTTTCTCTTCCTGTGCAATAATAAGCAATAACAACCAATAACAGTGATTTCTCTAGCCGCCACCAATTCAACAGGCTCAATCGGCTAAAAAGCCACCGACAAGTTAGTGCCAACAGTGCAGGAAACGCTTCAAAAACTATAGCCACTGAGGCTCAATCAACATACAAGTACTGCAGTGTGAGCGAGTAAAGCATTTTAACCTGCTACGTACAGTAACTACAGTCCACAAGATGTCAACACACAGAATGTTAAGGAATGCATCAGCAAACAACTACATGTAGGGAAAGATCACATTTAACATTCTGATCAATCAGGATCCAGCACTAATTAAAGGCTCGTCTTCACTACCCATCACTAATTAGTACTGATATGTGTCATGCAAGGTATGTGCGTGTGAATGGATGCTTGTGTATGAGTGGGATGTGCATTCCTTCATTATGTCTGTGTCACATTATTTCCATGCCGATGGCTGTTTTGCTCTTTGCATTGTTTGTCAAGTCAATCAGTCAGAGCATTTCAGCTGTGGAGAACAATAGATTTGAACGTCTGCCGTGAGTGGAGTCAGAGCAGGGATACAACGTGTTTCTCCAACTTTTTGATGGCCTCAATACTTTGATTGTTATTTAAAGCAAAAAAAAACCTGTTGTAGCGGTGCACATTGTGGTGCAGTTGGGTTATAAGACGAATGTTGAACTGTAATAAAACAAAGGGGTGAGACCCAAATCCAGTAGAGGCTGTTTGAAGGGAACTAGGAAATTGTGTGCCAGGATCTTAAGCAGCAGGTCCATTGTGGTGAAATTCTGCAGCTCCACGAAAAAGTTCCACCTGATGGAAATAAATTGGTTGGGGGAGTGAGTGCTGAGCCGGAGTCTCTAAAGACAGACCCAGGTTCTAAATGGCTCAATTTAGCTTTTGTGGGAGCCAGGAACCAGAGCAGGTCACTGCCCCACAACCCGCCACAGTGAAAATCAATAGGTAGTTTCAGAACAAGGGGCCTTATTAAAACAGGTCCTTTTTCTGTGAGGTGTTTGGATGACACTGTCTCACAGAAATCATTAAGCTCAGCTCAAACTGCTCACCACGTTTAAATTGTTGCAATCCCTTTTGACCCGCACATCCTTTCTTGTTTTCTCTTATATCCTCTTTTTGATCCTAAAGATAGTGGGAGTACCATTACGATGTGCTGTAATTGTAGGTCTATAGACATGTGTTTCCCACTTTATAGATGGGACACAATAAGGAACACAAAACCAATTCTATAGGCTCTCCTCGAAATATAGCTACAATAAATACATCAAAAAAATATATACTTCCAAGACCAACAACAACATGAATGGATTGATTTACAATATCACAGATCCTGCAAAGAACATTTGGTTTGATGTTCTTTATCTTGTTCTTCAACTTTGTTTTCTGAGGTGGGAATTAAGATGTTTTCTATCACCTTCTCCCTCTCGCTTCTATCTTTGTCTCTCTTTCTGTTGTAAAGGTAACAACCTCACGCTTTTAGAGCAGAAATGACCTTTTCGATTTTATGTGTTAGACCTTAATGGGACACAGTAAAGTCTCAAGGCCAGCAGCACTGCACAGCAGTGTAGTAAAATCCAAATAATGTTGTTGACCCAAGGCCGCGTGCCCACACACACATTCTGTTTACCTCCTTGAAGCCTGTAACAAAGGCCACAGCAGCAGTGGCAACACCCTGCACACTGCGAGTCATGAGTCTTCAAGCAGCTAATTTTCTCCCTGATGATTTTTAAAAGTAGGTTTTTTGAGTCATAGTCTTACTCCGGAACTTACTCACTCCCATATGACTGCATTGTGATTTTCTTTGTTTGGCTTTACCTCCTTTCTGAATTTATGATTCTCTCCTGCAGGGAATGCATTTATAATTTATGGTTGTGTATTGTAACATCGTCGCATGTTCCTGTTTTGTTTTGTCTTAACTGTAAATCAAAAGAAGGAAAGAGATGCATCAAAGTGCCAAGCTTGTGCATTTCATTTACCCGCACCCAAATGCAAATATATGCAACAACAAATATGTGTATGCACAGATAGAAATACATATACTATAGCTGTAAATTTCACCTTGCGGCAAAAAAGAAAATACCATTTTGAATGATTACACTAACTGCTGTTGGTTTAATATGCCCGATAAACCATGAAAATGTCTCTAAGCAGTTGCTAATAAGTATTTTTCCATTCAAATGCTGCACAAATATTTAAGCTTATTCCCCAAAAGTCAACAAAAGTAAACATGAACCAGTGTGTGCCAGTAGGAGAGCATTACGATATCACGTAATCAAAAGTGCACTGATAAATCATGGCATTTAAAGCTGGGGGAGGCCATATTTTTTGGCTTCATTAGGCAATGATTCCCACAATAACCTTTCAGCATATTGTAATTAAAGTGGTCTGAGAAAAAAATAGGCTTGAGCATCTCCTCTTGGCTCTGTTTAAGACTTTAGAAAATCTAGTCCCTGATGGTACATTTTGGCCAATCAAAGGTAATTTAAGAGAGGACGTTTCCTATTGGCTGTTTGACATCACCAGATGCGTGTGCACGTCACTTCAGATAGCCTGATGCAATGGCAGAAAATCTTGCTAAAGGGTTGCCATTCCAGCAGTGGCAACAACTGCCTAAAACCGCAAAGTAACCCCCAAAAAAGAGACTCTCACTATAAATGCAATAAAAATGTGTGTCAATATCTGCAACAGATTTTAGAGATAGGGGGGGGAATGTTGCCAATAGTTTAGTCCTCTGCTAGCCGGAGCCAAAGCCTCGCAGCTGCATCTTATTCAGGCTCATTGTAATTTAGCTAGCTAGAATCCAAAATCACAGTATGTCATCTCAGTGATCGTAATGACTGAAGTGAATGACTTGTACTCGTACAGGTAACTGTAACTGTATGTAGGATTCTGGGCTTTTTTTTGTAAGTAGAACTGCCACTTCCCACGTAGACTTAAGATAGCATCTAAATTAATTCCTATACTTCTGCTTGTTGGCCATTTTTTTCATCCTATCTTTTTGGAGCTTTTGTGTGGTCATGATGGTAAAAGAAAAGTGTCTCTGATGCAGCTGCTCATCGTTAACCACCAAATATACATTTGAAATCATTCAACTTTCATGACAGTTCCTTCATGCCAAAAAATCAGCAGGCAGCTCAGAAGTGCTTGTGTCAAAGCAGTGGAGACTTGTTGTGGGTCAACACTGTGAAGGGAGGGGCAAGTTGTTGCACAGAGAGACACATGGAGAAGGTGCCAAAAACCCAAATGGTGCTGAGTCTGGTTTATCTTCTAACAACAGAGAGTTATCCAGAGGAATCAGCAGCTAATTTTATGAGTCCAGATGTGACCATGTTGTAGTTTTGTGGTAAAAACCAGATGTCTGTTTTTTCATACTTTTTCTAGTAGGAATTTACTTCCCACACGTCACACAGTCTATGTGAGCCATAGGCCAAAATCAATCAGGAGACTTTCATCTATTTCTTATTAAATACAATGCTGTAAATATAAGATTGACATCATCAATAGAGTCAACCTACACTTGTTGGACAGTTTAAACTGAGCAGATGGATCAGGAAACAATGGTGAATATGATGCTCTGTCTTTACTGAATGCCTACTACTGCAAGACATGAGGAATCAACAGCTGGTGGGAATGTGAATATACACATTGCTAGTAAAATGTGGATTCAGTCACTATAGCAAGTAGAACAAATGTTTGAGGCAGAATTTGTAATGTGGCTGGGATAAAAGATAGAGCGAACATCGACTGTCTGTTGTAACAGCTTAGAACTGAAGAAAGAGCTATTCTTGGGGGAAGAGACCGTATGATACAGTGTGGGTTGAAAGTAAGCCAGATTAGACAACAAAGGCAACGGAAAACAGTAATTTAGTGCTGCATTAAAACAGATTATGGAATGTGCCAAAATGCGCTTTGATGATTGCTTACAACTTTGATGTTTACCAGCTTCAGTTAATGTACGATATACAGTATCTGTGAAAATAAAATCTTTGATGGATGTTAGATTTAAGCAGAAACGCAGTCTCACTAAGCTTCCCATTGTTTGGCCTCATTCTATCACCTTTTACTGTGCTCTGCCGCACAAATAAATTAGAGGAAAATGCAGCATTGCCCTTCTCCTTGCCATTTTAGTATGTAAATGAGTAGTTTGACTAATATGCTTTGTTTCCTTTTCCAATTAGGCACCCTCTTTGCTGCATAAAGCACCCAGAGTTCTGCGATTCCAGTCAGCACACGTTGTATAACATGTTGAGTTGTTTACAATATTTAAAATACAATAAAACACCATACATAAAGTGAAATTATGATTAACACGCCATGTAACCATAAATCATTTTAAGTACCAATGCAGCATTTTTGTATTGATGACATCATGGATTTATAGGCTGCTATTTGAACAGCCTTTGTGTATTCATAGCTTTCAGTTCTGTTTGGCTTAATGTCCCAGTGCTGCCGGCAGTATTTGTGGCGAATACGGTATGTGGTGCGAAGTCTTCTTCAGTGCTCAGACTAGGCCCGTAATGGCTCTGTTGGGACAGAGCGAAAGTGCTTCTTCAGCGCTCATTAATGGAGCAAATTGAACAGGTCTCCTGGCCTACCTCTATAATGAGGGCCTCCTCTTCTCTGCCCCCCACTCCCACCATCATCCTGCAGTCTATTGTTCACCTACAGTTAGGGTCAGAGCTGCCGAGCAGTAATTGTATCACTCTGACCCTCTTTTGGTTTTATTTTGTCACAGGGACCTGCTCTTTATTGGGTGCGGGCCATCCCTCAGGTTGTAAAAGCCACAGTGCCCCTCCTCCCATACCTAGGGACAGGGGTGCTGCCTGCCTGCCTACCAGCGATCAATATGCCACTGTCGTTAACTGGATTTGTTGCCGTGGTGCTTGCTTATGAGGCAGCAATTAGTGTGAAGTGGCAAGGCCAGGGTACGAGGCTGTGGCCGTGCGAGGCTCGGCCCTAGGGGATGAAAATGTCAGGTGCACGAGCCCAGTTTCATTAGGGCCTGAAGAGACTATGACGATCCATACTGTCCGTGCAATTCATTCAGCCAAGGGGGGTTGGAATTATTTGTGGGAGACAGTTAGCAAACACAGAGAGAGGTCACAGGTTAGGAGTGGCTGTGGAAACTTGCTCGCTGTGAAATCCACTTACACCCTGTGGAATCCACTTACATTCCTCCATTGTTTTATCACCAGATCAGTGGTTTGAGGGGAGTTTAGCCTGAACGATACAGCTCAGCTGTACTCTCTTGTCATGTAACAACTCCACTCTCATCAGTCCCTCCTTCAGTGAGGTGCTTCAACACACATGATATTCTTAACATTTACTAGCTTTTTGCTTCCCTTAAATGTCCTCACCTGCTGCTTGTAGGCATTTATTGTTTCTGTTTTCTGTGTTCCGTTGTGTGTTTGGACTTCGTGTCTCAAAATAATTATAGCCCAGCGTCATCTGTGTCAAACCATCACTCAGCTCAGATTGGTGACATTGAGGCATTTATGGCGGTTAGGGTGCCCGAGGGCCCCCCAGTGTCTGGATATCTGCCCCAAAAGGGTCATGGTGTCCCTGGTCAAGCATGGGGAAGGGTTGCCCTAATGTGTCATTTGGGATTGACTCTGACCTGAGGCTCTAAATCACTTTCCATTTTGGGGGGCAAATTGAGTTTGAACCTCTGATGAGTGCTGCCTTCAATTGATTGTGTCGATAGCACTCAGCATGCAGGGGCGGGGCTGTCTGCTTGAGTGGAACCCCTCAATTTTGTTTTGTTGTTTGTTTTGTCAGTGCAATCGTTACAATCAGTCCGAAAGCTCTTGATAAATAAAAGCCAAATGAAATTCAACTGCGTAAATTCTGTAGTTGCTGTTCTGATTTGTCATTTCACAACAATATGTAGCTCATTTGGTAAACTCATTGCAGATTGCAAAGAACTTGCTACTACAATGTGTGTTTGTATTTTTTGTTTTACAACCATCACAAGTCATCCTGTGCAGTGGAGCTGGAGCTGTACACGGCAACATCACAGACCAAAGCGTGCCACACATTTTAGTTTCTGGCAAAAGGCGACACCAGATGTTCAAATTGTCCCAGGCCACAGGGTTACCAAATTCGAATATTGAGATAAATGCTTCCCCCCTCCGAACACCTGACTGAAGGTGAAGAGCAAAGCGGAAAATATAAAGGACGTGAGGGGGTAATATTGTTTTTCTAGTCATGATTACAGCCAGTTTACAGTGTACAGAGGGGACAGGGAGATTGAAAAGGTTTCATAGGGATGAGAGAAGTGTTGAGAGGAGCAGTTTTAATTCTGGGCTCTGCTCCAAAAGTGAGTGCACAGTTGAGAATGTAATGGGGACACATTTTGAGTGCAATCTTGACTATGTGCAAAAAAAAAGAAACAGCCTTTTAGCAGATAAAAGCTGTGTTTTATTTGAAACTGTTTATACACGTTCGAATTCCCTGAAAATGGGCTTTAGTTGCGATAAGTACATTATAATTGTTGGGTGTTTAAGTCTTCACTCCAGCATACTGGATACAATGAAAAAATGCATTAAAAATAATACTATTTACATATTGTATTAGTAGTAACACAGACATACACACAGTTGATAAAAAGTAGGATGACAGAACTGTTGTATGGAGTGACAGTAGAAGAGGTCGGCTTTTCCTGATGAATACTTGAATCTACAGCTCACAATCTCACTATCATCCCAATCCTCCATCAAAAACCTCTGAGTTGTCAGCTACCTAGTAAAATGAGTACAAGAGAATTCAATCACCATGTCTTGTGTGTATATATATATATGTATGATACAAATCAGTACAATAAACATTGCCATAAATAGAGAGATACTACTTTTGTGAGCCCTGCAGTATAATGTTATTTCCACTGCTGAACATTAGCTACCTGCTAGCACGGAAAATAAATTGCATGACTTCCAGCAATTGGATAGTCTCTCAATCCTTAAATACTGTTTATTGATCACATGCCATCACTACAGAAGGAGGTTTAATTAAACTCTTGGTTCATGCTCACACCCGCTCTGCTTCCTGCAACAAAGAATACAAAATATTTACATCAGCCACTACAAGCACATATCTTGGTGACATTAAACAGGAAAAGCTTGTATAGAATAAATGAAACCCTTCGTCTGCAATGAACATATTCATTCATTTACAGTATAAGCTTAAATAACATACAAGGCTTTAGAACAGCAATGCAGATGCTATTATACGCCAAATGTCAACACATTATAACACATATGTAAGTGTGACAGTGCTGGCATGAGACAAAGTGCTACCAATTAGATTAACAATACCAACGGATGTGAGACCCTTTCCTGTATAATGTCATTCTCCTCTCGTTAAAACAATATTTATGTAATTGCTTGCCAAAATAAACACTAGAATTGGAAATATACAGTAAACATGCTGCCTTTTATATGGATTAACTCATGTGAGACTCTTAACAGGTTAATAATGGTAGTTCTGATTTCACATTAGGACTCAGACATTTAACTGTGTTGTGCTTCCTCTCTTGTAAAGTTTATTTTCCCCAACAAGACTTATAAAGTTGTGTGCTTTGATTGCGGATGCTCGTGCCAAGTCTTGGGCAGACTTGGCAATTCTTTGCAATTTTTGTTTTTAATGAGGGAGAAGGAAATTACTATGAATACACGATGCTGATAGCTTAAGTAAATCCATTTGTTTGGGTTTCTCGGGTGTTTATGAGACCAACTGTGCCTTTTTCAGAACTTCCTGCAGGGGTAATGAAAATAACTTCCTATTTTAACAGAGTAGAAAACATTGACATAGTGGGTTTCCTCATGCCAAATATGAAGGCAGTCTTATCAGTCTTTATCGTCTGGTCAGTTGTACAGGATCAAGACATTAATAAACCAGAAGAAACAGAGCCTGCTCCGAGCCTTGCTAATGATGTCTGTAGCTGTGAGTCTGAGGAGGAGGACTGGAGAGAGGAAGGACAATGTCCTCACTGATAAGGAGGTTGGAGAGATACTTGAGAAGCTCTTGTCCTCCCTTCCTCTCATTCCCTCCCTTCTGCCTCGTCACAGCTCAAGTATTCACTTCTCACTCATTAGCGGCTGCTGCCCATCGCTCACTGGACCAAACTGTTTACCCTGTTCTGTAGCACCCTGTTATCAAGGTCTGCCCTAGGTGGGGGGTGACAGTTGTGATGAGTTTCCACAGAGGCAGATTAAGCAGCCATGTTCAGGAAAAAGTAGGCCAGCTAATTAGCTCCAGCTCTCAGGACCCTGGGAGTATGCTGTGTTTCACCTCGACAAGGAAATTCCATAAATGATAGGAATGTGGTTGTAGAAGAGGGGGCTGGAATATCTAATAAGAGTGGGAGGAAAAGAGAGGTTGACATATATTTTTTAAATGTAGGACGGAGACAGATCATCTTATGAAGTTTGCTTTGGATTCCCTGCAACTGAGCTTATCTCATACTGTGATGCACTTTTGACATCTTGGATTTTGTTAGTGAAATTCTGATGTCACCCACCTGTGGACAAGGCTGGATGTATTGTGTGTAATCATTTAAGCTGTTTCTTTAGTGCAGCATCACCATATTCCTGTTGGTTGATACGTTTTGCTAAACTATGTGCTGGTTGGCTAAAGAAAAACATACTCATACTCAACATAGCAGGTTTAAGTCATACCCGATCCACATCATACCCCTCTCTTCTATCTGTCTTCTCTATTTCTACCCTGGCTGCAGCCAAAAATGTCAAAATAATCCAACCAAAGAAACAACAACGTCCTGATGAAAGGGATAAGCTGAGTTTTTATGTCTATAAAGCCATATCTAAGGGTGTTTTTTTACTCTGAACTTTAACTTTGATAGCTGCTTATTTAGTCCTAAATATTTAATAGAGAAACATCAAGTTTTCAGGGGCTTTAAGGGTTTCCTTGAGAAATTACAAACCTAGAAATTCATTGGTTCCATTACTTTAAAGTAGCAAACATGGATGCACACGAATGTGCTCTACAGTGACCCATATAATTGCCTCATAATTGTTGCATGTTCACTTAAATTAGCAAACAGAATCACATACTAATAGCTAGTTTATTTAGCACTTTGCTCGACATGAAAGTGAGAGAGAAGAGCAGGAAATGACAGAGCTGAATTCTGATGTGAAAAGCAAGAATTCCTATACAGTAATCCCCAGTTTCGCAACATTTGATAGGGTGCCCCTATCTCGCTTCCTGTGCCTTTCAGTGAACGCAGAGGAAGACGGGGCGATGCATTACATACAGAGTTTATGTCCTGCTGATAGAAGCCTCTTTCTGCATCGAGCTCAGGTGTCGTGTCCTTTATACTTCCTCCATCTGTCCAGCCTCCTCCTTCAACCCCTCTGAGGGAGTATCGGAGAGTACAGAGTTTAACATGTGTCACACTGACTTCCATTAAATGTTTTATTGCCTTGAATAAACCCAAATATGCTGTGTTATGTCTCCAAAAACTTTGGTTCTTGTAAACGTCCCCCTGTTCTATGTATCATATTAAAGCCACAAGCCTAAATAGCAAAAGCAGTCTGAGCTGCTGAGGCTCAGCCAACACTTTGGCTCTGTTCATGTGCAGACTTTAATCCTTACTCAGTAGCCATATAACCTTTTTCTGAGTGGACTGATTTGCATTGTTTGGCAATGCATCAAAGTGAGAGGTTTGTCACTTTTGCAGCATAATGTGATATTGGGTTGTGTGCGTTAAAGAGTGGAAGTAGTGCAGGGAAACAGATATCTAATAGATCTATGGACTCTCTGTCAAGCTGCAACTGAATCTGTAAAACTTGCTAAATAAGAAAGTAATATTTCAGCGGATGTTAATGTGCATGCAGTGATGTGTTTATGAGTTATGAGTGTGCTGTACTGTGCTGTGTGTGTGTTTGTGTCTGTCACTGTATTGTATAGAAATGATCGCGTCCGTGTGTGTGCCTATGTGGGTGTTATTGCCGAGGATAGCGCGGAGCAGAGCACAGCTTAATATCTATGTTTGACATAGAGGCCCATTAATAAGGGCCTGATCCGAGCCCAGTGACAGGACTGCTGACAGAGGAGGATCATGGGGAAGAATCATGCCCTGCTGAGGGAGCCTGGGCTGCAGGTAGACCCACTCCGCCTTCCCCAGGTGTCATTACGGATGCTGGGGAGGGAGCAGAGGAGGGAGGGCCGCTACTGACATCTACATTAATCACCCCTCCACACATCACCCCCCCTCCTCACACTGCCTCACCCCACCTCCAGCTCCTAATCATCCCCACACAGAGACCCAAACCCAGTAAGGGGATACTCAGCCATGAAAGATATCCAGCTAAGAGCTCCCCAAATACCACTCTGATCTGATCATGAGTGATGTTGCTACCTGAACCTCTGACCTGGCACACAATTAAAAACACTTTCCTCTTTCTCCCCCAGACACATGCATACAGACAGATGCAGCTCTGCCAAAACTACACATTCTGTCACTGTCTGTGTGTGATTCATAGTTTGCATTTGAATTGCACCTTAGTTACAAGCAATTAAAATGCAGAAAATGTCTCTGCTGGAATGTGTCTCCAAACCCCCAGAGTGGGTGTTGCTGTTGTACACGCTCTTGATTGTCTCGTAGATATCACACTCTCCATTTGGGGACCCCCTATTGATCCTCAGCTGTGCTTTTATCTACAAAAAAAACAACAACACTGCAGCACTTTATGTTCACAATGCTTCACTATAAACTGAGCCACCGAATAAAAGAGCCTTAATCATTCGCTGGATAAATTAGAGGTTGCTGTTATTAAAGGGTGCAGCACTTCAGATTTTAAAGTGATCACATCAATCCTTAATAAAATTGCTTAACGTTTATCTTTCTTAAAGCATGCTACTATCTTGCGTTACATATTAATAGAGGGAATAATTTAACTTAATATTGCCACAAAAGTCTTTGGGCGTCAACTTGACTGATTAAAGTCATGTCAGCTGAGAAGTGGACGAGGATGGATGTGGGTCACGCCAAACAACCATCCTAATGAATGGCTCCACCCAGGATCCATCAATGGGCAGATGTTCTGAGGACAATAATGGGAAATTATCTGATTGATTATTAGTTTTGATTCAGTTAAAAACACATAATTGCACAGAAACGTGACAGTAATTGTGGCATGATTAGTTTAGGTGAAAACAAATGATCCATTTCAGCATCTGTTTGTGAAGTCAAATTGTCTTTGCAGGCATGGAAAAAAGGGGTGGGGGGTAATTGCATGGAAGACTGTGTTTTTCACCATGTTTTTAATATCTTTGGTTTCATCTGTGTTGTTGATGCAGCCATTTCAAACCACCGCTCTTGCTTTGATTTCTGCTTAATGACGTCACACTTATTTGTGTGTGGTTACCTCATCTACAGGCTCTCAGCTTTTGAAATGAAAAAACAAATCAACCAAGAAAACCCTGTTTGTCAATAATATTAGGAATGTCACCCTAATGAAAAAAAATCTGTGATGTTCTCCCAACTGCGGCATGAAGCACAAGCTCATATCATAGTGTTCATGACTTATCAGTCCATGGCTTAGCCCCATCATCTCATTTTTATGTAACATGCCTTGCCCTGAGTAAACACACAGCCTCCAGTTTAATTAAAATAAATCCACTTTCAGCTGATATTTAGAAACCCAGGGAATATCACTGCCTCCTCTACAGATACAGTGATTGAAAGTGGGGAATAAAAAGTCAGTGCTTGAGGGAGAATTACACTCTACTTACTTTTCCATCAATGAAGCCATACACTCCATTGTTTATGTTTGAAGTGTGCTTTTCTTCTTAGTAAATTACCTTTCCCCAATTCCCTTTTTTTCTCTCTTTTATTTGCCTTGAACCGTCAGCAACACTGATGACACAATAAATTTCTGTTTGGCTCTGTGTGTGTGAGTGTGTATATGTGTTTGGTTGCACACATCTGGTAGAATCTAGGACACTATGGAGACACGGAGAACACAGCATTTGCATGCAGCTCACAAACATATTAAAATATGAAGACAAATCACTGTGTCTGGCCAGCTGACAGCGCTGCCTGCAATGGGAGCAAGCTAGTAAACTTCCAACATGTTGCAGTTCCCAGTAAGGCCTTTATAGGGCAAGCTCGAACATGCAGCTTGACAAACATACGGCAGAAAAAAAAACCCATGAGCAGTCAAAGCTATTATTAAAGGCAATAGAAGTGGTTCCCTTTGCCAAAGCCACCCTGTCATGGTGTGAGTCTCTGTATTTTTTATTGGGGGAGTATGGTTTCCACAGACACCTTCAGGGAACGTACTGTGAGTTTTGAGGGCTTTGTTCTATCGCTGACTTTGATGTAAATCATAAAATGGGAAATCTGAGCCTCTTAGCTTGTGTTCCTGCCAGTGTGGTGTCTGTTCAGGTAAAAACAAAGGGGCCAACTTGGTACATTGATCTTACATCTCTTAAGATGTTAATTTAATTTTGCACACACCCTCAATATTTGTATTCTGTAGGTTATTTGGATTAAATAATTAACCAATTAGCATCTGTTGTGCTGTATTCTGTGGAGAAACAAAGACAATACTCTAATTACTTTATTTAATTGTACATTATACCCCTTGAAGGGCTGCTGTAAATTGGTGTTATGTAGTTACACAATTTAATTTGAGCTCTTTTTTAGCCATTTATCAAAAATGCCTAATTTTACTGCTGAAAACGAAAATGCACATGGAATAATGATGTTCTATAAATCACGCTGCTTCAGAAAATGTTCCTGTTGGGTTGTGCTGTCTCCTCTTTTTGCATCACTTGATGGGGCAGAATTAAAAAGCCTGGTGCCAAGGCGATTGCTATAACTGCCAGTAGGGGGAGCTCAGAGCTCATAGCTTACTGTATAATAAGCCGGTGAGACAACATGAAGATGGTTGCTGGACAGTAGTGCAGACCACATACAGGACCCCCCTCTTTCTCTGAGCCTCAACACATCTAGGGTATAAACTGCTGTGCCAAATCATATTATCTACATTTGTCCACCCATAAAAAAATATTGTAGTGATTTTCTTGTGTGATTGTATTCTGTCTTTGTCTGCACACTGTGCCCTGAAAGAGACACATATGTATGCAGAGAGGCTGCCTCTCCCCTCATCTTGGTGCAGGGGCTTGGTCAATCAGTCATTGATTTCTGACAGAGATCATATTTACTATTCTGCTTCAATATCTCAATAAATTAACCTCCGAGTAGTATTCAGTATTATTTTCCCTCACTTCAATATACCTATACAGATATTTATTGATTAGTAGTGTCCCATATTCTGAAATTGTCAATTACATTTTAATCATAGAATCTGCATTATTGTAAATTCTTTTTCTAATATTGTATGGTGGTTAAATTATCTGTATGTATATTTTCAGATAAAAATCAATCCGTGCTTAACATTTCTGTTAAGCTCGTGTGCAGTAATAAATATATGTAAACTCACTCGTGTGTGTAAATAGAGTTTATGTAGTTTATTCTCCGCTCTAAAGCTCATTAAAATGATTATTTTACCAGTAGAAAGGGGGTCAGTAGCCTAGTCTGCATTTCTTTCCGGCTCTCCTCGACTTTTCCTTCCCCTCAGTCTGCTACTCTCCTGCCCTCTCGCTGCTGTCTTCCCGGACCGATCTGTGTTTCTTGCAAGTGTGTCAGGCTTCAGTGTGGTGGGCTGCGGGCTGTGCCGGGTGCGCAGAGACCGTGCGCTCCTAGCGGCAGCGCTGTTGAAATCAGAAAGCAGAGAGAGAGAAGGAGGATGTTGAACTGACTTGTAGTACGACTGTACACTTCCAGCGCTTTATCCCAGGCTAAGCACATGGGGCTTTGGGGAGTTTTTTGTCGTTGTAGTAAAACAACTTTTGGGGAATGCGAGAGAGTTGAAGGCTGGTTTCCAGTCAGAGTCTCAGCCGAGCCATGTGTTGAACTGTGGAGACATCGCTGAAGATTTGAAAGGGGACAGAGACGCGTCCTAAGGAACTGAGGACCAGACTATAGACGTTTGTTTTCCACTGTGGACTTACTGTACATTTCTCCTCTCACAGGCTCTGTGGGCTTCACCTTGTGTAGTAGGTCATCTCGGAGAAATCGCTGATATTGCGGATGAACTCACGGGGCACGCAGGGATAATATTCAGAGACCGAGAGTTTGGTTTCAAGCTTTGGTGGATATGAACACCCCGAGCCGCTCCGGGTGACCCACTGTGAAATGGATCCTCTCAATTTTTGGACATTGAAGCTGGCTTTTGTCAGTAACTAGGACCTCTGCATAACTTCCAGAAACACGGAGTAGACTTGCTGTCATTTTGGACATATTTCCCTGCAGTGAATTCGAGGATTTGCGCGCCCGCCGTGGATGGTTAATATGCTAGTATGGGTCCGCTAGCGTTCATCCTTGTTGGCGGATTACTGTATTTTCAAGTTGATGGTAAGTTTCCTAACGTGTTGTTTAAAACTTCTGCTTATGTGTATATTAATATTCAGTTCGGTTTGGCACCAACTCGTCAGACACTGCCCTTGACACCCCACCCGTCATTTTTTACCCAGTTTGGATTTGTAAGCAATATTGGAATCAGGTTTGCAGGGGGAAAGAAATGTCCATAATTCACAAATTTGTGATTATTTAAGAACTGTTAAGTCTACTAAATACGGTAATAATTTCCATTGCATTTATTTTGAATCATAAAAAAATATACATGAACAAATAGCTGAATTCAACTGATAACTTTTCCACTCCATGGTGCTAATGGTCGCCTCTCATAAGGTTAGAATTAGGGCACATTTGAGTAGCCTATTTTTTTCCTCATATGCAACAGATAGAAAAAGAAGCAGTACTTATTTTCATGTAGTAAATATTATTGTGTGAGTTGCATTTTTATCACAAAAAGCACCAGATATAGAATGGGTTTCCAATGTTTTTCTCTCCCTGAGACTCATCCAGTGTAACGCAAATGTCTCTTTGAATGATTCTCAGGTGTAACAGTGGCTACAGGTTATCCCTCTGATGCAGAGATGGAGAGCTTTTGTCAAAGGATGTTTTTTTTTTTTTCAAATAATGGCAAACTGATCCCCCATATTTATGTGTATTCAGATAGTAAAAATAAAAGTAGTCTAACACAACAAGTAGTTCAGACCTGTGGGTGGGTGCTTCACTGGCTCGGAGGTGTTTGGCAAATATGTTGTGATCACCCTGCCCCTGGTCTGTAGTGGATGGTACTGCTGTGGTCATTTCAATTTAGGATTTCAGTGCAGCGATTGTGCACCACAGTGTAAGCCGGCTTAAATCCAAGCAGGGCCAGTGCCCCTGTTTATTATGTCCATTTGTTTGATTAAACTTTAATAATGATGCAAATAAGATTGATACTGTTTAATTTCTGCAGCCAAGACCTTCAGTCCTCTTGGTCCTGTCTGCCATCGAGTGCTAAGTCAGCACCTTTTTTTACGGTTTTACAAGGTTTCTTGGGATTCAGTGGCCTACAAGAGAACGGGTTTAATGGACGAATTAAAACAGCCTAGACTGCAGAGTTAATGTGATGACTCACATCAATCATCCAAATAGAAGGGCTGAGGTGACGGAAATGGCGATTGGGATTGGTCCAACCTGTGACTGGTGGAATGATGGGTGGGATTAAGATGTATTACTTTTAAAATGCACAAACCTGAAGCCTGATTGAATTTTAGTGCTACTTTTCAGTTGGACACACCTTGTCTCAGGAACACACAAACCTGCACAGATCATTGAAGGAAATCATACTCTTGACTAGTCACACACTGGGACATTATATCAGCACTATGTTGTGAGTGATGATTCACACATGTGTTTGCTTTGTATTGTTTGTACAACTTAGCAGTATGTAAAGCCGGGTTTTTGTTGTCATTGAATGCAAGTGCCTGCAAGGCCCCATTTTTCTTTTCTTTCACCTGTCAACTCCCGCTTTTGTTCTTCACAGCTGCGAGTTTTGCCTCTCCTGCCTTCTGTAGTTAGCAAATCATGTCCCCTTTCTGCTGGGATTTAAATCTTTTTCTTTCTTTTACCTTTTTTTTGGCGTCTTTCACTCTGTTCAGCCAAACCCACTGGTTGCTAAGCAGTGGCTGATGGCATTGCTCGGAGTCCAGAGGGAGAGGGTGAACATCTCCCCGGGAGCAGTGGATCTTCCCAATCATTCGCCTGTCACCCTCCTCCCCCCTCTTTCTTGCGTCTCTCCCTGCATCCCAGCAGAACTCACCCATCACCCAGCCCCTTTTCAGAGGTAATCTGAGGGTCCTTGGAGAGGGTGGAGCTTCCTCTAAGAGTCCACTTAGGCAGACAAAAAGGTCTGGAGTTGTATTCACTGGGCAGCATAGCCAACAAAGCCAAGCCTTGTGAATGGCGTCAGTCACTGTTTAGTGTGCTGTGATTAATACCGCTAGTGTGTAGGAGAGGAGAGAAAAGGTGAGATGGACAGAGAATAGAGGGAGAAACTGAGTGTGTGTTGAGTGTTGTTGCCAGTGTTAGAAGAGATGGTGGATCTGAAGACTGGGTTTTCAGATTGATAAGTAAAAACATATTTCCAGGAATACACAGGTCACAGCTGCCTGGTTATCTCTTAAACTCCACTGTGCTGCTTTTGAAGCTGGATTAGAACATGCTTTGCATAGTGGACATGCACTCCTGACCTTTTTCTATTCTGAGACCTCTTGCATGCTTGTGTCTGATGTAGGAGCTGGTGACATCACGCCCATCCTGGGTGACACGCTGAGAGGTGCTGAAATATGGTCCAACTTAAATCTGTCTAAGAGGCTATGGAGAAGGCCACTTGGGGTCTTTGGTGGCCGAGACAGTGTGCAGCTTTCTATCCGCCAGCAGGGTTGCGGTTTCAGTAATGCTGAGTCAAGAGAAACTCAAACCCCGAGAGTGGTTGTGTATGTGTTAGGGAAAGGAGGAGGGGCGGGAGAGACAGAATGAGTGTAATCAAATACAGAAATTGAGAGAAGAGTTGTTTAACAACACAATCTTTTAAAGGGAAATGGCGAGGATGAGGCTTTATTACCAAAGCGCCCCGGAGACTAACAGCTCTGTTGATGGTCGTGATTGAATGAGAGAGGGTTTAAAGTACTGCCCTATAATGGAAAGTAAGCCCAGATTAAAATAGTCTAGGTGAATGATGAGGCAGGCTGAGGTCATTGTGTAAGAGCCATTGCAATGTCTCGCCCCAAATGTGATTGTTCTGCTTGAGTTGGCAGCGTTTAGGAAGCGTTATTGTAATTGCGGTTCATTTGCTGGAATAGGGCTGCTGTAATGATGAACCTTCATCTGAGATCTACAGGAAGCTCCCCTCGACTGTCTCCCACAGTCTCATCACTGTCACGGAAGCGGCTCTCTGCTGCTTCAAAGTGCTCTGCTGTTTATTCTCTGATTAACATCAAAATGAGTGGGGAGTAAAGACAAAGGTGCTGATCATGAGAGGAAGTGCATGAACAGGGAACAAAGAATTAGGTGAGCACTTGTCCAATGAAAATCAGCGTAAAGGCCCTTGTGTGTGTGTGTGTGTGTGTGTGTGTGTGTGTTTGTGTGTGTGTGTGTGTGTGTGTGTGTGAGTGTGAGTGATAAGTGTTACTTGACCAGTGACGAGGGCCTGTCAGCTCCTATGATATTTTAACAGCCAAGCCCAGCTACTCCATGGATCACGTTTCAGCAGCCATCACTCCACACGTTCAGGACAGAAGAGAATGGACTTTGAGCTTTGCATACTTCTTTTAAGTCCAAAGTACCGCTCTGTGATCACTCAAAAATAAAAGGCTTCAAAGCTGTTTTAAATTCTGGGTTCACGCTGGTTAATGCTTTTACATTTTCATAGTGCAGAAGCGGGAGAGAAAATGTCAGCGTCAGACAATGCACATGGCTGATTTTGCTGAAAGACCAGCAGAATGCAGGGGAGGTAATACCACTTTTCCCTGTTTTACCTCCGCTTTATTAAGCCTCAGCCAAGCATACCCCTGACATTTACAGAGCAGAAAAAGGCCGAATGCCTTGATTCCTTTGCCTAGAGAAACAAAGACAGAGAAACATGGAGGTTTAATGCTAACAGGTAGGCGGCAGTAAAGGATAAGTATCTTTCCTCATATCCTCATATAATTTTTTTTCCAAACTGCCTCGGACCCACACACACACACACACACACACACACACACATATACAGCTGTCTGTCGTTGACATTGTTCATGAGGGTGGAATTCAAACACTGAGGGGACTGTTGTACACCTGTGATGGCTCTATAGTAGGAGTGTGTGCGGAGGTAGGGATGGGGGAGGAGTGATATGATAAATCGAGCATGCTGACTATTAGGTAAAGCAAGCGGTCAGGGCCTTCACCTGTCTCACACACCTGTACTTACAGAATACACACCTGTGCTTACCCCTCTGGGCCCCAGGGCACAGATATAATCCTCACTCTATTCTCTCACTGCATCTGTTTCCCAAACAAGCGATTAAGGGTTTGAGGCAGGCCAGCAGACAGAAAACGTGGATCTAATTACTGTTATATAATCCCTGATGATTAGATGATAGTGAATGAACCCTTATTGATCAATGTCAAACTCCCAGCCAGCAGAATGCCTACAATATGAACGGCGTCAGTGTTGGACAGATTACTCAGTTGCAGTGTGGATGTGACAAGCATTCTTATCTCCACAAAACTTGATTATCTTAAGAGCATGCCAAAATGCAGACAGGAAGTCAAGAATGAGTGCAACACAAGCCTGTGATGCCTTAAACTTGCTGGAAAAGATAGCATGTTTGCCTTATCAGTGTCCATGCTGCATGCTGCACTGAAACGTCTAATTACTCTGTATCACGTTGCCCTCACTCTGCCCTCAGGTTGGCTGTCTCACAGCAACCTTCAGATCGAAGGGAGTGATGTCAAGGTTGAATGACTCACAGAAGTACATACAACTATATCACCATGCGTAAAAAAACACACTCACATGCTGTAAATACAAAGAGAAGCACACAGTGCATACTGGTAGCCATGCAGACATGAAAGCACAGGTTGCACAAAGCATTTATTTTGCACAAGGAACAAAAAAGCAATAAATGGGCAAGTTGACAGAACTGTGAAGTTACCCATTGTTTTGTGGACTACCATATTTGGACAAGGGGGTGGAGCTCAGAAGGAAGAGTTAAGATTTCAGCTAACTCTAGCTGGGTTAGCAAGGTGCATCTCTAAATCAAATGAACAGCAAACCCTGCTTTATCATCCAATTGACTCTAAATGGGATCATCATTTCCAAAAAATAATCAAGTGGCTCATTGACTTTCATACAATCTGGCTTATTTTTGCCAAGTCACCTCCTGCTGGATATTCGAAATAATGCAGGTTTAAGGCACTTCTGCATTGACTTGACCTGGAGGTTGCTACTTGTTTGGCACATACTGTATTCATTTCTAGCCCTGTGTATTCAACACAACTTGCTTATAATATATTTCCCGTCATTATCACATGCCTTCTTGTTTTTCTTTGTTGTCTTTTCACTCTGTAAGCACACAAGCACCTTTTTGTTCTTCATTTTCAAGAGTTTGTGTGACAGTTGTACCTGAGCTTAGTATCTTGAAGATGAGGTCAGGCCTGGTGATAAAAATGCATGAGCTGTCTCTCAGTGTGAGATGTGTGAAGATGGACAGCCAGAGCATGACACTTGAGCACACATCCGTCACACACAGCAGTTGTCCAGCGCAGCTGTAATGCCGCTCAGAGTGGTGGAGCCAGTGAATAAGTGTCTCGTTCCACCATCTCCATCCCCGGCTTGGTCTATGGATCACCCAGCCGTGACAGCTTGGTACCTTTTCTTCCCTGTAACTAACTGGGGAATCTAACCCCAAAGAAGTGCAGAGACTCCAAACTATACACCATTACTTGCCAAACCGGTGTTTTAGTGTGGAAACTATATTAACCTGTAGATCTTCTGTCTCCCTACATGTGGTCATTTATTACACTGTATACTTGGGCATTTTATGAGTGGTAAATACTGTATAATACTATTATTTTGCCTGAATATAAACAGTGAATTATGTGCTGTCACTGTTCCTGGGGTCTCTCTACTACACACGGCTTTATTTGGTAATAAGACTTAGCGTTCCCTGGCAATATATTTCTAAATAACCTTGTTGTGTAATCAGCGTATCCATGTGCTAATATATACTGAAATATGCTAACTGAACTGTAAACATAGATTATGTTTAAAAAAAATATTGCCAGTTGAAGCAGCCTGATGTAACAGCATTCTCATTTGGAAGATGATCACATGAATACATACATAATAATTTAATAAGTAATAAGGCCTGCATTGTATGTCAGTGCTGTGGGAATCTTTTGTTGTTGTGCCCCTGCTGCAGAAACATGGCACCACACTGGTTCGTAAACCGAGCCACCATGACCAGGGGTTAGTTGATTTACTGTATATAATGGCTCCTGGTGAGACCGGCTTTGTGGTTGAAATCTCAGTGTGGAACGCGGCACGAGCCAAGTGTCACAACCATTGCGGCGGGTAGGAAGAAAGCCTTAATCGCATCCTTGAACGTTTGAACTCTCCAGTTCCACATCCAGGATGGTGATGATTTTTTCTGGAGGGCTGCTCGCAAGCATTTGTCATTTAGAGGCCCGGTAACACCCAGCCAGTGGTAGAAGTAAGAAATGTACTGGGTGTATGTGTGTAAATGTGTTTGTGAGCACCATTAATAACCATCAAAGCCCATTGTTTTTTGTGTTAGTATGGATTTATGAGCAGGAGTAAATTGAATGAGTCCTTCATCCACTTACTGCTAGCACTCTTGACCCTGTCACCCTAAGCCAGACCAGATGAAGTGTCCCATGGAATAAAAATTTAATAAATCTCATCTTGACTTGGTATGCTGCACCTTAAAATAACACAAACATTGAGCTATAAGGGCCGTTTCATTACCCCTCTCCGCTCTCTCAGTCCATCACTTGGATGCTGGTGGTTCCACCTCCTATTCCTCATGTTTACATGTGTGTCTAAAGACCACTGTAGTGGCTGGAGGTGGCAACTGCCCTCATTGACATGCAGAGACACCGCAATGTGTTCACTACAGGTCAGCACCCGCAGCACACCTCCAATTATCCACTCATCTCTCAACACAGTGTATCATGAACACCTGAAGGCCTTCTCCTCCGCAATCCCCTCCCCTTCGACTTCATTTCTAAAGCAATAAAGCACTTATTTATTTTCCCCCATTCAATCTGCTGGGGCAGCTCAGCAATGCAGGTAAAGAGATTACAATGCTTGAGGGAGAATCAATTGATGCCATTCATTTCATTGCACTTCCCTCAGTAGGAACTGTTTAGAGTAGCCCACGCTCGAAAGAAGGGAATTGATGTTGTGAAATTTTGCACCCAGCTGTGTCTACATTCACATACACACCACACACACAGGCATGCATCTTGAGATCACTGCTGCTTGCTCATCTAATTTAATAGCACATTTGCAGGGACAAAGAAAATTGTGCTCCACTGCTATCGTTTTCTATTGATGACCACTGCTTGACCGGAGCAAGCGGACGTTAGCTCAAGGGCTCTTATTTGACGGTGAAGGGTAGACTATTAATCTTTCAATTCACCTCTTTAATCTTTACTACTTGTTCTGGGATTTGAATCGTTGACTTTCTTTATACAAGCACACATCTTCAATATCAAAGCTAGAAGAGGCAGGCAAGAAAATGGCTGCTCCGGAGGATGTGCAGGAGAAGAGAGGGCTGAAGAAGGTGTGGTGGTGCAGCGAGCTACATGCTTGAGTGGCCATGGCATCGGAAATCATTTAATCTGCATCATGCAGTTTAGTGTCCGTACCAGTGGTCTGACAGCCCCACAGCGCTGGTGTTATACTCCTAACACTAATCAGCCCACATATAGAAAGCAAGCAGCGCCCTTATCAACACAGTTCACTTCACCATAAAAAGGTCTGAACTGTTCTTGTATCCTGCTTCTTTTTCACCTTTACACTCAAGTCAGCAATCTCATCTGTAGAAAAACAGATAACATCCCTCCTTCAGTTCATGGCTACTGGTAGAATGAAGAGTCGAGATGAGTAGTAGTTTGAGGGAAAAAAAAAAAACAAGGTGGAAACTGCTTGAAATGCAGGATATGTGAATCAGCCCTTTGCAGCAAAATCAGATATTCTGTTTCCCACAGTAATCTATTTATATATTCCATCTGCATGGGGGAGAGAGGGCAAATACACAGATGCAGAGTCAATACGACCCCACCACACCACTGCCCGAAATACTCTCAGAGTGGAATTCTATCTGATATTTGTTGGAGGCAAGCATGGATGCAGTGAGAGGTTGAGAGCAGCTCCTAGAATTACCCCTGTGTTTGCTTTCAGAGTATAGATCTTAGCGGGAGAGAGGAGGGGGGGCAGTATGCAGAGCACTGAAGT
The DNA here is from genome assembly GCF_030273125.1 of Centropristis striata. NCBI lineage: Eukaryota > Metazoa > Chordata > Actinopteri > Perciformes > Serranidae > Centropristis > Centropristis striata. Next base: position 12,864,793 of record NC_081520.1, on the reverse strand, counting down.
GGAACAGAGCCCTTCATGTGGGCTTGCTAGCTCGCTGGAACTCCCTCCCTCTCTTGCAACAGAAGATGAACCTGCTCAGCACCTGTGAACACTCTTCATTTCACCGTCTCTGTCTTCACTGCGAGGATTTTGCTGTATATTCCAGGCGGTGTCGAGTGGCTGGCTGTATGCATCGGGTTGGGATATGACTTCAGTACAGCAGGTTGTCTTTAGTGACACCTCACCAAGATGAGCTGTATGTCTGGTGTTGGGGTATGCTGGAGCTCATGTGCTGTGACGCCAATGACAGCCCGCCGTAAAGAAGATGAATCTGGGGTGCAGAGCGGGCTGCTTGCAAGTGTCACGGCAGGCCAGTGCAGAGGCGAGGACGGCCAGTAACATCATTCTATCGCCACCCCCAGTTTCCCCCTGCCGCTCTCTCACAATTCCCTTCTGATGACATGACGGATATGACTCTGTCACCCTCACAGCGAGGGCAGGATGGGGACAGGGAGCAAGTGAAGGAGACAGAGAGATATGTGGAGAGGCAGAGACGTATAGAGAGGAGATGGAGTGGGAGGCAGGAGGAGAATATATTTCAGAATGGACAACATGAATCTAATGCATAATTCATTTCTTTTTAAATTTCTTTGAGGTTTTCATCTTTTCTCTCTCTTTTTTTGTAGTACAATTTTATATTCACTCAGTTCGCTGGGTTTAAGCACTTTCTGCCTGAAAAACCTCGGCCATTTCAGTATCCATATTACAGTGTTACTGCGTCTTGGCCTGGACCTTGGTTTTCATGTTTGATGTTTTATGGAGCCTCAGTGACTGGAACTTTTTGCATTGGTCCGAGGTTGCCGTTGGTTACCTGTGATCAGCGCGCACGTCTGTTGGCAGAATAACTAATATCTCTTTGGGGAGCCCTTCCTTTTATGCTCGGGCTGAGACTGGTGTGGGTATTGATTTGGTTGGTGGGCTGGAATTTCTCCTGGGAGCTAATAAAAATAATTACAAAAAGATCATGAAAGGCCTGACCTTCTGTTGCACACATGAATAAATATGTTACAAAGATAATAGAAAAGAGCCCTCTATGTGTGTGGTCAGTGGAATATGAGGGGGAAGAAGCTGTTATCACATTTTAAGTGGTGCTGTAACCTGTTTTCTGTTTTACTGTGTTCAACTTTTATATGTCTTCAGTTAAGTGTCAGTGACTAATGTGAAGTGAGATATGTTATTTGGAACATAGAAAAAAGCACACCACAGTGAGAAAATAATGCTCTAAAACTTCACATTTCTTGGATAACTGCATTGTAAAATTGCATCCAATTGCAGTGAAGCTGACATAAGTAGAAGGAAAGAAAAGGCAGAAAAGAATCAGCTTTTGGTTCAGTAATCCCACTCTGATTTCATTCTGTGTCTGTGTGCTTGTTTGTTTGTTCTCTGGTTCCTGCTTTCCTCCAGGAGAGGATGACTGCACAGCAGTGGTGAAAAGTAATGGTGGTGTTATTGCAGACAGGGGGAAACACAGCATTTTGATTGGAGCGTGTGCCCTGAGACCCAGTGAAGTGCACTCGCCTCAGCTCAGAGAGCACTTGATTGCACAGCACCAATGATCGCATTAAAAGGGCAACAGAAAGCCCATTTACCGTAAAGAGAGTGAGAAAGGGGGCCCAATAGGAAGCTGAAAATTGACTTTCACTTCTGTTAGGAGCTTGGCTTGATGGCTGGGCGGTAGGGATACACATGAGTTTTTTTATTTGATCTTCTTGGACGGCATCTCTAGGACATGGGAGCCCCATGAGGGCAAAGTAAAAAAAAACACACACACATGCAAGTAGAAACATTTTAGTTTGTTCTTGTGAAAGTGAAGCTTGCTGAGCAACTGGCGAGGTTTACATGTTGAGGTTATCCAGTATTGAGATTGATGTGCCTCTTTTAAAACATATTCCATGGCATATGGATGCGCTTTTAACCTTTTTTACCTCTACACCTGACTACCTCCACTCAGGAAGGACACTGACCAGTCACGTCTGGCCCTCTGTGTACCCGGCTCAGCTTTTTCTGGCAGTGAAAGGACAATTGTAGAGGCATCTGCTGTTTTCATTTCCACCGGAAAGAGGAGAGCAGATGGAGACTCAAGGTTTAAGTGATTAGAAGGCAGTAGATTGGAATACAAATTGGATTTAAAGAAATTAGACTGATATAAATTGAATGGAGTCCTCGCAGTTTAGTGCTGTGCATGCGCATTGGCCTTAGTGGAAAGCCACCGCAGGGCCTGTGGATTATAAGGGAAGCAGATGCTCCAATGAGATAAGAATAAATGTGCCTTTGACACTCCATCTGAGAGAGATGGGGTTCTCCATGTCCGTCCTTTATCTTGCCCTCCATTTATCAATGTCACGCTGTTAATTACTGCTTCATTTATTAGGTCACTTACTGCCAGAATACAAACTTGCCCCTCTGCCCCTGTGCTGGCAGGGAACTGGCTGCTTGCTATGGTACTGTTACCTACAACTGGTGAAAGAGACTGGGTTAAAAACTGCCAGCAGCATACTGTAGGTTTTTCACCACCAATAGTACATCTTCAGTTTCTCACATAATACCAATGAGATTTGATCTTGCACTTGGGGATCAGCATATCCACAACCCCCTCTCTACTACAACCCCTTGTCTGTGGCCCCACTTAGAGGAAGACACTAGGCCTGATCACTAATCAATGACAGGGAAATGGAGGGAATTAGCCCAAATTAGGAAGAAGAGAGAACAGACTACCTCCTGCTCAGGGGTCAATATGCCGCTGTCTGATGTTTGATCCCTGCTAAGACAAATGGTGGACTAGTGCACATTTAGACAGAGTGTCCGTGTGCACACTCAAGAGTCTTTGAAGTGTATTTTGTGCTGATCACTGGGTTTCTTCAACCAGCAGACTCTCGGGCAGAGAAGGCCGGGGTGCAGCGTGTCACGGTTTCCCCTGGGAGCATTAGGGGTAGTGGAACATGTGCAAACCCAGGCAAACAAAGAGCTGGAACCACCACTGTTTTGCCTTCATCCCAAGTTGAAATTACCCCTTACATAAGCACAAAGGCGTATGTGGTACACTGCTCTTCTGTGCAGAAGGCATCGTCCTATTACCCCACTGCACTGCCCCAGGGAAGGGCACAGTCATCAACTCAGCTCAATCACATGCACACCTGCAGCAACTAATTTTGAGACAAAGAGCCCAGCACTCTACTTAATACAACACTGACTGGTTAACATTTGGCTGCCAACTGAATCAGAGTTATTGATGGAGTATTGAATGTGGTTCAAAAGAAAAAAGATTAAGGAAAGCCTGTTGGAAAAGTTTGCCTTATTCCCCATTCCCTTTACTGTGTCTTTGCTTGTTTGATGCTGAATCAAACTCTTTGATTGTTGCATGGTTCCCAGGGCCTCTGTGATGTAAATGTGTGTGTGTGGCCTGCAGCATCTTATCTCCATGTTTAAGACCTGGTCACAGACACACAGAGCCCTCTGACTTGGGGACCATTATCTTAGCTGCCAGACTCCCAGAGCTCGCCCACTGCAAACCCTAATAAAAGGACTGGGCCAGGGTTTTCAGCCACAGGGGATTAGCATTTGACATTAGTCTGGACCCCGGCATTCATATTCACATCACATGTACACTTCGACAACAGTGGATTCAACCATTTTACTTGTTTGCACCCCACTAAAAGCAGAATTTGCAATTTGAGTGTGTGTATAGTTCAGTTGTAAGCTGACTGTATGCTTCCATTCACTGTTCACCCGTGGGTCCCATTACCCACAAGCCCTTGCTTATACGATTGAGAAGAGCAGATGGCTGCTTTTTAATCGGCCTGAAATGGTAATTAAAGGGTCCAATATATGTTTTTTACATGCCTGTAACTGAAAACAAGCTTTGGTTGGAGCCATCCACTGCCATCCAGACCAGGGTTGTGGCAGCAACAAGCTAAGGAAAATAGCTCAGATGTCCGTCTCCCCAGCCATGTTGACTTAAGCAACTGATTTTGAATGAATATTAGTCTTACTCTTTTGATGGAAGTGTAGATAAACGTTCCTCAAGCCGTTCTGTTGCTGCATTTGCATTGTGTCACTTTCATTGGGACTGTATGAAGTTAGCCCATGAGGACAGTATTTCTTTCTTTAACCTTAAAAGATAATCAGTAAAACAAAACTGTTTAATGTTTTAAAAGAAGACATTTTGGATAGCGGCATTATGTTATGTATCCAGATCATTGGATAAGATTTGGCTAATATTTAAATGGAAGATGCTTTTGATTTGAGAAAGCCCTTTATGTCACATAACTGTTGAACTGAAACAATGCTAAAAGTCTGTGTACTGTTTTTCTAAAATGAATCGCATCTCTTCTTTTCCTTCTCAGGATCCCGTCTGCGCCAGGAGGACTCCCCACCCCGGATTGTGGAGCACCCCTCTGACCTGATCGTCTCCAAAGGGGAGCCCGCCACTCTCAACTGTAAAGCGGAGGGGAGGCCGACCCCGACAGTGGAGTGGTACAAGGACGGAGAGCGGGTGGAAACGGACAAAGATGACCCACGTTCCCACCGCATGCTGCTGCCCAGTGGCTCGCTTTTCTTCCTTCGCATCGTTCATGGACGACGGAGCAAACCGGATGAGGGAGCCTACGTCTGCGTGGCCCGGAACTACCTGGGAGAAGCTGTCAGCCGCAATGCATCTTTGGAAGTAGCATGTGAGTCTCTAACTCCTCTTTGTTGTTTGTCTTTGCTGCATTGCTGAAATTATTTAGCTCATTTGAGTTAATTCACTTATGAAGAAAAGTCTTGATCTGGCTGCATTCAAATGATGGATAGACTGGATTCAAATTCAGCACAAGATAATTGAACTTTTTTTTGTCCGCATTATCCAACCTTTTTTTTCATTCATACAAACAGAATATTATAGTATTATTCCCAAACACTTATATTTTCCCGTATGTCTTCCTGGAACTGTTAAGCTCAATTTTGGCTTCATTATGTGTGACTTTGGTGAATAAATGATTTGTACACAGTGAATTTTTCCTTTAAGAACTTGGTATAAATTTGACATAATTTTACCTCAATGTAGTTTTATTGAGGTTGTCAGTAGAGCTTTGAGTTGAACATAAAGCATATGATGGAATGGTAGACATGGATCTCTCACAGGTGAGTGGGGGTACGACGATAGGCACAGATCAAAGTCCTGAAGGACATTTGACACAGGCTGCCTGGACTTTGTTGGTGAACACTGACAGGCAGAACCTGAGCTGTGGATCAAATTACCTTTGAAGATGAGCCTACCCCCCAGCAGGCTCAGACTGGGCTTCCTATGGAGCAGCTCCCAGGCCCCTCAACTGCTCATAAGGTGGAGCGGAAAGTCTCCATGTCCTTATGTTGTTTTAACTGGTATGTCCTGTTTTTCAAACAAGAAACGCAATCCCACTATAATATGTGTTTTTGGATGCTTCAGTTGATTTGTGTGCTTGCATGCAGAGGAGACCACACAATCTCATTTCATGATAAGTGGCATGAACTTTAAGCATTAAAGTCATTATTGGAGTCAAATGCTAAGCTCTGATTCGCCTTAGTTATTATGAAATCAGCATCATTTTACTAATTCAATGTTTCATAATGTTTTGAACAGAAGAGATAGCAATATTTTGTTTCACATTTTACGTGAACAGCAAGTCTGTTTTATTTACTGTGATTACAACGATCAGTGGTAGTCGGATGGGTAGTTGGTTTGTGATCCTTGGGAAATGGACTTTGTGCGTTAGAGAGGAGGGGGTTGGTCTCCTCCTCTGATCCAGTCCCCTGCCCTCCCGAGGGCCTCCCAGCAGCCCCCAGGTGCTAACTGTGTGACAGCAGCTTGATCTATCGATTGCTGTAAGAGGGCTCTCCTAGTCTAAATGAAAATTCATGAAAAATTGATGAAGTCTCCAGATTATTTTATTTTTCCCCTCTCATACTGTTTTTTAGCCTTTTTTTCAGTCCTCTCCCTCCATCTCTCATGTAATAAAGGTTGAGCAGCACAGGGGATTGAATGGAGGCATTGACTCCTTGAATGGCTAGAAGGTGAGGGGTCAGGAGGCCAGGAGATGAGGGGATAAGGAAGCGCTAGCAAGGTGAAGGAATAAGAGCGCACATATGATTGTTATAAGTGATACTGGGTATGAGAGACGGAGAGAGGTTCAGGGCAAAGCCTCAGGCCAGACTCTGAGTAAACAAGGACACAGAACTGTACCTTCAACCTAGCTGAACAGAACCATTTTTACAAACGCTTTGATTCTGGCTTTCCCTGATCTTTAAATTAAACATGCTCCTCATATAGATTTAATTGTTAGTTAAAGGGGCAGTTAATCTTCCGATTCCATTTATAGATAAACACGTCATTTGCTCTACACTACTTCACACGATTTTGCTTCTATTGACCTGACCTGACCCGACCTGAGACACACTGCCAATGTTGGCCTGACTGATGGATGTGGGTGCAGCAAACGGTTGTGCTGGTGGGTCAAGTGCAGTTCACCAGGGACAGTTACTAAGTTACTCCATTATGATATGACTTCAATGATGGTATATTAAAGCAGAATGTTGTTAATATGATTTTTTTTCCCATTATGAACCGATCAAAGCTCTCAGAGGTACTTTAGAGTAAATTGAGGACATGAGGAGAAAGAAATGAGTATGAAATATACAGGTAGGGTATTATATTAAGGCATTAATGACTTGTTGCAACTTTAATGACAAGTAATTTCGGGGATATTGAGTAGGAATGTCCTGAAGCTGATCTGCAGGATTGGTGTTTGAACCAATCAAGTGTCTGGCCTCAGGCACCAGAATGGACAGAATCAGTGCAGCTCCGTTGTTAATTTACCATAGTGCCTTTTTCATTGTTTAAGTGCACCCTTTTTCTCTCTTTCTCTCCCCCTGTCTCTCTTAAATCTACAGTAGTCTGTCTTTAAATGTAGATGAAATTATCCTGTTACTCTTCTTTGTGAGATATATATAAACAGTAAGTATTCAATGACAATAACAATTAGGTTATGATCATTCACATATACATTTACCTCAGTAACATAAAGATATGACCATCTGCAGTGCATTTTTCTTTGTGTATTTTTTTGTTTTCTCAGAAATAAGGCTTTCATAGATCCCCAAAAGGAGGGAGGGACAATTCATGAAGTGCTCCATGCCTGGTTTGTTTTGGGCCCTGGGCTTTTCTCTGCTTTCTCTTTCAGCCAGATCTTCAGGGGTGGTGGGGGAGCAGAGGGGGGTGGGGTGCTAAATCCCACAGCATTGGCTTACTGCAGTGATTAGCTTTATCAGGTCCTGACATCCGTCTAGTGATTGTAAAGCCACAGCTAATCGCACAAGAAAAAGCAGCATTTAAATCTATATCCATGTTGGACTGGGTTGGTGTGTATGATATGTCTCACCCCCCACTCGTCTTCTACCTCCCTCCCCCTCTTAGTATTGAACACACCTTTGCCCCCCTTCCGTTCACGAGTGGTTGAGCAGGACCCCGGTGAGATAATTTAATTGCAGCTCTGAAACAGATTGAACTCAGTGTCCACCGAGCAAAGCGGCACTGCTGCATGCTGGACATCAAGCTGGGCAGCACTCACCACTCTCTCTGCTAGAGGAGGAAAGGTGGAGTGGAGAGGAAGAGGGGGAAGAGGCCTCTGAGAGGTGCCTCTGCATTATTAATGTGTGCCAGATTGGTGGGACTTGGGCCCTTACTGGTTTTAAGTCTTTCTAACATGTCTCCTTTAAGTGTTGGATTTTGAACACACATTGTTTACAAATGGGTGAACAAGAGCATGAACTGCCTCATGTTATCTAAGTGCATGGTGCATGTGGAGAATGTAACATTGTCAAAGTATTGATACTTCAATACGTTTTCAATCCCACATGTGTAAAAATTCCATAGTATCAGAAGTACCAGCGCCAGAAAAATAAAATAAAGATCTACAATCAGACTTTCTACCCAAGGCTGCACAGATCAAACACCAGGGAAGAAAATTGACTGTGGGTTAGTATGTGTTCAGTAACTTTTTCTGCAGTGATATCAAGGTGTCAAGTATTTTACTTTTTAGCTTAAAATTATGGTTTGACAACGAGGATAATGCCTCAACATCACTTTGCTGCACTTGAGAAGAAATGTCGTTATAGGTGTTGTTCACTGTCCTGTACTTTAGAAGACAATGAACTTGTAAATGTGTTGCCTCGAAGGTATCTGAGTAGTCTGCTTTGTAATCTAATTCTGCCTCCCATGCCTCTCCAAACTGACTGCAGGCCAGCTCCATGGGATGGATATGCTGCATATACGAGGGGATGTGCCCCCTTTTCTCTTTTCAGAATAAACTAGGTCAATGAGCAGGTTCATAAATCATTGTGAAGCGTGTGTCAGAAATGCTAGCTGCAGCCACCACTGCTGAATAAATTGCTAGCACTGCAGATATCTGTGTATATGTAAGTGTGACAAGGCACACCTGGGGCGATAGGATCCCAAGGAAAACGTTAATTAGCCCCATCTTTTCAGGTGGATGGGTTGCACGCGTATGTAGGGCTATAGGGTGAGTAGTTGCACGTTTATTTCAGTGTCAAATGTGACTCCCGCCCTCTGATGTGTATATGGCTATGTGTATATTAAGTACAAGTAATCGTCTGGGGACAGAGGTATTGTAAAGGAATGGACAAGCAGAATCTCGTAGATCTGCATCCTTTGCTGCTTCGTTCAGTTTGTAACCTTTAAAAATGCAAATGACACAGAAATGAAACAGATGTCTTGGGTTGGTTCTAAATGCCGCTTCGAATGGGATTGGATGACTTTTAAAAAGGTCCTTTGATATCATCTAATGTACCACTTCTGCAATTAAGTGAATCGTTAGGTAGCATTTGGTGCTCGTACAACAAGGTAATTAGCAGGAAAATAGAGTTGGGAGAGGTGTGAGTGGTGAAGAGAGGAGGAGGGTACCAAGCTGTTCCTGTTGTGTCCAGCATGAGGGGAAGCTAATAAAGGGACAGGCCAGGAGGAGCAGGCCAGGTGGGGAGTCAGACTGAGCCGCACTGCAGAGCCTTTCACAAGCTCATCTGGACTCATTATTCCATTTCAGAAATGAGAAAATGGAGTGACAAGTGCACACAAACAACAGACACTCACACACACTTACACAAAAGTGTACACAAACACCTGCCCTCCCGCTCATATAAACCCCGGTAGGCTGAGGTTTAATCTGCACAGAAGTCCTTGAGAAATAATGAAGGGTAATGAAGGAAGCAGCAACAATGCAACCATTACAGCACATTAATGATGCATACTGCAGTTAGGAAATAAAACACAGTCTCAAAACTGAGCATGCTCTAATTTGTATTTAAATATGTTTTACTCTCACGGTCTCAGTGTGTCTGTTTGTTTTTGTGGTTGGATGTGTAGAACAGTAGAGTTGAGGGTCAGTCTAAAACAATTGTTACGCCCTTGGGTTTTTCTGCACCTTTGAATGTCTGTCTTTGCTCTCTTTATAGAGTTGCGAAGACAGAGGGAAGTATGAGTATATAACAAAAAAAAAATCCATGACTATTGATATTTTTTGCTAAAGTTGGCCAAGTTTAATGAAAAAAAAAATGCTATGAAGAAAAAAGAAAAAGTGTGCAGATGCAGAAAAGGTGGGAATGTGGACCTGCGATAAGAGATACGGTGAGAACGGGCAAGGGTGTGAGAAATATCTCCACCTGATAAACTGTGAGCGAGGAGAAATCCCTGATTAAATGTGTCAGCTCTGTGTCTGTGCAGTTTGCTGACCTCTGTAAAAAGGTGTTGTTATCTAGTGGGATTTACTAACACACAAACACCCACATGCACACACACACACACACAGCTCTAGCTGGCGATCAACAGCATCATGCAGATTGCTCTCTCATTTATTAGCCACAGATGGCCCCAGTAAATGAGGACTTCCCGCCACAACCTGACTCCTGCGCAGGGCACAGAAAAAGACTGGCCTCCAGAAATGGAACAGATATTTGGAAAACTCTCACAGGGAGATAAATCATAGGAATACACTGCAGTCACCACCAGCACTCTGACCTTTCACTGTCACACACACAAACCAGCCAATTCACACACACATGATAAGTCCTGAGACTGCACTTTTACTATTCTCAGCGGGCCTTGTGTCCCAGCTCTGACCTCCCCAACTCCACCAAGGGAAATATCCCGTCTCTGTTGCCTTCTTACCTTCAGAGGAAACAAGTGTAGTGCTGAAGATGGGAAATATAGCAAACCTAGACTGTGGCACTGAATAATGATAGCAGTAATGGAGTAGTGCAGCAAGAGCTGGACAAAGATGGAAAGTGTGGTGAGATTGAGCACTTAATGAGATCCAAGTTTTGGACGACCTTTGACCATCTTTCTCAGTCCCTTTATCAGTCTCTTTCCCCCCTTTTTCCTCACTCGCCACCTCTCCACTTCCACCATTGTGTCACCTTCGAGTGTATAAACTGGATTAAACAAGTGTGTGGCGCTCCGTCATGGATGCCACGGCCCGTCAGCAGAGGAGTGAGCCATCAAGCAGAGAATGCTGAGCCAGCCGCTTCTCACGCCCATTAGTGCCCGGCAAGATGAAGCACCCGTCGCACCGGGTTTTGTTGTGTTTCCTTTATAAACCCTACTCTCGCTCCTTCACACTCTCCCTCTTTCTCTCTCTATAGTGACACTGTTATTGATGGCCTCTTCACTCTGACAATGCAGGGCTATTGCTTTGTCTCTCCTGCCTGTGTTTTGCCTCCTCTCTCCTCGTTCTCCTTGCCCCCTCCAGCCCCCACGTGTCTCATTGCCCATGCTTTACACCGTGGCTGCTCGCTCTGCACTGACTGGAAAAATAAATCTTAGCATTAACATCGAGTCCTTAAATTGAACAAGCTTGGCAGCATTGTTGTAAAAAGTGAGCACCTTCAGCCAAGCACGTCCTTTAATAAACTTACCCTGCCTTGCCACTTCTTTTATTCTCATCAGACAGTTTTGGATGTAGACTGAGCTGTAAATTATTGAAATCTGTCTGCAGGCTGATTATTGATCAGCTTTAAAACAGACAGGGTGAGAGGCTCCTTCTTTTATGGGTGGATTGCACTTTGATTTCTGTTTTGATATTGACTTATCGTTGTAATTTATTCAAGCCCTGCACAGCTTTTAGTTTTTCTCCGAGCAGATTTATTTGGATGATCATCAAATTATATTTCAGAAAATACCCTACTTTATCAGTCTATTAATCCGTTCTTCAGCGTGTGAGCAGATAACCTAACATTGGGGTTTCCAACTATAAGTCTATTTTAAATTGCTACACAGGTGTGCTATTTACCAGCATTTAGATGACTATGTCTGATACCACTCTATTTGCTGACAAGTGGGCGAAGGGACAAGTGAGTGATAATAATATTAATCGAAAATGTGACCCTGAGTGAAATCCCTGTAGACTCTGCGTTCTGAGGGTGGTTTGCCATTGAGTCCAGCCGGGATTGGATCCTCTGACCCCTGGAGAACCCTTTGCCCTCTCCTATCCAACCCTAGATCTCTGTCAAACCATAATTCCTTAACCCAGAGCTCCCCTCCGATGAATGCGTCCCTGTAGTGACTGACCTCCCCCACCCACCTTCCTCTCTCTCTCTCTCCGACCCTCTGAGACTGCCAGAGATGGTAATCCATCATATGGAGCTGGGGAGGAGGTGACAGGGTGGAGGGCTGAAGTTCAGGCGCTAGCTGATATGGGTTTGAATCAAATGTCGTTGGAATTGATTCACCCTCTGGTGTGTGGAATGTTGTGTTATTTCTGCACTGATGTCCCTGGTTCAAATGCCCATTATTTCCTTGGTTACTTTCACACACACCCTTAAACACACATTTATTCACACGCATACATGCTTTTGCGCAACACTGTAGGGTGCACAATACTGATTGATCTTGTGGAAGGGTCACGAATCAGTCAGACCAACAGTTCAGCCTGTTTATTTTGGGTTACAACTGTCACGCTGCACACCAGCAGTCTGATGGATATATGTCTTGTTCGAAGCTGTTGTACACACACACACACACACACACACACACGCGCGCTTACGGTAAATGGCTTTTGTGGCTGTTTTTCTAGTTGTGCAAACATTAAGGACAGTCCCTCCTCAAAGTAGCCCTTTGGGAACATAGGAGACACGGCATTTCAGCTTCATTAGATTCTCAACTGAACTGTGTGGATGGAGAGGAAGTAGGAAACTGGGGGAAGGGAAGAGGGGAATACATGGGATACAAATTCCAAACTGAACTAGGAAGTTGAAAATTCAAAGTGTACTGCTTTGCCAGCCCCCTTTCTTTCAGCTTTCCTGGGTTTGTGTGTATTTAGTTATTAATACATACATATAATTTTTTTTTCCCACAATCCCTTAAAGTGTTACCAGGCCCTGGACCATGGCAGAGTTATCGTGGGTCCGGATGTGTTATGACTTGGTGATCTCTCTATGGCGTAGACAGATATTGTGTTTGGCTTGGATTACATTTGCTGTAAGGGACACCTATCAGCCACCAGAGCCTTCAACAGCTGCAGACCAGAGTTGAAACCTGATCATCCAGTCTGTGCTGTCTCTCTCTCTCTCTTTCTCCGTCTCCCTCCCTCTATCACTCTTTTTCCTCTTTCCCCCTTCCCATTCCCTTCCTCTCTCATTTCCTTTCCTGCTGTTTGAAAGTGATACTCAAAGCATTTTGATCACTTTCAAAAGTGAAGGGAGACAAGATCAGATGTTTAAGAGTGCGGTTTCTGAGACAGCTGTGGTTCCATTCTGTTTTACAGCCTGACCTTTACATGACTGCACTGCTGCATCCATTGGGCATATCAGCAGAGGAAGTTGGGTGGTTGCTGTGTCTAGTTGAAGGTGACCTTGTGTGTTGCAGAGTTAATGGCTTCCCATTTCGATGTGGACTGTTTCCTAACTGCTGCCTCTGTCTGTTATGCCTCATTTCCACTGCATGGTTCGGCTCGACACAGCTCGACTCAACTCACTTCTGGTACCAGGTCTTTTTCTCTATTTTATTTTCCACTGCAGATTGTACCCCCTCAGGATAGGCATGATTCTCAAGATGATAGCCGTCATACATAATGTGGCACTTTCATTGACAACAAAACGGAAGAACGTTTATGCAGCATGGCATACTCAGAATAATCTTAACTGGATTTTAAAAAATTGCAGTGGCTACTGTTTGTAGTTTGGCTATTTATAAATTAGTTCAGTGATGATTCTCTCTGCAATGTTTAAATTCCACCTTCTATTAGCAGCTCAGCTCACTTTAAATCTTGACTGAGGTTGCAGGCAAAAAACAGGCACTTCTCACAATTTTCTAATGGAAAAGCAAAAAAGGGCGAGTTGAGCTTAGCAGTGCGGTGCCGTACCGTGCAGCGGAAATGTGGTATAAGATTGCTGTGGGATCAGTTCCAGGCTCAGCCGAGGTGAAGGACTACAGGAGTGGCCATATACACTCTGAGAAATCAACGTCAACAGTTCTCAGCTTCAGGACCAGCAAAGACTCATGATTTCATGGAGAGAAACTATCTCAGTTATGTGTAAAACAGTGTGACCAGGTGCAGTGAGATGACATCACATGGCGAATGAGACTGGGAGCTGTGGTATGTGTGGCCACCTGCTTCTGCAGCTGGGAGGATGATTAGCAGCTAGCCAGGCTGATTATTAACCAGCCAGACACTCATCCAGCCAAACGGACAGACAGACAGACATACAGGCAGACCGGGACACTGACAGACATTGCACATTGCCAGATATGAGCCTGTACATTGGTTGGCACAGTAGAGACCAGACAGACTCGCCCAGACCACTTAAGCACTAGCATGGCCAAAGGCCAACTGAATAGAAATCAGAACACCCCATTCAAATGCTAAGCAGAATGTTATCTCCATGCCTCTTGCTGCTGGCCCTCATGCTCTACACTGTCCAGGGCAAAGCTATTAACGAACATGCAGGCGCCTCCCATGTTTGCTTGTGTTTCATTGTGTATGAGTTTAGATAGGTGTATAACTAATTCACTGTTTCTCTTTACTTACTGTGTTCATTGAAAATGTATAGGGATGGTATTTGGGATGTTATTGCTTGAGTAAAATTGTAAGCAAACTGCCATACACAACAGTACCCCCCCACCCAGTGATACAGAGATGATGGCAGTGAATCATCTTAAGCGTGGCTATAATTGCAGGGATTTGTCTTGGATCCTCAGAGATCTTCTTATTCCACAGGAAATGAAATCTAACGACACTGAGTGATCACCAAGGAGTGTGTGGCTAACTGATGAGCATGCTCATTTGACTCCACCGATCTTTAAAAGCCATTAACGCTCTCCTGTTTCATGCACAAATGAGGCCTCCACACACAAAGGCACACAGGCACAGCAGCACATAGATGTTAGGAACTTGTACACAACACAGAGTCTGCAAAGACACATATGCACATGCACACACATGCCTGTGCCCACACATGCCTGTTCCCACACATGTACACACACACTGTAACAGACTCCAAACTCCCTCTTTCTCGTCCAACTTGCACAGTGAACATTTGCCCATTTGAAGCCTAAATGGCACAGTAAGGGAAAAATGAACCCCCAGACGCCACGTTGTAATGGAGCTGAAAAGAACAGCTTAATTGGCCAACATAAGCCATGCCCAGGCATTAACTGTGAAATTTACATGTTAGCTTTTTCCCCGGCTTTCTTTTAAAGGTCCCTATGGTGTTCATGTGGAACAGACACATGAATTACAACTCTGACACTTCATGAATATCGATTTGGCTGCTGTTGCTGTGCAGGAGGTTATGGAAAATAATATTATTCAAAACATGTTGAGTGGGATACAGCTGCAATTAGCCGGTTGTTAGTTTATGCAACTAATGTGTTATTAGTTTAATTGCCTGTTTTTAGTAATTCACTTATCCTCTCTCACAGACAACCTTGTCCTGTGAAAAACATCCTGAACATTAAAAATGAACTATAATTTACAAATATTGCGGACACATTGTTAATTGTTTTCATGATCTCAGGATGACTATTCTGATTCAAAATTTTAGATATGAGAATATGGTAAATTGCTCTTCTTATCAAACACTCAAGCAGAAGGTGCTTGTCCTTGTGATTTAGCTGCATTCACAGTAGTACAGAGGGTTGATAGTCCAGTCATACCTCTGGGTGCAGATAAGCTGACCTTTGGCCAGCTCTGGATGTGACCTCTGACTGACCATTGATTGACCATCATCTGACCCCATGGCATGGAACCAGAGCTGCATACGGGTCCATTTGGCAGTCTGGAGAGCATCTCTAGCATACACTGCTAATACAGTTAGCCTTGTGTTATTGGGAGATGTATGAAAGGAGAAATAGCCCGGGAAGGCAGGGTTATTCCTGTGTCAGAGGAAGAAAAGCACAGATAATTCAATTACAGGCAAGGGGATATGAGCATCTGTCAGCTTATTCATTCTTATAGTACTCAAGTTCAGTTGTTACTGCAGTAACCTCAAAACTAGATTGCCACCGGATTTAACTCATTACCTGCTGCATGACAGATTGGTACTCTGACATCTATGAACCTTTACCCTCCTTCATTTACTATGCATTTTATCATTCAACACTACAGAATGCCTTTTTCTGCTTTGTTAGACATTTTGTGAAACTAAACCTTGCACAATCCTTCTCCATTTGCTGAGTGCAAGTCCGGATTCTGTTATCTCTCCTCAGCATCTTGCCACTCTTCAACCCCCATCCCTCCTCCATTTCTCCCTCATCCTCTAAATTGCTGTTCTCTAACTGGTTGTAGATGATAACAGTTTCAGCCGAGCAGCCAAAACGCCCACCCCCTTCCCCCTTCGCACCATGAAAAATCAAAAAGCAACCTAGTGACTGACTGCTAATAAAATTAGAATTTCTCATAAACCTTAATAAGTAACTTGACTCGATAAAGGATGCTGATGAGGGCAGGAGACGGCAGTGTGATTGGGAAGCAAAAAGAGGGGGGTATATAATTTATCTCAAAATCACTCAGCGGCGCCAACTGGGGTGTTGATTGTCATAAATATTCTTGGACCTTCAATTTTCACCCCCACGCCCCACCCCCACCTCACTCTGCGAGAGCATCTCACCTCTTCTGACTGCACCCGTGTGCCAGAAACACCACCCTCAGTCTTCCCTTTCTGTCTGTCTCTTTTCTCACATGCAGCAGGGGGATGGTTGGCCCAAGAACGTGGCATCATTAACTTTCTTGAGTGGCAGACGTTAGACGTGTGGAGGGCTGTCCTGTCCCACCCCCTGCTGGGTGTCCCTCGACCCCCATCACTCCTTCCTGTCATCCTCCATCTCTGCGTTTCTTGCTTCTTCTCCCCAAAACAGCCGTCCACAGATTTCATGCACTTGATGCTCAGTCAAGGGTGAATAAGAGGATGCATTACTGGCTTCATATACACATTCAGCATAATGGGTAGGCCACATTATTGTTGGAACAAAATATATTATATGTGTGGTGATGGGGCTAGATTTGTCTATCTATTGAACTGTTATGACTCTGGCTCCACTGCCACACAGTGTCAGGAGTTTTTGTTGTGACCACCACCAGTGTGGCACGTGCTGCTGAGCTCCTTGTGGAGCGACGCCCTGTCTCATTAATCACCAGCCCTGCACTGGAGCCCTGACAGCCCACAACCTGGTGGCCTACCACCTCCCCTTGTATATACTGTGAAGGCTCTGCACTATTATCTGCTCACAGGAAGAAGTAGACACAGCAATGACAGCTGCCAATGGACATTTGAACCAACCCCCCTTCTCAAATGAAACCCCACATATCCCCCATCAAGCTTTTTGGCTTTCTTTCGTCTCGGGTTCACAAGTTTTGAACCACTGGGACAAAGGTCAGTGGATTTGCCAGGTCGTCACGGCAACTCTCAACAACATCAGATGTCAAGAGAGTTGGCCGAGCATGACGAGGCAGAGAGCTCTGCTTGGCTGGCCACTTCCTTCTGGAGAGCAGAGGAAGCAGCAGAGAATGAGAGAGGAACAGTCTTTTTGTTAAGCATACTCTCTCCCTTATCCTTGGCTTTGGTCTGTGTCTGGAGTGGTGAGCATGGTGGTGGGGGGGTATTTAGGCGTTCATTGGGGGAGTGTTAAGGGCTTGTTGGGGTCCAAGTCAGGCTTGTACAGTGGGGTGCTGGGGCTCAGAGCGGTGCCGTGGTCTAGTTGTGTCATGAGCATGTAGCCGAGCTGTCACTTGTCTCTAATTGGCTTAGATCAACCCACAAGAGGCTCAAAGCTCACTGACCCACCCTCTCTCTCTTTCTCTGTCTCCCTCTCTACCCCTCTCTCATTAGCTTCTTTTCCTCTGCCAAGTTAAGACAATGGCCTCCACATGGCCCTTTCCATTGGACCGTTTGATCCAAAATCTCTCTCTCCCGTTCCAGCAGGCCTGTCACTTTCTCTGCCTGCATATTTTTCCTGTTATGTGGCTAAATCCTTGCAAAGATCAGGCAACTAGAGTGATGAGAAAGGACTCAGAGGGCAGCTTGATCTAATCCTGATCGGAGACCTGATTGATCTGGGCCCTGGGGTCGTGACAGGGTCAATGCATGGACTGATGATAACATGGATCATCTTTGGGGGATAAATGTATCGCGGCACTTTCACATGCCATTACACCTCGTATCAATCCAAACAAAAATTCACATCAGTCGTCTCCTCCATTACAGTTAAAGACGCATCCTAGCGCCTCATTTACCAGTGCTGCAATCAGTCAGCCATTCTGGATCCTGCCAGAGTAGGTGTTCCTTCTTGGGCAGTGTTGGATTTACGATGCGCTACCAGGGTTCAGGGAATGACCCTCTAGTGTGCATCCCTGATGATGTTCTAATTGGATGGGGTGACCTTTCCTCACTGTAATTTTGAAGCGTACGTGGTCCTTGGGGGTGGGAACAGATTAAAAAGCAGCAGGGGTGGGCTGATTGATGTGTGCTGTGGTTGGTGTGGTTGTGGATGGACAGTGACAGGTAGAGAGACAGTAACATATGAGTCCACAGCTGTTGAAGGGGAAAGGATGTACAGAGATGGGAGGTGGTCACAGGCAGGCCTGACTGATTGCTACCTTCTGGTACATCAGGCCTTGTAATGGCTGTAAAGACTATGGCTACAGTGATTGAGTGGTGGGGGAGGTTGACTGTTTGGTTTCTGTACACATCAAGGGTGTGCCATGTCATATAGTTCATGATAAAAACAGTATCATTTTTAATGTGATGAAAAAAATGTGCAAAATCATGATATTGCTCCATGTTATATTATACATTTACAACATGACTATACACAGCAGCAAAGAGTATGAGACATGAGTAGTGCTTTTGTAATTGTTTGATTGAGGTCAATGATTGATTGATTGATTGATTGATTTAATTGCATTGTTGCTTCATCAAAACTAATCAGAAGTACATTGCAATGTTGAGAAAAATTCAAACTTCAAGCCACCATCAGACGAGGAAATGCGAAGAACTAATTTTTACACACAAATATGTTTTACAAAGTTAATTCATATTTTTATATATTTCATCGTAATGCATGCATAGCAGAATAAAATATTCTTCTGCAATATCATATATTTATTTCAAGGATATAATTGCACTGCAGACATAAATATCTGTTATGTAAATACTGGCTGTGGGTGCTTTTTGCGATCTACTGTATGTTTATCCCTGATTTTGGCTGTTATATTGCTTTGCATTCATGTATAGTGCTGTCACTGTGCTCACAAAGCTCCCGGCGTATATTTATTTATTTGTGTCAATATGAAATTAGCTTTGCTTTTCTTTGTAGCCTGAATGAGTTAGAGTGTGGTGAATGGGCTTGTTTTGGTGCATTGACTGGTGGATCCTATTTTGACGGTGTATGAAGCTGGAACTAATTCCTGCATATTTATTCGGCTTGGTCTAAGCAAGCTAAGCACTAACCCTACTTAATATTCCAGGGCATGCCAGCAGGAACAGCCTATTGGTGATAGCAAAACAGCCTCACACAGCCTTTGGAAGATTGTGAGTGCAAAAATTCGGGAGCCTCAGAATGTCAAAATAATTTATTTCCTTGCAAATGGGCATGGATGCATGCTTCAATTTAAGGTGCTAGGATTTGCTTTTTCCAGCTGTCTTTTGTTATTTTATGTCATTTAGTCTCGAGTGAATATCCGAAAGCGGTGCTAAAATGCTGAGTGGAAATAATCCACTCAATATTAGATACTGTCACAATATTGTTGTTGCAGTTAACTGGATTCATCAGCTTGTATTCATTAATTTTCCTGGGCTGTCTGCTGTAATTAGTTGTTGGGTTTTGAGTGTGTAAGTGTACGTACAGTCTGTACAGTCTGTACTTGACACTTGATAGATCTTTTCTCTGCTGTGGTCAGATTGACTGTATAAACACAGGTCTTCATGTACTTCTCATTGATCAACCACACATCTCACCTCAGTTAAAACCATTAATCTATAGTCTAAAGGGTAAAAAGATAAAAGGGAATAAGGAGGAAATAGAGCCTCATCCCTTTCCCCCATCCATCTCCACCAGGCATGAGGCGCTTTTGTTGTGGAGTGCATCTGAAAAGATCAGCTTTAACAACCTAAGCAAATATCCATGAAAAGGCTTGTGAAGGGAGGGCCTTGAACTTTCTGTAGAACAGGTGTGTTTTATAGCACTGTATTTCTCCTTTGGTCTGCTCCACAGTTCCACATTGTGTGTGTGTGTATTTCTTAGTGGCTGATGCTCCACTGTAGCGGTGAGCCGGTCCCAGCAGGAGGGCCACAGTCAACCCCTGTGCCATGTGAGAGCTGCAGGGAGCGGGCTAACGAGGTGTCCAGGCAGCTGACGGCTTTGTCCTGCCGCCTGTGAGCAGCGATGGCACAAAGAGTGTCCTGCAGAGAGTCCTGTCTGTTCTTTGTGTCTGCTTTTCTCCTCTGCCCAGCACTTTGGGCTACAAAAGGAAGCAGCGCGAGGCAGCATTGTGGCATCAGGTGGACGAGGCGCTGTGCCTGTCCCCCAGTTTCCTCCTCCCCATCCGTGTCCTCTTTAGACCACAAAAAACATATATTTGAGTCTTGGATAGCTTTAAATTTGTCACTCATGCAGTTGGTCGGCTCCTGTGTTATTTTCACAGGAGTCTTGGCAAATAACTATCATTTTATTACACTCCCCATCCCTTTTCCTTGTTCCATCTTGCCTTTCTTTCCTCTCTTTTTCTGTCACATTATGCAAGAGTGAGTGATGATCCGGAGGGCAGTCGGTTCTCTGTCATGTGTTTGCTGCTTGTATTTGTTCTGTCTCCCATCTTCCTCTCTTTGCTTTCTACTCTAATTTATGAACTGCTACACTTGAGTGGGCATAGTGCCTATTAAAACCAGCACAGCGCCTCTGTTTGTCCTGGCCTTTCCTGCTCCACAGGAAGCTCATCTAGAGCCCTCACTAGTTAATGCCACTGCAGGGGGGGAGCAAGAAACATGGACACCTCTGTGGATCCCCTGCTCACTGGAGGGAGAGGTTTGACGCTTCTTTTAAAAGGCCAAAGTCATTTGTCTTTGTTGTTTTCTGTCTCCCAGGGATTGTTTAGAGAGATAAAGACTGAAAGGGAGTAAGAACAAGCAAGAAAACATGCCTTTCTCTCAGGAATCTCTTTGTAGATGGTGAGAATGTTTCTCATCTCAGCCATTGTATTAAAAGCTGTATTTTGCTCTGTGGTTCTACATCTAGGGGGGCTCTGATGAGACTTTCTGTTTTCTAAGTTTTCTCTTGACTTAGACTTAAACAATAGTTGTGAAAAAGTTTCATTCTCACATTTTAAAACATTTTAATCTGAACTTCAGTATTGATGTATTTCATACTTTGAAATGGCACACCTTTTAGCATTCTTAAGTGCAGTTAATCAAAATGTGCCAACATTAAATGTGTGTACAGCCAAGTAAACCCCCTCCAATATTTAATCATTTGGACAGCAGGTCTGA
Organism: Centropristis striata; assembly: GCF_030273125.1. Taxonomy (NCBI): domain Eukaryota; kingdom Metazoa; phylum Chordata; class Actinopteri; order Perciformes; family Serranidae; genus Centropristis; species Centropristis striata. The sequence continues at coordinate 12,843,751 of NC_081520.1, read as the reverse complement.
ATAATGCTTGCAGGATTTATGGTTCCTCACAACAGAGACTGTGAGCTTTGATCCTTCATCCTGTGTGACAGTCTTCTCCAGTGGCTAGAGAAGCTGTGAGTGCTCTCATCAAAGAGTGCATTCGCCATATAGCATCACTGTAATGTTTAATATGTGAATACCACTTGCTGCGCCCAACTGCAGTGTTTCCATATTGTTAGAGTAATCGGATTTAAAACAGAAGAGCACAAGGGCAGACAACCAAGAGAGAAGCACAGAAATCACAGGAAGGTTAGGGTAGAATCCCAAAGGACTACAAATCCCTTCCCTTAAATCTCATTGTTTGGAAACCATGAAACCGGATTCCTGTAACAAGTCTCTGATCAGCGGAGCCTCGGCCCAAAGGACTCAATTAGACCAGAACGGCCCTTTCTGACCAGACCTTTATTTTGCCTCCTTCCTTCTCCCAGCATGCTGCTACCACTGCAGTGGAGCTGCCTAATGCCCCAGACTGGGAGGCCAGCCATACAGCACTTTGAGCAATCACATCACTCAGACTTTGCCCCTCTTATTACACAGCAACTGCATAAATCCACACCAGGATGTGTGTATGCATGCGTGTGTGTGTTGCTTCCCAGTAAACCTGTGGCACTCCCTGTGACTTAGTGTTTTAATTGGCGGCACAAGTATGGTAAACATATATTTAAAACACTGGCAGAAATAGCAGTTACTGAAACATCCCTGCAGTCGAAGGCAGTAATCCAGAATTTAATTTCAGTCATTTTGCCCTCCTTCACTTATGATTAGAGTGAATTATGATAATTTCTTGATTATGGTTCGGCCCCTGCCTGTGAGCCTGAGGACACTCCTTGCCTGAGCTCAGCTGACAGAAGATGGCAATGGGGAGCATGTGCAACCCACTGGATTAGCAGTAACAAACACGTTCTTTGAGATGGCAAAAAAAACAAGCTGTACTTTGTGCTGCATGTTTGTCTTCAATTTGCCCCCGCAGTCTCTCTAGCACATGATGGCAGTGTGGCAGGTACAGAAATACTCAACTCTTCATCTGTGGTTCATCATCAGACTTGTGTCAGTCACCTATCTACAAAGACTGAGGTGAGGGAGGTAGATAAGGAGAAGAAACAGGGAAATGGGATGAGAAACGGGACCAAGAAACAAAGAAATAGCTAAGCTGATATTGTGGTGTGTGTGCATATTGTGTGTATGATAATGACTGAGCGTATGTATGTGAGAGAGAAGCTTCAGCAGTCAGGTTGGCAATCTCCATATCATGGCTTTTATTGTCTGGAAACCCAATACCAGAACACCAATTCACATTCAATCAGCAATTCAATCAGTGATTCAGATAATACAAGCTGGATCAGCCACATTGCTTTCTTCACACGAAAGTCAATTAGAGCTTCATTTAAAAAGCAAAATTAGTCGTTATAGATTTAATAAGTGACCTGGGTGGTGGTGGACTGGGCAGAGCCTGGGAGACAGTGGTTGCAGGTCCGTGGGGAAATGAGGGCCTCCTCACTAAAGCCCACTGGTAATGACTTCTGTTTAGTCTTGATAATGTCTACTAATTAGTTAATCAAAGACAATAGCCCACTACATACACCTCCCACCTTAGCAGCTTCTGTCTGCTTCATTGAACAACAGCTTTTGAGTGTAAGGCCTTGAAATCCCCATTCACTCTCATCACTGGCGGACACACCTGGTTGGGTTTGGTGTATGCCTGCAGCAAGATGTACAACACATTAATTTGTTGAATTAATGTTAATGGATGCATGGACAAAAATTATGCAATGATCTGTGTTCTAAAACATGTAAAGGGATAATGAAATATTATAAAAGTAATACACTTCATCCAACACGAGGTGTCCATGCTGGTCAGAAGGTCGATATAAAGACCCTCTGGGCTGGACAGGCTGGAAAAACAGAGCATTGACAAAGTGTCTCAGCACCCCTTGGAGCTGCCATCATTGGGTGAGTAATACTCTGTTTTCTCCATAATCAATTAGTAAGCCTTCATTAGCTAGGCCATTCATTATGTTGGCGTGTCAGGGACGGGACATGGTGCAGTGGTCGCCTCTGGGATGGGCACGTCAGTGGGTGCTGATACATGACGAGGCTCTCACAATCACTCTTGCATCTAAAGAGGACACAGCCATTACTCTGTTGCACAGCCAAGCAAGCATTACTTTGCGTGGCCGAATCAACATTACTTTGTTGTTACACAGCCAGCCAAGGAAGCATCATTCATTTTTGTTGCGTAGCTTAGTAAATAATATTTACTGCTCTTACACCACTAATATGCATTACACTATATTGTTAAAACCATTTCAGAGCCGTTATTCATGTATTCTTCTCAACATGGGTGTTTATTTAGGAGCTAAATTCCTGCAGAACATATTTGGTGATTCTTAAGATTGGAAAGTGCAGGCGGCCTTTTTGTTGGCTTTTGGCTTAAACTACATAGTAATACATCCTAAACATATCCCAATTACTCCGGTTTCTCACAGCCCCTGTGAATATTACAGTAGCTTGTGAGCTGCACCAGGAATCATTAATGTAAAACAGATGTTAGACGCATTCCCTGGTGCACCAGCTCTCATCGCTGGAGTCTGTACCACTGCAGCATCAACTGCTCCGCTTGTTTGGATGCATATTTAATAGAAACAGAATTGATTCTACCATATATATATTTATATATATAAGTGTGTCTGTATGAGAGAAGGTCTGTGTGCATGTGTTGGTGTGTCAGCAATTGTGTGTGGGCAGTGTTAAAGATGCCCACAGCACAGTGTGAGCCGTCTCTGTGTGTAATGGCCTGTGCTATAGAATGATGATGAGGGGCAGGCAGAGATTAAAAGAGTAAGATATTGAATGGCCCTATGATGGATGAGAGCTGTTTGGGGATCAATTAAACAATAAGAAATTAATTCTGCCAGCGACATGCTCATTAGGGACTTGGTGAAAGGAAAGCAAGGGGGAGAAAGAAATGTGTCACTGCAATATTTTATTAATTTTGTCCTTGCATTTTTTTAAATTATTATTTCTTCTTCATATTTCCTTGTGTTTTACATCCACATAATTTTACATTACATTTCCAGTGACAGTTTTATTTTAGCACATACAAAACATTTATTATCTAGGAACACTGATCATATACTGTGTTCTCACAATAAATACTAAGTGACAAATTGTATACTGTTTGCATACTGCCACACTTCAGATCTTCCTTTATGTTTACCATATTGCTGACCTTGTTGAAAGGCCACAGCTAAGAGCTTAATTCCCTCTCTCAGTGAAAAGAAGCTGCTATCAACCTTGGACTCTACAGGGCAGTAGTGTCTTTGTGTTGCCCAATGCAGCTACATTTGGCTGAGCAAAGAAACAGAGGAAAGTCAACTAATTACGGGAGCAGCTCGTATCAAAGGGCCGCTGAGCGCTGCAGATACGGGAGCCAACAGATGTGAGTAACAGCTGCCATGTTGAGTGTCAACCTTCTCGGTGCTGTCAGTCTCCATTTGCCCTGTGCACGAGTAAATAATGTGTTGTCTTAATTCATTTGCCTCCGCTTGCAACAGCCGGTGCGTAATGGATTCTAATATTAAACATGATCCTGTTCCAGTGTGCAATTAGTGTGCAGCTCCACCTATTAACACTTACATATTAATGATGTTTCCCAGAGTTTGCTGAATGGTGGTCGTGGGCCCAGTCATCGTAGGAGTGGGACACACCAATTGGCAGGCACCAGCGGTTGGGGACCCATCAGTCCGCCTGCCAATGGAGGCTCTATGGAACTTCTGTGGTACTGTGTGGCAGAGCCAACACAGCAGCCCCTCCTCCCACTCCATGGGGAAGGCTATCCTGATGCGCTGGCTCAGGGGGTGAGCACACAGACGGACAGGCGGGGCTAGTAGCCAAGTTAGGCCAGGCCAGTCAGTTCGAGGCCTGTCTGTCTGCAAATGTCTGCTTGTGGGGGTTCGATGTGGATGGACTGCTAAGTGGAAGTTGAGAGGATGGTGTAGGGGTGTGGCTGCTAAGTGACAGTGGTCGAGGGTACGCTCTGTACAGATTGGGGGATGGAACGTTTGCTTGCTGAGCAGATGTTTTAGGGGTGTATGTTTTTCTTGGGGGGTGTGACATGGTCAGTGAAGGACAGTCAGGGGACTATAAAGAGGACATTTGTTCTGCCCTTCTGGGGTTACTCATCCAAAAATGTTGAAGGTGAGGGTGGAGACTTGACATCTGGGAGTTGGCTCTGCCCACTATGGTCAGTGTCTTAGAGCTAACTCTTCTCTTTGCTACAAATATAGTTAATGCTACGGTTGTTCTGATACCAATACCAGTATCAGAAATACCTCTGATGCAGCCTAAAAAGGTGGATTGGGTATTGGTGAGTATGCAAGTCTTTGCACCAATCCAGCGTCACAATATCCTATCATTTATCAGGTAATTTATACTGCAACATGTGTTTTTAGCTACCGGATACGTGCATCGTATTTGGCTTTATTTATTCATATAATATTAATGTGTATTTGTAGAAAAGCAACTGGTACAGTATGCAAGGCTTAAGTTAACAATTTAGAAACTAAATTTAGTTAACAATTTTTTAAAGTTATGATTGACTGTCAAACTAAATTTAAAATGATTCTACAGCATTCATTCACTATATGTATTTATTCATGTTTTACAAAGAGTTTATCCTGAGCAATGCCATACAGCAATGATACCAATCATATCATATCTGCACAGTATTTATAGTGAACTGCCAGGAAAAATATGCTTTATTGTATAACCGGTACTCTGTATCAGCTTATACACAAGTTCAGGTATTGGAATCGGCATCAGGGAGGAAAAAATGGTCAGAACATCTCTTAATTAATGCAGTTTTTGGACTATGTTAATGTGGCTGTTGGGTGAATAGGAGCCTTTCTTTTGGCAACTTCCCCTGCCTGGTACTGAGAGGCATTGATTAGGTATATGCATTATAGCGCTCCTCTCATCCTTGGCCTATCCGTCTGTCTGCTGTAGCGTGCTATTCTCTAGTGCACAGCAAAAACAGATTGGAGTTTTTATTAAGGCAGAAAAACTGTCAGAATCTTGACAGCTTTTGATCTGGACATATGCTCTGATACAGCGGAAACAAACACATCAAGACCAAGCCTAGAAAATCTTTCCTTCTTATCTCTATCACTCTTTTTCCATCATCCTGGCACTATATTTCTGTCTACCTTCATTCTCCACCTTCAGCTGAGGAGAAGTGCACTGGTGCTTGCTTGGAGCTGTTTTTCATATTTGTTGGAGCTTTTTTATAATTGGTGGATAGAGACGGTTCTTTGAGTATGGATCATGCTTCTGTAATGACTCTCTCTTGTGCGTATGGGTGTGAGTGCAGGGTGTAGACCAGTGCTGAATGGGAATGAGATGAATGCTGGGTGGAAATGAATTTCTAAAGGCCATGGTGCTTCATCACAGGCCCAGCACTGCCCGTCCCACTCCTGCCTGAATAACACCAGAATTATCACTCAGAGGGAGGAGAGAGCGATGAATACCTCCAGCTACTACACCCTGGGGACTCTGGTACCCCCCGCCCCTCCCTGATGCTTTCTCTCCTACATGCACACACACACATATGAATTTTCCACACACTCACACAGGTAGAGATGGGGGGCAACATTATGCACTAATGGTCTGCTCCATTAATCATACAATGATGAAGGCCATTTCCTTTATTTAATTGGCTGCCAGTATCTCAGTGTCTTTGTTGCATGTCATTTTAGACTCTCTCTGGCAATATGCTCGTGTGTGCTCCACTCTTTTAGCAAGCAGAGTGCAGTACGAGGGTATGGCTGAGAGCTCTAGAGACACATCAAACAAGTGTCTTTTGTATCTGTTGGTAGCATATCACTAAAAGACTGAACAATATCAGGAAAACAAACCTGTATGTCTGCCGTACAGTATTTCAACAAAATATCAGCATTCAGCTACACTCTGGTAACTGTTGCTACTTTAACATGCAATCGTAGATTCTTATTCAACAATGTTTTTCCAAGTTGTTAAAATGATGAAATGATGAAACTGTATTAGCAAGTAGCAAGGAGATTACAGAAACTGTGTCTGTCCAGTCCGTCTATTGCTTTTTCTTGTAATCCATGTAATTCTTTAGTTCGGCTGCAGCTCTAGCATTTGTTTTTATTGTCATTAATAAGAAAAGGTAGTTGAGCAAAACGGGAAAAGGTCCATTGTGTGTCCACAGCTGGGTGGGTTGCTATTAGACTATGAATATGTAAGTGTTATTAAGAAACGTGTAGCAGTGAACGCTTAGCCGAGCCCACAAATAGGCAGTGGAATGGGTTACTGAGGGGTAAAGACCCCGCCCTGTTAAAACACCCACTCTCACATAAAGGCAAAGGGTAATCTCACACAGTAAAACCATTTCCTGTTTTCAATAGGTATTCTCAGATAGTGTGATGATTCAAAATGTGCACTTTTGAGAGCATAACAGGATACAAACAGAATTCCCTGCCTGTGGGCAAGATAGTTTAAGCTAATTTCCCACAGTAGCAGCTACTGCATTGATCTGAGGTGTGATGCTCTGATTTTATCTACAAAGAGTTGTAAATTGTTAATTTGTAAATAGTTATGTGCTGTTTTTTCATGTGCACCCAGCATAGCAATAGAAAACAACAATAAAGAAATAGTTAGTGAAAAAGTATTTAGTCAGAAATATTGGGGGGTTCAGAAAGTTGATAGGACATTAAATAGAAATAGAAATAAACTGTCATGGCTCACAGTGCTTCAAAAGACAAGTGACAGATAAGGCTGTTAGTAAAGCAGAAGGCAACGTCAAAAAGTTTTCTTGAAATCATTTTTTGTTGTTTATGCTAATTTCTAAAAGATATTGTCTACACAGTCTTTTGTGTTGCTCCTAATTGGACAAGACAGCTCTCGCATTGCAACAATAAGGAAGGCAAAAATGAGAGTATGCAATTATGTACTACTTACAAAGGCCTTTTTAATTCAGAGAACACTTGGTAGCAGCTTTACACAGGGATGTCTATTATCATAATGCATACTGCCTGTTCTCAGTGTGCAGAGGAGAGCAAGAGAGGCAGAATGCTGCGGTTGGCTTGTTTTGCTCTTTGAAGGCTGAAGGAGGGCATGGCAATATTTACTAAGAGAGTGCCCCCCCTCGGTCCCATCCTGCTATGCTGGCGTTTGAGCTCCACAGCCGGGGGATGTGTTTTGCACCAGTACATCTCTTCTCCTTCCCCCTCCCCCTCAATCCCCCCTTTTGCAAGCCCTCTACGGACAGGCTGCACAGGGACACCCACTTCCTCATTAAAAAACCAACAGCCATTAATGTTAGATGAGGGCAAGAGGAGCTGGAGGAGGGAGAGCGGGTAGAAAGAGGGAGGTGTTTTCCCCTTGATCGACTCCTAAGGATGCATGATGAATCCTCACAGACACACAGGCCGACATGCTGCGAAAGGGGAGGAGATGAGAGGCTGCAGACATTTTTCCCAAGACAGACAGACAGACTGACGGACATAATCGAGGTCTTATAAAATGGCTGCAGCATGTCATGGAAACACAAACTGACATTCTGATAAATGGATCATGCATTAAAATAGAATAATTGTGAAGTGCAAGATTTGCATGACTGCAGGAAGCTTTGTTAATGACAGATTTGTTCAAAAACAAGTGTCTCCCTCCCTTTTTCCTCTCTCTCTCTCTCTCTCTCTCTCTCTCTCTCTCTCTCTCTCTCTTTCTCTCTCTCACAGACACACAATGAATATTGAAGCAGCTAGTGCCCTGTATAGATGGACTGTTAATACCCAATATGCCCCTGCTGTGAGGGTTTAAATTGGTACGCTCCCTGGAGTGGAAAAAAAGTGACAAGGAGAGGAGGGGGTAACACCATCTCAGCCATAAGTCTGGGGTCAGAGTGGTAAAACACGGTTTAGAGATTAAACATAAACAAACATGCAGACGCACACGGAAATGCAATAAATAGTTCAGATTCTGTCGTTGCCAGGCGTGGTTTGGGTGTAAGTGCTGAGGGTCCTTCACACTCAGCAGCAATCCAAGACTGTAATGGTCAATTCCCTCTGGCCATCGAACAATCTGCTGAGACCCTCCACTCGATTCCGCATCTACCTTTCCAATTGTGATAGACAGTTTGGTCCGCAGAATCAATCCCATCAATTTTTGGATTGACCCCTGCTGCACAGTTTGTCAAGGAGTTGAACACACAGGCTCAGAATTTAAATGCAAGGGCTTATTTGGATATTTACATGTAATTTATGTATGTTGTGGAGCTTTCTCTCTACGGTCATGAGGATCACCACCGTGCGCTCATTGTGTGTGTTGATGTGTGTGGGAGGAAATTGGGGTCATTGTTATTCCACTGTTTTTACACAGAACCTCCAGGAAGAAGCTGAGATTACAGCCCAAAGCAACGTGGGCGGATGTTTTGGAGGGTGTGTGTGTATAGTTGTATTGTATTGGTGTGTCTGCTCCGCATATGTGTGTGAGCGCTCGGCTTTTCTTTCCACATATTCATCCAATATATTGGGGTTGCATGGAGAGTTCCAGAGCCCTGATGAGAAGGGGGGCTGCAGAGCTGTAGCCCTATAGCGGTGGCTGGTCTGCGGGGAGCTTACAGTGTGTGCGTGTCTGCAGGCCCTGTCTGTGTGCACAGAGCTGGGGGAGACAGAGACGGAGAGAGCGGGCAACCAGAGCTTGCTGGCTGGGTAATGAATTTACTCCTGCGGCACTCTTTAAAGCGTAATTACACTCATCAAAGCCAGGAAGGCCTGTCTCGCCCACTGACTCTTAGCTAAAACAAAGGCAGAGCAAAAACACCATGGCTTAATTCTCTTTCCATATTACCATACCACAGTTACCACTACAAACCACAATATCATTTTTATGTGTTTCTCTGTCTCTAGCCAGAGTGCAGTCTTTTAGTCAGATTTTTCTGTGTAGAAATGACTGAACGTAACAATTAGTGGTCAAAGGGCATAAATACTCTAGAATTCGGTTTAAACAATTTGAAAAATAAAAAAAATTGTTTCTGTTCGTAAAGTTTTTCTGTCCTTACATCCATCTGTCCGCCTAGTATGACCATAATTACGTGATCAAAGCTCACATTTTCACCGTAAGATACCTGGTTACTTATGTCCCTCTTTGAATGTGTTCTCAAATTCAACCCCACGATCCTCTTGCCATCTCTGTCCGCCCCCCCTTGTCTCCCCTTGATCCCCCCCTTCACCTCCAATTTCTCTGGGAAAAGGTCAAGGTTGCGCGTAAGCACTTGGTCGTGTGTCTAGGCACATATGTGGGGTGTGTGTGGAAAGCATACAGAGAGAAACCATAGCTACATCTGTTCTAGCTCTGGAGACGAGAGGGGAGCAGAGATAAGAGAGCGCAACACACCACCAAGCTCTAAGACCGGGATACAGGGGATCAGATGCTGCTGGGTCAAAATTAATTCACACAGACATGTGCCCACACACATTTATGACTGTGGTACACACTCGCACGTACGGCCTTTCATTCCTCTCGCTTTCTTGCAATTGTTAATAAGATTATTTGCATTGAAAGGGTTTATATGAAAGGCATAACTGATGTATAAGTGGAGGCTTGTGTTGCATATTTGGTGTCACTGACATAGGGTTGAACTATGGCTGACAGTGTCATTCCCCAGTCCTGACAATGGTGTTACTATAATGCAAAAAAAATGTTGGTTGCAGTTCAGGTCTGGTGGTTGATTAATGCATATTTTTTACAAATTGGCTCTCATAATGGGTCAGGTAGGTGTGTATTAAAAAACCCTGACTGTGCAACACTAATAGAGAGAATGAACAGCCTAAGAAAACCCGGGGTGTGTAGGTGAGGATTAGCAAAAAATAAAATAAGTAATTAATATCCAAAATACATACTTGATAATACTTCATGCAGACCAAAAATATAAAGCACATACACTACAGCATAATCAATAATCATATATGCTTCACTGTGGACATCATCATATGCCAGTTTGGTAGACACCCCCAACCATACATTGACACACACACATTGTATTTAGATAACCACTACCAGCTCCAGTTCAGATCAGCCCGCAAGAATTTGCCAGAGGACAGATGTGTCTGACTACTGTCGGCATAATGAAGCAACAACAACCACCGCTTTGATCAGTAGACACACTTTAGATACATTAACCATGTGATTTGAATGGTCAGGGTTCAACATCATACAGTAAAACTTGACATCAGCAGAGTGAGAAATTAATTATTAGCCCCCTTTCATTCTACACAGGTATGTCTCTTATCACAACTGAAGAATCCCTGCAAAGGAGTGCTGGGGTCATGACTACACATTGTGCCATTCAGCAATAAAATTAGCTCTATGTGGTCTATAGGAAAGACAGTAAAGGCAATGCATTTATTGTGTGTGCTTTTGTTTTGTGTATTTGTGCTGGGTGTGTTTAGTTTAATTACTGCAGCCCTCTGCTTGGTGAGGTGATTTACACATTGTTTTTCTCCACCGGGTTTTTTGGTAAATTTGAGATAAGCTCTCTCTCTCTCTCTCTCTCTCTCTCTCTCTCTCTCTCTCTCTCTCTGTCTCTCTCTCTCTCTCTCTCTCTCTCTCTCTCTCTCTCTCTCTCTCTCTCTCTCTCTCTCTCTCTCTCTCTCTCTCTTTCTCTCACTCGCCCGCCCTCTGTCTCACTCAATCTTCCCTCCAACTCAACATAATAAACAGTTTCAGTGTTTTGTTTTCCTCCGCGAGGCCTTTGTGTCTCTTGTGGATTTATCATCTGCCTACAGTATTTTAGCGGTCTTAATCTCCCTACTCTCTCTCCCTATTTGATTACTACCAGCTAATTAAACAGTGAAGATGCCAAGCAGGTGACGGAGGGATGGAAGAGTGAGGTGGCATCAGTCCCTGTCTGGGAGCCAGAGCTTCTTTCTTGCCCTCTGCTCTACTTGCCACAGACTGCACAAATAGTCTAAGTGTGCTTTATTTGTGTATTACAACTCTACTCGTATGAATTTTAGCCTTCACAGTGGAGTACAGAATATGTTGTGATCTGTCTACTGAGCCAAGTTGTTTTTCTTCTTGGTTAAATAGACCGAGTTTTTATTTTGCTTCGCCCTCGCTACTGGACTGCCGGAGGCCAGTGAGAGGGAGGAGTGCTGGGTTCCAAGACTCTGCTGCTGGGAATAAGGAACTGCTGACATCAGCATCCAAAAACCATATTAGTGAGAAGGAAAGGATCACAGTGAAAAAAACTGCTTATAGATTTATTTCTGTAAAAACTGGAGTTGGCTGCAATCTTTTCTGCCGTTTTCTCCCTCACAAAGTTCAATGTCCCTTGTGAATTTTTAGTAGCAGGTACAAATCTTTTGCCATGCACCCATGTGGTGTGACACCTTGCCACCCACAAGCTTGCTTAAACAGAAGAGTGAAATGATGGCACGTAGATATGAAGGGGACAATGATAAATGTCACAGATGACAATGAGTTTGTCACAGCCAAGAGATGCCCTTTTCCCCAGTCCCTCAGCAGAGATGCTCTCTTCACAGGTCTCAATCCCTTGTCAAGTGGTTGAACCTGCGCATCCATATGCATGATGCTACACATGAAACAGCATGCATCTGCTTGTCGTGCTCCGCGGCTGCCCTAGTAGACAGGCAGACAGGATGTCCTTAGCCCCAAGGCCAGTGAGACAACACAGTATCTGCTGACCGGGAGAAAGGGGCCACCAAGATCCTCAGGGCACACGGATGCACCGCTGTGACTGTGGATGAACTACAGTATCTACTTGACAAAGTAGACTCTGTCAGCATATCAGCACAACGATATTCAAACTGACCTCTTTTGGCAATTCACCAATGTCCTCTCTTATGGGAATGTATTTGTGGAGGGAGTAAGGGTTGTGTTAGTTCTTAAAATGAGTCTGCTCTTATGTATTTCCTAATTATATTATATTAGAAGGCAGAGAGCATATCTTTTTGCTTAATTATAGTTACTCAGACAGATAATGCATAACCACTGAGGAGATATTGAGCCTTACCTGCTTAATTAAGCATTTATTGGGATTAAGTGTCAGCAAGAAGCTTTGCAATATAGCAACCTCTATTCCTTTGTATTTTCAATAATCATCAGAACTTAATGGGCTTGTTTTTGTTCTTACTTTGCAATTAGATTGCTTTCCATTTTCAATTCCACAGAAAATGTAAGCCTATCACTTTTTTTAAAATTTTTTTTTACCTCTGTTTAATCATGACCAGAATCATCCGTCACAGCCTGGGCTTGTGTCCATTAACCATGGGAGAAAATATCTTTTTCATAGGTCCTATCTTGAAAAGGTTGATTTATTGACTAATGGTGTAATATGTTTTATATTCTCAGTTTTATAAATATAAATTATTTTTAAATTATGTTTCTGTATGGCTCTTTAATGCTGCACTTTAGTGATAATAAAACCCAGTATCTCAAATATGAAGTGCCACCAGCAACACTTAATTAATCTTAATTGCCTTGAAACAAGCCAGCCTGCAGAATCACCTCGTTTTTCTAAACGACTCTTCCCTCAACAATACTGCATACAACCATTTTTCCCCCTGTCTTTTCTGGCGTGATGAAATGCGCTTTTCGTTGCTATCTATTCCTTATCCACTCTGTTCCGCCACACACTTTTCTCTCCGGCTGAGGAAAAGCTTTCGGAGGCTGCCAGAGCAGACCCGTCATCTGCTGGCAGTCTATTTGCTGTTGTTGGTGGGGGATGAGTAATGGCAGCACCACTGTCCTTATCACCAGTCCACACACCTGCACTCCTCCCTGCGCCACACACTTAATTGCCCCCCGCACCCCTACCCCTGCTACAGGCCCTGATATCTGCTTATGCTCCACATTCCTGGATAGAGGCCTTATGTCCATTAGTGCCATGGCTGCATGGGATTTATAGCTATGGCCAGAAAGCTAGGGATCAACATTTTGGGCTTGGTGTGGCAGGGGATGCTGTTGTTTTGGTAAACCGGTGAGGAGGGTCTTGTTTTTCAAGCTCGGGAAAGGGGGCAGTGTAATCCTCCTTTGCAGTGAATGTGCTGAAATAAAGGAATGGTGACATTTGCTTATGATTTTCAGGACTGACAGATCCCCAGTGCTCAGGGTCAAAGCTGGCATACCACTGAGGAAAACAATGAGGCAGAAAGCATAAAATAAATAACAACAGACGGCATTGAGGAGCATGGAAGTGATGTCCACACGGAGCCAGACAGATAGTCCCAGAGGGTCCCGACAGGGTGGATGCAAAAAGAACAATGGGTCCTCAAGGGGTTGCAGCAGTGTCTCTGCTCACTCTGAGGCATGCCTTTACCTTTACATGTATGAACATATGTCTGCATACAGCCAAGCAGAGAGACATTAATAATTTAAAATTTATGGACTAAAGTAAACTTTGAAAGTCTGATTTCCAACTGAATAAGGCACAGTACACTTTTTCTAGTTGGGCAAGCTGATCTAGAATCCGGCTTAGTAATGATCCAGCCAGGGATCTGTATCAGGTGTAGAAAGCCTGATCAATATCCAAAGATGAACTTGTCCCCTTTCTTCATTACACCTTTTCTCCCAAATGTTGCACCTTGTCCCTGAGTGCTCATTTGATTTTATGTCATCTTGTTGTGATCATGGCATTAGAATATGATGTTTAATTGCAGCATTAGTTGGGATACCAAATTTGTTCCATCATGTAACTAACTAACCAGACATGTATGTTGCTTAAGTGCGTCTATCTAAAGAAGGACAGACTCACCAGCTTGACAACAGAGACCACAGCAGATATTGATATGGCACGTTTCTTCATGTGGAAGGTGCAAAATGAGCAAGCAGGAACTTCATGTAGGTTTTTGTTGATATCTTTGCTTCCAAGATTACATTTCTTTTGGTTGCTGAAAGGTAATTGGAGGACCACTTGAAGTCCTGTGGTTGTAGATTCCTCAGGCCTGCTCCTCCTTTGACAGGCCTGTAATAGCCTTGTCTCGCAGTCACCAGGAGACCAGTAGACTTGGCCCAATCCATCCTCAAGGCCTCATGAAAGACCTCTCTCAGGAGACCATGATCGTACCTTAAGAGATTGTGTCTATTTGTATTATCTGTTTCAAATAATGGAGAACTGGGATGGGGTTATAAGCCTGGTGGGTATTTGTCTTTCCTGAGAAATTCACTTGAATGCATTTATTCTCCCTCAAATTGTCTTTCCTCTGAAACTGCCAATGTCACAGTCGGTAGAAATGAATATTAGTGTTCTCTCTTAGCATTTTCCTTTTTTTGTCCTCTAAGGGTTATTACACAAAGAAGGTGGAGCGAAAACCTGAGACATGCAAAGCGTTCCTGTGTGAGAGATTGATTGCAGACAGTTCATTCAAGCGAGCTGCATTCTCAAATAGAAACGGTGGCAGCGGCAGCAACAGCTCTGGCCTATAAAAAGCAGCAGCAACAGCTCTAGTATCCATTTAAGAGTATCCATCCTCCTCTGAGAATATGCCCTAGAGAGCACCTCCATTAGGGCTTCAGCTGGAAACAGTAGCAACCACAGTTACACTCTTGTCCTGCCACTAGCCTCCTAGGTCAGGAGGGTGCTAAGAGGTTCCTATTGGCAACCCACCCTTCCCCTGTGATAAATATCCAGGAGCTCACTGGATGACACCAAATTTTTCATCATTAATCCAGGCCATTATGAGGCTGTTTCCCAGGCATTGATCCCCAGTCCAGTCCAGCTGACGCAGCCTCTCCAGGGTGGATGCAGGAGAGGGGGGTCACTGGGGGAACTGGGACATAGCCAGGCTGCCCAGTCAAGTACAGAGTGGGAACGCTAGGATAAGCACAGATGTGAAGTCTTAGCTTGTGCATACTAATCACCCTATACTGTATGTTTAAACATACACACAGCTATAAACACAACCATACACACACACACACACACACACACACACACAATGTAAACACATGATGCTGTGTTGGATGGAACCGGATTCTGTGAGGAATAAGACATTAAGAATCAGGGCCAGATGTCCAGGTGTTTGCTGATAGTAAAGCCTTAATTATATTCACATGGGCTACAGAGAGACAGTTGCCTTCCATAATGTTTTATAAACACACATACTACACATGCATACACACACCAATGAGCCCAGGGGGGCAGATGCACAGCTATTGTCTTAATTTCATTCCCCACTTTTCCTCGATTTGCTCTCCTTTACCCCTCCTGGCTGGCCCAATTGAGATTGGCCTGCTGTTGCGCACTCCCAGTATTCCAGAAAATGAGATGAACAGAATGCATTATATCCCACTGGGGAGAGACGTAGAGCTGGGAGATTTACCTTCTTTTTTACAAATGATATCAAATCAGGGAAAGGAAAGTCTGTCAGCTGTGAAATTACTGATCATCCGGGTCTTTCTTGTTTCTGCTCACTGACAGAGAGAGCCATAGAGACTGTGAGAAAGAAGCAATAGAGGAGAAGAGGATGGGAAGGTATTCAGCTCAGCATGTGTTCCCTGTCTCCCATCTTCCTCTTCCCTGTCATCAGTTGTTGAGGACAATCTTGCCATGGTTGATTGTGTGTCCACTTCTTTTGATGATGTCAGGTGCAGTGTTTGTCATAAGGCCACATGGAGGCAGTGAACTTGCCCTCCAGGTGGCCACAGCTGAGGGTCACTCCACTTCAAATGTCTTCATTTCCTCTTGTGACACAGAAGATGGCTTTATGATGGACAACATGAATATTGTTTGCCAATCTGTACCTTTGTCCATTAGCCTTCACCTTTATATTACAACACAAACTTGCAGAGATGATGACCTTAAGGTTGGTTGTGTAATAAAACCACTTTTACGTGTAACCATATTATCCATAAAGCTCGATCTCAGACCGGTCCTCATTGGTGTTGTGACAGCCAGCTTGCTCAGAGTGGTGTGGTGGTGGCGGAGTGGCGTCAAGAGGGGAGGGGGTCAGATGGACGAGGTAATTACCCGGATCAGTGAGCATGAAGGTAGGGCCATGGACCGCTGTCATCACCGGGCTAACAGCTGGAGGCTAAAGCCCCTTCAACAGCTGGGTGATGACTTACACACACACATGCTCACACATACACACGCAAATGCACGTGCACAAGAATTATCTTCACCAGTACTGAAAAGAGACAAGTGGCCAGTGCTGTGATAATGAATGGCACAGCCAGCCAGAGACTTCACTCTTTCTTTACAACGCTGTGAATTCAGTGAGTGAAACAACGAACATACAAGATCCTCTCTCTGTCATACTGTTCATAAAGTCATTAAGGTTTCATGAGAATGTGACCTCCTCCATCTCCTCTCATCTTCCTGTGTGTTTTGAGCTGTTGACATCCCTGTCTCGCTCCTTTATCCTCCCACATGAGGAGAATAGAGACATTAATGGAGCTGGCAGTCCTACTGTGTGAGTTATTACTCTGCTCTTTCCCTAATGGAGAAAAATTTAATTATCAGCTAATTTGCTGTGTTGTCTCTGGTGACATGAAGTTCCCCATAGTGTCGACTCCCATTAAATGCTCTGCTTTGACTCCTTTATTCAGACACAGGGAGTAAAGTCACAGGTAGGCACTATGAAATTCTTATGGCTTATGGCACACAACACACCATGTGTTAGTATATGAGCTTTGCATGGTCCTGCATCTCAATACCAGCCTCAACTTTACATCATATTCAAATCTGATCAGAAGCAACATGGAATTAGATAATGGAAGTGACTTATTTTAACCATCTCTCTGTATTTATACAGTAGAGTTTTCTCGCTGTGAGTTTGTGTTTAACAAGCATTGCATGTTTTTATTTTCCTCCCACGGTAAATTGGTCCGACTTCATGATTACAAAGACAAGATAAAATAGGAACAACACTAAATCAGTGAAATAAATAATTCAGTCCCCTCTGAGAAGCATACTCAATAGACCTCTTTTTAAAAAGAAGGGACCTGCATTAAACCTTCCCATAGTCTGTCGTATTGTTATCCACTAAGTGTGTTCCATAGTGTTCCTCATTTATCTGTCTGTCTCTGCTTGTAACCACTGGGTATAATAATAGTCGGCAGTGGAGCCGTCTTCCTTGCACATATAATGTGGATGCCATCCAGTGGGACCATTAAAACAATGTGTTATGATTGGGCGTCTTGAGCAGTGAAAGGGATTGATTTCCATTTACCCCCCATTAAATCCTCCGACATCTGGCATGCTTTTGCCAGCACGTTTCCAACTCCTCCTTTTTGTTTTCTGTTGAAATATTCAGGAGTACCTCTTGCGTCTGTGCTCTTACTACCTCCCTGTCAAAATACACTCAACCTAATTTATTTATTTATTTCGTTTTAGGATATGTGTGTGCACACTGCACTCTTTTTGCACCATTATTTGATTCAAGTAATATTCTGTGACGTGCCTCCATGATTGTTTTACCCTTCAGTGTGTAAGTGTGGTTTTGCGTGCCTGCATGCATGTGGTGTCTCCGAATGAGTGAGTCTGTGCGCAAGTGGTTGTGTGTGTGCGTGAGTGTGCACATGCTGTAGTGAAGCTCTGCGGATGCTGATGTTGTGGTGTTGTATGTTAGACCTGCAGGCCAAGCGTAAAGACAGAGGGGGCACATGAAAAATACATGATAATCATCCTGCCACAGTGCACACAAAAGCCTAATTGGAGCGAGGGCCCCTTCCTTATTTGTGTACAGAGAGGCAGAAATGCCATAGTCAGTTCATTAGGTCTTTGTTTTATCTTCACCCTAAGATGCTTGGTTTGGCTTTTGTCTTGCAATAGAGCCCCAAAAAATCAACTCTGCATTCCACAAAATAGTTTGGCTTTGAAATCGTAAATAGTACCTTATTTAGGATAATCTGTGTTTGTATTGTATTTTTGAGCAAACAATTTAACATGCATTATTTATATCATATTCAAACTTGGTCCATATACTATTTTATTTTATGTACCAATAAATTTCATAATCTAGATGAATAATTAGCATCGTGCTCCAGTTCCACCGTCTTCAGTCTGAATATTGTAGTGACTGTTATTGAATTCGGCCCGAGGCTCTGTCAAAAGGGGTGTAAATATATGGGTCAGGAGTGAGAAGTGTTTGGCCACCCCCGTCTCTGCTCTCTCAGCCATTAGAACAAACACCACACAGCTGCTTATCCATGCATGCCTCGCCTGCAACACAATATCTTATCAGCTGAGAATCCACACCGGCCAAATCAATTAGAGCCTGTGAATATCTATGGATCTGCAGTGTGAAAGCATCAACATCCCCCCAGCTCCTCCTGAGAACAGCCAAATTAATAACTCTAAGTGGATAATGCCCTTGCTCCTATCAACATCAAAATTGAATTCTTGCAAACAGATGAAATATAGCCAGGGCATGTAGCACTGTGGTAGTCAGCATTACAGGCTTTTGCTTTGATAGCTTGGTATCCTACGGTCCTGCTCTGCACATTGAAATTCAAAATGCAAATTTTTAACAGTACCTAATTGGCAGGGGGTGTTTAATAGAAAAGTGTTCCTGGAGCCATTTCTTTTCAGACACTCTCTGCTCAGCATTGATTTACCACTGAGTGGCTCTGTTGAACAAAGAGACTATGTGCATGGATCTACAATATGGGCAAAGAGTCGTGTTGAGCAGAAACGGGTCAAACAGAAGTCAGGTCCACTGGCTAGCTGTGAAAGTGGGGACTCTCGGGTAGGGGAGGGGAACCAGCAGTGCTTGTGAAATAAGTGGAAAGGACAAAGTAAGTGCTTTTACATAATACATAGTTACATGAGAGCCAGCAGAGTCCTCCACCCCCTTTTTTTTTAATGCCCACCGACTGTTGAGATCTCATTGCGATCTCTTGTTGGGGTTGTTTTAACTGCTGTTGGTCATCTATAGTGCCAGGAGCACCACAACACACTCATTCAGAGAGTCCTTGTGTTGGGACCACTTCGACTCTTCCCATTCACGTGGGCTGTGGTGGCATGGTTGGGAAGGATGAAGGCTTTTTTCCTCTGTATAGTCAACAGTATTTGAAACAGCAGTACATCAACATGGACTCAATCAGTTGTTTGTCCCTTGAGTTTGTTAAAGTTAATCTGGCTCTGATTAGTTCTTTTAATAAGATAAAGTGTCTGCTCTCTGGAGTGGTTTATTCTTCCCAGGGAACAGGCTTCTATGGGTTTTCCATGCTGTACTTTCCAAGGACTTAATGTCATGTTTTACACCATCATAAATTCAACTCAGCAATGACCCTGATTCACGCACATCTTCCTTATGCTGTTTGGTCCGTTTTTGCTCAATAAAGACTAGTTCACTTCAAGGTCATCAGGGTTCCTGATTACTTTTTCCACCTCCTCTTTCTCCTTTTCTTCCTGCTAAATCCCCCTGTCTTTATCTCTCTTGATGTCCCCTTTGTCCTTCTTCATTCGCTTCATCATTTCACTCTTCTCCATCATGAGTGGATAGTCAGACTAAGTAGTTCTTGTCTTTGTGCGTCTCCAGTACGTCATCCACAATGGCCCTTGAATCTGCCAAGAAAAAAAATAGATGAAATGGCTCTTAAAAGCTGCATCATAGACGGAGGGGGCACTGCCCTATCACTTTCAATGTCAAATGAGAAGTATTTGCAAGGAAGTGAAAAGAAAGCTGCCACTGGTACAATCTGAGAAAAATATTGTATTATACAATGTCTAAGGCTACACCCACACTTATATGTTCTTTAATTTTAAAAACATACTTTCTGTTTCATCCAGGCCTCATTTTAATGCTGTTTTAAAATCAAAACACTGTAGTGTGAATGTAGCCTAAGAAAGACAGTTTTTCAAGTATTCTTTGGTTTGTATTCAAATAACATCCCTCAAAAAGTCTTTGCCACGTCAACATTTCACATGTTTCAGACCTGCAAATAATCAGGCTAGCTGTGCTGATTTTCTTGGTCACAAATCCAGCAGTGTTTTAAAGTGCTCAATGAGGCGGATGAGGGGTTAAGAAAGCTGCCGTCTGTCCTCCCCTTTTGTCCTCCTCACACACCAATAGTACGTGAAGTTATTGGGGTCCACTGTGATCTGATAGAAGGGGAGATGGGGTCAGGTAATCCACTGGCCTGCCTGCAAACACTCTTTCATGCTAGACTGCCTTTCAATAAATAAGAAATGTTGTCTCCCTCACCAATATAATATTAACCTGATCTCCCCCATGGAGAGTATGGGGGGTACCTCTTGGGTTAGGGGCGGTAGAAAGGCCTCCAGGCCACACTGCTAATGGATACACACGTACACAGTGTTTGAGGATTAGACGAAAGCCCATCTAGGGGGAATATAGCCCTGGATAGCAGAGGGGGGTGGTGGAAAGTGAAGGCATCTCATTTCACCACCAAGTCGCCACCACATCTTCGTCTGGTGGTCATGGAGTTCACCATACATAATCAATAATAATGTGATGCTTATAAAAGGGAATAAAATAATGTGTTTTTGAGTAAAAAGCTCAGAAAGAATGGAGCTGATGAAGTGACATGTTTGTGTTGAATCATGTGGACATACAGAGGCAGAGAGAGCTGAAACTGAACTGTGAAATAAGTGGAGGGATGTTGCAGCCCTCAGTTGCAGTGGCTTCATGCTGTGTTTACCTTTGAATCCCTCTCACTTTTTCTCATCCTAAATTCACTTTTCTCTGGGAGACAATCTATTGGTCACAGTCTGGGAGTAAAGCAGCACAGCTTAGACCACAGAGGATGAGCTCCATCCCAAACAGGTAATACTGGACACATTCTCATTCAAAGTCAGTACCAAATACCAACACTCCAATTCAGCTGATTTAAATCATTTTGAGGATTATACAAGATAAAATATTATGCTGGAGACACAAAGAATAATTGCTAATGGTGGCTTTAGAGTGGCCTCATTCTGGAAATGAGAATGAGGGTGACAGAGAATATTTCAAGTCTTTATCTTGAGGTTTCATTAATGCAAGTTTAATGGAAAGGATGCTGAGAGAGGAATGTTAATTATCGCCATTCATTTTTCACCGAGCAGAAAGCCGAGGATGGTTCCACCGGAACAAAGATGATTCAGACTTGTTGTTCTCATAACCTGCGCTTGTGTGCCGACACAGCTGATCTGTCTTGTTGCATGTTAATGTTGCCCACAATTGGCTGCTAAGAATCCACGCTGATACAGCCAACTCTTATTTTTAGTGCAAGACACACTTATAAAAAGCTTTTTATGGCTGTCGTCAATCAATAGAGTAGTCATGAAGAATATTGATCTACTTTGTGAGCAAAGAGGGTACAAAATCTTAACCACGTATCTTTTATTTATACCTCCACTGGGTTGTGATACATAGAAAACTCGTCTGAAAGGTTGAGTTTGTGTCTTGGTCTGTAGAGGAATGCAGATGTGGCAGTGAATGCAGAGTGGATGCACCATTGTTCACTGTGTGGAACTCGTCTATAATTTACAGGGTCTCCACCCCTCTCCGTCACTAATGGATGGGGGTGTCTGCTCTGAGACTGAGGGAGGCGTTGCGATAGGCTGGAGGATTGCCTCTTGAAGACCCCCCTCCACCACCACAGCAGATAAAGAAAGTTGATTTGGATGCACGCCTAGTCTACGCAACGGGTTACCAAAGACACCGAGACGAATCTTGAATACAGTGCTAAAGGTTCTGAGGTGGGACCCTCATGAGGGTAGATATTTGAGAGAGGGCTGATGGAGAAATGGAGGAGGAGGAGGGTGTACAATGTGGAGTGTACACAGATCATTACCATCCCCTATAGCTCCAGGGCTCGTCATGCTGAAGGCAGGCAGATTGAAAGGGCTAATGGGTGCCGGGGTGATGCTGTGTGGAGTAATTTAGTGCGGGAGGCGTGGTGGTTGAGAGCAAGGCATGGGGGAGAAAGAGTTCTTAATCCTCACCATAAAAAAAGAGATATACCGTTTCACCTTAGTGTGGGGGAGCACCTTCGATACATTGAGGACAGGTGCTCAGCTGAGAGAATGATGGAGGTCAGTGCAGCCCCAGGCTACATTGGAATGACTGTACGGTGAAAGCTGCCTAGCCCTCTCTGTGTAGTGTCGGCTCAAAAGAGAACAGCCTTTGTCGTTGGTCTGTTCAGAGCCTTGACACCAGATGTGAGTGTCAGCCACAGGATGAAGAACAGCTGCTGTGGGGTTGGAATGGTATGGCCTGGGTAAAAATATTCTGCCTGTTTGCCTGTGAAGTTTAGTAGCCATGGGGATAGCATGCAGTGGCCGGTATGGCTAGGTTGGTTGGGCTGGGCCAGACTAGAGTTTGGGCTGAGTTAGACTTGTGAGGGACATGCAGCCCTCGCATAAACACCTCATCCACAGCAGCCATCTGAAACACTCCATCACACAGTAGCCGTTATAATACACTCATGCTGACTGACATTCACTTTTCCTTTTATTATTCATTTATTTGCTCTGCTCTTAGATGGACTCACCTCACTCTTCACTTATTTATACAGAGAGACAGAGACATTTCTCTCCTTCTGGCGGAGGAAGGATCAAGAAACAGGGGTTCCATCCAGATAGCTTTAGGCAGCGCCGTGTGATGAGAGCCTGATGAAATCATTGTTTGAATCTGAAGGACACAGAGGAAGCTGTCTGAAACAGTTAGAATCAATTTAATTTGAGCTTTGGGATCAAAGGCAGGCCTCTGGGCTGCTCAGTATTTTTAGTGCTGCCTTTAAAGCCATCAGTCATTTTCAATCCTGATTAACTTATGGAAATCACAAGCTATTTTTGAGGTGTTAATTCTCATTAGATTACTGAGGGTAGACGATGACTGATGCATAAGCACGGTGATGTTGACTGAAATTCAATTCAATTCTCCATTGATTTTTTTATTATACACTTTATGCTGTGTATTTTACATTCTGGGAGGCTCTACTTTTCATGTACTTTAGGCCCATGTAGTCCTATGTTTAAAATTGCTGCTGGCGTCAGTGCCAGTGTGAAAAGGGCTTTACAGTAGTTGCTCACTGACTCATAAAACATCTCCAGTAGTGGTATATGCTGTCATACATAACAACTTTGTAAACGCTTATTTTACACATAATGTTTGAGGTATTGTAAGCAGTGCTTTTAAAAGGCCAGATGTTGTGTCTGACCTATTAAGAGGTAGCCTGAGGACACAGCACTCCAGCTTGGTCCTGACTACACGGCTGTGGACAAAGCTACTGATAGAATCTACTTCTCCTTTGAGAAGACCAGAGGTGTCATCGAATGTGTACATGGACCTGCGAGACATAGAAGTGTATTAGTATTTATAAAAGCAAGAGAGTGAACACACTCCAGTGCACCGGGATTAGCTTGTGTGGCCTGGCGGGCAACCTGCTGTTTTCTGCATCATTTCCAGCCTGGGTGTTTTCAGAGCAAGATTAGGACAAGGCCAGATTGTTGAGTAATTGGTGGAGAGAGGCCACGGCTCCCTATGATCCCATCACACTCTTCACACCCCACTGGCATTCCCCCGAGACTGGTGACATACAGATAGGAATGAGAGCTGTGTACGTATGTAGTGATGTAGTGTGTGTGTGTGTGTGTGTGTGTGCATGTTTGACATCGGACTGGAAGCAGATAAACGTGGCTGAGAAGCAGGCATAATATGTAGATGATATGCAGATTTCCCTTGTTACGCAATAGTGATTTCATTTTTATTTTTCACGACTGATCTCTCTGTCTGTGATGTTGGTGTGTGTGAATGAAAGCTGTCGAGTGTCAGTGCTGGAAGTCTGTTGACCTGTGCGCCTGTCCTGGGGTTCACGCCTGGATATGCAATCTTTCCTCAGCTAGCCCCCATTGGCTTTTTTTTTTCCCTTTTTCCTTTTTGATCTCAGACGGATAAATTCTGCCTGGCTGCCCCTCCGTCAGAGGAAAAGCCCAATGGTGGGGCAGGCAAGGTCATGTGGAGAGAGGGACGCAGTGAGGGTAAGAGACAAGAATAGAGCGTGAGGAGACAGAAAGGCTCGCAAAAAAAATAAAAACTATGAAAGACAAGGCACCACAGAAAGCTTCACCTGTATTTTTGACAAATTGCATCAGCGCTATACACTGGTTTCATCACAGATGAAGCTGTTGACATCGTGCTGGCATGTTTGGCCCATCCTGTTGTTCAAAACCAAACAGATTAGATCCCTTTTTAACACAAGTGGATTATGCTGTCAAACAAAACATTTTGAAAATATTTAATGTTGAAACTCTCTTTACTCTCTTTACAACCAGTGAAGAAGCTCAAATTCCCTGTTAAGACTAGCGGATCACAGAGATTAGCAGAGATAAAACAAGTAACAGGCCAAGGCAATAGCTTTCTTATCTGGACTTTTCCCTGCTTTACCTGCCAGCCCACATTGCCTGCCCTTGTGCATATTTGCTTAGTGGTTAAAAAGACACAGAGGCCACTGTCACGTTATCATCCAGCAGGGCTTTTTATTTATTTACCCATCCATCCTTTCTGATTCTTCTCATGTCTTCCCTCTCTCCCTGACTCCTGAGTTTCCTTTGAAGTAGGTCATTTTATAGACAGCGAGAGGTCATTCCCTCTGACTCCCCTGTGCACTGTCTTGTTCTATCTCTCACTGCTCTAATGTAGGTCTGTCTGTCTATCTAGCTATATTTCTATCCATCTATCCCTTGAGTATAGTAACAACTGGTTGGGTTATGTGAAGGAGTCTGAGTCTGAGACAGGAAGTATTATTGGAAAGCAATGCTAATATGCAGATAATGCTGTTACTGCTGTGCAGTGGCACTGGTGGTGAATGAGTGGCTGTCAGGAGTCCTCTGCTTTGACAGGCCTGTTGACAGACTCTGTCCACATGTGTGGATGTGTGTGCGTGTGTTTTCAAGGGGAGGGGTGGGGGGGTAGCTCAGCTTTGTCACTCTCTCAGTACCTGGTATTCTAGATTGGACACATGGCTGCATGCCTGCAATTAGCAGCATACAGACACACAAAAGTATTTTATCCCCTGCATATGTGCGCGCACACGCACACATGCATGCATACAGGCATACAGACCACAGAGGCACACACATTCTTTGTGTGCCTGCCTGTGAGTGCATAAATCTGACATACATACATAAAATTGCAGCTAAAATAGCAGATGAGGTTGTCCTTGTAGTTTGAAGAGAGGTTGTGATTTCAATAAATTATGTTCAAAAATAAGATACATTTGTGAAAATTGTGTCTTTGCTGGCAAATTGCGTGATGTTGGTAAGCCTTCTTTGGTCAGACAAACATTTTTGAGTTCTTATAAAATCTCAGCCGTCTGTCTCTTTTAAGGTGCCTTAGTTAAGTGGTTATTTTCACCAAACAACATTCCTTTGAAGATCTTGTTATTTTGTCGTTGCTTTTTTCTGGAGTCCTTTGTGGTAACAAGTGTGCTAGTCAAGTGCTGAAAAAGCAGACACAGATGGCCCTTTCTGTCTGCTGTGGGTTTCCTGCACAGCTACAGGCGTACAGGAAGACACAGTAGATGTGAGGTTGGAGGTTTGACCTCACCACCACCAGCTCCACCTTCCCCCCCTCAAGTCCTCCTCCATCCTGGCTGACATCCCTCTATGGGCCTGTACCCCCAGCAGCGATGGTCAATAAATCCCTGCCTGATCCGGCACTTCAAAAACAACCAGCCCCTGCTCAACCCAACAGCGTCATGAATAACAATTAACACCCTCCAAAAACAGCAGTAACCTCCGATAACTCCAGTCTATCTGGCTTCTGGGGTGCATTTGCATTAATGATTTCTCTGCTTTCCTCATTGTATCTCTTTGTCCCTCTGCTGCGTATCTCTCTTTTCAGATGCACTCTATATCTTCACCAATCTACAGTTTGTCCTCTTTTAAATCTGTATCTGACAATTACGACTTCAGATAAATAGCTGTAGATAGTAGCTAGTAGCTGTAGCTACAAGCTGCTGATGAAAGTTCTTATCAGGAACATTGTCTTTATTCTTCCCCGCTTCTATTCTGTGCCAGAAAAGTCAAGTAGTAAACAATATTGGGTTTTAGGTTATGTGTAAATCCAGTCTGTTCCACTGCAGCGGTTTAAAGACAGCATACATTTTAGAGTGAACATAAAATGCTTACTCACGCGCTGTTTTTCATATTTATGAACCCAAGTACTCTGCCTAATGTTTCCTCTTGTCTCTTCTCTCTCCTTCCTGCCACTCTTGCCTGATGACGCTGTTCTTTCCCAAACCTCATCATTCAGGTGAGTCATGTTTTAGTCCTATTCATTTATTTAATCTGTAATATAGAAGAAAGAGCTTTTAGAACTGATTGTGTTTAAAGTTTGCTCCTCATATAATCTCTTGACGAGACACCGCTGAGTAAGGTTTGCTTTTTTTTCTGTGTTCATTTTAAATCATACTAACAAGGTGTAAATGCACTTCCTCAGTTTTCACCGCACTTATATTGTAACACACATAGAAACACACACATGTGCATATAAACACATGCAGTATGTGAACATGCAGACATGCACACTCCAGTCACACCTACACTCATAACTGCTCCCTGTATAAGCTGATGGGTACTAGAATTGTCCCAAAGGATTTGGCTGAAATAACTGTGATATTCCTTTGAAGGCCCCTTTAGAGCACAGCGTAATGAACACTTTCAGCATGGAGCCTGCATTTTGTGCTGTGAAATTGTCGTGCGGTGAAATGAACAAGATGGGATATAGACTAGCTTTTTAGGAAGCACATCCCCCACACTCCACACCGGCTTCACTTTCTTGTTTTACCAACTTCGCTCATCTACCTCTGGTACCTCTTTCCCATTCTCCTATCACTCCTTCTGCCTGTAGCATCCCTTTTTCTCCTCAGTCGTTGTTTCCATATTTTTTCCCCTCATACATCTCCCTTGCTCCATCTTTCTCCTCTGCTCTTCCCCTCTATCCTTGTCTCCATATGCTGTGTCTGGGCTCGTTTACATGGCTGGAGGAAAGGAAAGGAGAGGAGAGGGCTAGTTTGAATTATACATGCAGCAGCAGTAGTGCACCAATCCAGTCGGGACCCACCAGATGCTTGCCCTCCAGTTTCACTGCTTTTGTCTCGGTTGCCTCTCTTAACATGCACTTGTTGTATCTATGTCTTTTCTTTTGTCTGTGTGTGTGTTTTAATGTGTGGCCCTATTGATAATTTTAGAACGGTTACAGTATTTATAGAACAAGGACTTCAGCCCTGAGAAGAAATGACGCTTTTCTTTGCATTGCAATCACTGCACAAGACTGCTGTTCAGCTTGCATATAATTGTATTTCCTGTCATAATACATCCCTCACTCATGTTTATCATATGCATGAACCCAACCTTTTTGCTAGGTCCTGGGGTTAGTGGCTCCTATTTCTCAGGTGAATGTGATTGGAGCCCCCTCCTACCCCCACATCAGATATGTGTGTCTGCAGCATATGTGTGTGTACCTGTATGTGTGACAGGGAGATTTACATGCTCTAATGATGAGGGATCAGGGTGAGGACAGAGCCTGTCAGCGCCCCTAATGAGAGAGGGCCTGTAGCCCGCGGCCAGGCTAAAGAATTGGAGAGGAATATGGATGGGGGCTGAGGGTCGTACTGAGCAGTGGGGGGGGTCCAAGGCGACAGAGGCTGGCATCTGTCTTCGGTGACACTGGCCTCATCACTAATTCGGAGCACCCATCCTGAATTCCTCAATACAGAAATGTATGTGGATAGAAGAAAGAGGTGCCTCTGCTCTGTTGGAGAGGACTTCTGATTAGGGCTGTGTTAGACACTGAAGCCTTTTCACTCATGCACACAATGTCATCCCGCTGCCTCAGCTCTGCTAAATTATGCTGCTTATTGATTCAGAATTCAGCTGTAACAACCCCATGCTGGATAACTGGGTTCGGTTTATAAAAAAATATATATAAATGAATAAAATCAAGCATCTAGAGTGACTTCTAATGTGTATAATTTATTGCCACTTACCAGTAGTTGTATATTGATTTCAAACAGATGCTGACAATCAACAGTTGTGCGAAGGTATTTTTCTATATTTGCTCCGAACAAGGCAGAATCCCAGGGATTAGTTGAGTCTTATACTAAGCCTCTAAAGATGCCCTGTAGACCTGAGTAGTTTCTCTACACTCACCTCCACCTGAGGGACTTCCTTCTCAGCTCTGCATTAGTGTGAGGCGCTGGTGTAACATCACACCTATTTCTCTACCTCAGGCACTCAGGCCACATGTGTACAAACCAGAAATGGCAAGGCCGACCTCCCCACCGGCTCCTGCGCCCCAGATGGCCTCAGTTGGAATCCACTACCCGCAGACGTAGCGCACACATGCTCACTCTACTTGCCTACACACAAACAGTGCACAATGCACACAGCATAATTTGAATCAGATTATTACCACAGACTGATAAATTCTGCATTTTGTTCTGTTTTGCTGTCAGGGATTAGCACTGCAGGATCATCAGAATCTCCCTGATACCTTTAATGATATAGTCGACAATGGGTAGTGCATTACGGCTGCCCATTGACTTGACCTCTGACATCAGACACATCCTCAGGGCATGCCCTGGCTGTTGGGGGATCTCCCATGATACACTGAGGCTACTCTCTGTCCACACATGTTGCAGTATGGCTTTGCTAAAGGCCATTGATAATTCAGCTAATGAGTGTGAGGGGATGACCAGGATTAACCCTCTTTAGCATCCCACTGTCTATCTGCCTGTCTGGCTCTGCCTCACTGAGCCGCTGCGAAAAGACAATCAATACCCCAAGATATGTCACACAGAGCTACTGATTTGATCCACCGCAAGAGGCATTTTGAGCAAAAGAAAGCATGTGTTTTGCTAACAAAAAACAATTATTTGCACATTGCCAGTGTCATGCAGCATTTACAGTATGCTGTATTGTGGCCCCAGTGGTGGTCCCATTTTGGTAAAAGACAGAGAGGATAAACATTACAGAGCCTTTTGCAGAGAGCAGCCCAGTGTTGCCACATACAGCAGGCAGGGCCCTGTTCAGGGATGTGTTCTGGGCCTGGCTTCACCACATCAGTAGAGGAGGCCTCATCCAGCAGCCCTGCCTCCGAGCTCCTCTCCACCTCCTAACCCAGAGACCGAGCCCAGGCCCTGCCTCCACCGCTCTAATTATAACAGGAGCTCCACAATCTGTAATTTATAAGTCTAAAACACTGTAATTAACTACAGCTTTTATAGGGAGTCATAAATAATGCCAGGCCCTTTTTATAAAGCTTACTTCTCCACTCTGCTTTTTCCTTGCCCGCTCTGGGTTTGTTTCAAGGTAACATGGGGAGACCTGGGATTATTATTCAAGCCACCCACCTCATCCAACCCCATAACATACCGCTCACGCAGACAACCTCAAAGACTTTTTTCAGTTTTTCTGACTGGTATGGGGGATTTTGTGGGGTTACCCAACAACATTACATCAGAACATCTTGTCAAGTCTTGCCAGTTTTGGGATGTTGTGCTCAGGGAGGTGGAGGGGGGGTTGAAGGACATTGGCTTAATATGTCTTTGGTGTTCCTGGAAATGTTTCTAAGTGCGGTGAGGGATCCCTCTGAATGATCCTGATATACTTGTCTTTAGAATAGTGATGTAATTAATGACTCTAACAGAGCAAGACAGAAAACCACAGAAGGCCAGGAAAATGTTACCATATGGCTAAAGTAAAGACAGATTTCTCTATAATGCTCTGAGAAAATATGGGACACGGTGACGACACACACAGACACTCAGTTTTCAGGTTAACAGTTAACAGGAGGCAATATTTTATGTAGCTGCAGTATAGTCTGGTCTCTGTGTAGTTGAAAAAAATACCCCACTGTCTCCTCCCCACCTTTCTATATATATTGTACCCGTGCAGTAGCAGATTGTTTCAAGATAGCTGAGATAGTCAGATATGCAAGGGAGATGATAGTGCATATGGATGATGGTTCCTGCTGTAATCAGCCGCATTGTCTGACGGGTGTTTTCCTCCCTGCCTGTTTGGGTGGCTGATGATTTATGTGGTGGTCTTTACATCCAGTCCTTAGGGAGGGACAGCCACCGAACAGGCTGGAACAGCTCGACTCAGCATTCTTCTCCTGTCACAACCAGCCTTCCAACTTGTTCCTCAGACAACACAAAACAACCCGCACTGAGAAAAATGACCCCCTCCCTCCAAAACAGAAAAAAAATCTCTCTGTTTTGTATGAGAAAAGGTTAACAAAAGTGAGATACATAGTGAGGCACAAAACAACAGCAAACAAAACAGAGTGTAACAAAGCCCAAGGCTGAGGAGAGACAGAGAGGTGAAGTATTGGATAAAGAATGGGCCACCCTGGGCACAAGGAAAGCTCTCAGCACCCACTCCCCAGGACTCAACAGACAATAGTCCATCTGCTGGAGACACACAGGCGCTTTCAGTCTGCAGAAAAGCCCCCTCGTTTGGATTCAGCCTCCCAGTATCTTCCTCTCTCCTCCCTTTCGACCACCCAGACACTGCCGCCGCCCCATCTCCCCACTCTCGTACATCGCACATATGCAGGAGATGATTATAGTCCTCCCTGTCTTACGGCCCTGCCTCCAGTTTTTTTAGTATCCACTGGAGACAGATCCTACTGATAGTTCAAGGCAGACAGAGGCTCTGCTCTATTGCTGCTTAAACCCTTCTCTTTAGCGGACTATTCAGCTTGGAATCAATTAATCTCAAGCCTGCCTGGTAAAAAGCCTGCAGGAGGGATTTTAGTTGAAACTAGCATTTTGGGTTCTTTCCAAGAAAATGCGCAGCTGAGAATTCGGTTTTAGGTGTTATGAAGAGCTAAATAGAATACTGATCCATTCCACGGTCTGTCTCAGGAGATAAAAGAAACCCATAAAAAAAGATTTTTTTTTTCCTCTACTTTTGAAGATGCATATAATGAATGTGCACACATATGTCTGTCTGCTTGGCAGTCTGTGTTTCTGCTTGTTTGTTTGTGCCTTTGTGTGAGCAGTGCTGTGGCTGGGACTGAGTGCCGTCCTCAGCGGAGCAGTTGGGCCTCCTGAGATGTGGCTCTGGGGTTTGCTGTGCTCCCTCGCTATGCCATGGTCTTTAATGACAATATGGTGGCCCAGGCAGTGGCAGCTCCTCTGAGAGAGAGAGGGGAGGAGGTGGGGTAGGGCAAGGGGCTGATTAGCAAAGAAGCCAAAGATGTTTACCAGGCTTTACCGCTCGCTGTTTTAACCCCTATCAGGCGCTCCATGGTGATTAGGCTTTCATTTAGCCTCCACCAGAGTATGTGCAGCTTATCTTAGTTAAGCTTTCATCACCTTCACTGATTAATAATCTTTTAGGAAATAATCTAACTGTATTGTTGTTCTATTGTTGCAATTCAAATTCACATCATAGTGTGTACAATGCCTTCAACCTCATCTGCCCTCTATACCATCCGCCAGGCTCCTAAGGAATCCCGGGATGTTGTGGCCTGGATTCCAAATGTTTTTAGTGGGTTTACGAAAAGGGTTTTAATCTTAATATGGTTGGCAGAGTGCCACTGGTCCCGCACTGATTCTGTTGAGGATAACTAAAGTAATTGCGTGTGTGTGTGCGTGTTTGTATGTTCTTGTGGATGTTACAACCCGAAAGCTCTTGACGTGAAGTAGATGTTAATCCTTCCTCTAACTAAGCTGCCAGCTCTTGGGTATAATTTGAACCCATCCAATCTAAATCTCAGCGTGCCTCTTCACTAAGTGGTGGGTTGCGGACTGCAGTTTCCGTCTGTGCGTGGTAGCTTTTCTCTGATGACATAATGCGTTGACCCTCCTTCTTGTGCTCCATGCACTGGGCCGCTGCTGGTGCAGTCATGTAATCCGGAAATGAGTAAGTGGCAGGGAGTGGGGATGTTCTCTTTAAAGCTTAGCTATCTGCCTAGCAGTGATGAGAGGGTTCAGTGTAGGGATGAGAGAAGCTCAGCACATCCCTGTGGTCTTACTTCTGCCACAGCCACTTTTCAGGGACAGACAGAATAGATGCTGGCAGATGAGGACAAGCCTCCTCATGTCCATGCTCCGCAGCAGTTCACCACAAATGGCTCTCTATGGCAACACACACACACACACACACACACACACACACACACACACACACACACACACACACACACACACACAAACACACCTGTGGGAGTAATAGCAACTGCCTGTGGGACTACTGTTATTGTGTTTACCAGAGAGCTAGACAACCTACTTACTTCTATACAGTGGATTTTATATCTTAGATATGAATGCAAATACACTCTTGACAGGGCCTAATTTATTCTCTGCTCTTGTGATTATTAAACACCAACCAAACCACATAGTGTTCTGAACGCAGTAACACCCACCTTGGGAGATTTGAGTACCACGTGGGGTGATGCTGCAGAGTGGTTCCATCTATAACAACCATAATCAAATCAACGCCAGTAAATATGTCTCCTGAGCTGAGCAGACTTGGCATTAATGACAGAAGTGTGAGATACAGCAGTATGCTGAAGAAAGGGACTAGGTGATTTATTTGCTGAGGAAATCGCTGTCACAGCAGCCCTGCTCTCAGCCCTTTCTCCGGTGCCCAGTGGGCCAATTAGACCATCCTCTAATCCAAGGTACAACACCTAACTATGCCACTGGAGAGTAGACGCATACACAACACAGAGCGGCTGCTGTCATACACATTTCAGTCACAGAAACTCTCCATTTTGCATTCTCATCAACCACCCCTCCATCTCGGTGTGTCTCCCCTGTGTTACCTGCTCCACTGTGGGCCAGTCAGGCAGTATGGCTGCACGGCCGTTGCCGTATGGTCGCTGCCATGCTCAGGTGATTAGGTCTCATTATGAAGACATTTGTGCTACACTAATTAACGAGCCTGTTGTGTTGCCTCTCAACCTCTTCTCTCCTTCCCTCTCGTGTCCCTGCTTAAGTTCAGACTGCGGTCTCTCACCTGCTCCGCGGCCTGACGTTTGCCCTTGCACTGTAGCAGCTACCAGATTGTAGACTTCACACTGTGGCTACACTCCCCCAACCAAGTGTTGACAGTTAATTTGACTTCACCTTCATCAAGAGCAACAATAAATCAGAAAAGCTGTGACACTCAATCAGTGCAGACTGGCAGCATGTCAAACAGGGCTGGGTGAATGTTTGACACTGTTTTGATCAGATATTCATCTGTATGCTTTCATCCCAGACTGTGGCTGATTATACAGCGCGATGACCCATCCATCAGTATATATGAACCTTTCCGACTAGACACTCAAACGGACAGTCAGTCCCTCCAACAGTCATGTCTAGCAGCTGTTAGAACGGAACAGCCTTCCAATCACTGCACTGTTACAGAAAAAGAGGCCCCACTTTGTCCATTCAGACCATAAAGCATGTGAATATCCAAAAGAAGCGCAACAGAAGGATCACGACATTACGTTGCTGCCACTGGCCTTCTCATGACAGCAGCGCCATTAGCAACCGGTGTCAGGGCAAGGGCAAATCTGGGCGGGAATGGATGGTCTCCAGGGGAAAGCAGGGGGCTATATGGTGTAGGACGAGGGGGATGGGTGCCATATTGCAAATCATCAAACAAAGCAATGAGATTACCGCCAGTAACCGGTTTTAATATCAGAGCTCGGTTATTGCCAGAATCTCCACAGCGCCAACTTAAAAATGTCAAACATGATTTAAAAGGTTATTACATTGCCTAGTGGGGAAGAAGAGACATTCTCTCTTTCTCTTTTTCACTCAGCTTTTTTCAGCTGTTTGATTTTTATAATAAATCTCTTTCCGCCTCAGCTATCCTGTCTAGATTCCGACAAGTGTACCAACAGTATACTTTCTGAGCAGAATGATCTATGAGAAAAATACCAAAAAATCAAAACATATTACACCCGTCTTATAAAAATCAATGTGTCAGCTGTTGCGCTCCAAAAAACAAGTCTTTTATTTGAAAGTCTCTGGAAAACTACACTATACAATATCCAGCATTGATCTCAATGTGGGGTCTGTGTAGCCTCATTTTGGCTCTTGTCACGATAGGAGCCTATTGTGTTCCCTGAGTGATTGTGCTATGATCTAAACACACAGGGAGCCCCCAATCCTGTTGTCTCCCCATGTTGTTGCCGGGGGGGCATCTGTTGGAGCAGGCCTTTCCGAGGGGCAGGCCTTTGATACTCGCAGGAACCATTAGATGTCTTTTGCAAGCACATTAGTTCCAGTGTTGACAAGGGACGACTCAGGAGGACTGGGGTGGCCTGTACCTTGATGTGGGTCTCGGGGAAACTCTAGTTAGACTACAGAACAAGACAGGCCAGATTTGCAAAGCCTAGCTGGGGTCAAAAATTATTCAAATTTGCCTCCACTCCAATTCTACATATCCAGTGCTTGCCATCCCACTTGAGCATTATTTTTCCTCAAGCTATATCTTGCTGTATAAGACTGAGTAGCATGCATATGCAACAATTTCTGAATTCCCATGCACCTGCTCTCTCCTCCCCACTGCTTCTACATATCTAGGCCCCTTAGGGGAAGAACAGAACTGATATTCTTGCCACCCCACTCCACCCTCACCCTCCCACCCATCTCTACCACCCACGAGTCAATCTCGCTCCTCACTCATTCCCCTCCTGCTGGAATGCCAGCATGTTATGATGTGTTTGACACAATACAAAGAAATAGAAAAAAATAGATGCATGATACTCCAAAGTGCTGAACTGGGATGATATATGCAGCAGACATAACACTTTCAGTTTATCATCTTCATCTTATTCTTTCTGGGATATGCTAGTATGAATACCTGAACCATTTTTTAAAATCTCTCTTTTTTAACACCTGCACTTATTGATTGGTGTGTCTTGGCACCTGTGCCAGACTGATGTGATGAAGTCTTTGTCTCAAGCTTAAATTAACCACATCTTCTTAATGATAAATTGCACAGTACATAGAGGCGTTGCACCCCCAGAGACAGGAGTGCATGTGTCTATGGGTTGAGTCAGCAGGCAGTGCACTGCACGTTCTGCTCTTTTTGTCTCTCATCAGCAGGTTTCTGGTGTGGCATGTTGAAGTGGTGCGTGCTCATTTTCAGATTTGTTTGCTTCATAAATCATTGGCTTTCTCTGTAGTACACTGAGAGAGGAAACTGGCAGGGAGTGAAAAAGCGCTCTTTAAGCACCCCCAGCTGCTCAGCTGTCCTACACTTGGGATCCTCATCATACACAAGTGAAGACTGAGGGAGTGCAAATTGAACCAATCCATCAAAGAGGGTACAATTTGTTTAACCTTCCCCTGTCAGATATTTAATGGCTCTTTTATTACATGTAGGGAAATGCCACATATAGCGTTCTGACTAGTTTAATAGTTATGTATATGAATACAGGTAGGAAGATGCATGTTGTGTATAAGCACAGACTGAGTGACTAATGGAGTAGCGTTTGTTGTAGGAGGTGTGGTAAAGGGAATAGAAGAGTGCTGCAGAGAACAAAGTAGCAAAAGCGTTCGACAAGAACCAAAGAGAATGCAAAAGTAAGAGAGTATGCAGAGTGGAAAAAAGTGCAGGAATAATAAAACAGTCTCTCTGGCAAGCAGCCAGACAGAGTGTGAGGGCAGGGTTCAGATAAAAAGAAGAATAGGAGACTTGGAAGTCAGCCAGTCAGATTTCACAGTTTTTTTTTACTCCCCTTTCTCCTCCCCCCGTTTATTGTCAGTGCCAAGATCTTTTGCCAGAAAGTAATGGAAACTCCCTTGTAGCTATAGTTCCAATAGTAGAGTAGAAGAGCGGGTTTGTTGAAAGGCAACTTTTACTGTTGTCTTACATGTACAGTATGAATAGTTTGCTGCGATCTCCCCTGTATCTGACAACCTTTGAAAAGGCCATTCAGTGTATCAGCTCTACTTTACCTGTCCACTGTACAGCCCATCTCAACCCAACACTCCCTAAATTGACTCCAGACAGGGTTTCTTTGTTTTTCTATGAATGTATTAATTGATAATCTCTGATAAAAAACAGTATGAGTAGCCTATGGAAGTCAGTTTTGGACTGGAAGATCCCCAATTTGACTCCCATGTGTTTCTTTAAATATGGGTGGAGAAAATAACTGTGCAGTATTCAGCCACAACCACTAAGATGGAGACTTTAACTCCCAGCTATGCATGTTCTTAGTGGCACACACTCGTAGACTGGGCAGCTTCCATGTGTGAATGTGAGGTGCTGAAAAACGGTACACTCAGTTGACCTTCCCTGCATAAAAAAAGGATTGGAGAAAAAACAGTGCCCCCTCCTTCCCAACATCAACCATGAAAGGACAGTAGATGCATGGTGCAGAAATTGCAGCCTGCTTGTGCAGTTGACATAATGCCCCACAATGACACTTATTAAATCGTAACAAGTCCGCCCTTGGCACCCCATCTTTGCCCCCGCAGCCCCCGCCTCCTTCCAGAGCCCAGAGGTTTGTCAGAGCACCAAAAAGAAATGCTGACATTGTGGGCTGCTGCTGTTCCTCGTTATTGCAGCCCACATCTCAGAGCTGTCAGGAGCTAGCTGGTGGTGATGTGGGGAAATTGGACTGACTGCTTTCTGGAGGGCATTCCCCCCCTACTGTGCTCTGACCTGAAATATGAGAGAAAGGCCACTAGTCACTGGACCATCACCTGCTGTAGTACTTGCAGAAACAATGGCAATTGTACCCTAACTAGGGGCAGCAGTGGCCAGTATTTGGATTTCAAAGTTTATTTTAGAAAGGAAGCATGCGTCTTCCCTTTTTTCCCCCTCTGCCTTCTCTCTTTCAGCTAAAGCTGAAGTGAGACGAGTCTTAAGAGAGGGAGATCTTGAGCGGGAGTCACCAGTGGAAAGAATTTATCAGCGATTAGTAGAAGATTGGATAAACTAATCCTTGGGAGCTACTTCAAGGGTCCTCAGTCCCTTCTCCTGGGCACAGAGGCCTGTGTGTCACGCTAATATCCACACTCACACACACAAACAGACTAGTATAAACAGAAATACAATATAAAAAGGTTCACTTATTAAACAAGGCTTTGCAATAATGCAAATTTATTCAAATAAACTTGTGTTCACACACACATGCACATATTGAAACATGCACACTGATGCACTACCCACAAAATCCCTTCTCCACCACCTGCTAACCCACATCCATAATGTTTTCCTCTCCCCTGCAGCTCATCAGGGATTAGGGAAATTGCCTGGAATGAAAGAAATATGTTCTTTGATGGCCCCTTTTCATGCATATGGTGGCAAAAGACGCAGCTGGAGGTTCTTTCTGGAGCCAAGGAAAAGGCTTCAGCTGTAAAAAGAGCCAAAGACAGCGAATGGAGGGGCGTTGTGTCCTGCTTTCTCACTGTTTCAAGATGGTTAATTTTAGGTTGTGCTCATTTTCATTTAGTCTATCAGCTATTACTATATTCTGACAGATGTAACATTATGGGTTAGGCATCAGTTGTCTGCCGGTGAAGTTTACCATGTACAGCTTCATATTCTTGCAGCAGATGTTAAGTGAATTGGGACATCATGTAACCACTGTTTTGCCCTCCTCTGATCTCATTGGTTCTCCAGCCTGCAGAACTGCTGGAACATTTTGCTGCGGTGTTGCATGATGCCGCTTTAGTTTCATGAAGTGCATATGGCTTCTCCTTCAGTTGCACCACATGTAGGCACCACAGCTCACACTGCATGGCCAACTGGATGCCAGCAGCCTCATGGTGAGGGCAGAGGTAATGACCCCCTGTGCATGCTCGGCTGGGGATGAGAGGGCAGACGAGCGGGTAGTGGTCTATAATTGTACCCAGTGTGACTGCATGTTGAGGGTGTCAATTGGCACATCTCTACTAGATGGTCTGCAAAGCAGTACATCCTGTTGGGGGCGTTTGGGGGCTGGGGAGGTAATTGAAGGGTTTTAGTAAGGACTGCCATTGTACCACACAACAAGTTCTGGTTTATCACCACAGGAGCCCAACATATGAGATCTTTTTAGCATAAAGGGTGGAACATCTGAGTAACCACAGCTCAATTCTTTCTGGGAAGGAGGATAATTACACAAGATAATTTTTCCTACACTGCCAGTATAACGTGAAATATGGAGTAATGTGTATAAGATGACATCTTCCCCTCCATGGCCAGTTAAGCCATATTACAGTGAGGCAGTTAAAGATGTGAAGGTGAGAAGATGTAATCAGTTTAATTGTCAAGGAGAGATGTATGCAGCTATGGGTCATTTTTATGCCCCCACTCTTCATTTGGCTGCTGCAGCAACAGTCGATGGCAGTCCTAGCGCACATCGATCTATTAACAATGTGTAAATATTGACTAGCTGTGCAGTAATGTATATTCCTGCAATTATTGGGGGCCTACTCTCATCCTTATGCATTTCCTCACCTCTGACCTTTACACAGCCGCAGGCATTTAGGCTGTGTTATTATGATAAATACATTCTGCTGTTGTAAGTAGAGATGCAGAACAGCTTGCATACACTGACAGTATTCAGACCATCATGCAATCTATCAGAAACTGATTTATTAACTAAAATATTAATTTGTGAGAATATATTTATAATAAATACTCTTCCTTTATTGCTATTTAGGGCACTCCTCTGGAAATATATTTTCCGCTTTTTTGTTTTTTATTAACAATCAAACATTTTTTTCTTCATTCTAAGGTGTTTCCTTGCTCTCCATTCGCCTCTCTCTCTCTCTGCCTCTCTCTCTGTCTCTCTCTCTCTCTCTCGCTCTCTCTCTCTCTCTCTCTCTCTCTCTCTGTCTTTCACTTAAGGATAAAATCCCGTTTGTGTCTTTTTGTGGGCTCCACTTGGATGTTTGCTTTATTTTTAACCACAGCAGAGAGGCTTTGATCATTTAGAGATGGACTTTGCTTATTTTAGGACATGTATTTCAAGTGTGTGTGCTAATGATCACCACAGAAGCAGATGTGCCCAACAGATACACGGTACAAAGAGGCATAGAGAGCAGGATGAATCATATAGAGTCCATGTGTATGAATACATTTGTGTGCTTGATGGCCTGTTTCTTTGTTGTGAAAATTATACTGTTAGTTTTGAGTGTAATGTGGCCTAGTCTCCACAATCCCAGTGCAAAGGAAATAGGAGAGAATGTCTCTCCACCCCACAGTGGGGCCGTTTTGTTGCCCAAATGAAATGAAGGGTGGAAAGGAGGGAAGAAAGACTGGATTTGAAATGGACTCCCAGCCTGGGACCCAGGACTTGGTCCAAGAACCACAACCAGACCAGAGTTACTCCTCTGCGGTCACCACAGCCTTGTAGTGTCCTGGCACAGGCCAGTGGCACAGAAATAACAGCAAAGAAAAGGGAAGTCATTATGGGGCTGGGTTAGTGCTCACATTGAATTATTATTATGGTGTCCAAAATAAACATGTGCACCACAGTTTGTTGGTTTATGAGAAAGGGGAAAATAATCAAGATTGAAAAATAAGTGTAATTATAAAAGTTGGCATCATATTTCCTTTGTAGTCTGTAATTTTCTAATTTGGTTCTAATTCTGCTCTTTCAGCCAAGAGAGTTGGCAGTACAACTCTAAATAACTTGATATGTTGAATAAATCAGGAACGTATGGAATAGAACCATCTCAGGACATAAATGGAGGAAAATATGTACAAGTTGGCAAAGTGGTGTTGTCCAGGTCTGCTTCTTAATATTCTGAACTCAAGTCAGACACACAAACACCCACACACAGCTGCACATCAGTAACAGACTCTAAATCCACAGCTTCCCCTACTGTGCTAATGGAGGGCTCATATCTTCTTAGTCCCACAGGAAAGTTGTGCTGTATACCTTCCCATTGTGAGGCTAATCTCTAGTTTATGGGGCAGAGAATATCTCTCCAACCACAACAACTAACCCTTAAAAACTCTCCCACAAACCACACAGGGTCATATCTCAAGCAATTAACTGAGCTCAGCTCAACACATAAGCTGCCTGCTTCCAGGCGTTGGGAGTCAGAAAGACAGCAGTTGCATGGGGTCCTGGGATGGTGACTGCCCTGGGGGCTATTGGAATTGATTGGATATCCTTACTTAGGAATGACCGAGCTTCTCTAAGCGCTTAGCATGCTGACCTAAGAAAGATGAGGCCAGCGTCCTCTTGGCAATTTCCACACAAATCCACTTCTCTGCAGCACTCAACTTCAGTCTGCGGCTTCTCTGTGCTTCAAGAGAGAGGAGATGAA
Source organism: Centropristis striata (assembly GCF_030273125.1). Classification (NCBI taxonomy): domain Eukaryota; kingdom Metazoa; phylum Chordata; class Actinopteri; order Perciformes; family Serranidae; genus Centropristis; species Centropristis striata. The sequence continues at coordinate 12,803,509 of NC_081520.1, read as the reverse complement.
TGGAATGAGATTGGGGTAGTGCTTCTCCCTCTTCGCCTTTCTTACCCCTCTTTCTGTTGAAAAGCAACATAATGCCCACCCCAGGGTCACAGCATCATGGCCGCAGTGTGAAGGTAAATAGCTGTGGAGGGTAATGAAGTAGATGAATAATAAATGTGGGAGTGTGCCATGTGGTGCCAGGATCCTGGGGCGGCGGGAACAGTAGGGTGTATGAGGGCCTCTCTGCCCCAGGGTCAGAGTCCACACTGCTGGATGTGTGCCAACACTGCCAGATCAACAACAGATCAACAACAGGAGCATCCTGAGGCTCCTCTGATCTGCTCAGATTAGGCCTTAGTAGGGGTCTGCTCGATGGAGCGGAGGGTTGGGTGATGCTGAATGCGGTGAAGGGAGTTGTGTAAATGCAAATGTGATTAGTTGTTTTTAGAAAATTAGTGCATTGGGTTTTTAAAACATTTTTCAAAATTTGTGACAATTCATTTTCATCAGGTACTTTAACTAAAAGAGCAAGTATCTACACACAAATACACACACATGGTCAAACAGTGCTCTTCCATTGGTGTTCACTTATATGTCAGAGGTTGGCCACCAGTGGAGGCTGTCATAGGAGAAAGTTGTGTAGACTTTAAGGAACCAGTAACAGGGAAGATGTAGATTCAAGTGTAGTTCTGCTGACTTAGAGCTGACAAAAAAGTGTGAGTCTTGGCTGTCAGTAGTTTTCAAGGTTGTATCTCTAAAATTGTGATTTATGGAATAACTTGACTATTTCAAATACTGTTTTGTCATATTTTGTGTCAAATAAGGTGCCCAAATGCAGACCCTTTAAAAGTTTACTGCATAGTGGTATGTAGTGTAGATTAATAGTAAATCTGTTCTTGGCACAGTCCAGTAAGTTTGCAAGAATGATTAAAATGTCTGTACTTGCATTCATGTCTTTGATATGGAGAATTATTTTTCATTGTGTTCTTAAGATTTTCTCAAGACTGGCTTTTTAAGTAGCAATTACTGGTAGTTAATGGATCAAGGTTTCAATGCAAAGGGGAGGAATCAAGTATTCTCGTCGCTTCAGCTGCAGTTTCATCTTGGGAATGCAGCTATAATGCTTTCACTTAAAAAATGTTTCCTTCAAGATTACCTGTGATATTTAAGGCTACTGACAGCTGTCTCATAGTTATATTGAAATAAGCTTAACACAAATCTCTCTTGCCCTTTCCTTCAAACTCCATTTGGCATTTTTATTGTGTGTTCAACTTCACATCCAAGAAGAGATACAATCCTTCTTAAATGTGGATGATTGTGTGGTAAAGAATCCACATGTTTATCGTTGAGGGAATAGCAGACGGTAGATAAATCCAGACATTTTGCTTATAGCAGGTGCAACCACGACAAGCATCCAGCCTGGCCGAAGCTAATATGCTGTATTCGTATGAAAATTCCTATAAAGTGAAACGTAATCGCCACAAATGTATGCTGGAAGTGTAGAAGATGTCTTTGACAACCATAAAATATGTAATAAATACCCATTTTCTGGTAGCCCACAGGCACTATACATAGCTTATCATTGTGTTTGGTAAAAGTCACACAACCAGACTATCACACCACACAGACACACACCACCTTTGAGCCCCACATCCCGTTATATACCCCCATCGCCTTTAGCCTGCAAGTGGATGTCAGTTCACGGGAATTTAAATTGTTTTTCTTGGCCTCAGACAATGGAATGATAATGGATAATAGTGATCCGCCAGGCATAAAGAGGGAAAAGAGAAAGAAAATGGTCAAGGTTGAGAGAGTAAATTTCCTGGGGTCAGAGGTCTAGGGATTAGCAGATGTCAGAAGGAAAGCTGGGAGGATGGGGTGATGCAGGGGAGGGGGGAGAGGTAGAGGGCATGTAGACATGGGGTAGGGAATATGATAGTGGTCTCAGACTGGGTTCTAACAGTAACCCCAGGTCAAGGTTTACTTCGCTCTCTTTCTTTCTGGAGATTTGCTGGTGCTTTTCTGTTCTTCTAACTAATCAGTTGTTTTCTTTTTTTTCCATGTGTGCCCCTGACAATCCTTTTGTCTCCTGCTGTATCTTTCTAAACGACGGCCTTGCCTTCCACAGGTAAGTGAAACACCAACACAATACATTCAATTACAGTATATTAGTCACATGCAGATATTCTGTTGCTGTGCAACACGGACAGAACCTACACAACAAAAGACACTCATTGATAGAGATAGAAAGATCCTGTCAGTTAGCAAAAGGCTAAGTAGAGCAATCACGAGGTTCAGAACTAATGCCTTTAACAGGATTTTCAACATATGTTCTCATGGCCCCCAAATTACACACTTAAACAAGGATCCTACCCAATCCTCTCAGGCTGAGCAGTTAATATTTGTTCTGAGGACCCGTCTGTGTGTGTTTAAGCCCAGCTGGGATCCTGGTGAGTGCAGAGGGAGCGAGAGCGGGACGCTGAAGAGAAAATAAAAACTAGAAAATCAGCTTAATTGGCTTAAATTAAAACGGCACAGGAGAAATTGGAGCGGATGTGGAGTGAGGTTATCTGGAACGGTGCACTTGTACAAATATGTGTGGGAGGGCACCGCAGCAAGTTGCTAGTGTTGCCACAGTTCCTTCCTCCGGGTTGCTTGGCACCAGATGGCCTCCCTGAGTGCGTAGCAGCTGAGGAGTTTGATGAGCCCCAGTGAGACCCTGTGCGGAGATGTGAGAGAGGACCTGCCTTCCTTACATGTAGCTCCATCAGGGGGTTGGAGGTATAAAGGCCTTTGGAGGGCTGTTAAACTTCCATCTACAGTCATACTCCCACCCTTCACAGCTGGTTCAGCCCAAAACTGTGTTACCAAAGAGGCAAAGGGCAGGCTCACCATCCCTTCTAATAGCCATAAAACATGCATCACTCCCACAAAGGAAGAAGTTCCTTTACTACATTTTCTCATCTTCCCATTATTCTTAACACTCCATTTCTTCTTAATGCACTGCTCTTTGTTTGGCTTTTGTCCACATACATTTCACCTAGAGTGTGACTTCACTCCTATTTTCTGGTCTGTCTCGTCCACATGTCGAGTCTCACACTCTTCGCTGCTGCCGTGCCTCCATTTCTTACCAACAAACAACACTCCACTGAGCTTGGTGTTATCACCCCAGGGTTACTGTCAGGGGGAGAGGGAGGTGATCCAGACAGACTCCATCTTGTTGGACCACAGTCAGATAGCAGCTTGTGAAGGCCTCCTTTGTTTCAATGACCTTCTGTATCAGAGAGGGAGAGCCACAGAGAGCAGACAGAGCTTCAAACAAAAGATAATGACAGATTGTAGTGTTGTACAGTGTGTATCTCTGTACAGTACAGACATTAAGACATGTGCCTCTACATGGAGTCTCAATCTTGCTGTTTCACTGACTTACCTTACAAACGTTTATTAATAAAACCATATTCTATTCTACTCTATTGGACAAGACTTAAACTAAGCAGGTTTTACAGAGCAGGTGGTTCTAGTTACCAGGCAGCAGTGGAGTATATAGGAAGAGTCTCAATCCAGTGCAGATTGTATGCTGGCAGGTTACTGATAACAAAGCAGCAGTATGGTAGAATTGATGAGTTCAAGTTCAAACCACAGTAACAGCTCACCTCAGGTGTATTTGAAAAAGACACTGAATCACTGTCAGTTCCAAGAATGCTGGTTGACCCTAAAGGTTGACTTTACCATGGGAAATATCCAAAAATGCAATCACTCAGCAGGGTACAACCACAAAAAGCAACATAAAATAAAACCAATAAATAAGTGAAAGAGTTGTGTTTGTCTATAGCCATGAAGTCTGGCCTTATTTCTTTATTTGTTTTACTTCTCTCCAGAGGCCCTTGTCATAACCAGAGTAAGTGAAGAAAAGAGAGAGGAAATAACCACCCATAAACATGGCATGTTTCATCTCCTCTGTTGTGATTATTAGAGGCAGAGGAGGTTGTCTTTAGAGCATCTTTAATGGCCATCTTCTCTTTTTCTGTGACTTTCTGGACAGTCTGACACCCCATATCGCAGTGAAGCTGTCCAAGTCTGCCAGCAGGGATTCTCCCAGCATGAATCTCTGAAAGATTTGACTCTGCTCTCTGTGTGTTACTGTGAATGTGTGTATTTGTTTGGCAGTGCAGCATTTTGCATTTGCACAATGCATGTAGAAATGGATAAGATTATTGGCAAGAGACTTTTACTGCATTTGAACCAAAAATGTATATTGTATATAATGTCGGTCCAAAGCTGATTATTTGTTCAGACATCTTTAATTGGAACCTTGAACAATCAGGAGTCACGCTGTACCAACACTGATGAAACCGACAGCTCCAGTGTGAAATCACACTCTAAACAGCTTTTCATACAGCGTGTATCTCCTGAAAGACATGCACACTTAAATTACACTGCAGGTACTCTAATTGGAAAATTGCCCCTGACTGCATGTGTGTTACAGTGCATTAGGAGCCAGAGAAAAGGTAATGAATGGTCCACCAACTAAAACTGTCCATTTATACCTTTACTATTACTATTCTAAGTATTGCAATTATGCCATATTGTCAACTTCTGCAGTAAATATATATTTGTAAACCGGTATATTAGTCTACCCTTAGCATGCATATGTGCATCTGTGTATTAATGATTATTCTTTGTGTTTATGCAGCACACAGAAGTAGGTCAGAGAGAGATTGAGAATCAGGCTTTGCAGGGGCCTTGCCATCCGATGTTATACTCCCGCCTCTTAATGCTTGAAAAGTTTCCTTTTCAGATGACATATGGCAGCTCAACCATATACTTGTTTCATATCTGCCAATCCACACCAGACTGTTGGAATAAAACCCCGAAAACTTTCCAAAAGTAGTTTTGAACTCCCAGGGTAACAACGCCTGTGTTTCCTCTAGCTTTGATTCCTCATCCCTCTCTGACTCGACGGATGGAGAGGGCAGGAGAGGGTATAGGATTTAGACAGGTTTTATCTCCCCAGCCAAGCTGCAGTGGAACCCTGAACTGCCTGCTTGCTAACCCTGTCAAGACCAGACAGAAGGCTCTGGTGGAATGAGACCTGAGGATGACTTGTGTGTCACTCTTGGCTTATATCCTCTCCCTTCACTGCTTGAAAGCCACAGGCTTAGTGAGGAGGCAAGCTGAAACACACAATGCACAGAGTAACATTCCTGACATTGTTGCCTGAGCCAGTCAGAGGTAATTGTTTATTTGAATATTCCGGTGGAAGACAGCTTCCCCATGTCGATTGCTCAGAAAACAAATTAGGATGAGCGGCACTGTTGAGAGAAATTGTGAGATGAATGGAGCTGAAAGTCCCCATGTGCATAACTTGGCAGAAAATCATGCTGTTCATAGAACACACTTGTAAACACAGACTGGATTTTTTCTTCTTACGTATGGGGAAATGCAATCACGCCCCTACCCCAGGATTTAACCTGATCCTCTTACTGACTTTACACACTTCCACTTTTTGTTTACAAAGTTTAACCTGCAGGGTAAGAAGAACACACAAAGATAAACATTGCAGACCTTGAATTAGTTGTGTAATAGTTAACTACACTAGATGTTCTCCCATGGTCTTGTCTATGCCCTGATGGTCATGTCCACATAGAATGTCAGTGTCTGGCAGCGAACACATCAAAGACTGTTTACCCATCAAACAGTCTGTGCGGAGTGGGAGATGTTTATTTGGCCCTGGGCTCTCATTCAGCTAATAGGCAGGGCTTCACTCTTGATGAATTGTCAAAAAGAAAGTGCCACATTCCTCCTCTGATGGCACTTTGAAAGTGTTATTGCTTTTTATTGCTTTCCTCCCTTAATGAGTGGAAGGGAGCCCAATTACTAGCAGAGGCCATCAGGTTTCATCTCCATAACACATTTCAACCGGCGAGTATTATTATTGTTCATTAGGTTAGGGCCAGATTCTGCGTAGCTAATGAGAAAGCTCAGCAGCCAAGAACCCTCATGTACCAACAAGACCACAATTCAATTAATTATAACATATTGCCTAATAATGCCTTGAGAGAGGAGGGCAATCATCAGTTCTTATTTTCCTTTTTTCTTCTTCCTTTAAAGAAACATCAGCGGCATTGTGGGGAGTGTTTGTTTTAACTGCGACTCTCAGAAGGAGTTGAGTTCGGTAGAGGGCTGTTGAAAGAGAGCTCTGTGTGTTTGTTGGCAAGGCGAGGAGATTGGGACGGGAGGAGGCCTGCCAACACTGCTGTTTAAGTACACACAGTATTATTGGGTTACTCCAGCGGGGGTGGGAGTAGACTCGGTGGGCCCGGATTAGCATGGGGGCAGAGAGCGGACAGCTGGGTGTTTCTGGTGGCACAGGATGAGGCTAGGCATGCATTTATGTGTGTCCCCGAGAGGGAAACATCGAAGAAGAAGGAAAGGAAGAGAAATACGGAGCGTGCACAGCCACTTTAACGGCCGCAGGTTAACCATTTTCTCCACCACATTTACTCCCTCTCCTTTTGGGGCCATTTCTCGTTTACAGTCAACGGTGTAAACAGGGAACTACTTCCCTTGGTGTGAGGGGGCTTCAGGTGCAAAACAAAAGCTATCACTTCCATCTCCATCCCCAGTGACTCACCTCTTCTTCTAGTCTACCAGTCCAGAGCTCGCCAAGGTCTAATTAGCTCACCGACACAGAACGCCGCCAGAGTAATTGCGCTGTGTGTGAAAACTCAACCCGTAGCAACCTGGCTTGTGTACACACGAGGCTGCTCAAATAACGTGGTGCTGTGGCAGGCGGCCACCACAATCTTCTCTCCTTTATTTATTCACTTACTCAGTCACTTAGCCTTGCTTGCCATCCTCGCTCTGACGCTTAATCAGATTTACCACGCAGTTAGGACTGTTTCAGTCTTCATTTTGTTCTCTGTGGCTTTACTGCTTTTTTATTTAGAACTGTCAATCATTCTTGGCTTGCTCGTGTCTTCTTTGTTGTGGTCGTATGTTTTTTACAGTTTTCCTCTTAGCGACGCTCTGACGATAGTGGTGTAATTTGGGTCATGACTTCAGACCTCTTTGATCCTTTACGTGAGGATCCCTTACAGCTAATTACTGTATTCTTTTTGGAAAGACCAGAGGTTGACTCAACCAGCAGTGACCCTGGGGGCTGTCAGTCCTGAAATCCTGTTTCTGACTGGCACTGGTTCACACATAAATAGTGGCAGATATTTATACAACTTTGCCAATGTTATTAAATGACATGGGATTAAAGCCAGAGGAAGTACAGTGTACTTTGGAAATGTTGTATTGATTCAGTCACAGGCTTCATGGTTCCTGTATATCACGAACAGAATAAAAGATGCCAAACTCTTTAAACTTTAAAAAATTAAATTTGAGTTTTGTGCTGCAAATACAGAAAAACACACAGACCTTGACACATGTTCAAACTCAAACACGCAGAGAGCTTTCACACTGAAAACACCCAAACAAGCGAGGATAAGTGTTTTTTCGAAATAAATGGAGAGACTATTCACTCCCCCAGAGACCGCAGTATTTAGCAATGTCACCAGGGGCAAGCGGGGACGGGGCTAGGAGCCATGGGGGTGAAAATGGAGCCATCTAACCTTCACCATCGTTCATCCTGATGGCTGGTTTAAGGGAGGAAGGAGCAAAAAATCTGGATTTGAGAGGAGGACAGTTGGAGAATGGGGGGGACGCAGACCAGGCTTCCCGCTATGATGGATTGGGGATATTTAAAGAGAAAAGAGCCGTTGATGCTGGTGTGGCTGCAAAGCAAGGGAATAAAAGAAGACTGAATAAAATGAATCATCACTAGGGAAAAGGTATTAGTCTGATTGAAGGACCAGTAAAGAGAGTAAAAGAGGGAGGGGTGGAGAGGGGGGGGTGACATAATCTCAGAGGTGTAAAGGTGAAGATTTGGTAAAAGAAGGAATTAATGCCAGCTAGCAGATGGAGCGTTTTCCAGGGAATGTTAAATAATCATGCTGAGTCTAAAGAGAATGGGGAGGGTTTCGCTTTGTCTTATCCCGTGCCTTCAAAGTGCCATTTTTTTTCCTGCTGTCTGTCTAGTGGTGGGTCGTGGGTGTTAGGGGGATTATGAGTTTTGCCAGGCGGACCAGGGTTAAGATGAATGGTTGTCCTTTTGGATCCAAGATGGTCATTATCATTCCCGCATGGTGCCGCCAGATAAAACCCCCGAAGCCTTTTTGATTCACGTGGGTTCGTTGTCCGTCTCATTTTTCTTTTGTTTCTTTGTTTTCTCAGTAAATGCGCTACTACTTTATACCTCCTCCTCCCTCTCCTGGAGCATGGGGAAGCCTGTCATTTTTAGGACGCGCTCAGTTATAATAGCAATAAATGAATCAGTAGCAGTTTCCATTCCAAGTTGCTGCATGCATTAATCACGATGAAATGATTAATCAATTAATTGCTCAACAGAGAATTAATCAATCGTAATTTTGACAATTATTATTTTTTAAAATAGAGCCTGACTGGTATGGGATGTGACAATTTTAGAGGCGAAATATTCACACATTAATAATATCTCGGGCAACATAGTGATTTTTGAGAGTACACCTTCTCTGTGTGGATTATGGACATGGAGATGACTATGCAAAGGTACTCAGAAGGCTGCTTACTTTATATTTTAACTTTATAAAGATCTATTTTTATACATTATACATACATTAATAGAAAGAAAATAAAGAATTAAAAATATGTGAAATAAACATTGCTACCTTATGTTCAGTTTCTACTGCTTATTATTTAAATTAAGTATAAATAAATAAAAAATAGCTAATACAGTTTCAAAATCACTCCAAGCTTCCTTTGCTGCATTGTATACTCTGTAAAATAGTTTTCATATTGGGGCATATCTGAAAACATATTTGCAGATACGGATAGATACTGATATATCCAGCCAGGCTAAAGACAGTTGTCATTTATTATTTATTTAAAAATAAAAATTTTGTTTTAAGTGGTATAGAGTGCAGTTTAGTGGGAAGATGCTTTAAAAATATAACATTTTGTCTGTATGATTACTGTGCCTAATTGCTGGTTAGACACAGAATTATTTAGTAAGATTGAATGATGACATATAAATAAGTCAAAAGGTTAAAAATAAATTGATTTAATTGTTAACTCTGGCCCTATTTACCTTTCAGTGGTTTTCTAAAAGCATCGTTGTTTTGAAAAAGGAAAGTATTCATTCATTGACATAGACAGTCCTTGGCCAGCGGTTATTATTTTTCATCTATAGTGAGACACAACAATAAATGTGTTTCCATCTGTTGCCTTGGTAGCAAATAACAGGGTTTTAAACCATTTCTCACATGGATTCCCTTAATGGCTATCTCTGTCTCATTCGTCTCCAATCAGAGGCCGGTGTGATTAGCCATGTCAGTCACTGGTGAAAGCCCCTCATACTCAGTGGCGCTGCAGTTTTCTGTCTGAATAGACTCGGGAGGAAGCTCTCCAGTGGCAGCCTGGACACTGGAGCCATTCATATTCACATCCTCTTTTGTAGTGTCACTTCAATATTGTACTATGGGGAAACATGTTGACATTCCTCTCCACAGGATTATTGTCAGTCTTTGTGCTGTCCATTAAGGCTGAGACGCACATTTCCTTATATTCCCAGCAAATAATAACACACCAAGGCTCGCTGCATGATTATCTGGGATGAAAATGGGCTTTAACTGACAAGGACAGACAGTCTGGTCAGTTCACTGGCAAATGTAGTTAGTGTGGACCATTTCTGTTCTGCCTATTGCTGCATTTAGTTTACATGCGTGTGATGTTGACAGCTAGTGGTGGTAATGGTGATCAGAGCATGTGTGGATATGTTCATTTATGCATGATGATATCTCTCTGTGTATTTGTTCATGTTGACAGTATAAAAGCACAAAGTCCATTCTGAAATGTGCTTTGCTTTTGGCCGTACTCTAACCTCTTCCTTTGTGCTGCCCATGTTTGCTCAGCAGTGGACACAGGCCTCAGCTAAGAGCATCTGGGGTGCTATGATTAAGTATTAATTCAGGCGTGTGATCGATTTCCCTCCAGCTGCTGCAAAAGAACTGAACACAGAGGGCAATGTTCAAACCCTGACTCGGATTAGTGTTCAACAAGAGATCTTTTTTTCCTGTTTTACTCTGGGCGCAATGTATAATATTCACTGCTGAACCGACCAGACAGGCCACACGCAAACAAAGAATTGTCCTCTCTTGTGCCATCATTGATTTATACGCTGTCTAAAATAAAAAGCCTCAAACATTTGTTAGAGTGTTACAAAGTATTTCTTCTACCGATGATTTTCTGTGTCTTCAGTTCTGTAATGTTTAAATTTGATCGTAGAATGTGAGATTTCACTCTCTGAGAGTAACAAACAGGTCGTGTCTCAGAGATGCATCCCTATCCCTTCAACTCTGCCCCTGCAGATCACTTGATCTCTGACCCCTGCTCAGGATGGATTGACACTCGTGCCACTCAGTCAGTGTAGAGGCCCCCCCCCCCCCACCCTCTAACCCTGCAGGTCACCAATTAGGCTGTGTGTCCGTCATCCAACCAGCCATCCCAAACCCCCCCTTTTCCTTTAGATGATACCCCACCGCATGGAGCCCATATTGGTCCTGTCCATTTGTCTTCATCAGGGTCTATCACAGTGGAGGCCTCCCTAACCCCAGAGGGGCCCCCCATCTCTGGTCATGTCTCACTCAATGCCTCTAACTTTCCCTGAGAGGTCCATGCATATTCTCATCAACCCTTTTACCTGATGGTAGGTACGATGGCAACCTATTATGTTGAAGCAGTTTTGTTTTCAGCATGATAATGAAGAAGGGTGAATGGGGTGCAAGCTGAGGACAGCCCACTGGATAGCGATGGTTTCAGAGGGGCCGTGATGCACTGGAGCGTACAGTACAGCTTTGCAGGCCAGTTTATTTCCTTGGAATTGGAGGGTGTGAAACAAGACTGAAATGGCAGGCAGAGGCCAGTTAATGGGCCTGTCAACACAGCCAACCTTGCTTTGAGTTTACTGTTTTAGTATCATTTTCTGTGTGTGTGTGTGTTTGTGTGTGTGCTTTGGTGTGTATTTCTGACCATGTGAGTATACATGTGTGTGCATACATGTGCGTGAGGGCCTGCTCCCTCATCACTCAAGTTGAATGGACGTCAGCCAGCAGTGAAATTAGACTGTCTCTCCCTCAGTGGTGGACTGTCACTACTGAGATGGAAGGAGGGTGAGTGGTCTGGTCCCAAGGCACTTTTAGTAGAGGCCCATTTTGAAACGTTTAAAGTTTGACACACACTGACATACTGTCAAAAGCACAATGACCTACAAACGGCCATACTCTCCATCAAGAAGGTATGGCAGAGCCACAGCATAGGATCACATACTCAAAGTCATACGCCCATTAAATCAAGCAAGCAGTAGCTCTCTATTTTATCTAAACGCCTCTATTTGGCACCAACTCAAAAAGTAGCGGCTCGAATTCCAGTAAGCCAATCCATTTGATTGCCTGACACAGCGAGGACAATACCTTTTGTTACTCAGATACTGTGATGTTTGGAGTGAGGCTTTCGTCATATTCTGGAGCCAAGGGCAGAGTCCATCCACTCCTCAAAGATTTTACATTATTAAAGTTTGAAAAGAGACTCCCTGATTTTGGTTTTGCATTAATTTTAGCGAAAGCTTTGGATAAACATCTGTTTCTGCCAATAAGACTTTATATGCTACATCCTTAAGTTTCAGGGATGTGATTAAGGGGGTTATGCATGCATGTGCATGTGTTGGCACAAGAATTTCAAGGTTAATCTCAAGACCGCCCTCTCTCTCCTCAAGCTTGTGATTAGAAGGTTTGGTAATTGCTATACAGATAATCTTCATACTTTGCTGTTTCTCTCGCTGTTGGCATTCCACATCACCTTTTATGTTGTAGAAATCTAATAAACAACTCACTTTTTACTAATTTTCCTCTTCCAAACCCACATACTAGACATTCATTTCCATAAGCATTCTTTATGAAAGGATTTTTTATTAATTCATTTCAGAGTATAAGGAAGCAGACGACGTGTTGAAATAGCTGCAGACACACAGCATGTTGTGACTTTATGGTGATATTGCTCATGCACTCCCTAAAGCATCTCTTTGTCTGACGGCTAAGTGGAGTGAGGTTACAGTCTTTTATTTTATCAGGCTTTTACCACTCCTCCGCTTCCCCCTCTCTCCCATTACAGGTCATCCTGCGGCATCTCCCGCCGCTGCGCTTAAATGTTTAAAAGCCTTTTCCCCTTCAGCTTTACTGTTTGTTTACCTATTTATTATGTTACCATGCCTCTCATTTATACACTCTGTTATAATACTATTCTATTTCTTCTTTTTCTCTTTTTACGTCTGGCTTTTTTTGTTTACTGTGTTTGTGTGCTCTGATAAGAGTAAGTGCCTCACTGGGTGCTTGTCCTGGCATTTATACGAGTACACCATTGATCCATTCACTCACACCAGACCAAATATGTCCACTGAGAACAGGAGGAAGACCTGTTCACTTATAAACTATATCTTTTCTCTGTTAATTTATACATTTATTGGACTCTTCAGGTCCCATTCTCAGACTACCCTATGATCCTCTTGTTTATACAAGGTCTGGATGTCCTTGCAGATTTAGCCACTTTAATTTGCTGTTGCCCATAAATGCTGTGTTGATTCACGGCTGGTAATTTAGCGCGTGGCCACGAGGGGAGTGGACAGGCCCTGGTTCCTGCTCATTAATAGTGGGAGCTGCTACAGAGAGAGAGAGTGGAAAGTCTCACAGGCTCCATTGATTCACCGTCACCATGCTGCATACTGATGCTAGCAGCCCTTCCTAATGCCCTAGTTCAACAACCTTAGTGTAGAGGGAGGGTGAGGGAGAGGGAGAGGGACAAAAAAATGTCTTGGCCTGACACAGATTACTATCTTTACTGAGTAGCCTCGCCGCTTCACACTCCAGTTACACCACCACTCTCCAGAGAGGTGACTGCACTATGCAAGGTCCATGTTCTGGTCTCTTAAGTTTTCCCCAGCTGTCAGTGAGTCTTAGTCATCTCAGAGTTATGTGTTTAGACAGACGGCTGGAGAACAAAAAGATGCATTTAGCAGGTGTCTCCACCACGTAGCAGTTAATACCTCTAGTGTGTATATGTTAGTGGTGCGTGTGTAGAGTGAGTCTTGATGAAGACTAATGGCTCATTAGCTTCCACTAAATCACTGTTGATGTCTGGCGAAAACAGTCATGACCCCTATGGCCCTTCCAGACACCCAGGGGCTCAGGCGACTCAACCCTATGGGGTTAAAGGTCGGCTAAAACAGTTAACAGAGCAAGAGTCACACCTTACTTCACCCCACTGTAACCTTAGAGGCAGAGATTGGCTGCCACTTAGAGTCCCCACTAATCTGTCACTTCAGACCTCCCATTTTGCCACAGCGTACACACATATAGAAGGTCACGAACAGTGGAGAAGGCTACAGAGAATGAAGGAGAACTGGAGCTGCAGGGTTTGTTTTGACAAGGATAGAAAGGGAGAAAAAGACTGTCATCTCGGTGTCCCTCTGGGGTGCGGAGGTTATCAGAATCCTTTATTGCTGTGGAAGAACATTATCACACATATGATGTGCCATATCCACTCTACATACTATAAAGTTTAACTTAAAGACCTCCAAAAGTGCTCAATAATCAAACAATCTTTTATTGTAAATACAATTTCTGGGATGGTATCTGTGATTTTCTTTTGAAAAGGGGGAAACTTTGACCTCTTAGCACAACAGCAGATACTTCAACAGATTAATTGGGGCTGAGAACCATGTGCATATGTTTGTTTTAGAGGCCCCTTTCTTCTCCAACAAAGAGCCTGGTTCTGCCAGCCTTCATGCACCCCTCTGCCCCAGTATGGTGGCTATGTGTCTGGTTGGTCTGTGTCAGGGCTGCTGAGGCCCTGTCTCCTCTCCAGGGAGTCTCCTTCCACTCGTTCACTTCATCCTCCTGCTGTTGCTGCCCTGTGGGACACGAGGCAACCAGAGCCCAGATTGAGCCACTCTGGCTTGGCCCTGCTCCATTCCTCCAACAACGCTAATTACATCTCAAATGGTAATAGATGAGGCCTCGTTAGCAGCTCTCACTGCCTTGAAAGATTCACAAACATACATCAGAGGGGCCACTGATCGGTCTGAGCTCCCTCCTTCAAAGGGCTGGACTTCACAGGGAGCTGGGGGCCCGATTCGCTAATTACTCCTGCAGTTCCACACTGCTGCCCTGTACGCCGCCTGCACTGAGCAGACAGCTTTTCTCGCATCACCAGCGCTGCTCTCAGACAGGCCTACCCTCAAACTCAGGCCAAACTACACAGGCGTGTTAAATATATAATTCAATGATCAAATTAGCTCTACATCTATTTTTGTGTCTCTGTAAACCAGCTGCTAATTTGATGACATTGCAGAAATCAGTTCCATCACAGCCACTGACAGTTTTAACCTCAATTTTGGAAACTCCTGCATGTTAAAGAGAGAAACAAAGAAAAACGATGTCATTATAGTTCTTGGGGGGAAAAAATGCTGACATCTCAACATTAAGTATGTCATTAGTGCTTCCCCTAACAAAATTAGCCTAATTAAGGCTAGAGTTCATTATTAAATTATCCTACCACAAAGCATGTCATTTTCTGCGCTCAATATTAGAAATGTAATTTTTATTCTGCAGAGATTCACTTAATGGGATGAAAATAGATCTACAGTTCCAACTGCGTTCACTCGAGCGTGTCATCGCTTTCTCTGATGTGGGTCTGCACGTACGTGTGTGTGTGTGTGTGTGTGAGTCAATGTATATACAGTGTAAAATGTATATACATAGATATATACTTTCTTCTTAACTTATTTAAAACATATATATTTTTTGTTTACTATTCGATTGTATTTTTGTTAATTACTTTATGCATACTATTCACCTTAACCTGTTGAAAGGGCAAAATGGTGCACCACAATAAGAGAAGGTGCTCTGCTGGCTTGTTAAGCCTATGTGCATATACGATATTGACTGGTATATACCTCTATCAGGATCTTTATTGGTTCAGAGCTGTGGCTGGGCTCTCTTCATTGTTTAAGTGATTTAATTCCACAGAATCCCATTAGATTTCATTATCATTTGTGTTTTATTCGCTGACTGTTGTGAAGGAGATGGAGTCAACAAGAAGATTAGACACTGCTCTAATTGTGGTGTGGTTTACAGTGAGCCTGTTTGCCTGCATCGATCCGCTGTGAGAAATAATAATAAAATGGAAGTAAAGCGATGCAGGGAAGGAAGAGGCGGCAAGCGAGCAGGGCTCGTTACTGAAGGAATGATGTATTGATCGTGTCTGACAGGGTGCTGTGGACCGATCAATCCTGATGGGCAAGAGGAGCCTGTTAGGAGAATCTCCTGGGTCGTCAGGGTCACTCAGACAACAGGCAATAGGAGAGAAATTAACTCATCAAGGAAAAAGGGTAGATGGAGAGATGGATGGATGCATGAATAATCAGGAGGAAAATGCTGGGGTTATGTAGAAAATAATTTAGCAAGGTATCATAAGGTTAGATGGTTGTTTATTCTTCTATGAATTCATGATTGGGCGTTGGCAGCCATACAAATGAACCTGCTACTTTTGACCTCTTCCATACTGGTGTGGGAAAGCAAAAACACTTGTGCAAATGAGAAGAGCCATGCAGTGTGTGGACGTTTTGTCCTGCATACTGCTTCTGTATATGCTAAGCAGCTGCCTGCTTCTTGTTTTTTAGTGATTTAAAGTAAGGCAGTCTGACGAAAAGGAATGCATTCTGTCAAAATGAAGGTCAATTACTTAAGAGTAAAGAAGAAACTGCTGTCAAACAGGTGAATATTTTTAGATAATGAGGGAAAAATAGAGTAGAAAACCCCCTAAAAAAAGGTGTATTGATGGTAGAGATGCAGTATCATCTGTCTCTGCTGTCCAGCATCTATCCAGGATGCCTCTCTCCTTTCCCCTTGAGTACACTGCGCCTGGCCATATCCAGGCTAATTGATAGCCTGTACGTTAATTTAAGTCAGACATGAGTGGCTGCTATTAATGAAGGTGGAATGTGCTGGTCTGACAGTGCAGTGAGGGCTCACGGGAGAGTGATCTACAGCTTGAGGCACACAGTCTCGAGGCAGATGCTGGAGTGGTGTAGAGTAGAGCAGCCATTACATTTCAAGAAGGCATTCACTGTGAACTCAGAATGAATCCATTTTCACAGTGAAATGACCTCTATAAATTGGTCTAGGACCCATTTACGGCATGTAGAGTAGAAACGCAAGCAAAGTTTTCCTCCTCAATTGCTTGGACAAAACTCATAGATGATAATGATGAAGCGAGCGGGAGGGGTCACTTGACAGTGGCAAACATAAGATTGGGTTTGTTTGTGCTTTATCAGCTCATATCGATGGGTCCATCCACACTGGCAGCCCATTTGCATTTAGCTCCCATAATTGCTGACATTAATAGCACACACATTTACAAAGTATTGTCAGCCATGAAGTGATTATGGTAATCAGTAGATGAATTGGAAAAAGCAATTTTAAACTGCTATTTTTTTTTCTCTCAAATGAGTTGATCGACTTCAATGATGTGAGTGCTCTAGAGAAGAGTGGCCATGAATTATCTGTGTTAATGATAGGTTTTTAGCTGGCAAGGGTGTTTGCACTATAATGTGACCAAGCAAACACACATGTGTTGTTTGTTTCAGTGTTGTTTGTCAGTAGCGTGATGCTGCAGGGTCATGTTGATGTAAAACATGCAACAATTACCTGGTGAGAACAGACTCCTGTGGAGAATGCTAAGTGCTGGTTGTCACTGTGGCGTGGTTAGGTCAGGGGTCCCTTTCCTCAGCAGAGTACTCACATGTCACCTTTCTGCTATTTAAACAGACGCTCTTTGCCCCATCCCCTCTTATCTCCCTGCTTCTTTACCCCTCCCATTTCTCCGCCTCTCCCCTCTTGCCCTCATATTTAATTCAGTAGCCGTCCATGGAGCAGGAGCACTGTCTGTGGGTCACATCTTAAAGGCTGGAGTAGGGACTGACCATTTTAGCCACTTTCTTAATAGTAGCTATAATAACGATGGTCCCATTGACTAAACCAGCGTCAATGGCTCATTAATGTAGAACACTTCTTAGACATTTTAAGCATCATTATTATTATTTTTTTTAGCGCATCCAGTAAAAGGGCGGGGGGTGCAGAGGTCCATGCTGAAAAGGATGTAGAGGGAGCAGTCATGCATGAGTGGAGCTCCTAGCTCTTGATTTAAAGACCTCTTTTGGAGGAGGAGGATGCTTTCTTGTGGCTTGTTATGCTTCCCCCACATTCAGACATGGTGTATGAAAATACAGCCCTCCATCCCTGCTATCATGGATTCAGTTATTCAGTTATTCATGGCTTGAGGCTGAATAATGAAAGATGGTGAAAAAACACTCCATACTGTTTCTCTGTCTGCTTCTCTCTGTCTCTGACTCATTCTGTCTCTTGACTGGATTGCTACTTAGCTCTTGACTTCTATTGAGCAGGGCAATCTCCAGTATCAGTGAAGTCAATAATATTGGGAAAAAAGTCACTAAAATGGCATCTGATATTCAATAATGCTAATGCAATTTGAAAGTGATTAGCTGATCTATACTAATTAAATTGTCTAAATCAGTGTCACACAAATACACACCTACACACATACAGGACACACTTGCACACACACTTTGTCTATGTGCATTACTACAGGATGCAGAATCTTACATTATTTTCCAGCTATACAGTATGTTTGGTGAGAGCCACGGCATCTTGACAGTGATCTGTGCCATCAAAGAGCCCAGAGTGATGCGGCACATGAATACAGAAGTAGCTCTTTTGACGGCTGCGGTGGAGCAGAGACTTGCACAGCACGGCGGCTGCGATTGCCACCACTCTGTTCTGCTTTTTTTATGTGGCTGTGGGAGATGGAGGTGTTTGAAGACAGGGATAAGGCTGGTGTTGTGGCACTGTCAGCCACCGCTTCATTCTTTAGCTACAGTCATTTGAAGGCAGGAAATCCAGCTCTGAGACGTGCCGAGCAGAGACCAGAAACAGAAATAATCTTTGCTTAATTACATGTGATACATAGGGAGATATAATCTAACAATCATCAACTGAGAGCTAAATGCATGATGCATGTATGTTGAGAGATGCACACAAACAACATGTGGTTCTTGGTGTGAAGTGGATGTTGATTATTGGGTAGGACCTATGTTCTATAGTGTTATGAATTAGCCTTTGCCAAAACAGACACACAGTGATTTCACACGCATTTATCTTGATTAAACCTCCTATGGAGAACACATCTACCCAGAATGCATGATCACAGTAATTTATCCCCCCATACTTCATTATTCACAACATGTACCTGTTTGGCTGTGTGTGTCCAGCAGGGGGCAGACTGCCAGACAGGCAAAACACAATCTTGTGGAAGCTGTTATCTGTGTGGCTCTAACTGAGAGAACTGATAAAACCACACACACTAATTGGGTTTTACAGCAACCACAGTCTCACAATGCTCTTTCATTACCCAGGGGACAGTACGTCTGGTTGTTTCTGTGTTCAGACATACAGGGGGTTTATAGCATCAGTGTGTATGTGTGTGTGTGTGTGTGCGCGTGTGCGTGTGAAAGAGCGAGAGAGAGAGAGAGAGTTAGGGTCTGTATGTGTGTGCCTGTATCATAGATATGTGTGTCAGCCACCCCCACTGATCTGAGAGTGCAGTGACTGTGTGCAATCAAGGATTCCAGCAGAGGCACAAAAAACAGCTCGAGTGGCGTCTGCAGCCACACTAAATGTCCACCCCAACTAGAGTCCCCTTTAATGGCTCCCCAACGTCCCGCTTTCTGGGGTTAGACATGACGATTTCAAATGTCACTGTATCACAGTGACCTTTCAAGGACCTGGAATTAATCAAAGAAAAAAATGTGCCTTCTGTCTTAAATGGCAGGAATTGTCACCTTTGATCTGAGCATTAGATGGAATTGTGTTCAGAACTGAACAGATTTCAGGACAGTTCAAAGGCTACATTTACTGTAAACCATCCGTGCCATGAACTGAGTAGCATTTGTTGTTGTTGGTATTATCCTTGGGAATAGTTAGGTGTAGTTTCTAATTTAAAAAAATGTAGTATGTATTGTAAGATAAATCAAATAAGACAATTCATTTAAGATTTATCTTGCATGTCTGTAATTTCTTAGTAATTTCTTTGAAAATAATATGTAATGTAGTATTAATTATAGGTAACCAGGAATTGAAATCAAAGTAAATATTTCCTTATGAATTTAGTAATGGGGGCTCTTGTTAAATTGTACAAATGGCCATATATAAATTTCACATTTTTGAGTGTTTGGCTGACCACTGACTAAATGACACTCTTAACCTTGGACTCAATTGGATCAATCAGTGCTTCTATTTTCTTTAAATTAGTGCCAAACTACTTAAATCATTAGGACTTAGACATTATTATTAAGAGCTCTCACAATTTTTTCCTTAATTGTAGATTCTGAATGAGCACTTTATGTCTAAAATGTGTCTGCAGTCCAATCAAGTAATAAGCCTTGTTTCTTGTTATCAGCAAAATGTCCCTTGATGTTCTCTGTGGTTGGAACACACATGATTTTATCTTCTTACTCTTTCTACACACATGCACAAAGCTTCAGTATCAAACACTCATGATCATCATTCACAGCAGAAATGTGGTACACCACAGCTATTCCCACCCCTTCCCGCTGTCTATCTTTAGGAGTTCTGGCTCAGTAGTTGTAGCTCCTTGAATTATTATCTAATTGCTAGGTAAAATCAGTATTGATTGTGTGTTGCACTGCAGCTAGTGGTAATAGTAGTATATAGGTAGCCACAAACCGGATTCTCCTGCTGGGTGATATGAAAGCTTGGGACTGTAAAGATAAAGGACATTGCGTGGGTGGAAATGCTAGCCCATACACACACACACAGCTTACACACGGACACACTTACAGTGTCTTTTTAGCGTTGTGTCTTTGCTGCAGAATCTGTGCCCCGGAGAGCTGTGGGATCACTGTGCTCTGCTGCTGTTGAGCCACTGTCTTGTCCTTGCTATGTAGGTCATCATTGCCCTCCAACGATATCTTATCCCATCTGCAGTGCAGTCAATACTGTTGACAGAACTCCAAATAGCTTCGGATTAGAAGTTGCCTCATTAACTTTGTTCCTTTGCCTAAATGATTAACCTCACATCTCCAGTGTACAGAGTTGTGTTGGACAAGTTTTTAGCACCCAAACAGTATGAAACAGTAATGTTTAATCCGCATTTTTGATTTGGTGTCTGAGAAATTGTGAGGGCGAGTGAGATAAACCAAGAGGAAAAAAAATGGAGAGGTTTAAAAGAAGAAAAAGGGAAGGGGGGCTAAGGGGCAGAACAGGAATGGTTTAGACACAGCGCTCTGCACTGATCCTGAGCATGGCAGCCAGTGGTGTGTTTCAGATTGTTTTCCATTTGCATGATAATATGAGCATGGATTGACTTGCACACAGACACACACACACATACGCACACACACCAGGGTTATTACATACAGACTGACGGTTCCAGCAGGCCAGATTACCTGAGTGAGTATCCCAGGTTTTTACTCCGTGCCCTGAAATGAATGAAATTCCCCTCATTAGCACACAGGTTACATAAGCCTGGTGTACAGGTATATCCAGCTGCACTGAGGCAGTAAGCTGATTACAGACGGAACTAACACAATTACTCCTCTGTAATGCAATTAACACGAATTGGATTGTGAAATAAGCAACCGGACTGTCATGCGGATTCTCTCAAGATATAGAGCTCCTCCACAGAATGATGCCAGAGAAGCTATAGCTTCAATAAATCATTTAAATGCTCTGCTAAGCTAGTTAATGGCAAAGTATTTCAGCACACATGCTGAAGTCTTTTGTATGGCATGTAAATACACAAACATGTGAATCAGCTATACATTAAATCTTATGTGTGTGTTTGTTTTCTCCTATTATTTTATTTATCTGAGCCTGGGCTAATGGACTGCATATGAGTGTAACTCCTGCTATTTCAGGGCAGTATAGAGTGATCAGTTTGTTATTAGTGCTGTTGGTGCATTGCTCCGCCGTGTGCTGGGCAACTGCTTACCATACAAACTGACAGACTCTACAGCACTGACACTTGAAATAGTAATTTGTGTGTGTATGAGTGTGTGGTACTTAGGTGAGCCTAATGTAGCAGTGATTTGCTGAGCAGGCAGCAGCACTGCTACAATTTATTCCAAGTATTTAGATGTTATGTGCAGCATTCAATCACGCTTCAGCAGACGCACATAAAGTATATAGCACATCTTCAGGATGATAGTGGTGCTGGTTGTGCAGGGGGGAATTTTTCAGATGCACATTCTGACTAAATGGTGAATTGCTTCTTCCCCTTCAATCATAAACAGCTCACACATATACACACTGGGACATGGAGACGGAGGGAAAAACACCCCTATCCATGGGTGAGGCTGTTGTAAAGGTCATCTCCGTATCCAGTTTAATTTTTGCTCTTCCTCAAGAGTTAAGATCTATAAAGTGATCAATAAATCTCTTTAAATGTCTCTGCATCTGGGCTGCATGTGATTTAACACCCCGCCTCATCTGCTGCCTGCTTTCTGTTCGCCACACTGACAGACCTCAACCTTCCTCTGCTCACAAATCTTAACCGTATCAACCCCCTGCCCGAGCCACCCACCTAGGAAAATGGCCAGACCTATACATTTGATGGATATCAAAACTGGTTCAAAGTCCTCTGTAAGGTTCTGATCCAGAACCAGCAGGTGATTCCTGGTATGGAAAATGTGTCACCTGTGATCTACGGCGCGAACAAAGTGTCCTTAGGTGTGGGATTCTTCCTTTCAGGCAGTATTGATTGAAGGAAAGATGATCTGAGGAGGCCATTAGGAGGATTGAGGAGGGGGGAACAGGCAAGGACTGTGATGAACACCTCTCTCATCATTATGCCACGTACAGCACTGCCTACAGCATCAGCATCACATTCAAATTCACACACACACACACACACACGCACAGGCAGCCGGACAGTAAAGTAGGATTAGTTTAGAATTTACAGCAGTGTTGTGTTCATTTAGATTCTTGCTTCTGCCCATTTTCTGCCGCCATGTTGTGAGACTGGCTCTGCATCTGCACACATGACTGCACACCACTGATGGGTGGGGCTCTGTCACAATGAGCACAAGGAAACAGTAATGGCATACACACACACACACACACACACACACACACATATACACACTGAATTTTTATGATGTCTCCCAGTATCTTCTTGGTCCAGGCATGTAGATTGGTGTCTAGGGAGGGCGGCTGAGTACAGTAAACTGGGCTATCTGCAGCTGTTGTGAACACCACCTTTCCTCCTCCTTCCTGTCCTGCAGTACGGTGTGCAGCACACTTGCACTTGGGGCTCATCACACCAAGCTAGATAAAAGCTGCGCAACTCCAGCCGAGAGCTTAATTAAAACGGGGCTGCCACAGCAGAGTGACACCTTTTACAAGCTCCTAACGGCTCTCTGCTCGCCATTACTGCCAATCCAATTATAGACCAAAACAATAAAATAGACATGGAAGGAGCTGCAGCAAATAGGCTGGCGTAAAAGAAAAAGAGGGGGAAGCTATTAAAGATTATATGAAGATTCGCACAGTGGACTGCAGAGCTAGGCTGCAGGGTTTCATTTCCACCAGAGATGCCCGTGTAAATATGCCACACCGGATAAGCGACTCAGCTTCTGTCTGCGTGCTTATGTGTGTGTTTTGTGTCGTCTCCAAGGGAATCCAGCCCTGTTCTCCCAGCCTGGATGCAGTTCAGCAGCATCCTGGAGATTATCTTTCCCTGTGGAAGGTCACTACCTCAATGTCATTAGGCCACAGCTCACACCAATATGCTGAACACAGATCCAACAAATTGTCTTACTTCTTTAATGCAACTGTGCATCACAGCTGGACTTATGACATCTGTTACACTTGAAAGGCTACATGAATAAACTGTGGGGGGGTTATACATATTAACCACGACACTGCAGGTGAGAGAGGAAGAGGTGGTGGGGAGGAAAAACAATGAGATATTAAGACATTGTTCAAGGTAGGCCAAGTTTGTACTCATGAGAGAAAAGTTAAAGACACGCGTATGTCTTTCATTTTCCTTTCTAAGACCTGCGGGTTCCTCTGGACTTGGTGAATATGAGGCTGAGGGCTGCTCTAGACTCCACCTGTTGTGTATACGTCATAACCAAAAAGCCAAAGTTAATGAGTCTCATGCGTGTAGCCTTTGTTACACAATGATGATTCAAAGTGACTTGTCTCCCCAGACTTGGAGGCCTAGAGACCACTAGTGTTAAATTTACATGCATGGCAAAAAAAAGGAAGGCTTGGCCAACTTGTTTACAGAACTGTATTCTTGATAAGAATCAAAACCTCCAGTCACAACAAGATGCAGAGGGGGAGTTTGCTTTCAGTATGTTCAGAAGTTGCAAAAATACGGCGATCTCTTCAACCCTCAGTAACTGTACTCAGCCACTGTTAAACTCCTAATCACAAATCTCCCATATTATCTGTCATGTTTAGATGGGACTGATGCAATAGGAGAATAAGAGAGAAGACATTAAGAGGAGTCATTTCCCTGTCTGCCTGAGTGCACTACTTCCTCTCCTCTTCTTCTTCTCACCTTACTTCCTCTCCTCTTCCTTTACCCGATGCAGGAAGCAGACCCACCTGCTCCATCATGATGCCTCACTACCTCTGTCTGTGCTGGAATTGGCAGGAAATCAATCCCACTCTCATCTACAACCCCCTCCTCCCCTCCCCTTCTTCTCCTTCCTTCACGTCTTACTCCCCCTTCCGGCTGTAAAGTGTCCATTCTGGACTGAGCACAAGCATCAGCACAACATCATGCCTTATCAGAGCAGGCACAAAGACCCATGGGCACATTGTTCGTCAGTATCAGGCAGCTCCAGTTTCCGTGCACTGCCTGCTTCTGCCAGGCCCTGCAAACACATTCATGACCATAAACAAGACAACAGAATGAAAACTGGAGTGGCCACCGAAATAATTTCGGGGCAAAATGCATCTTTAATTGTAGCGACTGTTAATTACAGAGTGCTATGAGAATGGAAAAAGATAGAAAGGAGGATACAGCAAATCATTATTTATTATGCAAATGTATTCCATTTTAGACACAATTAAGTGATTAGAAAGCTGTCGCTCTCTGCTCTCTTTCTTCTCCTTGTCCTTACTTGTCTTTTTCTTTGCTTTTCAGCATATTACTGTAATGAAGCCATTACTTCTTCAAGTGAATTTTAATGAGTTTTTAACTAACATTTTAATGAGCTATACATTACCATAAAGCATGGATTAGGCTAAATTGAATTGTGTGTGTGTGCGTGTGAACGTGTATCTATGTGTGTGAATGTGTATGCATGAGTGTGTGTTTTTAAAGGAAAGGGGTCCATTAAGAGTTAATTATATTGTTTCTCGGGAGCAGCACCACACATTTTTCCTGGATCGGCCAGCAGAATCGCCCACTGTGGACTTACTGTCATTACTGTGCTGCCCAGGGGCTTGTTAGGCCAAATTAGGGGTACTGTTTGAAAAATGAGCTTTGAACGGGGCTGCTGTTTAAATAAGTATGTTTGTTTAGGCTTATCTACTGAATCAGAGGTGGAGACACAGTATGTGGTATGAGTTTGATGGAATGCGCTCCATTCATTTACAGTCAGCCCCATCCATT
The DNA here is from genome assembly GCF_030273125.1 of Centropristis striata. Classification (NCBI taxonomy): domain Eukaryota; kingdom Metazoa; phylum Chordata; class Actinopteri; order Perciformes; family Serranidae; genus Centropristis; species Centropristis striata. The sequence continues at coordinate 12,778,669 of NC_081520.1, read as the reverse complement.
CAGCACCTTTGTACTCCCCACCACCTCTTCACTTTGACCTTGATCCAGCATCCTCTCACCATCCCCTGTTGTGTTGTGTTGTGTTATGCCTCGCCTCTTTTCTTTCAGCGATCTCACCAGAGCACACATGCTCTGTCTCTTTTATTCCATGCAAGGCTCTATTAAAGATGCACATTTCATATGATATCGCCACCTGTGATTTCCCCCCACCATGGTATCATCGCAGACCATATGATTCTCTTTACCTTCACTCTTTTCCATATTTCCTGCATCTTATCTGTGGAAGTGACAGTGTTATTTACAATCCCTTAGCTCAGGATTTGCAGATAGGGAGAATGGTGGTGGAGATGATATCGGGCTTGGCCATGGTCTATAGAGAATGATCGGGTGTGCGTGTATATGGCTTCATCTGCAAAACCTCATCTGCAGTCAGTGCAGAGAAAGCCTTGACAAGCAAGTGAAAGTGAGTGGAGGGGGCAAGAAGCAACGCATGGGACAACACTGTGGGATTAGTAAAAAAAAAAAATAGATAAACTGAGAAGGAAGAAAAAGAAAGACAGAGAATGACCTCTGATGGTAATAAGAGAGAATAAGACAGACAGAGAGAGATGGTGATGAGTTGTGCTAATGATGAGAGTCTCTACTGAGTTCTCAGAGGAGGCACAGCCTTGGGCAGCGCCAGCCGGACATATTTTTGCAGCTGTTTCTCTGGTCTGACCTGCAACCCCTCAGTGGAGGAATATGGGGGATATGTGTGAACCTGCTGCTTGCCTGCCTGCTGAGGGGGTAATTTCTGCATCTGGATGGAGGGCAAAGGTTAGCCCTGGCCGGTGGGAGGGCAAATGAGCGAGTCAGCTGGAGAAAAAGCATGCATCCAGACAAATGGAGCACATCTCCTTTCACAGTGTAGTAATATATAGTGTGGCATTATCCTACTCCTGCCTTCAGCATCAACAGTAATACAAAACATCAATGACAGCACATAGAGTGGATTTGGTATGTTTTGTCAAGTGACATATATATTGTCTCTCTTCTCTAAGGGTGGAATTGAAAATGGCGGTATTGTAATAGCACTCTGCCGGATGAAGCGCAAAAAGCACTCGAACGAAATGATATTATAGCTTGGAGCTACCTCTCCACAGCTCTCCCAGGTCGTGTGTGTGTGTGTGTGCATGGTTTATTTTCTAATCAGAGTGTGGGTAGAAGGTGGTGGGTCTGGGTGCCGGGGTATGGCCCCGGGCTTCTCGCTGTTGTAATCTCTCTCTGTGTTTCTTAGCCTTTGACCCAGGAGAATATCTATGAAAGCATGGAGGGTCTTTTTCTGCAGTAAATAGGGAGGGAAAAGTAATAACAACTGCACAAATATACACAAACATTCACATTTGCAGTATTATAAAAAGATACCAAGCCCTGCAGCTTTTTAACAAAATGATTCACAGTTTGTCAGGTTTGTGTATAGGTTTTTGTGTGTGTCTATCAAAGTGATGTGAATGTCAAAACGGAATCAGTCTGTGGTGTTGTGGCGTGAGCGCAACCTTTGTGAACCCAACCTAGGTACTCTCCTGTAGGTGAATGCATTTGTCAGCACTTATCTCAGTATGCAGGCTGGACGCTTCAGTCAAGGCTCCCCACTAATCTTACCGACAAGCAGTGTCACCCTCCAGTGAGTAATATCTTGGGTGGGAGAAGAGGGTGCACTGTACAAAATATCTCTCCTCACCTGTCCTTCCCCTGCCACCTCTCTGCTATGATGCCCGGCGTTTTTGCTGTCCTGTATCTGCATCGGGCAGATTTTTTTTTGTTGTGAGTCTGTCTTAGGTGAGAACACACACACAGGCAGACCTCCCTAATGGTTGCTGGCACAGGTCTCCCCTGCCGATGTTGGACAATCTGGTTTACAAAGTAACTGTGTGGGCGTCTCCTTTGTGTTTTTATTTTGGCAAAGACCTCCACTCTCAACCCCTTGGCTGTTTCACAGCCCAAGTTGCAACCTGACTCTCTCCCTTTTAAGTTCGAGGAGTTGAAACAGTGCCAGCTGAAAGAGCTGCAAATTTGCCATGCTTTGCCCCCTGCCTGATGCTCCTTCATTCAAATCAACCCACTCCTCTGATATTTGGGAAATAAATAAAATACTAAGAGGCAAAAGGAGATTAATATTATTCAGATACGGGTTCTTTTTTGCCTGCAGCCGGATTGACAGATGTAGCACTTGCCAACAGAGGGGTGTAAATGTAAAAAAAAAATATATCAATATTAATAAGCAAGTAAGCAAGACGGCAGAGTTTGGGGCCTGCTGGAACTCCATGGGAGGTGAGATGTTTTCAGTGGAAGAAGAGCTGAGTGTTTCAGGGGGATACAAAGGCAATTACCTTACGTCTGTTGGCTGATTCGGGCCTGAATGCCTACAGGGGCTCAGAGCTGGAGCCGGAGTTCAGATCCTGACAGCAAATATACAGACCCAGTTAATGATACATACATATGAGATGCGCTTCACATAGATTAAAAAGGAAAAACAGTCATGTTATGCATCTAATATAAAGCATTCACTTGCCTTATGATCCCAGACATAGAGTTGTTCAGCCCACGGAGGTGCCTGCAGGCTACATTGGGAGATATACTCAGACTGTAATGAAGCAAAGCAAACTGAGGGCATGAATATTTGAAATGTGTGTGTGCTTTAGCCGTAGGACGTTGACCTTGGTGACCTCATAGTTCGGATTAGATAGTGCACCAAAGTGTATTTGGATTGGCCCCTCCCCTCTTTTATTTAGTAAATGTATCTGTTCAGCGTGTTGTCTTGGTATTAGCAGGCCCTGAACCAACACACAGGGCATAATCCCTCCACCAGTGGTGTGTCATCTGTTTGCTTGCTTGTAGCTGTTTGCACCCCAGTGTTTATCCTGTCCTCAACAAGTGTGTGTATATTGTATTTTATTTGCTGGATCATGTAGCTTCTCTCTCATTTTTTATTTTTCTGTTTCTACATTTTGTGTATTTATTTAGATTGCAGGGTAGGGATGCATTTACTGAGAGCGTGCCATGCAGTATTAGATTGGATTAAAACAGCATGGCACAGGCTCATTAATGACGCACCTAACGTGTGTTTCTTTTGTCACTGTTCTGTTTCAACGGAAATTGATTCTGACAGAATCCCATGGGTGCTATCAGCAGTGAATGGAAAGGAGCAATTAAATCCAACGTGATCTTGAAAACAACAGGCTGTGTACGGTCCAAACCAGGCTATGATTTTAAACAGCAGGACTTCTGTTTGTAATGCAAATACGGAGAGCCCAGTGGTGTTGGCTGTTATGCCCACCCTGGCCGGAGGGTCCACCACTCTGGATCTGGCTAATTACCCTCACTCTTATAGGGCCGCCCTGCATTAGAGAGAGAAAACCTCTACCTCCTCTGTATTCTCTCCTATTACTCCTGTGTAAAGGTTTCATTTGAATTCATGTCACACAAAAGTCCCACTCGGTGCCCCTGTGCATTCCCAGGATAATTGGGTTGAAAGCTTCCTCTCTTCCTCCGCCCCACTTCCCCTTGGTCTAAATAAATAAATAAGAAGACAATGGCTGTGTGGCTTTCTGTAGAGAGGGTAAGAAGAGTGAATGAAGAGATGAGAGAAGCCCGGAGCGCAGGGACCAGTTATCCCCTCTTATAATCCTGGCCCTCCCCACCATTGTCCCCAGTGCTACGTGGAATTTACATAAGGACCTGTGGTGCTGCCCTTAATTTAGCCCTCCTCAAGCATCTTCAAACATCCTCCAACAAGCTCAGTCCTTTTATCCTTCAGAGGAATCATGTGTCCCTCGCCTGTGCATGGATGGACACTGCTGAAGCTGAAATTCCTAAAGTGCTACTCCACGGATTAGATTTATTGTAGATCAAATGTAGATTGATCTGTTTGAGTGCACACAGCAGGAGAGAGCCAGAGCGACCCCCAGTATGTACCTTTTTACTACATTACTGTATGTATTATAGAGGTCCACTCATTTGTATGGAAGTATCCTGCGAGTTCAGTATGTTTGTGCTTTCACATTAATGTGCTCATGTGGGTGTTCGTGTGTCCTTACAGCTCTCCTTGTTTGATAATAAGCTGCTGTTGTGCATTTCGCTGAACAGTATGGGCTATCTCTGTAATGAAAGGCCTACCTGAGGGTGATTAGATACAAGGCCACAGTTGTTCATCAGACCACCCACTGTTTTTTGTCCGTTTGCACATATCTGTTTGTGTGTAATTGTGTGAATGTCTACACGCAAGCAAAGTGAAGCCATGTCGCACCCCTGTGAGCCCTCACATGTGAGTGACACCAGGCTTCAGGGCATTCTGTCTCTGTTTGTTCTGCTACCTCCACAGGGACCTCCATTAGCTCCAATTAGCTTTCACTTGTGCTTGCCTTGTCAGATGAAGCTGCATATCCCATTTTAAATAGTCACAATGAAAGCTGCATACATTCATGCTGTGTTGCGCACACTACTTAATACATATGTAGACATTTTAAAAATGGCAGACTTTTCGACATTACAATTCAACAGCATGCGACACAGCTGCACTCTTTCTGAACTGTTTCCTCCTTTGTTTCCCTCAGTGCTGCGAGATGACTTCAGACAAAACCCGACAGACGTTGTGGTGGCGGCAGGAGAGCCAGCAATCCTTGAGTGTGTTCCTCCCAGAGGCCATCCTGAACCCACCATCTACTGGAAGAAAGACAAAGTGCGAATTGATGACAAGGATGACAGGATCACTGTGAGTACTGTTTCAATACCTGGACTCAATAGGTCAACTTTATTTTTAGTGTCTAGACATAAAAAGCTCTTGCTTCTAAAATGGTCTGCTGTTTAACACATTGGAAAGATGATTTCTTTGTTGTTTCAGGACATAGAGAGGAGAAAATGTGGAGAACACTTGAAAACAGTGGTTTGAAAAATTGAAATATATTATCTGTGTATTTAAGAACAAACTTTTTTTCTTTAGATTCGAGGAGGGAAGTTAATGATCTCCAACACAAGAAAGAGCGACGGTGCCATGTACATCTGCGTGGGTACCAACATGGTCGGAGAGAGGGACAGTGAGACAGCACAAGTCACAGTGTTTGGTAAGCTTTATTTCTCCAGTTTGAACTGACATGGGTGTGTCATATTCTACAGGCTGATAAGAGATTGTGGTGACTTCTTCTCATTAGTAGATGGCCCGTGCTCTTATTTGGATGAGAGCAAATGAAGAGTTCATTTGCAAAAACCAGATTTGCAAATGAACTCCCTTGATTGCACAATAAAAATACATGATTTAGCCAAATTAAAAAAAGTTTGAGAGGTCTTATCAAAACAATCCAACAGCAGTTTGATTTATATTCCCTGGACTGCACCCAAAAAAACATGATTTAGGAAAACAAATTAAAACATGATATTTGTTTTTGCAAATGAACTCCTCAAGTGTTTTTAATAACTGGAGAAGAGCTTGAGGGTAATCAATTCGGTCTGCCATCTTGCCACCATTGTTGTGTATTGTGCAAGATAGAACTGGTTCAAGAACCAGGGCTAATATCGTGGTAAAGGGGGAAACACAGAGCTAATGAACTGACAATGAGAATGACTGAGGTAAACAGGATTTTTAAGAGACAAAATAGAGTGAGTAAACAAAGAGGTTTGTTCTTTAGGAAGAAAAATGTGCATGCACCTGTATATTCAGAAATATAAACCCATTGTATTACATTATATAGTTAAGTATTTCTATCCTCCGTACCCATCCGGCAGAGCGACCAACCTTCCTCCGGAGGCCCATCAACCAGGTGGTCTTAGAAGAGGAGACAGTAGAGTTCCGCTGCCAGGTTCAAGGAGACCCTCCGCCTAATGTACGATGGAGGAAAGACGACGTTGATGTTCCTCGTGGGAGGTATGTACTGTACATATACAGGAATATTGTTAAAAAAGAGACAGGGATAGTGTGTGTGTGTGTGTGTGTGTGTGTGTGTGTGTGTGTGTGTGACACTGACGTGACAGGCTGCACTTAATGCAAAGGAGCTGTGGAGGCATTGATGTCAGTCTGAGTGACTGTTTCAAGCTAATGATAACTCACACTGCCAGCTCTCACCTGGTCTGGCTGCTCGGGGGCATTAAATAGCTCTAATAGACTGTATACACAATGCAAATTACACATTCAGGATAAAATGACTCCACCCTTGGGCTCCCCCCCCGAAGACAGCAACCACAGCCATAACATGTCAGTGAAGGGGGTCTGCATGAGGACAAACAGTTATTGAGCTAGACAATTAAAACTGAGTGACAGGTAAGTGGGCAGGGAGGCTTAGAGGTAGACATGTAGGGGAGCAGAAAAAAAGATGGCATGTTGCAAAGCGAACAGAGAGAGACAGAATGACAGGAGACACAAAGAGACAGCAGCTGACGTGGCCCTCAAGTGTGTGTGCACAGGTGCAGCTGTGCAGGTGAAATCTTGCCACAGACACCTCAGAAACCTAGACGATAATCACTCCCTCTCTCACACATTTAACCCCATTCAGTCTCCATGCCCTCACTGACAAGGCACATGCCTTCACTCACAGTTGTAAAAGTAGATACTGATGATAGATAAAGCCTTAAAAGTCTGCAATTTACAGAGATTTTCTAGCCCGATTGCCAGCCAAAGTTTGTCTCACTTCCTGTAAAAAGGCACTGATGATAAAGTGATACTGTTCTTGGTTTCTGTGTGTTGGCCTGTTGCTTCACAGTGAGTCACTGGACTCACAGTCAATAGCAGTGTCATTGTCAGGAGTGGACTTCAAAGAGACCAGCGTTCTGTGCCCAGCCAACGAGCCATTCACACACTGCTTGGATCACCTCATAAAACATACACTCAGTGGACTTGACATCTCTCAAGGCTAGCTGCAGAGCTGAGCGTGGGCGGGTTGTTTGTGTCTGATAAGGATTTGGTTCACTGGGCAGTACGACATGAGCACTGTGCCAAAGCAAACACACAGAAGTATTTCACTCATGTCTTTGATAGGGAGTTGGCTCTGGAAATGAGTTCATTTTGTACACTAATTAACAGATTTATAACGGCGTAGGATGAGTGTCATGCGCCTGCATCCTTGCTAACTGTATCATCCCTTTGAAGTTCGGCCTTATTTGGATTCGGAAAAAAGAACTGAACACATAAAAAAGATACTGCCAAAATTATTAAGCGATAAATATCGCAGTGTTTCTAATTACATTGTGAGAGCTTTTGTTTTCCTCGCTATATTTAATTCTGCAGTTTTGCTTTGAAGCAGAAAGCAACCATGAAGACTGCGATATTCTAATTCTGACATTTTCTGCCTTTGTTGCGTGCCAAAAAGAAAAGTCACATTGTTAAGTGACAAACTGTTCCTGCTCTCTCTACTGCTTATCCTCACTTAATAAACATCAAACAGGTCTTCTCTCTGACTGACACAAGAATTGTTTAAAATCCAATGCAAGAATAGTTTCTAGTTTGATAACCGGCAAGTGCTTGGAAGAAAAATTAATATATATCTACTGTAGCTGTTGGCGTCTGTAGCTGCATCAGTAGTGGTCTTTACCATAGGAATGAAAGATGACTAAAGATCAAGCACTTCTATATGCAGTGGGGAGGGGTCTTTATCTGAAAAGGTTACACTGTCCTTATTATTATGGTAAGCTATAAAAAGAGAGACTTAGTGAAACCGCTGCTTCTTTACCATCAGATTGTTTCAACTTGTCTTTGCTGGTCTCTTTATGCACGTTGTGCATGCTTGTCTCTCTGCGAGTGTTTGTGTGCGCGCAACTTTTATACTAGGAAGAAGGGAAATGGAGCCTCAGCTGAGTAAACAGGTCTTTAATATGCTCAGTGGCTCCAGCAGCCTCCCAGGCAAACACATGCACACACTGGCACACAGACATAAAGCACACCAGGATGGCACCGGCTTCAGTCTCTGTGGGATAGAAGAGGAGATAGAGACAGCACAAGAATGGTTTCAATTAGAGGACAAAGACAGTAGTGCTCCTTTCTAACCCTGTGTGGGTGTTTTACTGTGTTTATAACAACTAGATTAAAATCACCAAACAAGCTACTGTGGGATTTTTTTCTATATATTACAATAAGAAATCCATACATAAGTCCCTGTTAAACCATTCAAAATACAGTCGGGCACAGGCCAGAGTAGGTAGCTAAAAATAAAAAAACAACGGGTGGATTAATTATTAGAGATTAACTATAACTAATGGAGAATTTATATTATTATGTACTATTCCGATAAGGAAAGTAAAGCCAATAAATGATCAGTTGATGCTTTAAAAAAATCATATTGTTATGTATTATTCTTTTAATAACATTATAGCTGATAAATATAGCCAATGATAAAGAGCAAAATTGCTTTTATTGCCCAAACAAGCACATCATCCATAAATGCTCTGTACATTTCAAAGTATTTTTGTAAAAAAAAAATGCAATATACTTTGAAATAAAAAGAAAATAAATGGACATTTGAAGGGTCAGAACTGTTTTTTGCTTTTGTCATGATAACAATAGTGCTGTTTAGAATTTGGTTAATTCACAACTATTAGATATTAAATTATCCATCTTTGCTCATTACATCCAAGAAATTGTTTAGACCATGTCATTATCGGTTATTGGATTTGGCTGAAAAAAATCTATATTGTGCATCCCTATTAATTATGTTTGGGAACTTAGATATTCCTTTGTGTGTTAAGAGAACACTTGCATTGACTCTTGACCTCATTCTTAATCAGAAAATATTTACATTTATTTCTTTACATGAGTAACTCAAAGGTCTGTGTCATTTATATACAGTCATGGAAAAAATGATTAGACCACCCTTGTTTTCTTCAATTTCTTGTTTATTGTAATGCCTGGTACAACTAAAGGTACATTGTTTGGACAAATATAATGATAACAACAATATCTCATAAGAGTTTAATTTAATAGCTGATATCTAGACATTTTCTATGGTTTTCTTGATAATAACCAAAATCAAGAACACCATGGAAAATGAGAGATCAGCTAGATATCAGCTCTTAAATTAATGTCTTATGAGCTGTTTTTGTCGTTGTCATTATATTTGTCCAAACAAATGTACCTTTAGTTGTACCAGGCATTAAAATGAACAAGAAATTGAAGAAAACAGTTTTCCACGACTGTCCATGATGGGGCACAATCCTATTTATAACTTACAACCTTAAATCTTATTTTTTCTTCTCGACTGTCTTTCAACCAACACTAAATTACAGGATATTTATTTTCACAGACAAAAAATGAAATCCCAAATTCAAATTAGCATTGCTTTTTTAAATATGATTATTAATATAATTGTTATCTAATGTTTTTTTCTGAATTCCCATTACACCTTTTCAGTAAGGGGAGGACTGGAGTCTGTGAGGTGATGGTGTTAAATACATGTGGTCCACTACACACAAAATTAGTTATAGGGAGGCAGACTAGCCGAGACAGAATAATTACCTGTAGCTGAAATTAGATCAGCCCATTTGTTGAGCTTGCGGGTTCTTACTCTCTTAATGGCTTTTCTTTTTTCCTTCATCATCTGGGCTCGAATGAGACTGTATTTTGCCATCAGGTCAGGGGAAAAAAACGTCCCTACTTCTTCCATTGTCACACACAGCTCTGAACGGTGTGCTGAGCTAATGAAACTCTAAAATATAAGGTACCTCTCAGGACGGGGCTTACATTATAAATGCACCAATACTTGTGCTTAAAAGCAGAATTTAATTGGGGCTTTAATTATTACCACACACATATGCACTCCGGGCGGGATTAAAATCACTGACCAGCACATGCAATATTAAAATCACCCAACCTCCCCTAGAGAAATGAATTTGGTTTGAATGGGGCTCATTCTTTTTTACCAATATACATAAGATTAGATTCAGATGGGAGGGTACTGTGTCTTCCCAGGGGAGAATCTTTGACATTTGTAGCATGTGTCTCAAAATACTGTGAAAACTCTTGATAGGGTTGTAGCTTATTTGAGGTATATGCAGTACATGGTGTAGCTACAATGCCCAACAATAACGCGAATACATTTTCATCCTCCACATTTGTTTCTCAAAAACAAGCCAATTTATGATTTGTAAGAGTATCTTCATTTGGATTAATATCACTATCAGATTAATATCAGTCTGTCAAGCATCTTCTCACAATCTTTGGGAAAGCACACAATAGCTGCTCCCACATCAGAGAGCCAGGAGAGAAGTACTGGAGAGCTTTGTGTCTCCAAATAGAAGAGTTTCTGCCATAGTCTATGAATCCCAGTGAAAAGACTTGGACAGTGTGCATTATCTTCTACTGGCTACCAGCTCAGTGTGTGGCCCATGTATTCCCCTCCTTCGGTTTCCCCGCTCCCTCCTCATTTGCTCTGGACCCCTGTGCCCTCTCCTGTGCCTTATCAGAGGCCCTTTGGTCTTCCAGTCTATCTGTATGCAGGCCCCCTGTCCCCGTCGGCCTCCACACCACAGCCCCTGCAACATTCAGCAGAAAAGCCTTTTTTTCTTGACTCAATCCCTTCGTGGTTTGTGCATGTGTGTGTGCGCGTGTGTTAGTGTATGATAGAGGTGTGTGGGTCATTCTATTTGAGAGAGCTGTTAAAGCGGGTGTGACAGGAGCGCCTGTGTTATGCTGACCATCCAGTTTCAGTGATTTCTCACCTCCGCAGCTCAGCAGAATGAAAAGACGGCAGGCTATGGTTCCTGTCTCCATTACTTCCCCTGATATATAAGTGGATACATCTGGTATTTATGAGGGCGCTTGTGTTAGAGGGTTGGTGTGTGGAATGGCACTAGGATCATCACACTTATGCTGTCTTTAAGGTTAATTAACACTGATTGTGTCAACAACAAAGTAATGTGAATAAAATCATAATTCAGTGTTAAAAATAGAGAATATAGAAATATTGGTTTTGCATTAATGAGGGAGATATGCAGCTGATCATTCATTATGTATCAGTGCTTTTCATCTCATGTAAAAAGCAGAAAAATGGCAAAAAAAAAAAAAAGAGGCTAATAACGATCTCAGCATATACATCTGACTTTCTTAGTGCTTTTGGTGTTTGTGCGTCCTCTGTTCTTGACACACACAAAGAGAAGCGAGTACGAGTGGCTTCCAGGCATCGGTCAGCTGTACTTTGCTGTTTCTTTTTCTCTCTATCAACCATGGTGTCTGCTCCAAACCACTTTGACTAAGTAAAGACTGCACTGCTGCCACTTTTTCTGTGGCACTAAAGAGAAGTTACTCTTTTAAAAGGCAAATTTAGGATCAATTTGCTTCCCACAAACCCCCAGCCTAACCATAAGGGCTGATGTCTTGCCAAACTGATCTTTGATTAATGTTGGATAAGGTGATGAATGTTAGTCGGGCTGATTGGAAGGCCCTGACCCTGCTCAGGCTTGAGAGATGCCAAGAGGGAGTGTAGCTCTGGCTAAGAGCCTTACACAAGGAAGATGAGAAGCGATAGCGGTTAATTGATTCTCTCTCAGGGGTGACAAGGCCTGGACAGGTAGACTCCAGCTCTTTTGATCAGGATGCGGTAAAGTAGCGGTTAGATGGTGTGAAACTGGATCAGACTGTCAGAATGAAATGGAGCAGAGAGGGGACTTTGTGTCAGAGCAGTCAGGCCAGAGAGCAGGCTGGAATTAGTCCTCTCGCTGTATCTTGAGTCTGACTCATGGGCTCAGAGTTGGCACACAACCCTTCTGCCTGCCGCCGGCCCCATTCATGTAGACTCAGAGGCCAGGCTGATAAGATCCTCTTAGGTTGAGTCATTTTGTGGACAACTATACCCACACATTCAGTCGTCCACACATTCAAGAGATACGATTCTCTTAATGTGGGTGAATTGGCACGAGTCTGAAGGTGGAACACGGGTGAATGTGTTCCTGACAGACAGTTCCACGGCAAATCCTCGAAGATGATCTGTAGGATTTTTGAAATGTAAGGCTTTTAAAGTGTGTCCAATAAAGTTGTCATCTTTGCACAGCATTCTCCGTGCAGCAAACACATCAAGTTGACAACCAAGAAAAATGCTGCTTTGTCTTGGCATTTGCTTACATTCCCATCACTCCTCATGTCCCTGCATGAGCCAATGACTCTGCACATGTGTGGATATGTGTTGGATGATTGTATACTTTGTTCGCTGTGTGTGAGTGTGTGTGTACAGTGGGTCTTTTTTCTAGTTTAAAAGGAGAGAGAGTGAACTTGGCTCTCCTATCCTTTCCACAGCCCTTCTACATGTGCAATTACATTCCTCCTCTAATAGAGAACAGAGCTCTGCCCCGATCCAGTCGCAATAAAGAGCTACTGTTCCCTTTCTGTGTGTGCTTACATGTGTGTGTGGCCACAACTACCTCTTATCCCTGAGTATTTCCACTCATCTTGTCATCTAGGCTGATTCCATATAGGAAGTTGATTACAGATTGATTGGGCTCATGTTTCCCACTAATAAGTCCTGGATCAGCCTGGGGTTCTGTTTTGAGAGTTTGAGGGAGACTTAGAACAATAAGCATCTTGTCCAGTCGGTGCATACGTGGGTTATCCGCACGGCAAGGGCTCGGTCATGCAGATGCCAGGCTGTAGGAGCCTGTATGAGCAGGTGAACTGTTAACTTTCTATGAGTTATCTCTAGCTTCAAGTGAAAGCATAAAACCAAAGAAAATGTTGTATTGTCCCAATGTATCCAGTCATAATCTGTTCAGCTAACTTGCTATCTAGCACTGGTACCTAGGTAGTTAATTATATCATGCTTTATTTTACTTAGTTTAGGGAACATTTAGCATATTAGCGCTGTAATCTCACACACCAGTATTCTTTTAAGCTTGTTACGGCTTCCTGCATGGCCGGGCATACAATTTAGTTGGTCAGACCTCCACTTTCCTCCCTGAAATATCTCAGAATATTACAACCCCGATTCCAAACAAGTTTCAACATAACAAAGAAACAGAATGCAATTCTACCTACATTCAATTGACAATGTAAAGATAATATATTTATTGCACAAACTGGGAAACGTTCAGGTTTTTTTTGTAAATTTGATGATTCTGTTTTTATTTACATTTTACATAGCTCTCCATTTTTTTGGTAATCAGGCTTGTAGATTGATTACCATGACATTTTTAAAATATATTAATGAAATTAGGTTTTTTGGTGAACCTTTTGACTTTTCCTCTCGTGCCTCCATGAGGTTATCATAAGTGGTTTTGCGTGGAGTAGCTTGATAACTATAGAAGGGATTACCATGACATTTGAAACAAATATTCATGATACCAAGAAGATAAATCCTAATGACCAAGGTAAAAAATATGTCAATATATCTAATACTTTATGAGTTAACACTTAAGATAATAAGATTAATGACATTTCCATTAGCCTCAACTGTACTTTGTGTTTCACACTAATTAGCAAATGTTTAATTAGCTTTAACCTTCAACACCAGCATAGTAGCATGGTGAGGTTTTCTGAAAGTGCTTGGAAAATATTATCTCGTTCACTAGGTCTGATCACTGTCTGTTCGGGAGTCGTGATGTTTTCCCTAAGCCCTAACCTGTCCCTGCCACTCATTTGCTCATCTCCACCTCCTCTTGTAGTTCATGTTGAGCTCCCCAGTCTAGCCGGAGGCAGAGTATGGGAGTATGCTCCTTCTATTAGCTTGTTTGTTTTTCATCTGACAACAGGCTCGTCCCAAAAGGTGCTGTCTCATTCCTTTGGATGCCACTCACTCGGTTTCAACAATAAAAGCTTTATACATGTCCCCGACCATTACCTGAACTGTACATCCCCTCTCTCTTGAACAAAGCATTCAGTCATGACTCAGTCAAATAATCATTATGGCTCCTTAAGTACCTGTGTGGAGAGGAGGAACTGGCAGTCAGAGTTGAGGAATGTGCTTCAATAAAGCTGCCTTTGAATGCTTGCTCAGGAAATGTCATAACAGCAGGTGAAAAAAATAAGACAGGACAGATTAGTTTTGCAGCTGCCAGTGGCAAGCAGCCATCAGTACACCTGATGGTCGAGCAGAGGGGTCTTTCCCACTCTGAGGGAAATGGACCATAGCATATTGTTACTCTAAAAAGTCACATCAGAAAGTATCACTGTAAATCATGGTTTGTTGCCATGTCTAATAGTCCAATGTATTATCCAGGGTAAACCGTTATCCACCTTCATGTGTACAAACTTCGAAGTTTAAAGTACTTTATCTTTTTTAACTATCACTATTTCCCCTGAAGAAATCAAAACCAAAACTAAAATTGTCTCTCTAACAAGTATCATCTGTGTAGCCAAAGCCTAATATAGCTTCTGTGCCATCGTCATGCTCCATTGTCATCTAAAAGCTATTAAAAACACATAAAAGAGTTGTACTGTTGCAGCGGGAGGCATATTTCTTCGACAATGAACATGGCCAGCCTAGTTTGTTCTGAAACAACTCTGTGACTGCATTTTCAATCTCTAAAGGCTTAGCTCCATGTTGGGCAGACATCCCTGCTCTTGGTACTTTTATGTGTTTTTAATAGTTGTTGGACTACAAGTTTGGAGTTTTATGGCACAGAGGCATAAGCTATAATAAAAGGATAATATAATATCAGGCCTGTCCTTTAAAGCCCCTGTGTGGATTTGAAACATTCTGACTTTGGGGACGCCAAGAGGTAATATCGAAAAAGACTCTGTGGCAGGCTGCGGTGCACAGATTGGAAGGCTAAAAGCAACACATAGACTGCACCGATTTTCAACTTTATTGTCGGATTTTTCCACAAGCTTATCATTTAAAATATTCTAAAATCATATTGAAATTCTACACAGGGGATTTAAAAGGGCAAACATAGTGTCAAGCTCTCATAGAGTGGCCCTTTATCTGTTCATCTCAACCCTGTTCTCAGTGTCTGTGAGTGACAGACTGTGGACAGCAGAAGGTTGTCAGGCTGACAGACCACCATCACACAGCCCCACCACCCCCACCTGCACGCTACTTACACCCTGCCAGGCCAGCACCCCCTTCAATTACAGGCTAGAACAACAAACCAGACCAGCATCATCCCCCTGTCAACTGCCATACATTCATACGGGTTCAGGCACACATACAGCCTTCTGCAAACATACATAAACACAAAGATTTGACTCCTGCAGTGGAATTGAAATTATACCTACTATAGCTGCTGTATTGATTCAGCTTTACAATAGGAAGGTGTAGCTCTCTGTACATTTATTGCAACCATATATTCATACACAGGTTGTGGATGCACAATAGCACAGTTATGCAGATGCACATACACACACACACACACACACACACACACACACACAGAGTATGGTTTAAACATATATACACACAGGGAGAAAACATCTCATGAATATTGAACAAGTTTTGAGGGTTCCAACTGAATGCACACCTCTGTGTACTGTGTGTCATTGTTGAATAATTGATCCTCCTCCTTGCAATCTCCATTTGTCAGAATGAACAGTTGTGCCTCTGTCTTCCTCTCCGGGAGAAAATACGCTTTCCACGTCTACAGTTGGAATAGTGAAGCATGTCTTATTTGTCACAGGGTTAATGTTTTCTCCAAATTTGCGGTATTTGCATTAAATGCTGAACAGGTAACTTTAATTTCATGATGTTGCATCTTTGTTGACAGGTATGAGATCAAGTATGACAAGGAGGACTATGTGCTGAGAGTGAAGAAAGCTTCCATTAACGACGAGGGCACGTTCACCTGTGGGGCAGAAAACCGCGTGGGCAAGCTGGAGGCCTCCGCCACTCTCACAGTCAGAGGTACGAAACCCCCTTTGTTCTTTGTTATTTTACAGAAGTCACGGACCATTGAGGTTATTGTTCTTGTACACCAATATGAGGTTTAGATTGGCAGTTTACTCCGTAGGGTTCTTTTTACACAAATGGAAATCCAGAATGCTGACTCTCCCAGCCAAGAAAGATGTAGACAGTCTATGAATCTGTTTAATTATTTACATTTCCGAGTGCAGCGCCGACACACTGACACCCTCCTCCCCCAGCCGGGGTGGTCTGCTAGCCACGCTACCCTCCATGCTGTAACCACCCAGTCAGCAAAGCCATTTCACAGATTACTGGTGCACACCAGCAGTCCCACACCTGGGGTTTGCAAGGTTAATAAAAACATTCTAGCCATAATTTTCCCCTCTTTTCACCACTCTTCTTCCCATTAAACCCAAGTGTTTAAGGTCTCTGTGGGGTGCTTTACAGAGACACAGGGGGGCAGATGTAGATAAAACAAGGTTTGGGTTGGCTTCTCTTTTGGAAAGGTGGATTTGTAGAAGTAGCATGTTGGTGTTTTACCTAAGGATGAGAACACATACAGTAACACAGAGGGAACAACTACCTGCACCAACTCATCTGGATCAGAAGCTCCTCTGGATGAAAGCCACATGCTGTCTTCACTTTGAAGAATTTTTTGCTCTCTCTCTCTCTCTCTCTTACTCCAGCTTTCTTTTTTCTGCTCTCTCCATCAGCACTAGTGATAAAAACGCCTTCACCTTGCTATTACAAACACACACCATCCGTAGAATGGTAGATTTCATTAAAGCAGGCAGTGAAGGTCCAGCAGTGTATTTGTCTTTGATGAGTAGAATTTGATGCCCCTTCAATTGAAGATCTTTGACCACCAAGGGGCGCTCATACCAGACTGTCTGTCCATATCTGTGAAACAGAGACATTGAGCTCATCAATAAAACTGTCCAGGGGACAGTGGACAAAAGCTACTGGGTCCTCTCTGCCTTGCTTACCCTGTGCCAGAAATGTGCTGGCCCCAACACAACATGTCATTCATTCTGACTTTGATTTCTTTTTGTCTTATTTTATTATGTTTTTTTGTTTGTTTGTTTGTCTTCTGTTGTTTTATATGTTTGTGTGTCTGTGTTTTAATTTATTTTCTTTTATATATCCACTCCTCCATTGTTGTGTCTCCAGCTCGCCCTGTAGGTAAGTACCCATCCTTCTGATTTGATTCCATCCTGCATGCCCCTGTCCATTCACATTACTGCATTTGACTGCTTGACAATCAACTTCCAATGCTTTAACATTACTGTATTCAACTAACACAGGTGACACATCACATTGTGGACCCTTATTGTTTGCAAGTAGTGTTGTAGTCTATGAAGATTTTAGAGCTCTGCCTTTATTACTAAGACACTAATGGCCTATAACACCAGGTCTGTTTGTTCACTGAATATGATACGTAGGCAGCATTATCAAAGCAGCCAGCTGCACTTATTGTGTTTGCAGCAACTTAACAGAACTCAGAGACAAAGGGAAGAGAACCAAGGGACGCTTTTGAACTTGATCTAACATGATGTTATCATAGGTAAACTTGTCCAAGCAATTCTTTAGATAAAGAAAACATTACTGTATATCCTTTTGTGTTTAAATTGCACAATGTAAACAACAGCAACAAAATATACCAAATAACTGACTTTATTTCTATCACTTACACTACTATCTCTACTGGAAGCTGATGGAACTAATTTTGCTTTCATCGCCACCATGCAGCACCATAGATTTATGTAGAACTACATTAACTCCAAAAAACACATTTCTGTTACCCATGAAGCTCTAAACTGACATCTCTTTAGATTAGGGCTGCACGATTCTGGAAAAAATGTGAATCACGATTTTTCTGCTTAGAATTGAGATCACGATTCTCTGGCACAATTTTTTTTCACAAAATGTTTGTTGCACTGATGAACTTTGACAAAACAAAAAAACAGTGCTTTGGCAAGGGCATATTAGTAGTTAAATCATTGGAAGATAAATTACTTTAACAAAAATAAAAAATAAAAATTGAGACATGCAGGTGATAACAACTTCCCCCTATCATCATATGCACATCAAACAGTCTGATTTCCTTAGAACGTAGAGTGTATGTTGTACAGTGTTTATTGGGGCCATATCTTTGGCTAGGTGATATGTGATAGCTGCTGTGATCTCCTTATGTCTACTGGAGTTTAATGGGTATGCCGTCACATTGTACAAGGTTATCCGGTTATTGACGTCTGTGTTTGTTTCTTGCCTTGTACGGCTTCATCATGCTGTACTTTGTGGTGACGTTTAAGGTGATTGTAGAGATTTGTAGTGTTGCCTTGCGGCGCCGCAATGAGGGCAAAACATACGCTACAATGCACCTCACACTGTTTGTCATCGTCTGGCTGAAATCCGAAATACTTCCACACCGCCGAATGTGAACCTTTTTTGGGCACGAGGTCGGTTCGGGACGGTGGGTGACTCTCGCCACTACAGCTTTGGTTTTCTTCGGCATCCATTCAACCCTCCTTACCGGCGACTTTCCTCCGCTTTAGCTCACTCTTTCCAAAACGCTCAACTGCAGGCGGGCGTCCTCCACTGAATCACGTGTTAACGTAAAGATGCTTTACCATTGGTTGAGGGAGGAGGCAGCAGCAGTGCTGCGTTTGGGGGCGCTTGAAAAAATCCGGGAGATAATAGGAGCATTTTTTTCTGATGCAGCTCCAGGTATAAAATGCTTCAGAATCGACGTGTGTAGAAATTAGATCACGTGTATGTGCGAATCGAGATCGCGATTTTTTAACGATTTATCGTGCAGCCCTACTTTAGATTCTAGATGCTGTCCTTAACAATGACTGAGTGGGCTGGCAGTCTAATAGTCTCAGACATTGTCATCTCATATGGTCCAGCACGTCTTTAACTTGCAAGTCTTGAGGCCATCTGGGGATTTTTGGAACGCAAAGCTGAGATCTGTTTGTTTTGGACGAGTTCCTCTCCTTCTGAGCCCCGCAACACAGAGCTCTGAATCTCATTGTATTTCCCTTCAGATAGGGAGAAGGTCAAGGCAGATCCAAATATGATACACTGAAGATGGTAAATTGTTAGAGGAAGTTAGTGAAAATGGGCATCCGGAGAGAAAGGTGTGCTTTTCAAGAGTCGTAACAGGAGGAATGCAGGAACGAGAAACATGCATGAGGACAAAGAAGGGAGAGGAAAAGAATGGCAGAAGTGTGTGTCGAGACAGGCTTGACTGGCAGAAAAACCCAGACACTGCTTCAGTGGCAGGACTTCGGTTGCCAAAACAGCAGTGGCTGTTCTGCAATTGTCAAACTGTCAGCTTTCAAGAAGATGGAGGAAATTACACATTCACTCTGCCTGTGGGAAGAGACAGTAATTGCCGACGACTTCTGAATAAAATATGATTGAACGTGGGATTTTAAAGGAGGAAGAAATGCTTCTTAGTTTGTGTCTGGGTGTATTGAATGGATGTCTGTCTCTCTGTCCATTTGTTCTTTTCACCCTGACTCCTGTTTTTATACTGAGCCCTCTCCTAACCAGGCAGATGTGGCTTGTCATGAATTAAATATGGGCGCCTGATCATGTGTTTCCTTAGGAGGGGACAGGAAGGAGCCTCTCACATGTCATTAAGGGTCTCTGAATCAAAAACAGAGCCCTGAGTGTGAGTTAGCCCTGAGCCAAACTGTGAAGCTGTCACACACCGGCTTCCTCTTGATTTGTCAGAGTTTTTGATCTGTTCTTCTCTGTGGGCCTCCCTCTCCTTCTTTAAGTCCACCTTCCTCACAGTTCCCATGAGTATTTTATTCCTTTTCCAATGTAATTTAAAGGGAGATTGAAGTAGTGCCACAGGTATTGAAGGAGCCCAAGATTAATTCCAGGACACCAGGAGAAGCTACGGTTTGGCTGATAGATAATTTACTCACATTTAAACAGTGGAGTTGATATGGTATCAGTTGTTTGTTGAAGTGCAGGAGGAAACATGCTTGCTTGATTAGGGTTCCTTGGTTACAAAAAGAAGGATGATGTCAAGATATTTGTTTCACAAGCAGATTTTTATTTTTATTTTATTAGGTTTGGTGAAATGTAGCTGAACAAGAAATTCTTGTTTGTGACATCCAGCTGCAAACAATCATTTATACAAGCAAAAGCCATTATAAACCTCAAAAACATTCACATAACGCAATTCTGTTTGACAGTATTTAGCATCATAAATATGGAAATATGTGGGTAAACTCTTCTGCAAAACGAAATCAACAGGAGCCAATTAAAACAGGAAAAAAGGAGTCACTTATGAAGAGAGTGTGAGAAAGGACAAGCCTGGGAGTTGCGGTGATAGGGACCAGTCTGCAAGGTGTTTTTAGTGAGTAGTTGCAGCGTGTGGGATGCAACAGAGCAGAGGAAGTGAAGGGAGGGAACTGAGTCCTTGCCAGAGTGTGATTTAGGAGCTCTGTATCAGGCCCAGCATTGTGAGAGCCACAAGATATCCAAGCTGCAGAAGGCCAAACGGGAAGGCAGTAAATCTGTAGCCATCTGTACCATTCCCAACTGTGTGTATCTTTGACAAATACACACCCCCAAAAAGGGATTACATGGAGAAACCAGCCAAATGGGAAGAGTTTGGCCTTACTGGAACCAGCTGGCTTGTCAGTGGAAGGACTTACAAAGAAATCAAAAGAAACATAAAGGGTGCAAGATGTTGCACTGCAACAATTCAGATTTTTTTTTTTTGTCATAGAATTTTACAACAATCAGGAAAATAATTCTTAATATTTAATTTTGTTTGCCTACAGAAAATAGCCTGTTGTATCCATTGCCTGCACTTACTCTTTAATTTGTTGACTTTCATTATCACTGCAGTAACCATGTTTCCTCCTGTAAGAAGTGTGTCATTGTTTTATCTTGGCAAACATGATTCTTATCAACATGGGATTTAGACCCCCAGTGACCATCATAGAATAAACAAGTAGAGGGTCATGCAGTAAATTAACCTCAGGTCAAAGAGACATTTTCAGATATAGGCGTAATTGTGGTAAATTCTGCAGCTGTACTTATTATAATTATCATATCCCAACTGTGTGAGGAATGTGAGGTTACTGATAGTTCACAAATATGAAAAGGATGAAAATGTGCCCTTTGCTTTTACCCTGTAACTTGTGATTATTTATGATAAAAACTGAAAAAATACCATCTGTTGGTGTAAAGTAGTACATTTAATCATGGGAACTAAATCACATTATATCCCATTATTATCCCAGCTTTGCTAGTTAAAAGTCCTGTCAAGAGTCATGTGGACTGTGAGGAAGCGGTGGTGTAAAATCTTGCTTGCCCTACCATCAGGGAATGGTCAGGGAGCGAAGACGGCCAACTCTATTCTCCAAAAGGACTTGTATCTAATCTCTCGACTCCTTTCTCTTTATTATCGAACTGCATCTGCCAAGTTGTCAGTCAGAAATGTCTCACTCTGTCTCGACTGCGAGTGTGTGACAACTGGTCTGGCTCCTGATGGAGTCGTGAATATTGACTGAGAAAGCTTCACACTACGATTTCAGACTTTGATAGCTTTTCAAGCCTCTTCTCTTTTTGATGGAG
The DNA here is from genome assembly GCF_030273125.1 of Centropristis striata. NCBI lineage: Eukaryota > Metazoa > Chordata > Actinopteri > Perciformes > Serranidae > Centropristis > Centropristis striata. Next base: position 12,757,280 of record NC_081520.1, on the reverse strand, counting down.
AGGTGTGAGCTTGAAGTGTGGTAAACACAGAACTAGCCTTTTCTGTCTCTCACTTCACGTTGATACAACTTTTGATCAGAAGTACTGAACCACCTCAGATCATGACTTTTATATGAGATGCACTGTGATGCAGACTTAATGTTACATACGGAAAGTCAGAGAAGATTAACCCCTAAATGTCCGTACATGTTCATAGTGGGCATGGGTGTGCCTTTGTGTTGTCTCAGATCTATATGCCATTGTGACCAAGGCCTCCCCGTGTGAATGCCAATGTGACTGTCATTCATTCAGGCTCAGCCTCACCTGAATGAATGGCCAACCTGGTTACCATGGCAATGATAGTCATTGGTGTCCTTCCTCTGTTCAGAGCCATTAGAGAGCAAAAGACGGATATATTGCTGCATGGAAGCTCTCAACGGCACTCCCATTTTGATTTTACCATGTGGTATATTGCTTGTTGTTGCTTGAAATCCCCAAGCCTTGATTATCTCCAGCCCTGATGTTTGGCCTCACTGTGTACCGCTGCTCTACTAACACTGGTGTCTTTGCCCTTTGACTTCAGCTGCGCCCCAGTTTGTCATCCGTCCAAGGGACCAAATTGTGGCTCAAGGCCGCACAGCCACCTTCCCGTGTGAAACCAAAGGAAACCCTCAGCCTGCTGTCTTCTGGCAGAAGGAGGGGAGTCAGGTAAGCGCAAACAATCTCATGCAACCCAGTGTGTAGAAAACATTTTTATCTTTTTTATTGCTTTTTTTTGCATTATTTCTTACATGTGAAACATATTGCTCTCTTAGTCGGAAGCGTTTGTTATCGGCTGCGCGTCTTGTGTTATCAACACTCAGCACTTTGTTTGGATTCCCTTGGCTGTATGCACAATTGCTGAGTACTTATGAGCCCCCTACCCTGCACACACACACACATGCATACACATAGCACTGCAAACTACACTATCTGTCATCAGTATCTTTACTACAGACACAGATACACCTTTGTTCTCAGGAGCCGCCAAACGACAGTGTGCCTGGCAAAGTGCTAATCGGTTTCCCGTGACCCTGCACTGATAAGAACGATCCTATCCCTCACTCAAGCAGATAACCCATTCAAATACCTGGGTGTCCTCACAACGCTCAACAACAGTGCCAATTAACAGCCTGTTGGGGCTTGTAGATGAGCCAGAGATATGATTCAGCTCTGGCTAAGGTTCAAACACACACGTACACACACTCATAGCCCGCAGGCCAACAATTACAGCAAAGTTCTCTTATAGGAGTGAACAGTAGTGAGACACATGTTCACACAAACATTGGTGTAATACTCACCCACTTTACCCTTTACCAATGTGTGACCTAAAGCTTATGACTCAGTAACATTGAGTAATGTGAACTTGTTGAGATAAGGCAGATTTATAACCTTGTGTGTCTCACATTGTCATTAAAGATGAGCCTTTTGAAATGAATGTTCTACAAACACTTTTCTGCAAGCAGTTGCACGTCCTTGCCATCCCTGCACTTGTGTCTGTCTTTGTGTTCATTGCTGCTTCCTCTGCCTAACCCACACTGACGTACAAAAGGTATGAAGGTATTTGTTGAGAGAACAAATTAAAGCTAATTCAGAACAGTAATTAAATGACAGAAAGAGCTTTTTCTCACACTTGAGGATAATGGGGTGTACATCTCTCATGTGCTACAGATGTGTAGCCTAATTACAAAAAACATAATTTGTTGCATTAAAGTCATTAGATGTAATTAAATCTAGATAATGTATTTGCAGATCATAAGTACAAAAAGAAAGAGCGGCTGCATAGCTAATAAAGAAAGAAGAGGTGATGTTTTGTCATCAGTCGTCTGATCCCGGTTAATTACCCTGAGATGTGTGGAATTGATTACCACTAACTCTTAAGCTATTCTAAAGATACATTTGTTATGTTCTGCATAAGTTCAACTCATACGGGGTGGTCTCTGTGGGTAAAATAGCAGCTCAAAACTGCTGTGGAATTGAAGCAGAAAGGAAAGTAGTCATGAAGCCAACAAGAGCAAAAGTTGCCTTCATAACACAGTGGAGCCTCTGGCTTGGCACGAGAATAAGTATGAAACCAAGTCATCAAACTGTATACATGTTGGGAAGTTTTTGAGGTTGGTTAACCAAGTGATAGATGAAATTGTTCGAACTGCAGCTGTAATAGTTTGATCTGTGTGTATGTGAGTGTGCACAGTATATGTGTGAGTGTGGTGGTGCAGGATGTGTGTGTTTTGTAACATTTCCAGGTTGTACCGGTTCCATGTTCTCACTAATTGGCTGTTTGTACCTCTTCCTGCAGAATTTGCTTTTTCCCAACCAACCCCAGCAGCCTAACAGTCGCTTCTCGGTGTCACCCAGCGGAGACCTCACCATCTCATCAGTGCAGCGGGCAGATGCTGGTTACTATATTTGCCAGGCCCTGACCGTTGCAGGCAGCATCCTCGCCAAGGCTCAACTGGAGGTCACAGATGGTGAGGGAAAACTGACGCGTAACTTCTTCCATGCCAGCACACTAGTACACGCTTTAGCACTTCTGCACTTCTGCAAAAGTGGCGAAGTTGGTGCAAATGTGCATATAAACACGATGTTCTTTCAGTGTGCATGTTTAATTCTATACCACATGCATTTAGACACTAACCCCTCAAAAAACAAATGTATATTAGTTTTTACTCTAGCAACAATGAAATGGGTTAGTAGTTTTTCATGGTAAAGCATTTCTTGCCTTGTCGGGCTAATATGGGCATTTGGAAGTTTAAAAAGTGTATGTAAACATGCAAAGATTGTTATTATATTTTTCTCATTTCATGAGCAGGAATACATTCAGCTGCGTTTTGACAAATTTCAGTAAGCCCATGACCTTCAGCTGCTGTGTTTTTGCAGTACATTCTTTGTTTAATTTTTTTTTATGTCAAAATTTAATTAACATTTTTTACTTTTCCGTTTGGAAAGGATATAAAGCGTTGCCCTTGAGTTCCTTCAAGTTTAATGATCAGCGTTTGGGCGAGTGGGCGAGGTGCAAGTATGTGTGTGAGGGAGGGAGCAAGAGAGATGGGAGACAGAGAGAGAGAAGGGGACATGATTGAGTGAGTGAATGACAATGGTTTTCTGTGGAATGAATAATGTGGACTTCGAGGTGTGGGAGCATCTAATCTGCTCAGCTGTTGTGATGGCAAGATCGACGGCCATCCGTATGTCTGTTGAAGTACCTGGTAGCAGAAAGATTAAATTCACTACACTACACTTTTTTCAACATTTTGTCAGAGGAAGGGACGGTTCTTTTACACACACAAAATTGGTATGTCCTTCAATTGTCTGGAATGATCACATTTTGCAGCCAAGTGCTCTTGCTTATCAACATTTCATTTCGTTTTTTTATAGCAAAAGGCATGTTAGCAGGACGAGTGTAATACTGGTCAAAAGAAAAGGAGGGAGAGGAGGAAACAGTGCAGGAGGGCCAGGGTGAGGTCATGGCCACACCTGCCGCAGTCTTCATGTGATTTACTGCCCCGAGCCCCGACAACAGTCTGTGGAGTTCAAGGAGATCTGTAATGAGAAATTCCTGATCCAGAGACCCAAGGCCTTAGTGGAGCCTTGCCTCCCCCCTCTGTCACTCCTACATGCCATCAACACGTTCATCATGCACATTAGATCCCTGGACCGAGCAGTCTCTTATTCTTGAGCACTAGCTTCTGTCAAAACAAGTCTGTTTTCTCTTAATAAGTCATTCAGGAATCCTAAAAATCACTTAAAAATCTAGAAGCAAACATGGATGCAAATTGTTATTCAGGCTATTTAGTCGTGAAGTAGTTATTCCATATTATAATGTGTCTTTTGAGTGTGTTTCTGTGATGATATTAACTACAGCAAAGGGAGTCCATTGCTAGTGCAGGTTCTTTAAATCCTCTCTTGGCTTAGTTTCTGACTTACATCATCACTTTTGATTAATATGATTGAATTTTGACCTAATATAAACTTTCCAGAGGACTAAAACAATAAGAGAAATGTTGTTGTTGAAATGGATGTGCAACATCTGGCTCCTGGTCGATGATATATCAGGTTTCCGCACATTTTTTTCTCTTTCGTTCTTGTGTGACCCAAAGCAAGCAGTGACCACAACGCAGGAGAAGTGTATTACTTGGAAGCACTTCCTTTTGTCAGATGTAGCTTCTAGAGTGAAAATAGGGGTGAGAACGAGGGTGTGATAATGTGGTGAAAGGTTACTGAGGTAGACTTGGTAATTAGCCCCTGCAGGTCTGACATCATTAATCCATACCTTCTAATTAATGTGGGTTCTGTGATGCCAGGGGGACTCCACATTATTCAACTCTAAATATATAAACTGCCGGTGTGCTAAAGTGCTAACTCTCTCTGAGATCACCTCTGACATAGCCACTATTTCACTGAAGGAACCCACAGGCTTTTTCTGGCACATTATAACAAATGAATTCCCTCATGTAAATGGAATTCATCACAGCATTAGCATTCATTTTTAAAGTGAAATTAGAAGAAAATATTAAAAGATTGTCTTCTCTGATTATTTGGTGTTGAGATTTAAATACATTTCTTCACTTTGTTTAGCCGTCATACGAGTGTCATGAGGTGATTTCAGTAACCAATTGTATTTTAAATTTACCTTTCATTGTGCCCCATGCTTCACATAATGAAGTATTTATCTGAACCACACTGAGTCAATAGGCAAGAGTCTCACCGCTGAACTGTACCACAGAGCCTAGAGTAGTGTATAAAAATAAGGCTACCCAGGCAGTAACTGGAAACTGCTTAGCGTCCCTCTGCCACATCAATGGAAGTAGAAAACACTACTCAGCTGTTCTTTCCCTTCTTCCTGGAAATACAGGATATGGTCATTGTTCTGTGGTGCAATTACAAGACCTGCAGAGAAAATAGTCTACTTTATGATAGATACCCACATCCACCCCCTGTGCATTTTATTATCAATGCTGTCACACAGTTTGTTGTACAGTCAGGGGCCTTATGTGAACACTGATTTCCATCTGAACTTCAAAATCATATGGATTGTTTTTTTCTTCCTGTCACAGTGCTCACAGACAGGCCGCCACCAATCATTCGCCAAGGCCCATCTAATCAGACACTTGGGGTGGACAGTGTGGCACTGTTGAAGTGCCAGGCATCAGGAGACCCCATCCCCTCCATCAGCTGGCTGAAGGATGGGGTCAGTCTGCTGGGGAAGGACGCCCGCATGTCCCTGCAGGAGCTGGGCAGTCTGCAGATCAAAAATGTCAAGGTAAAGGATTTCAACACTGTGCCAATGTTATATTTCAACCCTCATTCCGAAAAAAGTTGGGCTGCTGTGCAAAACACAATACATCCTGGTCAGGGTAAAGAAATAACACATCTGTTTTAGATCACTTCCCAATTTTTTCTGGAATTGGGGTTGTAAGATATTTATGCAGTTAGTGCTGGGCAATATGGCCAAAATCTTCTATTCCAACAAACATTGTTTCAGATCTCAATGCCAATGTATGACTCGGTATAGCATTTTTTTTTGGTAATTCAATGAAAGAATGTTCTGTGTAAAATAACAACATGACAAAGCCTATTTTATAAACTAATTTAATTTGACTTCAGTGCAAAATGGACAGTTTAAAGAGAAATTTAAAGAGAAAAAAACTGACTATGTTGGTATGCATGGACACAAATCCAGAGTAATCAGATTAATTTAACTACATAAGGGTATTCCCACAAGCATACTTCTTTGGTGCACCAAAGAGTTTAACAATAAAGCTGAATGAACGAATGAATTAATGAAATCCTGCATACTGCAATTTATTCTAAGCAACATTTGGGTTCCAAGTGGACCTTTACTCAGAATTTTCCACCAATATTATGCAGAGAGAACAATGTCCTGAGCTGGATGCACTATTCTAGTCTGAGGTAATGGAGCTTAAAGGTTGGAGAAGTCAGAATAACTGAGTGGTACTGTAAAGTGTGATGTAAAAATAAAAAACCCAATTTTAAATGATATTCCTTCAAAATCTTTCACAGATTCTCTGAATTTTTTCAGTTAGTATGTGTTTATTATACATATACATACACATGAATTATTACCCAGCACTATATGCATTTATATGGCCATGCCTGCAACACAGCAGCATATAAGCTTTTAAAGAAGTCAGCATGACATGGCTTGAGCATAACTTTGAGGAGCAGGTACCATAATGCCTTTAAGATATGAATTGGCATCATTGATTTTTTTTTTAATTGTTTGATAGTATCACTTAGAGGCATGGCTCAGCTGTGCAGGGTTGGATGGACTCCAGCTGTTGCATCGAAACATGTATGCATTTACTGATATACACACGCATGTATACACACGTTCACGTTTAGAGTAGATTAAATTTAAAAGGCTCACGTCTTGCTTTCCCCACTCTGAGGCCTCAGTGGAATATCTATTACGCTTGACAAAGCTGCCGACCACTGACATGTTATTTAATAAATGGAAGGAAGGCACAGGGAAAAAAACCAACAAACAACCAAAGTTCCTAAGAGGGATGGAGGGACAAGCCAGCTGTCATCGGTCCAGGGGGTTCCAGCAGCCCACCCTAAATTAATTAGCCTGGCTTTGTTGTGGTCGGCAGGACAGTGGGGAAATAAGGAGGGGGAGTGGAAAACTGATGGAAGGGTGGTGAGTAGAAAATGGAATTCATTAGGAAATTAGCGTCAGCACTTTGAGGCACTCACAAATGACACACAATTTGGCCAGCACAAGGCCAGCTCATGAAGTCCCCCCATCACTTTTCATTGTTTCAGCGATGGAAGATAACATATATTCAGTCATTGCTACTGCTCTTAGGAGGTGCGAAATGAAATGGCGCTAAAAGTGTTATTAGTGGTGTCATTAAGCGCTTGATGCTGTTAGTGTGCGTGTTTTTTTTTTATTCATATATGCATGTGTGTTCTACTTTGCTCCAGCTTTCAGACTCTGGGATTTACACTTGTGTGGCTACCAGCTCCAGCGGTGAAACATCATGGAGTGCTTTCTTGGAAGTCAAAGGTACAAGATGCTGAAATTATTTTATGTATCTTATGTACGAGAAAAACAGGCGTTTTTGAACTTGTCAGCTATAGTTTTCATTTACGAAAGTGGCTTTTTTCTGTCTCCTCTCCATTTAGAATCAGGAGTGACGGTCATGAAAAACCATGATGAGAACGAGCTTCCAGGCCCACCATCTAAACCTCAGGTCACTGATGTCACCAAGAACAGCGTGTCCTTGTCCTGGCAGCCTGGGATGGTTGGAGCATCACCCGTCTCCTCATTTGTCATTGAAGCATTCAGGTTTGTTTTACCAGTAACCGACTCTAAACTAACCAATTAATATCGTTGGTATGTTGTGGATCGCAGGTACAAATATATTGTACCATGTGAAAGACACTGAAAGACATCTTATTCTCTTTGCAGTCAGTCAGTGAGCAACAGCTGGCAAACAGTTGCAGATCATGTTAAAACCACCCAGTTTACCGTCAAAGGTCTCCGTCCCAACACCATCTACCTGTTCATGGTCCGAGCAGTCAACAGCCAGGGCCTGAGTGATCCGAGCCCCATGTCTGATCCTGTCAGAACACAAGGTACTTTACATAACATTAATATGAAATAAATGTGTTTGTCTTTACTGAATACATGTATAATTATTTTCCGAATCTGTCATAATCACATTCACTGGTGGTATGTGGTATTCTTTTTTTGCTGCGTATAATTTCTGTTTCTCCTGATAGGGGAAGGTCACTGCGCTCCCCTTCAAAGTGTGATACTTATCAGCCCCTCTCAGCAATCTGCAGTGAATAGCTATACTGAAACACTGCAGAACTTTTCAGAGGTCAAATTCTCCATCTCAGCCCAGCTCATTAAGGCTACACTTTAGCAATTATGTAAAATAAGCATGTCTACTTTTGGAAGGCCTAACTGAGTTAGTGCTATCCCTGCTATGTTAATGATCATAACTGGAGAAAATGACTGCCTCTAAACCCAAAGAAGATTTGATTACCGTACTGGACAGACCACAGTCTCCAGATTACACTGATATGATAAGTCCCTGGGAAAAATAAATAAATAAAGAGCAACCTTTGGCTAAGCTCTGTCAAATGCAAGCCAAGAGAAAAAAAACAGTCTATTTGAATTGCAGCATGTCTCTCGTGCTGAGGTGAAGGTCTCAAGATGACATAGAAATGTGTTTATTGACAATGGCATGCATTGATGACAAATTGATTTTTCACTTCTTTTTAACTGTGTTTGGCCTGTCTTGCCCCATTAGTGTAGCATTTGATTCATGACCATGTTGGGATGTCTGAATGAAGCTTTTCTGAAATATAATTTCCTCTTGCACTTTTTTTTTCTTCCCTTCAGTAAATAACTCAAAATGTGACTCACTTCAACCACACTCAGTATCTCATACACTGGAGTTTTTCATTACTTGTAACTTGAAACATGTGCATGTGCGAAATGGGAAATGAGCTGGAAAATAGTGTCATAGCGTCCATTCATCTCCCATCCAATATGTCTGGGGTCTCGTATTCAGAGTTCATTTGTTGATGCGGTTGTTCAGTCAGGGCCCAGTAAGTGCAGACATGTCACACATCTAAAGAACTTTGGCAGCACAACTCTCCTTTCTTTTCTCCAAACCAGACAAGAGCCTTAATACAAAATGGAATGAGGTCATTTTAATGCAGATGAAGTTGCTCCTTTTCAAATGAAGTCGTGATCACCGAGTGTACGTTTCTTTGTTGAAACCGATTGGTCTATTCAGTCACTCTTTTACTATTCCACGTCCGATGGTGATGGAGCAAGGTTTATTATAAGGAGTGAAAACCAAGTGGAGGAGAATGGGCAACATTTTATTTTGTGACTTCTCTCCTTTTTTTTTTTTTTTTTTTTCTGATTTTTCTTTCTTTCTCTCTCTTAGATATAAGTCCTCCAGCTCAGGGTGTCGACCACAGACACGTACAGAAGGAGCTTGGTGAGGTCATTGTTCGGTTGCATACTCCTGTTGTCCTGAGTCCCACAACCATTCAGGTCACATGGACGGTAAGTGCAGAAGTGCTTCAGTTTATTTTGGGCAGCTTATCTAATGTTGTTCGATTTGTATGTGGTTTTCTAATCTCTCTGCATTCTTTCTACATCTTTGATTTTGTAAAATCGAGTCATAAAGCCAACATAGATTATATTCAAAGATCTCTCTTTGAAGGCAAAAGGTGCACCTCGAGGCTACCGCTTGTTTTATCTCAGGAAATTTTAGTCCGGTTGTTCCCTAAGCCTGCAGCTTTGAAATACTGTAATTGGTGACTTAAAAGTAACTGAACATCAAATAGCTGAGAAATGGTTTTCTCTTAACCACACTAAACATCACAAGGGATGTCAGAGACATCTGGTCGTTCATCAATCTTCCGTATGCCGTCAGCTGCTCCCCTCTTAAAACAAAGAGTTTGCACAGATAAAGTTAGATTGAAATTAATGTTTGTGTTTAAACTGCAGTTTGTGAATGAGTTTTTACTGTCATAAGATGATTCATTAATCTTCTTTTACACTCGTACAGCCAAACAATGAAAACATGAAAAACACACCTGCTCTTCCACCATACGTTTGCACATATTGTGGTGTTTGCCTCACAGCAACAATCACATTATATCCCAAAATAAGACAGTTATATTTAATGTGAAAAATGTAAAAATAAAAACACAAAAAAACAGCTACAGACTCAGCTAAAATGTTTTTGTTATTTAATTATATGCTAATGAGGACAAAAGGCTTTTTATATTATTCAAAGCTGAGGTGTTCATTCAATATATGTGCTCATTTATTTTGAATGTGGTGCTATGAATCACTCAGATGCAGGTATTTACAGTATACACCTATCACTTTGTGGCATATGGCGCCTGTTTCCATTTTCAAATGAACCACATTAGCAGTTTTCCCGGTGACATGTTTATTGACCCCTGTAATAAGTCTCACCCCAAGACTTGGTAGCTAATTTAATGCTAAGGCATTGCTTTATGATTGTAATGTACAATCGACACAAAACATGGCTACCTAATCAATCAGGGGCCCTTTCAGTAAACAGAGGGGCCACTCTCAGAGAGCTTTTATATTCCCAAATCATTCCATTAATAAAAGTCACGCACCAAGCAGGGGATCCATTTTGCTGATTTACTCCGGCTACACTTGCGAAAAACAGCTGCTTAATATCCCACTTGAAAGCCCTGCTCACTTCTTCTACTGTTAACAAGCCATTACAATGAGTTATGCAGCCATTCCTTCTCTGCATAAATTCTGCATTTTCTGTCTAGCTAAATGGGTCCGAGTTTTAAGGGAGGGGTCCTTTGTGGGTTGCAGGGGGCTATCACACTTGCAGTCTCTCCGTCTTTTCTATGGGACAGATCTGCTGTTATCACCTCCGCTGTGTATTCTCTTCATGTCCCCAAGGTGTCTGTATGTGTTGCTGCATGATATGCTCATACACAGCCCATCTTAGGTGTGGTGGGAGCTGTTTTCCAGCATCACTAGTTAGTATTTATCATACATATGAGACATGCATATGCACTTTAAGGTGGCATTATGGAAAGTCTTTTTAATGGTGGTGGAAACACTTTGGGCTGTGAGCTGGTGTATGAGGTAATGTCAGGGTGTTAATTGAGCTAAGTGTGGCATAGCTGGTGATAAAGGGGCCATTAAACAAGTAATAGCCTCTGAAGTGTCATGAATGCAATCCTGTGAGGAAGAATACATTGCCGAAAAACATCCTTTTTTATTATCTAGTGGCCGGCCCAAGATGGCATCAACCAAACTCCTCTGCATGGTGCTTTTTGCATTAAAATACACCAGTAATCTTTTCTTCATTAACTTTCTCAGGTGGACCGTCAGTCCCAGTTCATTCAGGGTTACAGAGTTCTGTACAGGCAGACATCAGGACTGCCTTCCCCAGGACCCTGGCAGACCCAGGATGTGAAGGTCCCTTCTGAGCGCAGCGTCGTCCTCTCTGCACTCAAAAAGGGCATTGTGTATGAGATCAAGGTCCGTCCTTATTTCAACGAGTTTCAAGGGATGGACAGTGAATCCCGAACAGCACGGACAACTGAAGAAGGTATGAAGAAATAGAACATGCTGAATATTTGTATTTTTTGTTAGGAGCAATACGACATAGTGAGTCCTCTACAGATGTGGACTGACGGGTGACACATGATCCCGTAGGCTGCTTTCATGTTGGTTTTTGCAGTAATATCACAGGCGCCACTGCCCCTCCCTTTGACACTGAGAGTTGAGGGTATATGTGTGAATGCATGTGTTTGTGCATGCATGTTTGTGCCCGTCTGTCTGACCTTCCTGCTGTGCTTTTTTTGTTTATGATTGGTGGTGTTAGTGCCAAACTTCTTGTAATCCATCACCCAGCAGCCACAGGCCTGAGCTGTGATTGGACACAGCACACACTTCCTCCTGCGAAGATGATCTGTCGCCCAAAGCTTGATTCATACAGACTCTGACAAGGCCACAGAGCAGTGTGGCACAATATCACACACACACACACAGGTCTGTGTTTGGATGAATTTACCATTTTGACCAATGCCAAAACAGAAATGCATCCAACAGCATTGAACAAGCATCGCTTCAGCCTTCGAGTCTAGTAACTGAAATTAAATTATGATGTGATCTGAAGTAAAGACACACAATACATGCGTACAGCAGCACAAAGAGACAAATACAGACTCCATATAGTGGAGACAAAGCCCATCTTGCCACAACATATTTAGGCCTGCATGTATAGGAGACAGTTCACATCCTGTCCATGTGACAGGCCCATTTATTTTCCCTTCCTCAGAGGGACCATATCTCCTGTGGCCAGCCAGTGCACGCACTGCTGTAGTGGAACTGCCATCACATTACAGCTGTCCCCAACACACACTCTCACACGTACACACACATACAGAAAAAACATACATGCCGGCACGCCACCTATCCCGAAGGCCTCCAGAACCTACATGTCCCAGCTATTACCAATGCTGATAACACTCCCTGCTTCTGCTCTATCTGCATCACAGTCCCCTCAGAGAGTTCAACCACTTTCTATTTCTGTCACAACCCCGCTGCTCTGCCTGGTCATAGCTGATACACCGTCAAACACACAGCTCTAGGCTCCTCAGAGACCCTGGGACTACTAAGAAGGGCAGCAAGATAAATAGAGAAATCTTGGTCAGAGAGTGATTAAAACTTAGGTTGTCCATTAGCTAACACAATTAGAGAATCCCCAGAGCAGGTTCAGGCGGATGCAGGGTTACAGTATGATCAACGTCTCCGTGCTGTGTCCATCTTTGTAGTCTCCCTCCTCCTTTTTCACACATTCTCTCACTCTCCATCTGGACAGTCATGTCATGGCTGATAAATGAACTCTTGTTGCCATCTGATTCCCACTGAATGATTGTCTAGGAGGGCCCATCTTTATGCAAAATAATGCTTATTTAGGGGGAAAGGAAATCTGTAATGTTTGTATAAATGTTAATTTTTCTGCGACAAATCTTCATCCCCTTTGATGGATATCAGTGGAGAAGGTGCACGGGTTTCCTCCCACACCACTAACTGCTTTACATTAGCTATTGGCTTTGAATATGATATGTTTGTATTTCTTCATCATGCAGCACAGCACTATGTGTACGTGAGAGACAGGGTCACATTCCTGCCTGCCATACATCATTCTGCTAATGGCTCTATTAGGACAGCCTCCGGGGCCTCTATTGAAAAATGTGTATTGTTTAGTACAAATATGCATGATAATAAGCTGCTAAATCATTCATAACATTAACTTTGAACGACATTGTCTCTGATTGCTGCCACATACCCATCTAGCACTTTGTCACCTGGATGTAATGCCGCATTGGAGAGCCCTAAGCATGATGGTTGATCAGATGCTCCCTTGGTAGATTGTTTCTAATCTGGCCAAGGTGTTGGGTTCATCATTGGACCCATTCATCTTCCACCGTGCCAGGGCCTCCTGGCTCTCTGGGGGCCGGTGTGGCCAATCGCGCTGAGGGATGAGCACAGATTTACAGGGTGACACGTGCCATTTTGGATGGAGGCGAGGTGAGGGAGAGGCAGCCCACGAGTAATTGACCTGTCAGTATTCTGCTGTGGTGCCGCTCCCCTGCCAGCATCTGCGGAAATGAGAAAACATTATTTTTAAAACGTTATTTCCAGTTGGGCCAACTGTTATTTATTTTTCCTCTGTTACCCCTTGTGGGGTCAGAAGATTGTGGCCATCAGAATAACAACAGAGTGAGGTTTATGAAAGCTTGGACTTGTCTTGTTTCTATCCACTCTCTGTCTGCCTGTGGATAGAGCCAATTCATTTAGATGTGCCTCGATCTGAAGCTTGCCTCTGATCCTTACCTACTGGCTTTAGTTTCATCTGGCTGATCGATGGAATCAGTCAATATGTTTACTGAGACCTTGTTTCCCTCCCTTGAAATGTATTTTTTTCATATTTCCTTCTCGTCTGCGCTTCATCCTATAAGCTCGTTGACCTGCATGCCACCCTGGCTCAGTCAGTGCTGGAGTCTTAGCTTGACTGAGCGCACTTGCCTGACTGTGCCAGGCCGTCATTCCACAAATCAATACCAGTATTGTCTGTGCAAATCCACCAGGCTGGAGCACAGGATGAGATATTAAATCATAGTGAAACGTAAAAGATTGGCTATAGCCATGTCAGACCTGCCCTGGTCTTCATGTAAATCCCCCTCTAATGAGACATCTTGACAGCCTTCAGCCACCTGTGCCATCCCTGAAGAATAAAATTCCTTGGAAAAGCATGTGTGTGTATGGGTGTCTGTATGTGTGAGTCTTTTTTTGTGTATGTGCACTTGTGCGTAAATATTTATGAGCTACTGTTCAAATATATTCAGATGTACAGTACTGCTGTGTATTCCAGTATTGTTGCTTCTAAGGATTAAATACTCTTCTGCTGCATGAACTGCAGAATGGTGCATTTGACTGCTGACCTGCTCATTTTGTGCCTCGTCTTTCAGCTCCCAGTGCCCCTCCTCAGCAGGTAACAGTTCTGACTGTGGGAAACCAGAACAGCACTTCCATTAGCATCTCCTGGGACCCCCCACCACCAGACCACCAGAACGGCATCATCCAAGAATACAAGGTCTGTGTCAGCGAGTCAGCGTGGATTCTCATTTAACTTATGCAAAGCCAAGTGGAATCAACTGTCCCTCTCTTTTTTTAATCCCCTTTCTGCTTTAGATCTGGTGTCTCGGAAATGAGACGCGCTTCCATGTAAATAAGACAGTGGACGCAGCCATACGCTCAGTGGTGGTGGGCGGGCTGCAGGTGGGAGTGGTGTACCGGGTGGAGGTGGCGGCCAGCACAAGTGCAGGAGTTGGAGTCAAGAGTGAACCTCAGTCTATTATAATCGGTAAGATTGATTGATAAAAAGCATTTACAACTCTTGAGTTTTCCTTATGTCAACATCAGTGGCCACAAAGAAGATTGTATTTCAGTCTTAGTGGATGATTTTAGCAAGAGTGTGAATGTTTTCATTAAACTCTAGGAGTTCCCAAATGGATAATATTGTTAAAGTACTACTATTTTGACGTGTTGCCTGACCACATATGATTTATGTGGAGCTGAGGCAGATTGTGCCTGATTTGACCCATAACTGATGGCTTGGCCTGTAGCATGTTCTTATTTCCCCAGTGTCACTCACATAATCCATCTCCGAGAGCTGAGCCTCAAGCTTGCAGTTATAATATCTTGTGTGTTTGTGGATGTGCGAATGGGTGTGTGTTCATGTGGTTACACAGAAATATAAAAGATGAAGAGAATTTGTGCAGCTTTGCACATAGTCACATATGATATGTGCGTTTTATGAGGGTGTGTTCCTGTCAGTGTGTGGGAACATGTTTGTGCTCTGAGTCTAACCGTGCTCCAAGAAATGGTGTCAAGCTGACTAGTCAGGGTGAGCTGCGATTGGAGATCAATACGGACCGGGATCCTTTCCTCTTATTACACATGGTGTGTTTTACCGGCAATAGAGTGAATTAGGAGCTGAGCTAAGCAAACAACCTTCTCACCTGGGGGTTTGTTATAAGCTTTTAGGCTTTGTCTTTTTCAGTCTGTACATTATATTTCGCTGCACATCCTTTATATCCGTGTCCTCCTCCTTTGGTCAATATCTCAGCTGAAATGCATCAGACCTACCTCCTTTGAACTTAATCTAGGCCTAACCCTTCCTTCATGTAGCTATATGTGATATATCTGCTCAGTGGAAAAGTGGAACACTTTCAGCCCCTTCAGTGCAGCAGGGGCGATTGTGATAAATTTAACCTTGAAGCAGCAAAACATGCAAAACAGTATTGTTATGTCTTGTTTTTCTGTACTAGCTATCCACCCAGCTTCACATTAATGTTGTCTGTTTATCCCCGTGCCCTCAGGTAAGGAATTCCGGGATGTGATTATACATGGAAACCGGAACAACAGCATCACAGAACAGATCACTGATGTGGTGAAACAGCCTGCCTTTATCGCTGGTATCGGAGGGGCCTGCTGGGTCATCCTCATGGGCTTCAGCATCTGGCTGTACTGGAGGAGAAAGAAGAGGAAGGGCCTGAGCAACTACGCAGGTTAGACTGATCATAGTCTCATAGTCACCTATGCACATTTACATGACATTCTGCTCTCATGCATTAGCGAACACTGAAAAATGTAACATTCATTTATTCCTCTCTGTCAAAACAAGACTATTTTAATACTATCCTATCTTATTCCAGTCTCAATAAGTACAGTTTGGATGAAAGATTGTAGAGGTTGCTAGCACTGAGGCTGAGATTGCTACGGTGTTAAAGCTCAACAGGGAGACAGATGTCAGCGTGAATCATTTCCAGAGGGCCACAGTTTTTGGCAAATCCTCCCACGGTGTTGGTTAATAGCCCAGGGTGGTCGAGCTGAGTGGGCAGACTGGACTCTCTGCTGGTCACTGAGTCTGGAGTTTGTCCAGCTCTCCTCCCACACACTGACCCTGACATCTTAGTGAATGACCCCCAGTCAATACTAGCAACCACCAAGTCCACATACACTGCCAAGGGTGCAAGATTTAATTAGAGAGCAGAAAATGGTAATGAACTGACACATTAGTGTTGCAGTCAGTGCAACACAATATTCCTACATTAGTTCTTGTATATTTAGAAGCAAAAATTCAAGATCTATTCAGCCATTTTTCTTATTATTTTTAAGCATGAGTATGTACATAGACAGCTGCTATTAGCTGGTCAAATTGGTTTGCTCTTCATTTCTGTTTGTTACATTTTTGTGTTTGTGTGTTTTCTTTTGTTTGTGCCACTGTCTCTGCACCTCTGTGGCCTCTGAGCTGGCTGCTTTCCTGGCTGTCGCTCTGCACACTGGGTGACCATGTGGTCTCACAATCTCTGACCCTCAGCACCTCTCGGCTTTACCCCGTCCCCAGTGTGCAGATATCCCTAAAGCACCGCTTATCTCTGCAGGCTTTTAACACACAACTTCTCTGTCTTCTTGTTTTGCAGTTCAGTCCTTCACCTTCACCCCTGCAGGTACTGTTCATTTGTCCCGTCTCCTCACCCCACCTCAACGCAGACTCATCTCCTGCCCGCTTATAGTATATATGCTTGGATTGTCAGACTGATGGTCATGGCTAATACAAATCCAATGCTTCATAAGCATGAAGTTTATCAAACCAGAGAAGAAAATTTAGAAATCTTGATTTCTTATTGGCCATGATCAGAGCCCTGCAAACTCAAGCCTTTATTCCTGCCAAACGTACAGCCTTATTGTGTTTGTGTCTGTGGCTACCGTTATTGATTGAAAGTTTCATCCTGTCTTGTGTATCTTTTTTTTTCTTGTGGTGAAGGGTGAGACCGCCCATTTTCCTCTTCTTCCAATAATCTTTTTCATCTTTGTTTTCTTTTTAAGACCTGGATCGTGTTGCAATTAAATATCTGTTCTCCATAGGTGTCAATTAGGCAGCTGGGTGGTGTCTTTAATTTTTTTCCCCTTTTCCTCCTGTTTAATTTTTCTGTTCCTTACTTGTGACAACCCCCCCCCCCCCCCCCCCGGCCCCCAATGTGACTTTCTATAATTAGCTACCTTATCTAAATTATCAAGAGCCATTTTGGTGGATGTAACAGTTATAATGTCTTTCAAATTAAGCCTGAGTGGTACCAACACTGTATAAATCTTGCACCTATCTGTGGATAGAGTGGACAGCCTATCAAACACACTGGGCAGATTAATATGAATTATGCCTAAAGGTCTTTGTACTGTATGGTGGCTGTGTACCTGATAGCACAGGTGCAGTGAGTCAGGGGTCAGCACATTGCCCTGCCCTCTGTTTCATTTCTTTACTGACAACCTTAACTATTTTTTTTGTAAAGTATATTTGTAGCTACGTGGTCCCTGTGGAGCCTACAGCCCAAAACCCAATTTAGTCTGGCCTTTCCTCAGCAGCTGTAACAACAGATTATGGAACGCATTAATATGTTGGTGAAAGTTGTCTCATATTAAATTGGAGACACACCTCAGAGAAGCCACAGACGAGGCAGGTTATTTCACTAAAAGAGTTTTGAGTGGCAAGCACAAAACAAGGTCAAATACAGCAGAGATTATAGAGTTAGACTGAGGTGATATTTAGAACACAAGCCAGAGTGTGCCTGAAGAGTCTTACAGTGCTGCTCTTCTCTGTATTGACAATTAGTTGATGTATCGAGAGTGTCCTGTCTCAGCCTCGTAAAGCTGTCAGTGCAGGAGAGGTAAATCACTACACTGTTGAAGCGCACGTCCAGCAGGAAGGAGATTTGATGGAATTTTTATACGCTGATTATGTCCACCCCCCCTTAATGCTTATTAAAGGGGATTAATCTGTATTCATATTGGAGAAAGTGCTTATCTGGAAGACGGAGGCGAGAAGCACAGCTATGTTGCCGTGTCACTCTGGCTAACATAAAAGTATTCCACAGCAGCCCAGAAATGTGCCTGAGAACAGATAGGGACTTCAGAGGCCTTCCCGCTGCACAGCCTCCCCTCGCCTCCACCTCCTTCTCCTGTCAGTCCTCTCTCAAACGACAGAGAATTCTCTAATGCAAGTTTGTTCGTGGTGGAACAAAGAGAAATGGCTTTAGCTATGACTGTATAAGGCATGCCAACTCTGTCTTGAGCTATATTTTACTCAGGCAGACATGCAATGTTGGTTTTATCGAGGTAAAACCTTTGTAAGTATTTTAATTCCACTTGCTGCTATTCAGCTCCTTAATTCAGGATATCAACTATAAACATACATACTAGACAAGTTTTAAATTCTCTTGTTTAAAATCCTAAAATTCTGTTCATGAGAGAAATTGGATTAAGTAAGCTTAGGTAATGTTGATGATGCATTAAAAAGTCCTGTTAGCAGCCTCTGTAATCCATTGTGGTAGTTTCCTCTCCCTGTCATCTGTTTTACTACGTCACCCACAGAAAAGCCCCCTCTCTCACCCATGCTTGGGCTTGTTGTGGAATCAACCTGAATGAAACAGAAAAGAGAGGAGGAATGTTCAGCCTCCTTCTCTCTTTTATCTCCATCTGTGGAACAAATGAGCCAAATTACTAACAGCTCTCCTCTCTGTCGAGTAAACCAGCTCTCTTTTTCCCCACCTCTCTTCCCCCCCCTTGTCGGTATGAGGTGATTTCCAAAACTCTTGCTGCTTTTCTGTGTTTTCTTGTGATCCATTGAAGTTCTTACATGCTTAGAACTCTCGATGCTGCTTTGTCATCATGGTCGTTGAACAGAGATGAAATGGATCCTTCACAGCCGTCTCTCACTTTGAGCCATGGAGTTTTACTAGCCGCTGACAAAGAGCGGCCCTTGTTATCTATAGATCACTGTAATAGAACAGGCCACATGCATGGCTTCTGGGGAGCCCTGCTAGCCGAAGGATCAGTAACTCAGCCTCCACCCTTGGAGATAGAAAACTCAACGTGATTAATGAGCCCTCTGCCTTTTCTAATCATTTTTTGGCTGAGATTTAATCACAAATCTGATAATAACTCAGCAGCAAAATAAGAAAGATGAAATGAGTTTTTCCTCTCATCAGGCATCTTGTCCTTGAGGAGCACATGACGTCTCCACTTATGCAAAGCAAAGCAAAGCAATATGCAATTCTCATCATTGCACTTTTTTTAATTTTCATGAAAGGCATTGCACGCAGAGGGATCCCTTAGTGGATCCATCAACTATCTAGCGGTGTAAGAAAAGAACAGATGAATATGTAGCTGTTGAAGCACAAGGACAAACCGGACAACACTGAAAAGACAATGTATCTTATCATGATCATGAAAAAAAAACAATCCTGGTTGATTGCTCTGTATTATACTAGAAAAACTTAATATTTGGCTTTGTCTTTTTTTCTCTCTTTTCTGATTTTAGTGACATTCCAGAGAGTCGATGGTGGTCTGATGAGCAATGGAAGGTGAGTGTCACACTTGATAAACAAAACAGCGGCAATCAGTATTTAAGTGAAACATCGCATCCAAATAAATAAAACGCCCTTCCATCATTATTATTTCATTCTTTCTCTCCTACGCTTTACATGTCTTAACACAACCTTTCCTTCACGGTCATGCATTATGTCTACAGCAAGCCGCTTTTGATTTTAACACTGATAAATGACTGATAGATTGATAGATAACCAATACTTGTTTGTGTGCCTGCCATGCAAACCGGCGCGCAAATATACATTTCTACCACATCTCCGTTCATGCATCGATAGATGAACTCATAAATCTCCTCAACAGAATTAACAGAAACAATTTAAGCAGAGAGT
Organism: Centropristis striata; assembly: GCF_030273125.1. Classification (NCBI taxonomy): domain Eukaryota; kingdom Metazoa; phylum Chordata; class Actinopteri; order Perciformes; family Serranidae; genus Centropristis; species Centropristis striata. The sequence continues at coordinate 12,737,414 of NC_081520.1, read as the reverse complement.
GCTTTTATTTTGTCATTTATCTTCCGCTGCTGGCTACAGGCAACCCAGAAGCCCTCTGGAGTGATAAATTTGCCTGTCACCTTGCGTGGGCGGCTGGGATCTGAGCACATGTAATAATGTAAAAATAATTACCCAGGGGAGAGGTGTGTGGAGGTACCCCACTTGCACCCCCATACAGCCTGCTCTATTTCAGTGTGTGTTAGTGAGAGAGAGAGGGGCTACAGAGAATAGGGCACATCTCAATGACACCAGTTACTGAGCCTTTGTGGGTATTCAAGAGAGTCCCTTGAGAATCCCGGGCTTCTGTCTATCTACTGCTTATCACACCTGACTAGGTAAAGCCTCCAGATCTCAAACACTCAGCGGGAGATTGCCAACTAAAGCTGACCCCGTGTGTCTCTGGGCTTTTGGGAATGTGTCTCTTCTGCAGTCTAGTTGCAGTATTTTTATATTTATGCTTCTTTTTTTCCCTTACTGTGTGAATATGACTGCATGCCACAATGGACAATTTTGCCTATATTGTTCTGTGAGCTGCCGGCATGCTCTCAATGAATTAGCCACGCCACTTGCCATGCTTTTTCTCATCTACTTTCTGCTGTAGTGTTTTTCCTTCAATTTTCCACATAAGTGGTTCTGATTCTCACTCCAGCGAATGGGATTTGAAATGTCTGTATTTCTGGTGCTCTATATTTGTCATATCTTTAGTCAGTAGCAGCGACTGCCACAATTTTCACAACACTGGAATAGGATGCAGCCTGGAACGCGAGCCTCTGATCCGTTAGTCACTCTAGTGCCATCAAATCCCAGATGTTGCAACTTTCCCATCTGCCCTGAGAGTGAGAATGTGAAGCAGAGTACCAGAGGAAAATGTGTTCATTTGTTACATGAGATGTTTATTGCATTAATTAGACAATAGCAAATGAAGCTGCGTCTGTTTCCAGTTTCTCATTGGCTCCTGCCAAATTGCCCTGACTGAACAATTACATTTAATCGATCACAAAATAAATGATTCATGGAAGATGAATAGGCTGCAGATTGGTAGACCTGGACGATTTGACTTTGGCTGCTCAATTGAAATTGATAAAAGCCAATAAGGGCTCATTCCTTATCCCCCTGCCAATAGGGAGATGGTAATTAGGAGGTAGTAATAACTTCCTATCTCGGCACTGATCAATATTTTAGTAAAGCAGATTCACTCCTATAGGCAGGGAGAGTGGGCTGAGCATTGCAGTGAACAGGCTTCACTAACACTGTTGCTATGGAGATTCCTTTACATCCCAGGATCTGAATGCTAAATGACAGCATGTTCCCTGAGAGTTAATCTAGAAAGTAATCTGTGTTTCCCATTGCTCTAAGTGTTAGCTAATGTCTAGACTTTTAATCCAAATTCCATTCACTACTCTGTGAGACCATAAACAGCTGATTTATGAAGTTGCTTTGGAATTAATATCTCTCACTTGGCTTATTTATGGGAAGCTCAGTGTCAGGCTTCGAAGGCACTATTTATGGCTTCCTACCCATCACAAGTAACTGGAATGTCTTTCAGGAAGAGGAAACGCTCCAAATCAAATTTTGTCTGCCAAGGTTGCCATCCATCCTAGATTGGGCAGGGATTAAAAGTTAGGTGTTGACTTTTCATTAGATGTATGACCCGGTGTCCACCCCCCACTCACTCCCCATAACCCAACCTACACACACACATACACACACACACAGACATATATATTTATATAACAAATATCTCCAGCAGAAATCTGTCTTATTGTAATTATCCTTAGCAGGAATACTACTGTGTGATAAATACAAGGACGATGCAGCCATTTCCACTGTCAGCTCCTTGTCTTTTTAAATGGTCTTCCTTTAGTGGGGTGGGGGTGGGGTGGGGCGGGGTGAACTTGCTGGAGCACACAGGACAAGTGAGACAATAACAAGACAAAGGCATGGTCTTTTACTTTAGATTGTGTGCATTTGTGTTGCAGTTTTGCTGGAGTCAACAAAAGAGAACAATGTCTTCTTCTTTTTCAGACACTTGGATTTTTTTAGTGAGAAGGATGCTAAGCGCTCAAGAGACAGGGGATAGAAAGAGGAGGTGGTGGTATATGAGGGGGAAATAAAAGAAAATAGGGTGAGGGAAAGATGGTATGGCAAGAGAGAATGATGGCGGTGGGGGAACATGGCAGCCAGAAACAGAGGTAGAAGGACGGGGAGAGATGTATTACCCTATAAAAGTGCATGTGTCTGATGCACAACCATCAATTTGAATGACTTGTCTCCCCCGAGGGCCTGTTTTGGCATTCAGGAACCACAGCAAGGGCTCTTAGCTTGCCAGGGCTGCAGTTCATCTGGACTCCCCCCTCTGTGGAACAGCTCTTCTCATTAGAACCTGTGGCTGAGGGAGAGACTGACTGCAGCACGCCCATTACCTGCCCTTGTCCTCAGGGCTTGACTCTCTCCCAGTCCCTCAGAGCCTACACGTCACCCCACTGGAGCTGAGACAAAAAGCCCCATCAGGCAGCCAGGCTGCTAACTACGGTGCTCCGCAGCTTCTCAGAGCGCACATGTGTATCTGCAGTCTGCTACATACAGCACTGCCGGGCACTGACAGCGGGGTGTGCTGTGTATCTGAGAAGGATATGTCATCCGCTTCATCACATGCGGTGCTTGTCGGACCATTGCGGGGTGTGATTTCTCAGGGAAAAGTGAATAAAAGATGCAGCAAAATACTATGATATTTTTGTTGAGGGTGTTTTGTCTGAAAGAATGTGTTTTTTTGCTTCATTTCTAAATCAGTAATTATATATCCTTAATTTTTTCTTGCATTTAAATCAATTTCAGTGCAAAGTCAAAGGAAAAAAGTGGGTTATGATTTATCAATGAAGTGACACGTAAACAGAGGCATTTAACTCATCCTCTCATTCTCATTTAACTCCATCTGTGTTATCCATGGTAACGAGCCTCAGACGTGATTGTACAGTAAAGTGGCCCTAATGGCCTCCCAGCAGTCACCCATGACAGGTTAAAGTCTTAATGGCTGCTTTTTATGGTTTTCACCCCCTCAGGAGGGACACAACACCTGTTAAATGGAGCTGCCCTCTCTCATATGCAGGCATCCCACAAGTGGGTCGGGGGCATCATGGTGGGGCTAGGGCCAAGCTTTGACGTCTCATCAAATAAGATTTAGACTGTCTGGACATCACCACAAGGGGTTGATGGGAAAACACAGCAGAATGTGCAAGATATTAATGAATAAGGAAACGTTTACATGTGGGTGTCAGCGTGCACTGCTGCACATGTGTGCAGAGAGCAAATGCATGCATTAGTGTCCCCACAGTGTGCTTTTGCATTAATAACTCAACCAATGTGACAAAGACACAGCAGGAGAAACAGAGAGATAAAGGGCTGTGTTTGCCTGAAGGAATTCCAACTTTGTGGGATGCGAAATGTATCCGTACAGTATTTCACCCTATCTCAGAAGTGTTTCATTAGCTTCAGAGGCTTATAGCAAGCTTATCTCGCGCAAACACACATTATTGTGCAGTGACTAACATTTAAACATATGTTTAATTTTTTTTTGTCTTCACATTGTCTCGCTGCTGATTGCTGTCATGTTTTTTATTGTTTGTTTCACAATCCAGTAACATAATGCAGAAATAAACCATGCATAATAAGTAATTATTGATGTTTTTGTACTAAAAACTCTGATATTAATGTCATTTCACAGCCTATGTTTAATCTAGTTTTTCATCCTGTGTTTCTGCCTAGTCGGCCAGGCCTGCTGAATGCAAGTGACCCAGGCTACCCCTGGTTAGCGGACTCTTGGCCAGCCACCAGCCTGCCTGTCAACAGCAGCTCCGGGGGACCCAATGACCTGAGTAACTTTGGCCGAGGAGGTGAGTGCCTTGGTGCTGCCCCGGGTGCTTTAATAAAGAGACCATAAGAGATGAAACATGATAAGCTGCCTTCATCTCTGTTGTTTATCATGTACATATATGCATGCAAGATGTATACATATATGCATATTGCATGAGGGTATATATTTATTTATCTATCACATCAGAGGACAGCTAGAGCATTAACAGCAGGGCCTCCACTGCCACCAGGCTGAGTAATGGCAAATAGTCCAGCCTGGTGTCATAGCCCATACCTCAGAGCAAGAGAATGTGAGAGGAGAGATGGGCAGAGGAGGCAGAGGAGCAGGGGGTGGGTGTGTGTTTGAAAGGATGGTCTTGAGCAGCCAGTCGTGAAGGACAGAGCAGCTTGACTGGCGCAGATGCGGACACTTCCGCCATGGCTCTACATCATCTCCCCTTCACTGGGCATGCAAACCATGCGCCATGGAAAGAGTCTGCTTGCTGTTTCCCTAGCTTTCTCTCTCTCCCTCCTTCCTTCCCTCCCTCCCTCCCTTCCTTCCTCTGTCATCACACACACATGCAAAGCAGCAGCTTTATCCCTCATGTCCATGAACAGAGAGGGGAGGGGAGTGAGATATCCACACATGTGGAGATGTAAACGGGACACCTAACTGGGATGAGTTTTTTAATGGGATGAGACTGTTAAGTGCTGTGTCCTAAGATGTGAGCTGACCTGAAAGCACACTCCAAGACCACATGCACTTGAATCCCAGGTCACTCAAAGCCTAATGTACAGAGGAAGCTATAAAAAAACAGACAAGTCTTTATTTAAATACTCCAGGGATACAGCTGAGCTTGCTTTAGAGGACAGCTAGCCTATAAATTCCCCACCTTTTTTTCCAGATCTCCCCACTGGGCAAGGGGATAAGACAGGCACCATGCTCTCTGATGGAGCCATCTACAGCAGCATCGACTTCACCACCAAAGCCAACTACAACAGCCCTGGCCAAACATCCCAGGCCACTCCCTATGCCACCACCCAGATTCTCCACTCCAGCAGCATCCACGAGCTGGCTGTGGACCTGCCCGAGGCCCAGTGGAAGGCCTCACTCCAGGCCAAGCAGGAGATGGCCAACCTGGGGTACTCCCTGCCCGACAAGAACTCCTGCAACAACAGTAAGCTACACTGAGCATTAGTGTGCGAACAGTGATTTCTTGAGGCGTTTTTGCCCTCTTGTGTGAGGTTCAGAAAGTGTTTATAGAAAAGCATTCCCCAAAGATTATTCTTATCATGGGACATCAAAACAAAGTGAATTACCCAGATCACAAGCTGCACATTTACAGTTGTAACAAGACGGCCATTTGGATTTTCAGCTTTTCCACCAAAGCCTCTGAAGCCTTCCTACAGTAAACCCACTGTGGCTAGAGGGAGGTTGTCTTAAAAAGAGTCATTTTCCCCAACAGACATCATCTTGGTTACTCTCCAAGGTTGAATAAACATCTCATGAAGGAGTAGTGCAGTTAAGTCATCCATCCATTTTCTTGCTGGGTTTTCATGATAGTACCACTCCTCCTTCAGTTTCAGAGTAATTGCCAATCCATTTTAGCCTGACTAATGTTTAAGAAAATAATCCAAATTAATTACCGTGGATTTGATGCAGGATTTTTTAAAGCCGAGTGGGGTTTCATACTTTAGGTGTAATGAGTATTCCTCGGCTGTATTCTAATGCATATTTATGATCTCATTTTCCAACAGTCTAAAACAGATTAATTATAGGTTTTACATAGTCCCTTTAATGCAATGAATCTTTTAAAACTACTTTTATAATCCTCCCTGTCATTATTTTAAGAAGTATGATCACATGTGATTATGTATGATTATATCTTTCTGAAGAGGGGCAAATATTGAATTAAAATCTCTATTATTTACTTATTTATCCAATTGAAAATTGAATTAAAGATTAGTGCTATGTTATTCAAGTCAATAGTAAATCAAATCTGTCCAGTCTGTTGCGTACAAATCAGAGTGAATAAAAGGTTGAATATGTGCACCTTGTTGAATGTATGAATCCTGAATATGTCCTGCTTGCTTAATGCCCTAACTGCATGTTTGCATGTGCTTGTGCTAACTGCCAATCACCTGATCCCACTGTGATTTTTGCCCTTTAACCCCCACTGTAGCCCTCCTTTTCATTCCTGACTACCGATTGGCCGAAGGATTGTCTAATAGAATCCCACACAACCAATCACAAGATTTCAGCACCACCAGCTCTCACAACAGCTCAGAGCGAAGCGGCAGTCTCTCAGGTTGGTTTACGCAGTGGAGAATTTTATAAATCAAACTGGGACGCTCTCTGGGGCTCTGCCGCTTGACTTAATGATTGACTGATGTCTTAATTGCTATATTGATCTATTATTTGCATGTACTAACCTGACATCTAAGAAAAAATATATATATTAGCATAGTCCCTCTCCCTCACCAGAGATGCTTTGCTCACTCAGCTTCCACTGCTTTACATGTGAATGCTTAATGCTGGATGGATAAATGCTTTTTTCAAGTATTACTGTATATAGCCATGTGTTGATATGAGATAGGAGTCAACAGATTATTGGAGTATAAAGAAAAAGGACATTTAAATCAGAGAGAAAGAATAGTACTATGATCTCCTGGCAGAATATCGCTGCAAGTGCTAATGCTGGGTTTCTGCCATCAGTGCCGGTCCTTGTAAAGGCTTTGTCTCTCACTGTGTGAGTAGCAGACGGGAATAGGGGCAGAGGGAGTCTTTCAGACAGAGTGGACTATACACACACACACACACACACACACACACACACACCATTAGAGATGCTTGGCTGGGTAAAGTGGCAAAAATACCTCCCTTTTTCCCTCTTCCACTAATGGTGGCTGACTACACTAAAACCCATGTTCAGAGAATTACAATGTCATTTATAGGACACCAAGGCAGCCCTCTGCCTGCCTCCCCTACACTCTGCTCTTTTATCTAGTTACAAGCCACTGCCTTAACTGGTCTGTAATTCAATGCTCTAGCACACAGTGGGCTGAAGAGAAGGATGTGAAGTGGCCATGCCTTACAGGCAGATTCTTGCCATAGGTTACTGAGGGCTCTGACTGGGCTTGGCTCGTGCTCTGTTATAATTTCATGAGATTAAGATAAACATTATTAACAAGAAAGTTCCCAGCACAGCATAAAATGTCAGAGAATATGCTTTGAAAGAATAAGCTTATTACTTTCTTGAGAATTGAATAAGTAGATTGAAACCACTCTCGCTTCTGTATGCCAGTTGGCAGTTAGCAGCTAGCCTCTTAGCTTAGCATAGCATAACGCCCGGGAGCAGGGGACACAGCTAGCCTGGCTCTGTCCATCTGTAATGATACTCATCAAACTCAAATCAGCATATTCACCAAAATGTTGAACTATATCTCAATCTCTCATATCTATATTTTCTAGTTGAAAGGAGATAATATAATATGTTGCTTTAATAACAATTTTCTCAAAATTTTAAAGCCAATAAAGCCTTTTGAATATGGGAATAATATGAATGCCTATAGTATGTGTATGTCAGGAGGGAGACAGATGGATATCATATGATTTACAGTATCAAATGTTTTTTTTAATTTAAAAGTCCATATCAAAGTATAATTCAGGCAGTTATTCATGGCGTTAAACGTTTAATTTTAAAAAATAAACTAGAGACCATCTTGCTATGAGATCACACCAGTTGCCCAAATGCACACCTGCCTCCCTACTTCAGAAGCCTTTGCTCTGACCACATCAATCTTTAAACTCAGCTTTTATTTTCATCTCAACTACTGGTACACACCTCAGTAGTTTGGTGTTTGCATCTTGCACTGTTTTACACTACTGTCATGACAACATATAACACAAAACATATAAACACCTGGCAAAGTACTCAAAACCGCTTGTTATAGTAGTTCCTGCTGCGGTAGGTGTCTCCAGGACTAATTTTACCACAATGACTCACACGCACACACAAACAGCCTTACAAGGAGGAGATATTACCAGCCACATGCTGTCACAGCTGGTAATATGTGCGTATCTGTATTAATTAAGCTATAAAAAGAAATTAATTAACATAAGACATGTTATTTATTATTAGACCTGTTGCTATATTGAACAGGAGACAAGCACTAAAATGAGTTTCTGACTTCTCGGTACTACATCTTACAACAGTGATGGAAATTTGAATCAGCAAGGTTTAATTTAAGCAAAGTAAACCCAGTATTTGAAGGGGGGAAAAGTTGAAGTTACAGTTCCTTGCTCCCCCTCTGAGGAGATGGAAGGAATAATGAATGTCAGGTCTGAAGGAGGCGAGCAGGATGAAAAGGAACAGAAATAGAGCAGCTTTCATGGCAGCATGATCTCCACTGGGGACATGAAGCTGCTCATTAAAACCTTTCTTAGTGTAGTGGAGAAGAGGTAGCTGGTGTTTTCTGTGTTTTCTGCAGCAGTTTGAGACCCTGAAGACTCTGCACTTCCCTCATACTGTGAAGCTACAAAGTCCATTGTTGTGTGTGACCTGCTGTGCTCCTGCACCATATATGTTGCATCTCACCTCGTTATGTAATATGTCATTGTTGTTTTTTAAACAAAGCGGGAAAAAAGTGATGATGCATGACTTTCAGTTATTTTGATGTCCTTTTTAAAATGATTCTCCCACTCATAAGTTATATCTGGCTGCATAGTCTTTCTAGAGTCTCTGCTCTGTGGCTTTCCCCCTCAGCATTGACGCACCCAATGAAAACAGAGCAAGCTCAAGGCTATGCAGCCCTGCAGTTATAGGCTGGGAGCGTCCAAACCTTGGGTATAAATACCCAATGCTGAATCTATATTTAGTATGAGTTCCCCTTTGAAGAGAGGCCCAGTTTTGTCAGAGGAGATGGGTTCACTGTGTAATTCCTGTATAGCTCCTAGCCACAGCCTCCTTCTCTGTATTTTTCATATTTGGGGTGAGCTGTTGTAATTCCAGTGCCAGACCATCTTTCCCTAGAAGAGGCTCATTTACAATATTGATGGCTGGTCTTGTGTGGAGGGACTAAGGATGATTGAACAATCACGTCAGCTCACCATTTATTGGTAAAAGTCAAGCGTCGCCCAGAGGTACGATTAGGAAACCCAATTACTTTCAGACTATACTTACACTGTGGTGCTGTCTGCCTTGGGCTTACAGTTGTTTCTTTTATTACTTCCATTCTTTATTAATCTTATTCTGACACTCTTCTATCTCTTCACGCCTGATATTTCCTCCCTTCCCCCAGTATTGTTACTATGCTCATTTTTGAAGTGCATTTGTTTTTATTCCTGGTAAAATGCTCATGATAGTAGCATAATCAGAATATTCTGGACTTAAAACATATTTTGCAGAGTTTCTTGTTTTTCTGCCATCTGGCTTCCATGAAAATCAATACAAATGTACCTCATTGCTTCTGAGAGTTTCTTTTGATGACAGTGATCTACTTTTTACTGTGCCTGAGTCGAGTCAGTTTATTAGATTACATTAGAGTGCACAATGTTACATTGCACAAGATGCAGTATTGGCAGCTTTTTGTGGCACTGGGAAAAGTGATTACAGGCCTTTGGCAGCGAAGGCTAACCAACAGTTGACAGATACAAATGTGTTCAACAGAGTTTCCAAAGATGGCTTTCACTAGTCCGTGTGGCTGGTGACGTCACTTTGAGGTATTTCCTGGATTGAGATGTTAAGTGTTTACTGGTAGAGCAGCACTGCCACAATTTAATTTATACATGCAAATGCTGTTCAGTCTCTCTACTTCCCTTATATATGCACAACCTAAGAAGCGTGAGAGAAAAGTTATGGATTAATAAACCTCTGCACAGTGCAGGATTGCACACTATGGAGATGTTTGAATAACTTGATAGATGTGATTCAATGTGGTATGTGATAAAAAAACAAAAAACCTCATTCATTATTGTAATTGTTATTTTCTTATGTCTGCCATGACAAGGATAGATTGTTTTCTGAATCCATGTAAAAGTTAAAAAATAAAAAAATAAAAAATATATATATATATAAAATATATATAATATAAAATATAAATATATAATATAATATAAATATAAATATATAATATATATATATATATATATATATATATATATAAATAATAATAATAATAATAATAATAAAAGTCATAAAAATGATAAACATAATTTTTATGACAGCTTTATTACCAGAAATGCAGCGCAAAGTGCTTAACAATCAGGAACTCACATGACATGAATCAACATAGAATGAACATTAAAATCTGCAATTGTTTGCAGATTTTAAAAAATAAATAAATAATTGATATTTGATAATGTTATGGCTTCACCCATTGAGGTACACAAGATTCCAATACCACAGGTCTGTAGTTGTTCAGTGATACAATTAAAAAAGAAAAAGCTCTATTACTATCCAAAGTTTAAAAATAAATGAATTCTCATAATTTTCTAATTGATAAATTACCAGTACATGTAGGGAAAAACAGCTGAAATATGATTAAAGGTAATGTAGATAGATCATTTTCTTTTTGTTTTTTATTTTTTGGACATTCATTTTAAATTGTGTTATGATCTGACTCTAATAAGAGTTCCTTTTCCATCATCAGGAATATGTGAACAGATTTGGAGGCCAAAGCAGGTTTGAGTTTGAAGTCAAATGTGTTTTAAAGAAATATAGGTTTCTTCCACTGTGACTAAATCGTATAAAACCCAGTATTGACCTGGCTGGCAGATTTATAAAGATGGATGGGACAGAGGAGAATCTGGGTTTGGAGGGATATGAGTGGAAATGGATGGGGTTAGCGGCTCTCCGGTGTAATAAAAGAAATGAAAGTAGTAATAGACTCTCAGTGAATGCCATTAGGGACACACTGACACTACACAAGCCATTCATTATGATGATGCTGTGAAGTGAGATATTTCATTGTGGAACCCAAAGCCTGGTGTGAAAGGGGACACTGAGGGATGGGTGGAGCACAAAGGTCTGCCTCAACCTCGTTTACTGCCGTTCTCTCCTGTTTCTATGGAGATTTGAGGCTTTTCAGCCAATTAATCAATGGAAGCAAGCTTTTCATCCAGCAACCTTGAGCTTTTCTATGTGAGCACTGACAGGCAGGAGCCTATTGAAATTTTGTCTTTGAAATCGTGTATGATTTTCTGAGGGTATGTTGAAACTGAGTCCAAATTGATCTGTAATCAAAGTAGCATGTTTGGACTAAATTGAGTTTGTTCTGGGTACACATTTGTCACATGGTAAAAGCAGCTACTGTAATTTGCAATGCTATCCCACTTGTATATTAGTTTTTAATTGATTTTCTTTTACAATCTAATTTCCAGTTACTGTCTCTCCTAAATGCATCTCTTGGTTTTGTAGGTGGAAAGGGAGGAAAGAAGAAGAAGACCAAGGCTGGCTCCAAACCCACTAAAGCCAATGGATCCAACTGGGCCAATGTTCCTCTGCCCCCTCCCCCTGTTCACCCTCTCCCTGGCACTGAGATGGACCATTATCCCAATGAGCATCACGAAGGAGGAGGGTACGTCCATGTGTTGGCTTTATACAAATACAGATTATTTGGTTATGAGCAGTATTGAGATAAAACTGGACGGATGTTGCACAGTTTTATCTTTACCCCATGATCAGATATTGAAAGTTGAAGCTTTTCAGATTTTGTCAACATATTTGGCATTTATTTTCAAAGATATTTCAAGCAAATTTCCATCTTATGTACAAAGAGTTCATTTACAAAATCAGATATCGCTTGTCTGATTTATTTTCCTAAATTATGTTTTTCAGGGGGGGTCTAGTCCAGAAATATCAAACGGCTGTTCGGTGTTTTGATAGGACATCTAACATTTTTTAAATTTCCTAAGTCGTGTGTGTTTTTGTTGTGCAGTTGAAGGAAAGTCAATCAAAACGGGGAAAAAACTGCTTTTATCTTTTTTTGCGAATTAACTCTGAGTGCAATTCACTCGTTAAAACATTCTGTTACTCTGTATCTGATTTCACATAGTTTGCCCTATTTCCACTCAGGCTGTTAACAGTCACACAGATTTGATTTGATTTATTCAGTTTAGGCAAATTGTAACAATATTATTTTACAAATGCATTTTGTATATTGTATGGCCAGCTTAGCTTATACGTAAATTTATGAAGTCTGTCTCTGGCAGTAGAAAACAATTGAACACATGAAATATTATAGCAGTCTACTCAATTTCTAACAAGCCCCGCCAACCTCCTGTACTAATCTACTTCTCCTTCAATCTACAAGTAATTTTATTGTTGTTTTTGTGATATCAACAGATACAGAGAGTAACTTTGCAGTAATCCCCAATGTCTACTGACTTTACCTGGTAGAGATTGCCATTTCTGTTTTATATGCACTTCAGCTTGCTTTTTGCGATTGCTCTGTGTTTCCTCCTCTGTCTACCTCAGTAGCAGAGAATCTAGTGTTTTGGTTGCTGGAACATAAAAGTGATTGCTTGCCAAAGTAAGCAACACCACACAGTGCTGTGTGCAATAACAGGGTTGAGCTCTGTTTTCACTGCAGCTAATTATTGTACTACTGTACATCTGGAGAAAAGTGAGGGATCAATGTGTGTATAGTCTCCACAGGCAGCCAGATACACACACTCACTTCCACACAAAAGCTCATATACAGATGGCTGCAGATCAAACTATCTGCTGATCCTGTATTCAATCTATGGGAAGGCTTCATGACTGGAAAATAAATGGAGGAGGAAAAAAAAAGAACATTGTTCAAGCAATCTCCTGCTGCTACTAGCATGTAGACACACAGATGGTTTCAGATTAATCTATTTGTTGAATTCCATAGTGGGAAAAAATTATAATTGCATTGTTTCATAAAGAGAAAAGCGAGACAGGTGGACAGAGTGGGGGGTTTATCCACATCCAAGTCTGAAGTAGATGTAAAAAGAGGAGGTGTTTGATGCAATACTAATCACTTCTGAAGTGTATCTATACACTAATTACATGTGTTTTTTAAATGGGCTCACACGTTTTTAACATTTCATTTAGTGTAATGAGTCAAACAACAGCTCTGACATACTGTACTACAGGTACAAAGTAACAGAGGCTTCTTTAAGTGATCGTGTGTGTCTCTCGCTTTGGTCCAGTAGGTGCTATGTCCTCTTACTCCCATTTCCAATGTGGGAGAGTCATCTGCTTTAATAGGCAATCTGGCAAATGAAGAGTCCTGTGCACTGTAAATCTGAGGCTGCTCTTAATGGCAGCAGATTAAAACAGTTATGTCCTATGGAGTGTGCACTGACAAATTTCTTTAATGAACATTTTCTTTATGGCCAGTATTATTTCAGCATGTATAAGCACAGCTATGAGGAAGTGAAGCCTGACTACCTCCATAATTCCTCTCAGGACTGTCATATAACAAATTCTTTCGAAAGTTGGACAAGGTCACAAAGCCTTTATGTTCGAGAGAATGTCTTAAAATATTTATATTTTTATGATGTCTGCTATTTCCTCCCTTTTCAGTAACATTTTACCTTTGGAGAAAATTACAATATCACAGACCTTGATGTAGTTCTGTTTATGTCCATATGCTTTTTTCCCAATGTCTTTTCTCATGAAGCATACCTGTTGATTAAATGAGCTGTGTTTAATACGCGGGATACATTTAGCATTTTTTGGTTGTGGTAACCTATGTTATCACCCATAAAGTTGATCCTGTTACAACTGAAACAATTAGTTGATTAACAGATAAATTCATTGAAAAATCTTTTAATAATTAGTTGATCCTTTTAGTCATTGTAAAGAAAAATGCCAATCCCTGATTTCAGCTTTGTGAGGATTTGCTGCTTTTCTTTCATCATATATCAATATTTTCTGACATTTTGTAGACAAAGTAATAACTTTGAATGTTTGTATTTTCATCAAGATCGGACTTCACGCACCAGAGAACTTCTATGCAGTAAAACTTTCTCCTTACATTAGGTATGAGAGTGATGGTTGGGGCCCGCCCATGCCCGTGCAGACCTATCTTCACCAAGGCATGGAGGATGAGCTGGAGGAGGAGGAGGAGAGGGTTCCCACCCCACCCATCCGAGGGGTTGCCTCTTCCCCAGCTGCTGTGTCCTTTGGGCAGCAGTCCACAGCCACCCTTACCCCTTCTCCTCGGGATGAGATGCAGCCCATGCTCCAGGCCCATTTGGATGAACTGACCAGAGCATACCAAATGGACATGGCAAAACAGACATGGTAAAAACTATTTATAAGTCTATAATAGTCTCCTGGTGTTTATTGTAGTGGAAGGAAATATAGCGACATGACCCAAGTGAAATAAAGTGATCAATCTATCAATCTATCTAGATATATTGTTTTAGTTGATAATATATGCACCGTTGTCATTTTGAAATGCTTACTGTACATTCTGTTCTGTATGTATTGCTGCCAGGATTTATTTATGTTAACTGTGTGTGCAATGGAGATAAACCCATTAATCATTTCATTTTAATGGGCCCATGCTACCACTTAGGCGACTGCTGTATTTTGCTCATTCTAACAGACACAATTTCTTACACACGGTTGTTTACTCCCCCTCCACACACCCATGCGGCACATTCCATTGTTGTTGTGCTCATGCAAGTCAGATGAAGGCCATGCCTCATTCTGTCGGCAACGCAGAGAGAATGAGAGACTGGCATTCATTCATAATAGTGAAGTGGAAAGGGGGGGTGACAGGGAAGCCTTGTCAGGAAGGAGATGTCATGTTACCCAGTAATGACTATGTTGGTTAGAGAGCATCTCTGACAACACCAGAGGGCCAGTAATTACAACCAATTCCCACTGCAAACCGCGTCAAAGACATTGCGCTCCTCAAACAAACGCGGCTGTCAGCAGAGCGGGTTGCCACTGAGGTGACAGCCATGTGTCGACAGGCCTGGAGAGCATGCCTTTGTACCATCCACAGCAGCAATTAGCGGGTCATTGTGTTAGCATGCAAGCTGCAACGTAGAATTAGTGGAATCTTCCAGATTTATTCAGCACTTCAAAAATGAAAGGAGTCGCTAAAATTAAATCCACGCTTCCACATACATCCTTAGCTTTCCAACATCGTGTGGCACAGAAACTACTGAATATTCCCTTTATTCCCTATATTCATCATTGCTCTACATTCCTTTATATACTGAATACTGTACGTGGATTCCAGTGGAGTAATAAACTCTCCTTCTCTTCCCAGGCACATGCAGGTGGGCTCCCTTCCTCCCCAGGCTCCAGCTCCTCCAGTGGGCTACGTGTCGAGCACAATGGTTTCTGACCTGGAGACTGACTTGCCTGATGAGGATGAGGAGGAGGAGGAAGAGGAGGAGGATGAAGGCTATGGAGCCAGGCATCCCCGCGGCATTGAGCACACACCAGGGTCTAGCATTGACAACCTGGACAGCTCTTTAACAGGTAAGGCTGATTCTGAATCAGGGCTACTGGGGCAGGGCTGTTGTTTTAGCAAAAGCCAAGGTAATATGTCATGACTTCAACTATGCGATTGAAAATGGTTTTAACAGCCGTATAGCTTTGCCACATTCACAGTGCCTAATGTTTGCATGTAATTAGTGCGAAAACGCCTTTCATTGTATATATCTTGGCACATATTTCAGCAGCTTGCAGAGAGAGAGCTGAGGTCTAATTATCTTTAAATATTAGTTTAAATTTCACAAAAACAAATGGTTTTAATTACATGCTAATTTTTACTAGGTAACCAAGGGGCGTTCTAAACAGAGCAAAACAAAGGGAAAAGTTGGTATAATTTGGCAAAATTAATGTAGTTTCAATTACTAAGGCTCTTACTGTGCAAGCTGATTTTAGTCTTCAATAAGATGTTGACTTTTTCTTTTTTTAAATTTTCTGGCAAGAAATTGTACAGCTTTGTACAGGTCGGCTTTTGTCTCACGGACAAATAGGTCTTAATGAGTGCATGTTGTGCATACAGTAGATAGTAATTAAGTATGCTTACAAAGAGCATACAGTGCAATACCTTTCATTTCAATAAGTGCTATTTAATGTCCAATTTGGCAGTCAAAAATGTCATTGCCAGTCCAATGAAACAGACAGCCCAGCATATAAAACCACATGAGATTTAGCTATGTAATACTGCATTATGCATTATTAATTACTACACACACACACACATGCAAAATTATTTGGGTATAGCACAAATTATCTAATTTAAGTCAATGGATTAACATTTTTAAACATTATTCCAAGGAATGGCTGCTATACCTTGTCATATGCAACTCATCTATTATTTCTTTGTTTGGTAACCATATTATAATGTATTCTAATACAGTGTTTTTTTGTACTAAACATATGTTTACATTTTTACAATTAAATAGATTTTTTTTTAAGTCAAAATGACGACGTTGTAATTAATACTGAATGGGAAAACATTTAATTTCCACTGTTGCTCCATCTTGTCTCACAGTAAATGGATTGTTGTTCATGACATGTTCTCCATCAGTCTGCTGCACGTACAATTTTATGTGAACATGCTTACTGAGTGTCCCTCAATCAAGTTTTTTGAAGCACTTTTGGCAGACTCTGGGGAATTATAATTATCATTTCCAAAAAAGAGATAAGAAAGTCCATGAATTTTAAACAGGATAGTGAGAGGGAAATTAAGAGGAGGGAGAGGCAAAGCGAGCAGGGGAGAGTGCCTGTGATTTAACTCGCACACGGCACCGGAGCCAGCACCACCCATATCTTCCTGAGGAGATTTGAAATAAATTTCACGTGCAGCATATTCCATTGCAGACTAGAGGCACCATTTCCATTTTTACAACTCACTGAAAACTTTTACAGCCGTCTGTCAGGGGGACATATGAAGGGCATGACATTGCGGGAGAGCTGGGTTCTGGACTGCTGCTCTCATACTGACCAGGCCGCACCATCCAGCTATAAACTACAACTGAAAGAATATTTCATTTGGTTATCATGCACTATAGGGACAAGTTGTGATACAGAATGCTGGTGTAGTGTTACCCTGTGGAAATGTATATATATATATCAGGTTTCTATCAGACTTTCCAATAAAGTCTGAGAATACTAAAAAATAAAATCCATATTGGAAAATGTATGGGTGGAAAGAAACAGGGAGCGAGCAGAAAATGCACTGTATCTGAAGGTAGAGCAGTTGAGCTGGTTGAGAGAGAAAACATGAGAATAAGAGGGTTGACAGGGCTGCTTGTTGGTCTACCCTGTCAGTGGCAGCCCTAAAGAGTAGTTTTCCATGGGATGATGGAACAGTGGTTTTGGTAACGCTGACACATGCTACTGCTGATGTATTTAGAGGAATATAAAGCAGCAACTGGGCCCTAATCTACTGCATCTCTTCTCCACTGTATTACTCTGAAGACAGCACTATTTCTTCTTATCTCTCTGCAAGTCTGCTTCGCACCCCATCGTTTTACAGCACAGACACACTACCAGCTCCAGGGTTAGCAGGAGGAAGAGAGGGAGGATTGGGGAAATGCTGAGATTTATTGCGGCCAACATTTTGAGGCTATACAAATAGGGGAGGGTAGGAGTGAGATTCCTGTCAAGCCTCGCTTGATAGATTTGTCATTGTTTTAATAATATGGAAATAGGTCTGTTTTCATAATGTTAAACCAAAGGCCAGTAAATCAAACATTTTCACTGATGCCCCAGAAAAAAAAATATCCCGGCATCTCCTCTGGGGCCATTTTTCTCCAGCAGATTGTCTGCACAGGCTTTCCAATGTGTTATTCTATTCTCTGAGATAATACAACACATTTTTTCAGCAGATAAATGTAAATCCTGATGCTGTGGTGGGTATTGCAGGGCCCTGTCTTTCTTGAGCCAGAGAGATGGAGTGAACACATAGGTATTACCTGGCTTTGTGTGTAGGCGTTATAGGTCGTGTAAAGCTGAGATGTGGTAGCAGAGAGGATGTTACGCCTACAATGAGCTGAAAGCTGGGCTGTTCTGGGCGATTACTCTCCCATAAAGCTTTGCCAGGTTTGTGAGGAGCAGGGTCACGTCTCCTGACGGCAGGTAGAGATGCCTGCTCGTCAGGGGGAATGATTTTCCTGCTTAACGACATGCAGATTAGAGTTTCCGTCAGTATAAATCAGTTTTAGTGGCAGGAGGGACCTGGGCTGGGTTTTACTACCCCCCTCCCCGCCAACCGTCCATTTACTGGCCTTTCTTTAACAGTGCGTGGAGCACAGGAGGTGTCAGCCAGTGGTTTTTAGAGTGCATGGCTTGGACCATTGGTCTGGTTCAAGACACGATAAAATGACAGACCCGTAGTGCAAACCTTTGTCTGGAGCTCCAAAAAAAAATTCCATATTTCTAGGGCAAAAAGAAAACTTGATTGAATTTTTATCAAATTATGTGACAATGATCACAGTTTGATTGGACTGCTATTTCTGAGAATAGAAGTGGTCCAGAGGTTCAGCAGTAGAAAGTGGCAGTTAGTGCAACTGAAAAGTCATTCTGTGATGTGATTTGCTGAGGCAGTATTCCTTCGCAGAGTCGGAGGAGTTGGAAGCTTCAGTGCTTTGCCTGGCACTGCCTTTGCTTCAATATCTGCTCTATTCTTTGTGGGAGGATTGGACCCAGTGGAATTGCTGTCTTTCTTTCTTAGAAAAAACCCTTAGAAAAGAATTTCAAAGAAAATAGCTCGGCAAGATGGAGGGCTCGAAGTAGTTACTGCCTTGGATTTCAGTTAGTGCTGTAAAAATGGGTTGTGTAAGAGGTTCTCTACCTTATGCAAGCATATATTTTATACAAGTTTCCATTAATCCGAGAAAATTTTAATGCAATAGGAGTGAAAATCTGTTGCAACTTCTGCTGTTGAAGGTGCAATCCCCTGAAGTCCCATCCAGTGGCTGAGTAACCACCTTCTTGGAACATATGGTTTAAGATGGAGAGACTCACAGATGGGGAAGTTGGAAAACAGTTTGAAGGGAATTTCCCAGTGCATCCGGATAAATAAACCACAAGCATATTACCAAGTTTTATGTGAAAACTCTGAACACTGCAGCTAATTTGTTCATTTGAATCTGTGAACTCTGCCAACCACCCTGGCCAGGATTATGCTACCATTTGTATCATACTGACCTTTTAATAAATCCTGCTGCTAACTTTTTGTCCCCCTCACTCCCTCTCCAACCTTTACCCTCACACCTCCCCAGTTCTCTGTTACACCAGTCTGTTCAATCACATCACTCTTGTGTTCTGTGTGAGGGAGAGATAGTGTGTGTGAGCGGAGCACTTGGGTTCGTGCCACTTGAGCAAAGTCTGCCAAAGCAGTCCCACTGAAAGCTGTCACATTAGCCGACTGTTCTCTGTGTTTTTGCTTGCCAAAGTGGCGTATTTTTTATTGGCAGGCTGATACTTTTATATTTAAAGTGCTGGCCTAGCTTTTTATGCGAAGAAAAAAAATCAAAGCATGAAGAAATTCTTACAGTAGCACAGATGTATAAGCCAAAATTCTTACGATATGTACACGTCTTCCTTCTGCAAGCTCTTTCAGTCCTGTCAAATACTCAGTTATGTTTGTTAAGTAGGGCAGTGATTTGATTTTCCATCCTTAAATCATCTTTAAAGTAACATGTGTAGAGTTGTTGAAAACTACAGTAGCTTGATTTTATATATACATTCTCTCTTTTATTAAAATTGTTGCCCCTTTTAGACAGTGGTGGCTGTACATTTTTAAATAGGGATAAAGAAAACTGTGTGTGCATACCACCAGGTGTTTGATTCAATACACTGTTTTGTGAGATGCTTCATCTGTGTCACCTGAGGCAGTTTTGTAGCTAACTCTGCTCTGCACAGGTGCGCTCATTGTTCTTTATCAAAAGAGAAGCAAAATTAGTTGATGCCAGTCCTGCTGTTCCACTGTGTACATTCTGGTGTGTATTTGTGTGCAGCTTTATGTGTGTGTATGCAATATATGTTCTGCATGTGTTTGTACTTGATGAAAAAGGACAGGCCAGAACAGAATGACTATACAAAAGCACTCACCTGCAAGAACTGAAATGCCCTGCGGCAAATACGAAATCATATCAAGTGTAGGAGGTTAATATTACCTCTTTTTTATAAGATCACTCAATACATTCATCCATCTAAACGTGGAATCAAAGCACAGGTGTTCAAAATGTCAGATCATATGTCCATAAAGGTTAAGCCCACTGAGCTGAGAAGTATGAATCTGATGCAGTTGAATTTTAATGAGTGAAATTGGAAAATAATCTGCATTGACACACAGCCCAACACACATTTGCTGAAACCTGCGGTGTTCCACAGGTTCTATGGTGAATGGGTGGGGCTCAGCCTCGGAGGATGACCGTAATTTCTCCAGCCATAGGTCCAGTTTCGGCAGTTCATCCGATGGCTCCATCTTTACCCACTGCAGCTTTGCCCAGGCCCTGGTGGCCGCTGCAGACAAGGCAGGCTATCGCCTGGAGGGCACGAGCCTCAGCAAGAGAGGTTGGTGTGTGGAGACCAGCTACACACTGCTCGACTGGAACTTCTACCAGTGGCAGATGATTTGTTCCTTTCTGCTCTGATTCTTCCTCCTGTCATCCATTGGCTGATGTTTTCCTCCATAATGTGGCTTAAAGTTGGATTTCCTCTCTGCTGCTTGTGGACGCTGTGCCCAGGTTCTGCATGGCACCTGTTGTGAATGGCTGGACTGCAGATATCTCCCTATTGTCTACTTCAGTTTCTCTATGACTCATCTGGCTTTGCACTCTTGCACTCTTTCTTGGGTTAAATGAGTAATAACTGGGTGAAATGCCTGACTTGAAACCTTTTACAGGCTTCTCCCAAAGTGCTTTCTACTCAAATTAAAAACTTTACCTCCGTTTTCTAACAGGTTTTCGAATCTTGATTGATAACCTCTACCCTTCTTGTGACAGCCTCAGCTCCAGTGTCTAGGCGTTGGTTCCTTAATGTCTTTATTAACCAGCTGGCTTGTGGTTCTCTACCCCTCTTGCAGGTAAAGGCTTGTCCCACAGGCCCCGGCCCAGCAGTCCATTCTCAACAGATGGCAGCACAGTCGGCACACACAGCCTGGGCCACCAGAGGGCCACCAGGCCCACACGCAAACCCCGAAGCCAGGGCACAGCACCCCACCGGAGAGATGCTGGTGCAGACGGTGAGGCAGCGACTGAAAACACATTTTAAATAGTTTATGTAGAAAGTTCCCTAAACCATCTGTTCTTTTTATAATCTAGAAAGAGTGTAATATAATGCTGGATAGAAATGTGTCTGGACATGATTGGAGTCTGTTTTTTACAAGTAAACTATTTCTGATACATCATTTATGGCTTCACTTGATATATTCTGTGGGTTTGTCCTTTGACACAGACCTACCTCCTCCCCCTGAGCCTCCTCCCTGTCAGGGGCAGGGCCGTATCCAGGGGGCCCGCAGTGTGAGCAGCATGGTGCCCCCTACAGATAGGAAGGCTTCATCTCTGGAGCGCCCGCCTATGTCAGGACCCCTGTCTGGGCCGGATGACATGAAGAGCTCCATTGACAGACAAGCACGCACTTCTCTGGAACATCATCGCCAGGCTCAGGACAGACTGGGCTCCATGGACCGAGCTGATGACGGGCGCAGGGGGCACAAAACAGGTATGGGTGAAAGTCTACAGCCATGAAAACAAGCAAACGGCCCTGTATGTTTTTTCCACACCTGATGCTTGCATTAGCATCTGCATTAACATGCTTGCAATTGATGATTCACACCCCTTGAATGCAGAAATACTTTTTTATGAACCTAAGTATTGGACAGCTGAACATTTTGACCTGCTTGTGGTGGAGGATAAAAAGTAAGGGGATCACCAAACGTAGTCAGATACATTTTTTTGGCAGTCCATCCGACTGAGACAATTTAATCTGTACCAAATGTTGAACTGACAGATGCATGGACAGACTATCATGAAAGCCATGCTAGCATGGTCACATAAAGTTTAAGGAAGCCAATCACATAACTTTTAGGGGAAGTGCCCTCTCAGCTAAGTGCTAATCAAATTATGCCTGATATATACCAGTTCTGCACCACTTCCAACCAAACAAAATCCCTAAAATGATTTTCCTTGCTTCATTACTAAGGAAATAAAATATCTAGCAAACAAGTGGATATTTTTTTTGTTTGTTCATGACTGAAGTACTTGATCGAGAAAAGCGATAATTAACAAGAAAACAGCAAGGACACAGAAGTTTTAGTGCGCCTGTGGTTTGACAGTGAGGGATTTTTCTCTGAGTTCTTGTGTTGAAGTTAGC
Organism: Centropristis striata; assembly: GCF_030273125.1. Lineage (NCBI taxonomy): Eukaryota > Metazoa > Chordata > Actinopteri > Perciformes > Serranidae > Centropristis > Centropristis striata. The sequence goes on along the minus strand of NC_081520.1, from coordinate 12,715,236 downwards.
TTCCATGCTGCGCTGAGACTGGGCTCCCATGAACAGATTGCACTGTCTGCCACTTGCTCTGGGTTCCAGCATGCCCCCCTCAGCCTCCCCAATGCCCCTGTTACTGTTGCCAATATCATCCTGCTCCGCTCCAAGTAAGGCAGGAGGCCCCAGCAACCGAAATGCACTCTAATCGCTTCGGCTTTCTCTTCTCACACAAACAGCAGCCACTCCACACCCCATCTGTGTCTGCGTTCATGTGTATGTGCATGCAGGCTCGTGACCATTAGAGCTCTCCATGCTGTGCGCCCTGCCCTCTTTGTGCCAGGACTTTCTCAGACAGTTAATCTGAGACTGTGAGACAAAGACAGGTGCCGCAATCAGCATCTTTACAAAAAACCCCATAGGTGAATTCCCATATGTGTCAGAGTGCTGACTGATTCACAGTAGAATCCACTGAGGTCGGGGCAGACTCTATTACAGTCATTAGCTGAGCAGTGGGGAGCAGTTTGATGAGATTTCACGCAACGACGGAGACTGCTGAGGGTCAATGTTATGCTGCCCTGCAGCAGGGGGTGCCACAGCAGCCAGTGGTCCCTCTGTTATTGTATTTACCCCCTCATAAGGCTGGTAGCTGCAAGGCCATGTGTGAGGCTGAGAGTCCTCTCTGTGGCACGCCCTGGCATCGCCTGTTGGCACCGCCACTCTGCAGATGTCAGGAGGAGGGGGGTTTGCAAAGTGCTCTTTGTCTCCATGCATCAGATGTTAGATGTGTTTCACTGCAACAATAAAAGTCACGTGTTGTGTCACACACTTTTCAAACTTTTAGTTATGCCTTCTCCATCCCTTTGTGTTTTCAGAGGAAGGGTGCCTGCCATACAACAAACCATCCTTTCCCTCCCCTGGTGGCCACAGCTCCTCTGGCACAGCCTCCTCCAAAGGCTCGACAGGGCCACGCAAGGCAGAGGGGCCACGACAGCCACAACAGTGGACCGCCACAGAGCACGCTGAATTTCTGGGGACCAATGGACACGGACAGTACTCGGGAGAGTTATGTGAGTCATTGTCTATTTTGGTATTTGTGGTATACTTTGTGTATTGTACAAAAAAGCTATGTTGTGTAGTCAGAAAATTCTGACCAAGGAGCTTTCACTGCACCAACAAACGACATGTTAATGCTGCCCTGTCATACATTGACAACTAATTTAAACTGAAGTTAAATTCCTTGTGTGTGTCACTAAACTTGGCCAATGGAGTTGATTCTAAGGCTGCAGCTAACCATTATTTTCATTATTGATTAATCTGTTAAATATTTTTCTTAATAAATTGCTAGGTCTATAAAAGGTCTATAAAATGTTTGTCCCAGTTTCTAAGTCACAGTTGATGTCTTTGGATGTCTTGTATTGTCAGTCTGTAACCCAAATATATTCAGGTTGATATGATGATAAAAAATCAGGAACTCTCCATGTTTGAGAGATTGAAAACAGCATTTTCTGCCATTTTTGGATAAAAGATTACTTTAACAGTTCAGCTATTGTAAAAAAAAATAATTTAAAAAATGCCAATTATTTTTCTGTTGATCAATTAATAGTTGCAGCTCAATTTAATTTAAGCTAAGCAAATTAGAAATAAACCTGACTTTCTTAGTTTTAATACATTTTTCTTTCAATCTGTTGCCTCTCACAGAGTGATCTGCCTGGGATGTGAACTGGAGAAAACCCGGTCTGTCCTCGAAAGATTGACGCCCTCCTTGTTGGGGCAACAAACTTTGTCCTTATCTGTGTGTCCTCAGAGGGAAGGAGTGCAGCTGAGGCCACTACGGAGGAAAGCAGTGTCACAGAACTGTAAATGTGATGTATAGACACAGACATACTGTACATCTCACTATGTTTTCGTCCTCAAGAAAATATTTTCCACCTCCTACCTTACTGTAATTTTCTTTTTGTTAGAAAAAAGCAAGTAAAAAAAAAAACAAGAAAACATCTATACGAGAACAAATTTTCTGGTAACTGCCCCTGGGGAAAAGGGAATTTTGTTTCCTGTAAATATATTCTTTAACTTGTTGTTGCATTGCTATGCAAGCCTAATTCAGTTTGAGCTTTTTATTTCCATATACAGGAACAGTTGGTTTTATCTGGTTATTTGTATTATATGTGAATTGAGTGGCTGTTGTGCCATAAAATAATTGTTTTATAATCCATTGTTTGTTAATAGTTACCATTAATTATTATCATTATTATTATTAATTATTGTTTTTGCACTGCAATTTTTGGTGATAAGCACAAAAACATAGCTCCTGCTGACATGAAGAACCGGAAGAATATGTGAAGAGGAGTTTCTGTACTGTAAAGTAAAGAGAAGAAAATTATATACTAATGTACAGAGAGATATTAAAGAGTACGGCTTTGCTCACAGACAGCAACAAATAAGGCACCCATTTCCATAGTTAAGACTAATTGGGTGGCAGACACACAAGGTTCCCGAGAGTCTGAAGGGCAGATAAGAGGCTGGGAGAATTGTACACAGAGGATACTGTATTACTGTAGGAGGCCGAGTCGATTATTTAATAAACTGTCCTAAAACAATAGTTCGATATCAGAAACGTTTAGTGCATTGGGCAACTCCAGGCATTGCCATGGTTTCAGAAAAAGACTGAGGAAGTTTTTATTTTTTATACAAGGGTATCCAAGCATTTCAAGTTTTGTTTTATGATTTACTGCCTAAATAATTTTACTACACTGAGTTTACGCTCCTGATTCAGTATAACAGCACACTAACCATAAAACAGCCAAAAGGGAGGAGGAGTCAGTGAAATCTGTCCACATGCTGTACTTCAGTCATAGCACTTACAGAGGCAGATTTATGATTCTTCTGCAGCCTTAATAGGTAAGCTGACATCACAAAGGAGTATTTATTGGGATTAGTAGCAATGATACTACTAAACCTGCCTAAAATATCAGTGGAGCAATATAATTTGTTTACATCTTTTATGTTTTGGATTTTATTTCTTTGGTTCCATCATTTTAATATTGTTTTGCTTTTTAGAGCACTTACTGTTTTGTGTTTGTGATATTATTCGTGGTATCATCCAAGAAAACGACACCTGTTCAGGCCAGCTAAGTGCTGTTAAAATGAATCTATTAAAGCAGATGTTGCTCTAAAGGTTGGTGCCTCAGTTGCCAATAGGTCAGCACAGCCTTGTGTCAATAACTTTGAAAAGAATAGGTGTGTATATGATTTACAATGTAGCTTTCAGTCACTGTTTGATCCCAAATGGTGAAGTGATAATGGAGAAAAGCCTTGTATATTAACTAGCAGGTCCCACTGCCTCCATGTCTACAGCCACAGTGTGGAGCAGAACACTTTCTATCTGCCTGACCGCCACAAGACACACACTTATCATCTGCCGCTTTTGACTTCTCAGCCTCTGAATCTCAATTTTTTTGTCTAACCAGACAAAGTTTTTATTGGTTGTCCTTTTTTTAATGAAAAGCTTGTTTCTTTGTATGCCTTTTATGGACTCCAAAACGCTGCTTACAACAATGTTTTCGATATTAATGTTCAGGATTTTTGTGGTTCAATGACTGTTTGTTTTGTCTTTTTTTGTACTGCTAATGTTGATAAAAAGGGGGGTGGAAACTAAAGGCCGTCAGATGCTGTTGTACTGTTGTTGTCATGCCATTGTCATTTTATATCATCCACCCAGTGGCCAGTGTTCTGGAAATGAGGTGCAAAGAGTATCTCAGGTTATTTTACATTCTGGTGGTGTTTATGTATGTGTATATATGTGTATATATCCATACGCATCTCCACTTGATTATGCCATTCCATTTTCATTTACAAAAATATCCCTTTCCTGTCCGATTCTGTCGTCCCCTCTTTTCTTTTTCTGCTGTGGATTTTGATTCTGAGTATAATGTGCTGGTTCATCCACCTTAAGACAAGATGTCAGTAAAAGAACATACCAAATTAAGATTGATATTTCTAATGTCTAATGCGTTTTAGTGTCTCTTTAATACTCATTGTTTTCTTTTAAATCACAGTGTCGTTTTGTATTTATTAAAATGATAATAAAAGTATATTGTGAAATATGCATAAAGATTCGTGGAATATAAAATGTGTTTTTTGTTCCTTGTAAAGTTTGCTGTCAGAGCCGAGCAGCGAGGCCATAAGGAGATGATAGGCACACTGTGCTCACAGCATGGTGAAGTGCCGGGTCAGTAGTCGTCTGAGTCACTCTTCGTCCTGCATGTTCACCGCACTGCTCCTCTCATGTCAAAACTAAAGAGACTCAAAACCTTTTTGAACACAAGGAGCAAAAACGCTCACAATTTGCTTGTCAAGACAATAGAGAAAACGTCTTTTTGGAAGGATGAAAGTACTTTGGCTTTCCCTCTCTTTTGTTCATTTTCTCAATATTGTTGATTCTTTGTAGCCTATCTGTGTGTTGCCTTTTTGCTATAAAAGAGGATTAAAAATGACAAAAAGAGAAAGTTGTTGGGTGAAGTCTTTCTGTACAGTATGGGGTGAGGTGACACTCCGATCCAATGCCATTTCTACAGTACAGTACATTCTGCTTTTTTTTTCTGTAAACCACCTTCTGTATTCACTTGCATGTCCTTGTCCGAGAAGAGAGTGAATCAAGAAAATAAACTTTTACAGTCTCATTCCCATGTCCTGTAAGATAAATCCATGTTCTTTTATTTCCTTGTACCTGGATCAATATCAAATAAAATATTTTTGAAAAATGAAAATGCCTAAAATTCTGTTTATCTTTAATAGATAGACTTATACAAGGGATTTGGCAAGTCCAAATTGGGTGTAAAAAATGCCATCTTTATTTTAGCTGTAATACTCAAGCTTCAAAAACAACAATGGAAAGTTTGCCTGTTGGTCCATAAACATCCCTCCTCTAATATCCTAATAGTGTTTGACTCAGCAACCTGTGTGTAGTTAGTGTTTGTGTGTGTGTGTGTGTGTGTGTGTGTGTGTGTGTGTGTGTGTGTGTACTAGAGAAATGTAGCCTACTGTGTGTGTTTGTTGAAGAGCTCCTGACTCAGCTGTGCTTTTTATGTCAAACCAATCCCTACCTTGATCCTTCTAGAGGAGCAGCTTCAAACACATTCAAATCTCCTAAATCACTGAGACAGGCAGCTTGCTTTCAAACTCTCTTACATGAGCTCATAGTAAAATAACTTTTGAAAGAAATGCAAAACTAGATATATAAAAATAGGAATAGCTTCTGTATCAGCATTATGTGAAAATACAAATTAACATAAAAATTGTGTTCTTTATCTTCTATATTTCTCCATTAAATTTCTTATGGAATAAGTCTCCCCACTGACCCCATGGAACAATACACGCCTTTGACGACCACAAATGTACAATACCTGGTTATATATGACCATTTATATATTTAGTTGTTGATCAGTTGCATTGTGTGAGCTGACATCAGGGTTTCCAATTAGCATGTAAGAAATTTAACCATTATCAATGGTGGAAGCTCAGAGGTTGCCACAGTCTGTGGTGTGAACTCCGCTGGTACCAATTTCTTTAGGAAGTGCTGAAGTTGTTGACGGACACCCTAAATGATATGTATGGAGAGAATAGCTGGGACTTGTTGTGAATACCCGTAGTGTGTTCCTGCTCTACCAGAGGCTGCAGTCCCACTGTAGTGATTACACATTTCTTGGACCCTACTTCTTCACAATAGCTACTCCATTTAAGCTGTAGCATTTGAGGTAGGGTAAGGATAAGTGTTAGTTACCACATCATCTGACAATGACGGGCAATGTCATAAAAAGGTAGGGTCCCAGAAATGCGTTGCAACCACTCAACTATCGGGGTGTCTGCACTCCCTGTTTTCTTGTCCTTCACAATCAACTGTCCAATAAAAGCAAAAAGAAACATCTTTACCAAAAAGGATTAAAGAAGGCCAGCTGTTTGTGGGATTTGAACCTGGTCATGGAAGTCCTGCAGTTGTAGCCTTAAGCCCCTTGAAGTGTTTTTGCTGGAATGGCTGTCTCACATGGTTGTGTTCTTATTGCTTCATTAAAAGTTCACTGCAAAAGGAGTGCTGCCTCTTCAGGTCAGCCCCAGTGGCTAGTATCTAGGCCTACTGGGTTTGTGGCTGGATGTGCTGGTGGACGACAACTCACTGACATTTTGTTTTCTGGTCCTATCACCTGGCTGACTTCAGCAAAGCTGCAGATGAAGGTCAGTTTTGTTTAACTTTTCCCTGTAAATCAGCAGTCACTTGTTACAGTTTACGATAGCTCTGCTTAAAGTGTAGCATTGGGACCATAACACCATGTTATTTTTTAGGGTTGAGTTTGGGAAAATTGATTTTAACATAATGTGACTATAGTTTAACTGTTTTCCCAGAGTCAGAGCCCCTTCTGGTGCAAACTTTACCATGCGGCGAGGTAGGCATCAAAGGCATGGGGCACCAAGCTAAGGACAACAAAATGAGCCATAATAACCAGTACTATGATTTAATATATAATGATTTAAACAATAAAGTCATGTGTAATTTAAATCATACAGTAATCATATAGAAATGTCTTGAAAGTGATCACAAGCCCATACCCCACCGCTGCATTAATCAGCAACACCTGAGCTAATTTCTTCCCAAATGACAATGACACAAATATTCAAGAAATACTGTTTGTCCTGTAAAAAAGTTTTCAGGAAACTATTGTGAGGAAAATGGAAGGTTCAGTGATGCTAGCATGTTTTCCAGCACAGATGTCATCGACTATGCTGATATCGGCATAGTTCGGTAGGAGTGAAATGTTGCACACGAAAAATTACAGGTGGGCCTATCCAATAGTCTGATTTTTTTTAACTACACATGTGACTTACGGGCCTTGTGTGGCTTGCTATCCAGGCATATTGTACAAATTTCATATACATAGTTAATGAAATCAATTGAGGATGAGGGGGGCTCTCTGTTTTTCATCTGTGCAGGGGAAACACAACATTTGTTACTTTTTGCAAGAACTAACTTATTGGTGTTGTTCAAGTCATACTTGCTACTAGCTGGAGCACCATCCCCTGAACCATCAGTCTTCCAACATATATTGTCATACAGTCATGGGGAAAAAATGATTAGACCACCCTTGTTTTCTTCAATTTCCTGTTCATTTTAATGCCTGGTACAACTAAAGGTACATTTGTTTGGACAAATATAATGATAACAACAAAAATAGCTCATAAGAGTGTAATTTAAGATCTGGTATCTAGCCATTTTCCGTGGTTTTCTTGATAATGATGTTGGTTATTATTAAGAAAACCATGGAAAATGGCTTTTTGGCTTTTCCTGAATGCTGAAATTTATTCATTAGCTACACCTATGTGAATGAGTTTTCTGTCCTTGGTGTATGCATATCTTTGAAATATATTTGTAGATAGAAAAGCCAGTTTTGTTGTAGTTTGTTCGTAGATGGTGAGAACTATTACATATGATTAGTTATTTCTTTGTTTCCAGAATGCTGAAATTCTCCCTGTTTAAGCTTCATCTATGTGAATGAGTTTTCTTTCCTCAGTATAAACATATATTCACTGAATGCTTGTAAATGGAAAAGTCAGTTTTGTTGTTGCTGTCGCTATAGCGAGAGCTAATTAAATTATCTATTTATTTTTCAAGAGAATCTTACAGGGCTGGGAAATGTACAATATTATAACATGAGACCACATATAGTCATACATTTTGGATTTTGGAATATCCAAAGTAATGTCTTGTGGTTTACCAGACTGTCAAAGACTTTACTCACTTAGTAATTCATTCCACTTTACTGGTGACTCTTTATCAAAAACATCAGTGTGTAAATTTTCCGTTAAATCATATATAGCCATCTATACAATATTATTGCATTATTTATATTGATGTATATTTATATCTTGATATATTTTGGCAAAAATATTGTGATATTTGATTTTCTTGATATGACCCAGCCCCCGATGGAGAGAGACAAGTGGCCATGGTCCTAACCACAGGTGTTGTGTCTTTTAGATTATTATTTTAGATTAATTGTCACTGTCCTTATAGACAGACAATTTACAGGTTGGAAGGATGGGTACATATGAAATCAACCACTTTGGTTTGGTTTCTCATGGAAATTTACTGAACTTTTCATTTCCAACTCTTTATTTTGCTTACACTGGCGTTTCTTTTAACATCTCACATGTGTTTATGATTAATAAATGTCATCGTGTGGGCCTGTGTACTTGATGTGTGATTTGTTTTGTGGTAGGGTTAAGTTAGTGTCATTTCTCTCCATGAATACTGATGAAGATTTAAAGGTTTGCATACTGCTTCTTAAATCTATTAAATAAGTTAATCTGTTGGCAATAATGAATAATGACACATGTGAAGCTGACCCATTAAGCACTGTGTCAACATTCTTAGTTTTTCCATAAATGTCAGCCATTACTCATTTTAGTTTTCTGTGCTTTGGCTTTCATCTTCAACTTTTTTGTCCCTTTAGCTGCCTCCTCCGTCTGACAGCCACTGTCTCCATACCCCCTGTCCTTATTCATGAACCAAGGCTGGCATTTTGGACTGCATTTGTATCATAAAATAATTTATTTATGTACTTGTTTATTTTTCAGAGCATTTGAACTGATGGTGCAGTGGGAGATCATGCTCTGTAGTCAGAGACTGCTCAGCTTTTCCTCACTGTGTTCCTGTCTGAATTTTAAAAATAGCTTCCAGAGCAAAGCAGCTTATTTACACTTGTTTACTTTAGTGTCGGATTTCATTTTAGTTGGATTTCATTATTTTTGATGCAAGGTTGTGCTGCTTCCAGTGATGATCTCCCCTTCCTTTGCTGCTGTCACACTTCTACTTTCCCTGTTTGAAGTGTTTTTCATGCACAAGTGCACATGATAAGGCCCTGTTTAAAACTGTAATAAATTATTCACATGGCCAATGAATCATGTTTCTTCAGCAGAAATCTAGCTGTTAAGAGATGTTTCTCTTTATCAATTACCTCAGTTATGGAATATTTTATTACATGAATGAGAATTTTGAGGTAGAACCTTTTTGTTTTCTAATGTTAGGGCCATTCATGCATTACATTAAACAACCCCTCACAGAGTGAAAGAATAATGTTGTGTGGATAACTCGTTTTTTTATGAAATTCCTTTGCAATGGTTGGGAGGTTTTTGCATTCATATTTATAGAAAAGGTTCAGCGAACTATCCTGACCCTTTAAACAAACCCATCAGTGCAGACGAGGCAGGAATGCTCCCATTTCACACCTCTTCCTCTGCCTGTGCCTGGGGGGCAGGACGAATAATGACTGCTCCGATCCTTGCCAACAAAGCAACTTTCCCTCTCCTCTCCCATCTTTTATTTCCAACTGTTTACCAGTGTGCACTCTTCCACCTCTTTCTCATTTCTCACCTCCGCCAGAATGTGCAGCAAATATGCAGTTTGCAATGATGTACCTGTTCTTCTGCATACTCCCACAAGCCTGTGCTTTCATACGGCTGTGTAATTGTTGCATCAGACAGTTGGTGGAGATGGTCTGTGGAGAGAGAGCAAAAACTGGTTAGCCAGGCAGAAGAAAATAAGCTTTGCTCAGCAAATACACACTGCAGTAAGATGCAAGTTATCAGGGTGTGAGTGAGTGTGCAAGTGTGTGTGCTTTGATGTCTGCACCAGTGTGTTTGCAGTGGGAGCTGCTGTGTGCTTGCATGCATCTGTGTGTGTGTGTGTGTGTGTGTGTGTGTGTGTGTGTGTGTGTGTGTGTGTGTGTGTGTGTGTCTCATGATGAAAGGAAGCATCTACTGCTCGTGCTGCAGGATTTTTTCTCTCCTCCTGCTTCTCCTCCCCTTTGTCTCTGGACTGGTGACAATGAGTGGAGGTGAGAGGGCAGCAGTACCAATGCAACACCATTCATCACACATGTCAAACAGCTAGACCAGCTGCTGGGGACAAGCAGCAAAAATTAGCATTTCATCTCTCTCTCTCTCTCTCTCTCTCTCTCTCTCTCTCTCTCTCTCTCTCTCTCTCTGAGCCTTTATCTCTCTCTATATTTCCATCATAGCTCCACATTTGATAAATGACTCTAGAAGACACATAATTTTCCACCTGTTTTGATGAAAACATGGCGTTATTGACCAACACTTTCCATATATTGAGCTTTGTGTCACAATACAGACTAGTCTGAGTACAGTTCTACTTTAATAAGACTACCCTCCCCGTGCTACTGACTCCTTATTAATGGCAGTGTGGGGGAATCCAATTGATCGTGCTTAATGTTTAATAGTATATTTGCCAGGCCCAGGTGGACAGTCTCCGTCTCTATTAGGGCTTCAATTAACAATTATTTACCAAAACACAAATAACCTGCAACTCAGTACTGTTCCAGGATGCCTTTTATATAAAACACATATGATCATATTATGTAACAGAGATGCCTTTGACCTATAAAGCAATTAAGTAACTCTACACCTGCGGTTCAGGGATGAATATGTTTCTTTGCAGCCCTGTTTTGTTTTTTGTTTTCTAAATTTTTTATGTGGCATTTTTCAGCTTCATTAGACAGTGACAGAGAGAATGGAAGGAGGAGATGGAGGGGACACAAAGGGACCTTAGGCCGGATCCTAACCCAGGTCTGCTGCGTCAAGGACTCGGCCTTAGTGGTATCTCTCCCAGGGAGCCACTGCGAAGGCCCCGGATACTGGTTTTATGCTAAATAAATAAGTTAACTAAATAACTTGAATTTCTTGCAAACAGTTTTTCTGCAGTGCTTACATTTGACTCAGGTGACTCTTTTGCGGTTATTTATTGAATATTTTGAACTGATTAATCAATGAAATCAATTGAAAAGAAAACATCACATTTCAGTTTTAAAGTAGAAATTAACTTCTGTAAAACTGTAGAAACTAAATAACTTGAATTTCCCGCAAACAGTTTTTCCGCAGTGCTTACATCTGACTTCTTTTTGTTCGGTCTTCCCTAAAGCCAAAATGTGTCCAAACTACGGACATGACATTTTTCTTGGGTACAATCCTCTCGAGTTGCTCAGTTGGCTCGGTGTTTGAGTTCTCCTCCATGTTGTTTCCATGTCGCAGATTGGAAAATAATCAAAATAATCATCAAGGGCCAGGTTACAATGGTAAGGTACCTCGGTTAAGCCATGGTCACCTAACACATATATATATTTAAAAAAAAAAAAAAAAAAAAAAAAAAAAATTGCTCTTCTTCTTCTTCTTTTCTATTCTTTTCTTCTTTAACATATAGCACTCCTGTAGCAATGACAGTTAGCTCTTAAAGTTATGTACTTACTTGATTCCTGTGGTCTATGTCTAGTACCATCAGGTTGAATGCACTTATTGTAAGTCGCTTTGGACAAAAGCGTCTGCTAAATGACATGTAATGTAATGTAATGTAATGTAAGGTTTCGATTAATTGCTGAGCCTTACAGCTTTGTAACACACTGTGTAGAAGTCTTTGTAAGGTTTTGGTCTGTTTGCCTGTTATTTAAATTAATTTTGCATGAGATTTTTACTTTCCATTCAGATAGATGGATAGAAAGATAGAGTTAGATAAATAGAGGAGTGGGAGGGGGTGATACTCTTCACCTTGCAGTCTTTTTGAAAGGGACTATTCATACAAGCGAGCAAGGATGTTCATGAAAGCAGAAAGATTTTGTTCAAGAGAAAAGGAAACTCTTTCAGTAGAAATAAACAGTTATTGACTCTCATGTATTGTAATGGCTTCCTGGGAAGGTAAAAGCGTTGAAAAGAAATTACTGTATGCATGTCTTTACTTTGTGTGCGTGCATTGGCCACACACATTGCCACTAGATGTTTTCATCTAAGCACACTTGTCATGTACTGACAGAGTGTACCCATGTTTCTGAGTACAGAGCTTTAGGTGCAAGGCATCCTGTTCCTGTGGGCTTTTAACATGCCAGTGGCTGCTAGTGGGACGGCTTGATGAGCAATCTCTTAATCAAAGCTTAATTGTTTAGCATGATCCTGAGTGACCTGCCTAATGGAACCCCCCCTCTTGATTAATGATGTGTGTTAACGAACACAGTGGGAGACACCCCAAAACCTTGTCTGACTCTCGTTAATTAAAGGCAGGGTCCAACAGTAACGTGGACTGGATTATGCAGTATAATGTCATGGAAATAAAAACAGAAGGCTTCAAGTTAACTAATGTTTGTCTTGTAGCTGTGTGACAGTGCTGTTGTGTTACATTTCTGTCAACATTAAATTATCTTCATTTGATTTTTGTTGAGGCTGTTTGATGTTCTGTAAATCACCAGAAGCAATAGATTTTATTGGATTTATGATTAAATATGACCTGTTGTGTATATCCAAGGAATCAGATTATTTACAGTAAAAAGATGCATTCAGAAATGTTTTCTATGATTGTGAGCCAAAACTAGACGTGTCCCTCTGCCTGTCCTTCAAATCTTGTCTACAAAAAAAAAAAAAATTCTAAACCCACGCTCTGCTTTCTGCTTGAAAACCACACGGAAGAAAAGAAAAGCAGCTTTGGCCAAGGCCAGCTTTTGTCTCTGGTTGTATGAAGTGAGGCAGAGATATGCAAAACTATCCTTTTCTGCCTTTCATACACACACACAGATAAAGGCTGATATATTATTTTTTAAAGTCTAACTTGTATGGCAGCTTGCTAATGTTTTTCACACAGTAGCACTTAAACACGTGTGATGGGCAGAGTTTTGCAGATAAAAGTCGTTGCCAAGGACTTGCACAGAAACTCTGCCCTCGTCTTTGAATGCTACAAGGCTGTGGCTGTTTTCAATGGCACTGCTGAATGATGGACTTTAAAAAAAATATGAAATAAATAAACTTTAAACTTAACAGAATGAAAACAGATTTAATTCAATCAAAGCTCTGAGAGTGTGCCGCACACAATATTTAATAAAAGTGTAGATGTTGATTCAATGTCACAGGACTTATACAATGCATGTTTTTTGTACAACATCGTGCGAGATTGATTCAACATTTAAAACAGAGCACACTGGCGCATTGGTGAAGGGGAAACCTTGGTCTTGTTGATAGTGTTCTCTCTTCTTCACCCTCTGCATGTGTTCAACGAGGGGGACAGTTGTTGGTCTCCAAGCACGAATGTCACCACTCTTTGAGGCATAATCAGTTAATCAACCCAAGACGGGCCAGGTCACTGTCTACACATGCTGCCCGACCACTTATCTTCTCCAGCTCAGGCCACAAAGGGAACAGGATAAGGGCAGTAGAGGCAGAGGTAGGAAGGGATAATGTAGGAGCTTATGTTAAAATGATATTTCATATTATCCTGCATCTATAATCTGTTGTGGGTCCGTCTAGTTAAATGCCAACATTGCTTGCTGTTAAAAAAAAGGGCCATATTGTACATTTTACATAGGTTGCTAACTTGAGGCAATTTGACTGCTTTCATGGATCTGCAGGTCTGTAGTGATTTTGATGAGGCTAAAGATGTGCCTGCACACGGCTACCTTCTCAAAATTCCTCTTCGACTCCTTTTTCCACTCATTACTTCGGTCATGGACAATAGCAGATGGTGCAGCTGCTGGTTTAATTGTCTTTATTACCGAGGCATCTGCTTTCTGCTTTTTTAATCCCAAACACTGCGGCCTTGTGCAAGCAGTCAAGGCCATGTTTGTGAAATTAGAAAGTAAACACAAACAAACAAAAAAAAGGTTTATTCCTTGTCAGATTGGTCATATTGTAGTAAGACCATTCTTATAATTCTCAGCAAATTACGGCAAGTTGTCTATTTGTTATGGCAGAAGATAGCTGAACTCCATACAACACCACATTAAACCACCAGCTTCGCCTGGGCTTTTGTTGCTCCAGTAAAAAAAAACAATAACAAATAATAACTTAAAATAATAATAAACATTGTTGAGCGGTTATATTTTCATCTTGCCATCTGCCTAACAAGTGTTGCTTACACCCGTAAGTCTTTAAATGAGAGAATGAGGATCCCTCTGGCTCTGTTCAGTTATTTTCTGAGCTGTTGAGATGTGTTGTACCGAGCTGAGGCGAAGGGAGAAAACAGCAGATGTTAGGCTCTGACAATCCTTTCTACCTCGGATCTGCAACAACAAAGCAGCCGAGGGAAAATGTCATCCGCGCATCATCCCTGACGGCCCAGCATGAATGAATAATTACTCTGCTTTGACTCAGGTCAGGGAAAAGAAGGTAAAGAAACCTCTAACCCTCTTACCTTGAAACCCTTTTAAACGGGAAGCCCTGCATCATGACATGTGATAAGACGGTGACACTGAGGAGGCTGTGACATGCAGAGATCCTTCAGAAATAAAAAGATTTTTCTTGTGGCAAAACGCTCAGGGAAATGAAATGATTCACCCCAGCAGCTCAGTACGTGCTCTTCCTCAAAAAGATGAGACGGGGACATGGGGTTCATCTGTGAAGAGGAAGGGGGAGGGAGAATGTTGGAGGATTGGTTGGCTTGTGTTGAGCTAACTGCACTCATGTCAGGAAGGAGGCAAGGCTTTAGAAATGCATCATTGTTACCATTATGCTTAATAATTTGAATGACATCTCAGTGCATGACTCAAAGGCACTTGTATGGGGGCTGGCGGGGTTATTAGAAATGACTCCCCCAATGATGCGTGTCACTGAAGCAGCAAATTAACATGAGGAGATGGAGGCATGTTAAAAGCAGCAGAGAAAGGGAGGGAAAAGCTGAGATGGAGGGAAGAGGGAGAGATGTGAAGGGGAACAGGGATAGATGCGGAGAAAGATGTTGCTATTTTTTACTCTCTTTGTTAGCTGAGACGCCCTGGTTGTGGTGTTCCAGCTCCTGCTCTGTTAAAGCTTTTTCTGAACACCAGGTGCTCCTATTGTGATAAATGATTCTCAACTGTGCCGAACAATGGCAGAGGCAGCCAGACATATCCCTCATCAAATACTTCCACAGCTCCTCTTCCACAAACTACACAATAAGCACACTGGATTGTGCCTGCAGTTGTTTGTCTTTCCGCCACACAAGACTGAAGGCTATTTTCGCTTCCTGTTTACCATTTTACTCTTAGGATATGGTAACTGACATCCCTCTGGAAGACACTACAGGGGGATTTTTCTGCCTGTTGATTGGCCAGTTTCTTGTCCACCACCACCCTCAAACTGCATGTCCTCTTCTTCTCTTCCTCGTTTTACATCCTGCTTCCTCCTTCCCGCCCTTTGCTCTGCGTTTGTGCGTTCTTTTGTTTCCTTGTCTCCCGCCTCTGACAGCAAACAGGGCTTGATACATGTACAGTGCCTTCACCTTCTTCTGCCCAGTAATTTATGCTGTCAGGGGTTTTCCTCTGTTTGGATGGCCTGGCTTTCATGTGTGTGCAGAGCAGTATCTTGGGGTGTTGACACGTTTCCTCCGTGTTCAGCATGAAACAGACTGTAGCAGGTAATTGATGGCGGTTTACTGCCACAGGCACGCAACGCAGACTGGGAGAACCCCACCCGTTTTTAACCCCATCAATTAGATCAGCAAACGGCTGTGAACAGAGAGCTGGTCTCAGCAAAGTGGTGATAATGTTAATGCTTATCTATTTTAGGTAGAGTCTAATCAGAACATCAGCATGGATCACGCTGCCTTGATGAAGACACTGCCGTCAGTTGCCAATTTATTGGGTTTTCTGAGCTAAAACTAATGTAGTATGTTCCAGCACTGCAAGGAATGTTTTAATCCTCAGTGTTTGTTGTCCACCTGATTTTATATTAGTGAAAGTAGACTAAATATCAGCAGCACTTCCCAGTAAAATCATCACAACCATCACATCATCAAAATTAGAAACAGCAAAATGAACATAAAGACCACATTGACAATAAAATCAATTAAATCGCTGCTTGTGGGTTTTGATTTTACACATGACCTTCTTCAGCAGATGGAGTTTGTTGTCTTGAAATTGCAGATGTTATTTTTCTATTTTTTCTGATCACTTTTAAGGGCTAGCATTCACGGTTGCATACAAGTTAGGAGTGAAAGTTAGAAAATTGTTGTGAAATAGTTCTGTCTATTACTGTTTATAAGATTGAAAATGTATTTATTTTTATGTGGGCATTTCAGATTTTAATTAGACAGCTAACAGTGGAAACAGTTAGTTAGTTTTCATGATTTTCTTTCTAAAGCAGATTCATCACACTGCGTTAGCTTGAATTAGTTATATATGTAGATAAACATAAAACACAATAGCAATACAAAAGATTAGTTCAATCCAGGCATTTGAAACAATATTACACAGAATGTCCAACTGTGAGCACTGACATTCATTTCTGATCATTCAGTCTATTATTATCAGACTTTTTAAAAATCTCAAATATCAATATGTATATTCGCCTTACAAGTCCAGTATCAGCTGGAATTATTTTTCATCATAAAAATTTGTCCTTTGAATTTTCAAACTCAATAAACGAGGTAATTAAGTAATGTAAATGGCATACAAAATCAAAGACAAAATGTGTCAATTATTGATTATAAGTTGTTTATAAAGCAAAAATGACAAACATTTAGCAGTTGCAACCTCTTAAGTGTGGTGGTGTGATGCGTTTCCTGTTTCTTACCAATAACTGTTAACTATTATAACAGTTGGACCAACGAAACAATTTTCACATGTCCCATTGGGCTGTGGGAAATGGGATGTCATTTGAGATCTCATCAAATAAATAGTAATAATCAACAACAGGTGATGGACCTAATGGGTAATTGCAAATGATTCTAAGTCCCCTGCTACCTGAAATATGTTGATCCTGAACCTGCAGCGTGTTCCTTAAGCCCCTTTTTCTTTACATATCTATGATGGAGCTCATATCCATCTTTTTGTTGGCACAAGACCCATATGCTTCTAATAACATCAGTTCTTTTACACCTCCTTGTCCTCAGAGTAAAACCTCTTCCCATCCGTCCTCGCTCCCCAGCCACACAATAGTCCTGTTCAGCATTCAGCCAGGCATACTGGCCAGGATTCTGCCGAAGTGATAAAACCCCATTTATCAGCTGGAAGCGTCCACAGACTGCAGATATATCCAATCTCTATGCTTTTGATGCCAGGGTCACACCAGTATAACTCTGGCTGGCTTACTGAACCCCCGGTGGTTACTCGCTCAAGCTCAAGATCTCATTACAAAGTGGTGTTACTTGCTAATGAATTTGTCTCTAATCATGTTATTTGTAAGTGTCTCACACAACTTTGGGAAAAACAGTTCTCCCCACAGGAACATGAACGTCTCTGTGGGATATTTTTTTTGTATTTTTTTCTTTTTCAGCTCTGCAATCCATAATTTTTTGTGGTTGATTTGGCAGTTTATTTCAGAAGCATCTAATAGGAATCCTAATTGGAACAGTTTTGAAACAGTTGAGTGATGAAAACCATTTGGATTTTATTTTCATTATTTATTTATTCCCCATTTAAAGCAGCCAAAGACACGGCTGTAAACTACAGGTTTTTCTCTTCCTCCCAGTTGGCTGTTAAGCTTCAAATACTACCTTCCACCTTGGGGTTGATAACTGGACCTGTTAACATTCGATCATAAACGTTACATGTATGTAGTAAAGCTTTTGAAAATGTGCAGCAGCAGCATTGTTCTAATCGCTTTGCAAATATTGCCTCAGAGGAATAAAAATCGCATCACGCTTAGATCCAATTTGTGCTACACTCACCAATTACTTTCACGGTCCACTTCCCGTCTAATACAGAAAGGCCAGATTATCCGCTGGATGTCTGGGTACTGCACACCCTAATTACAAACACAAATTGGAAAAACGCAACTTGTGACAAAAAATGTAGCATGTGATTTGTCCTCTTTCCAAGAAAAATATTTGCACTAATTTACTTTGACTCTGTCTTCAACGAGATAACTGGTTTTTGAACGGGAAGGCCTACTTATGTAAAATGTGAAGAGTTTTTGATCTTTCTATTGGTCTGGTAATCAGATAAAGCCGTAACATGGATGTACTGTGTCTAATTGGGTTGATGTATAATTAAACTTAACTGTGGTACCAGCATAGTTCATTACATGACTGATTAAGAGGATATACAGGGGAAAAGACAGAACATTAGGTTATCAAATAAAGTGTAGTGCTTTGAAGAGCTATGTAAATCTACATGGACTCAAAACTAGTTGGAGCAGACTTTAAGGCACCATAACGCAGTGTACTTCACTTGCAGCTTGTTTTGCTCTTTAATGGTGCTGCACAAGCTCACTGCAGTTTCGCTCTTTCTGCTGGCTGCACAAATCTCATGCCTGGACTCACAGAGGACAGGGGTAGCGAGGAAGTCACGGCTGATTGTGGTGTAACTGAAGAGTGAACCAGTAGCATTGAGTAAAACATTAATGCATGTGAACTTGGAGTCACATCCAATGAATGCTTTATTCTTAATGCAGAGTCTAGCTGAGGGACAGGTCCAATCTATAGCAGCTACATCTGTGACGCAGGGATGGGAAGTTTATTATTATTATTAGTAAGTATTATGAGGAGCACTTCAAAAGTTTTCAAGTGGTTTTGATATTTGTATTTAATTGTCTTTAAATGTATTTATTTATTTAGATTATTCGGTTGGTTAGTCATTTTAAATTGTCAGAAAATGGTGGAAAATATCCATTGCATTTTCCAAGGATATGTCTGCAATTTGCTTATTTTGTCCATCAAACAGTGCAAAATTCAAAGATTATGAGAACAGAGAAAAGCCGAAAATCCTAACATTTGAGAAGATGGAACCACTTAAATGATTAATGCATTTGTAGATTAATTACTTTGATGGACTAATCAATTACTTAGCCAGTTGTTTCTGTACTTTATATATTTTTGCCTTTCTACTAATAAAGCATACTTTAATTTCAGTTATTAATTCCATCTTGTATAATAAACTGTCTGATAAATAACGTTTGACAAGTTCGACTTACATTATGTAGGCAACATTTTAGCTCCAGTAAGTTCATGCTAGATAAATCGTGTCACAATCTCATTTTGATTGGCTTCCCATTCCACACAACTGAGTTCACACCTGCCAAATTCAAAGCAAACTCATGAGGCAAAAATGTTCAGATGGAGTCACAGAGAGCCCAGGGCTGCAGGTACGACTGTGAGCGTGTCTGGGAACTGGTAGAGACAGAGCAGCACTCCTCAGCCATCCAGGAGATAGATGCGTCCTGCCACTGAATAAATTGGTTGTCGGAAACATTGTGCGAGGAAAATCGGCAATTGTGGGAAGTTGGCGGCAGAGTGACAATGATGGAGAGATGAAAAGCAGGGTAAGATACGGTGAGGGTCAAAAGGGAAGATGCAGTGAGGTTAAAACTGGGAGAAGGCCAAGGTCAGTGTTAAATGTCTCATAAAGGGCTGGAGATTGTAAGACGACTGTTTCAGAATAAAAGACCTTCAGAGACAGGAGAGAAAATGAAGATAAAAATGGCTCAGAGTCAATTACGGACAAAGGAAGCCACACGTACCATGGTTATCAGCTTTCTATTATGGAATAAATCTACTGTGGACAGTCAACAACAAATGGTTATTAAAGCTACAACTGCAATCATAATCATCTTCATAATGACCGTGTTATTGTTTTAGTGGCTTATATGCTTCACTTGTACAGCACATCTCCTGTGAACTACATCATAAACATAATGGCAACCTCAGTGCTGAACAATGACTGGCTGGAATTCAGAACAAGAAAGGACAGAGCCACACTGTAGAATAGCAATTATTCAAAGGATCTGGCAGGTCTGATAAAATGAATGAAACCTTATGACTTGGCAAACCAGCTTCATGGTTAATGCAGGACTTCCTGGATGGAGGAGGAAGTTATTGGAGGAGTGTTCCCCCTGCGGGATAGTAAAGTGATTTGGCCGTACTCTGCAGATGTCTGCCATATAGAGGAAGAGATAGTAGCTGTCTCCTGCAGGATGGATGAGATGAGGAAATGAGAGAGACATAGACCAGGGATGGGTCTATGACTAGGATGCCAATGACGGTATCAAAGGACCAATGCCAAGAATGGTGAGTAGAGGCAAGGCACAATGGTTGGACCTCCATTTTTGTTCCATTTTTTTGCTGGCAGACAGTGCAAGATCTTATTGGACCAATTCAGAGTATCACCTTGTATAGACAGAAGATAAATTGGCATCCCTGTAATTGCTTGAACCTTTAACCTGGAGGCAGGAAGTGATCACTTTACCCTAGGAGGTCTAACGTTTGGCCTCTATCATAGAACAGCATCAGCTATTGACACACTGCAGTAATGGCCTACCTTAGGGCTGGTAGCTTCATACAGAGTAATGATGACCCATGCTCGCCTGCAAGCCACTGCTTTTCTTCTCATCGATGCAATTACTGCACTGAGGCATGGCTGGCCGAAAGCCCCCATAGCAGGAAGGAAGATCACAATTCCCCGCTGTTCCTCTTACCACAAGCAGAAAACACCTCTAAGAACAACAGTGAATTTCTGTTAAAGTGTGAAGCTAATTGGTTTCTCTGTAATATTGAAATGGATATAGGAGTTGCTCTGTGCACAGGTTGGTGTGATGCATTAATTATTGTTGACGCTCATGCGCGTTTAGCCCCCACCAGTGAAAAATGAGATGACAAAAGAGGTAATTTCCTCTTTCTCTCAAGATGGTGTGTAATTGTGTGAGCTACAGTGAGAGGAGGGGTGTATGTGTGAGGCTTCTCCCTCCCCATTCCTTCTGACAAAGACTTTAATTCACCGTAATTATACAGATGGATTGAAATATACAGCAAGACAGGGAATCACTCCAATTATGCAGAGTTGATTAAAACTTGGACCCCATGCCAGGGTGCTGCAGGAGCATGGGTGGAGTCAAGATGTGCACCATAGAAGCACTGAGCACATAAGACCAGTGAACATCTGCACCACAAGGACCAAAACACAGAAGAGGATGTTTGAATTTCTTGCAAGACAAAAGTGTTTCACTCTCCACGACTAAGCTGTAAAGTAACAATATACAGTTTGATGGTCTGGTGCATAAGGAACAGTGTCTGCTCTTGACAGAAGGTAAACTCCTCGCATTGAAATCTCCCCGCCTCCTAATGAAGATGGATCAATGCTATTCATTTACTGACAGCCACACACAGTGTACAGCACAACCCATCTCCTGTGTTGTGTCGCTGCATATAGCTACAGCATTTACGAGCAGTGGTGAGGATAAGTCCTTGGCATCTGGAGACCATGGTCAGTGGAGGAGAACGAGGAAGAGACAAAGGGAGGGAGAAAAAAATGGGAGATGGAGAATAAAAGAGAAACAGACACGGAGACAAAGAGAATGAGAGGGAGAGAGAAAAAGATCACAAATAGGGAGGAACGAAGTGAAAAGGGCAAGACATTTGTCACCCTCCCCTACAGGACCATAGGAAGAAAGAACAATATCATTAATCTCCTGACATTTCAATATTGTATTAACCTTTCTAGTGGAATTCTCTGGGCTCATTAGTCTTTTTGAGAGGGAGAAAAATAATAATCGATAGAACAAGCTCTGGACACGATCTAGAAATATACTGCAGTCAAATAACATACAACCTCAAGCCAGTCATATGATGCTGTCCTGTCTTTAGCAATCACTACCTTTATCCGCTTTGAATTCATTGTTTAGAATACAAACATATCAAATAAGAAGATAAATGGTGGCGAAAGGACGTAACTGTTGCTCTCAAGAAGGTCATAAAAGAGAAAAATGGCCGGGCTGTAAAACAACAGCTTAAGATGGCAACACGAGCACATCAGCCATCTTATATGTGAAGAGAAAAAAGCCCCAAGGCCACACAAAGCGTGATGAACCCATGTCTCATCTCCCCCACTCAGTCAGTCAGCAGGCTGTCAGCAACAGCCAGATAGAAGAAAGAGAGGGTAGGATGGAGGCACGTTGAATCCAAAGGTGCCCACACCCTTTTAAACTCGGCCACCAGCAGCCTCCCCTCCCTCTAACACCTCCACAGCCTGCTCACCCTTGTCCTCACCTTCCATCTATCACTGCCTGAAGAACACCAGCCATTCAAATCACCAGCCCTCCTCAGGTCATTTGACTAAGAAAACAGCCTAATTTATACCCATTATGCGCCCTCGCTGAACATAAAGCACCACCAGGCCTTTTGTCTATCATCATTTACATTTAGCCTCTATGATTGGCCGTGTCAGTGTTTTGTTGAGCATGCTCGGCAATGCTGTTATGAAAACATGTTGCTTTTGAATGGTGTGATTTCATGTTTACATTAGGCATTCCTAACCTTTGGGAGGAGTCGGCTGGGTTCAGGGGTTATTTCAATACTGTCATTACAGCTAAACCTGACACCTTGAGTAAGACGAGAGTCTTCTAATGGGTTTCATTCAATTCACTGGAAAATGAGTGGGTGGCAGATTCACACACCTACACTGTATTTCCCTCTTTGTGAGGACCGCTTTTAATTAGTGTCTTATTTGTCATTTTGCAGAAATCAATGATATTTGTAATCAGATAAATATTGTTTTGAACGGGAGCCATTAAGAATCTGCAGGGGTTCAAAAAAACAATGACACGAACACAAGAACTGGAGTAGGGCTGGGAAGATTATAAGGCAGGAGATGTAGATATTACTGCACAGCTTCTGCAACATCCTTGGTTATATTTGGCCATTGCAGTGCCATTGTTGCAACTTAATTAGCTGGACCGCATAAAAGTGATTAACTATTTTGTCATGTATTTATGACATTTTTGCAAAAACAGATACACTGTAAAAAATGTCTGTAGATTTTACGTTGAAAAACAGCTAAACCATGACAGTAAAAGACCGTAAAATGATAAATGGGTTAATTTAGTTTCAGTAACAGTGAAACACCGTAAATGTATATATCAGCCAAAACAGTATTTAAAAAAAAATAAATAAATACATTACTCCACTGTAAAATACACTGGCACCTAACCTGTAATATATTTAAAGGCCATAATTTTTGCATTTATTTTTTGTGAAAATATTTTTTCTCACTGTTAAATGTACTAAACACAATTATCTCTAGCATAAATATACTGTAATATTTAATTACATTAATAAAATCTGATTATTTATGAATATTAAAAATATTTGATTCATTTATTGACAGACAATAACAGTTTTGATAATCATTTGCTTTATCCATAAATCTGGTTTCAGGTCATGTAATGGCTTGGACTGTGAGTTGGACAATGCACAATCAATGCATTATACATTGATTGAATGAACAACTAATCATATCGAGACATGAAAATGAGTTGCTGTCCCCCATAATATATATCATTATTGCAATTTAAAATAACATTACCATGATTACAGATTTTCTACATTTTTCCCATCCTGACTCTTAAATTTCATACAGGGTTGTAATCCTTGTTGTCACAGTTTGATTGCATATAGATTCAAAACTCGTCTTTGAATAGATACTATAAATAGATACACATTCGACATCTGTCTTAACTGACTTACGCTATCATAAAAATGCCTCCATGGCCTCCACCTGCTACATTATGTACGATATGTTCATCAGATGCTTATTAGCATCAGTTTTTGACTGCTTTGTTGATGCACTATGACTGTTTTTGGAATTTATTTAGCACGTGTTGATTAATTAAACTCCCAACACACTGAATAATTTTGCATTGCTTTTCTGACTGATGCAGAACTGATCTGACTGATCTTGCCTCTTTGGATTGCTGTTAGGTGTCTAATATTGCTTTTTTAAAATGATTATTCTTATGAGAGTGCTGATTATAAGACCTAGTGCAGTGAATGTGGTAAATTTAGCCTTCTTATCAAAGGACTTATAACAGCATTAGTAATTATCATAAGCACTTTGATAAAGACGATTACTCATTGGTGATATTAAATGTTAGATGGTGAGATCAGCTTACAGATGCAAAGAGGACAGCAGAGAAAAAGCTGAGGGAGGGAAGATTCCAGGCGACGGCACAAGGAGGCCATATTCCTCTGGGTTAATTGTGCGGACCCCATCGGCACTAAATAAGGATGGTTAGAATGACTGGCTAAGTGACAAATGGATGTACAAATCACCCAGATTACTTCCCAGTTATTAAAAAAACTTGGATTTGGCTGGCTTCCACACTCCCTCTCTCATTACGTCTGGCAGTCTCACCACTGACGGCTATCTTTTACAATAACTCATCTCAGTTCAATTTTCACAAGTTGAAACAAGCCTAAGTGTTTAACATTGATTAAAAACAACTTTTTGTAATGATGTGAAATTGCGATGAGTTGGTTGGTGAGATCATTAAACGTAAATGAGTTTTGATTGATTGTCTGAAGAGGTGGCGTTTGACCTGCAGCTGTAGTGTAAATGGCTGTGGAGAGGTGCTGCTAAGCCGTCTGCAGACTGTGCACCTGTGATGGCGGGTTCCTCGCTGGCATTCTCACGGAGGATAGCGACAGTAAGATGAGTTGTCAGACAGTGCACAGCTGTTCACTTAATTACCTCCTAGTTTGGGAAGGAGGTTAATGAAGCAGTTTGGCGATCAGAAATGAGAGACAGCCTGAATGTGCACAAAAGAAATTAGTTTCTGGCTGCTGGGACAGGGTTGAAAGCAACAGCAGTTTAAATTATTGATTGCAAAAACTGAAACACTGAAGGCATAAAGAAAGAGGAAGGAAGAGGAGGAGAGGTTAGTGTGCTTTACAGATGTGTACATGTTTAGCATGTTCCTATACAGAGTATTTAAGCCTCATACTTTGGCACATTAGATCATCGGTGAATCTTTTAAATCTACTGTCTTCTTAGACATTAGACTCATTCATTCACTTGAAACTTGCATTCCCTTGATGAGAAGATGGTGAACCTTAATTTTAGCGGTTGCCATTTTTTTACTCCCAGAAAAGCAAAAAATATTAGTTATAGTTTAAAAAAATAAAAAGGTTATTTAGTGCAATCTGTGGTCCGCTGAGGATTGTTTGTGCCTTTTAAGATTATTATATAAATTTTAACTAAGACCATTTTCTGTCATCCCTTTCCGCTTGGTTAGTTTTGTGGCTTAATCTGCAGTTTAATAGGCTTTGTTTACTGTGTCTAAACAAAAGATTAGTTGTTGACGTTTTTTATTAATATAATTGCAAAATTATCATTAATATTTAGTAATATTTATGCATTTAAGACATGTTTGCAAAAAGTTAGTGCTGTAATTAATTAGTTTAATGATTGACTAGAATCAGGTGGGAGATATGTTTGAGTAGCAAGTTCACCGTGTTACAAAAGCTCTTTGGCTTTTAAAGGCTGATAATTAAACAAAATAAACTCTAATGACAAGTATGTAGTTGTTCTCACACATTTTCTCTGTTGGCATGAAGTCAAGTTTTGCCCAACGGTGACGAGCTAAATTGCCTTGTTAACTAGTGCGTAAAACGTACTTCAGCCATTCTCAACAGAAAAAAATAAAACTCACAAAACCAATCTTAATTAGTCTTTTCAATGTTCCAAAAATCATCAACTCTGTTTTGGTCGAAAAATCCTTAATTCAGCGAAGTATTCTTGCTCTACAGCTGTTTGTTCCCGCTGTCTCTCTCACAGAATGAGAGTCTGACGACAAGTAGTCTCGCATAGCCAAACCTATCTCTGTCATAGATTGTTGGCCTGTATATACATTTTATTATCTCGACACTTTGCTTTACTGCTGCGTGCACTCTTGATGTGTTGTGTTGCGTTCAGGTGTGACTCGCTCGCTCGAGCTCCCATGGCCATTCTTCAGAGGCACACAATTAAATTAGCAATGAAAGGACAATAATTGCCTCCCAGTATCACCACATAAACAACCATCTATGTACTCAGCCAATATATTCGTCAAACTACCCAACCCTATGTTGCACACATATGAGAGAACAGGGAGGAAAAATAGACCATTACACTTAATGCACACACACACTCCTCTTTTCATTCCCCTTCCCCCAGTTTTAATGTTGTGGACATGCCACTACACTTCTGAGCCTTCCCCCAAGCACACAGGTAGAGTAACTGTAAGGACCGAACCAAAGACCATCCAGCCTCATTGTGCATATTCATGCCATTATGGGGCGAATAACCCTGGCAGCCAGTGTTTCTGCTTAATATCCTTAATCACCTCCATCTCATTGTGGGGCCTGGACACACCTCTACTCATTAAAATGATGGATGGAGGCATAAGGGGATGCTCTCCCCTGTTCCAAATTTGTTCTTGTTTAGAAAGGTGCTTATTAGAGAACACCTGGGGGAATGAAGGGGGGAAGGGAGCTCCAAAAGCTGAGAGAGAGCAGAGGAGGAGGAGGAGGAGGAGGAGGAGGAGGAGGAGGAGGAGGACGAGGAGGAGGAGGAGGAGGAGGAGGAGGAGGAGGAGGAGGAGCAGGAGGAGGAGGAGGGGAGTGGGGATTTGGAGACTACAGTTGTCATAGCTAAACCATTATAAATACATTACTAAATTATACTGATTTATTTTTAATTTGTCTCTGTAAACATCAAATGTCAACACTTATTAGATTATTTCTAAGAT
Organism: Centropristis striata; assembly: GCF_030273125.1. Lineage (NCBI taxonomy): Eukaryota > Metazoa > Chordata > Actinopteri > Perciformes > Serranidae > Centropristis > Centropristis striata. Next base: position 12,688,758 of record NC_081520.1, on the reverse strand, counting down.
AATAAGTATGCATATTAGATGTCAAATACCATCAAGAAAAGGGTTGTTTAGCTTCTGATTTGATTACTTGTGTACATTTCTGTGATTTTAGACTTAAAATTGTCATCTAAACACAAATTAAATGTATTTTAAATGGCTCCAAAAATCCACCAATTGTTGCAATAAATGAGTCTAGGGGACATAGAAACTCACATCGCTCTGATGGCTTTCAGCAGAGGACTCATAAGAGTCTGTCTCGAGAGGCTTCAGGATGTTGAGGTGGGCAGCACTAGTCATTAGCTTGTAAAAACAGGACTTCCATTCCAGTTCTTTGAGGCTCAGGAGAGAGTATAAAGGGGAGGAACCATCTCTCTTTCTTCATCACTGATGTTTGAATAAGCCAGACAGACAGCAGTTGACATTAAAGACTCCCATAGGCCAGGTTATTGCCTCTGTGAGAACAAGCAGTAGGCAGGTTAGATGTAATAAACTGGAACAAATGTATTTCGGTCTCCAATTAGGATAAGTTGCTGTCTAGAGTCGCTGTGTGGCGACAATGTCATCTTCTGATTTTATGGACATTTTGTTTTGCCGCGTCAGCAGCTACCCCACCGGCTAGTGAGTAATGAGAAAAAAGATGAGTACTGTATTCGCTCTCTTATGTAACGTCATTGAAGCCTCCTTACGCCTAATTGGCAGCAATCTAGGCCTGTCAAATTGAATATAATCCCTTCACCATTGGTTTTAGCCTCCCTCTATGGCTACAAATGCCTTTACTGAATGACATGGGATGCTGATATTGTGAGTGATGGAGAACACTAATGGAATTGGCATTAGGTAATACATTTGAATAGCTACTGTACAGAACAGAAATGGCTGTTTAGCCTCTGAGCCAAGTATATTGATAGTTCCCTCCTTGACTGTGTTGTTGAAGTGCATTGTGTCCTTTCGGGTGAGGCCACCTCGGATCATTTCAAATTAGAATGCAATAGATGCAATGACATTGAGTATTATTATGATGCTTTTCTATTATTATTATTATTATTATTATTATTATTATTATATTATTGCTATAATAAATGTGTCAGTAAAATAAATTTATTGTTTTCATGAATAGTTTTCTTATGTTGTGTAATTTGCATAAATGGTTGATAACCATAAGATACATTATTAGAAATTGAAGTTGTTTTCATATTGATGATTAAAAAGCAAAATGAGATATCGCTGTCATATTATAGTATGTCTATTTTTTTCATGAAAATGTCTAAGAATGCTAGAAATGGCCCAAATACACTCTGTTGATACATGTGGTAGTATAGTTTGTACAAAAATAGCAGGACAAAAAAAAATCATATCATGGGATGTCCAAAAATGCCCCTCTCAAAAATAAGGCACACTATAGTATGTCGATTTTTGTCAAAAATTGACAAATTTTAAAATGCCTAAAAATTGGGCCAATATAGTCTGTTGATGCATATTAGAGCACAATATAGCCAGAAATGACTGAAAAACACCATATGAGATGTACAAAAATGACCCCCTCAAAAAAAGAGTCATTCTATAGTATGTCGATTTTTGTCAAAAATGGTCAAATTTTGAAAATGCTTCAATTGGCTCAATTATGGTCTGTTGATGCATATTAGAACATAATATGGCCAGGAATGACAGAAAAACACCATATTACAGAATGTCAAAAAATGACCACCTCAAAAAAAGAGTCATGTCGATTTTTGTCAAAAATTGTCAAATTTTAAAATGCCTAAAAATGCTACAAATGGGTCTAGTATAGTCTGTTGGTACATGTGGTAGTATAATTTGTCCAAAAATAGCGAAAAATGACCATATTATGGGATGTCCAAAAATCACCCCCCTCAAAAAAAGTCATACTATAGTATGTCGATTGTTTTTTAAAATGCTTGAAATGGGTCTATTATAGTCTGTCAAAATTATAGGATGTCAAAAAATGACCCCCTCAAAAAAAGGCATTCTATAGTAGGGCAAAAAACACCTTAGAATAGTACATTGATCATCTTGACAGTATAGTTTGTCCAAAAATATCAAGAAAACAGTATATTATAATATCTCCAAAATTTGAAAAAAAACAAACATCAGTGTAGTATGTCTAAAAATGTTTTAGAGTATTGATTATGCTAGTATGTTGTCAAAAAATCTCATTAGAATGTCAAAGTATTGTAGGTCCTAAAATAGTGATAGTACAGTATGCAAAAAAAAATTTCTCATTGTTTTTCTCAGGGTTATGCATTTTCTGCATCCCGCCCCTGCTATGTCCCATAGCTGCTTTGTAGCTAGCACAAAGCTTATATTTCCCGTATTTACTTTTGAGTAATGTTCCCAAGCAGCAGTCAGTGGGTCAGAGCGCGATCACACAAGCGCTCTTTCTACTCATTATTGCTGAAAATGACAATGCCCAACTGTTAGAAAAAATACATTTTACATTTGCATTGTGTGAAAGAGTATTGTGGGATTTGATAAGCTTACAAAAAATAGTCCACCATTATCCTCTCAGAGACTGTTGACAAATGACCACAGAAACATATATTGTTTGAACTTTTTATTCATCTTTTTTTTTTAAGTTTTTACTTTTTTGCTTTACGAAACAAATGTTTGCAGATGTCCTATGAATAAACAACAGCACCCTTCTCCTTAAAACAGGGGTCTGTCACCACTGCCTTATTAAGAAAAGAGACTCTTCTTGTCCAATTCCAACCTCTCCAGTTTCCAAAAGTGACTCTTATTTCCTGTATTTGACATTCGTTTAAGTGCATTAGTAGACGACATAACCATTTCGATTAATGTGCAATAGCTGAGTTTATGGTCAATGCGAAAAGATATATACATTGCAGCTATGACTCACATTAATTGTCTTTCATCACTTGAGCTAGTGTCAGAACTGGAGAGGGAGACAATCACAACGCAAGGAGTCTCCTTTCAAGCACAGCCTTCGTAAACAGCAACCTTTACCTACATCATTATCATCGTCATCATCAGTTAACTAGACTCTTTTGTCATACCTGTTTTCCTCCAGTAAGACAAAAAGGTTAATAGATAGAATGGTTTAAAATAAAGTTTAGTGATTGTGCTTTTAAAACCAAAGTAAAACAAATAACAAACATTGACAACAACACGAAACATAACAGTGCATTACAAAAAAAAAAAAAAAAAAAAAAAAGAAATCCCAAAGTGGCACTTTCTTGGGGCAGCTAAATAATATAGCAATTTACAACATGGATGGAAATGATACAATAATAATTATATTTACTGGCATAATAAAATTAGAATTCGCAAAATAAAACAAGGAAGACAAATTTGAGGTACCACAGTGGGTAAAACAAGAGGACATCATGTATACACGTATATTTACAGACAGTCCACCCCTCTCTGCTTGCAGTTATCTTATTACAGTAACATCTGACTGTATGGGCTCTCCAAAGTTCTTGTTGAGGCAAGCAGACTCACGTCAATGTCTGGAGTAGGATTTCACTCCATATTGCATTGGAATTAAACATAAATATACTACTGCGTATTTTGTTTTGAATGCACCATTCTTTTATCTTCAGACACTCTTTCCTTTTTTTTAAAAATGGACATAGAAAATGATAAGTTAGAAAAAAAACCCATTGGTCTGTTTTCCAGATGAAAAGAAACACTACTGATGTACAGTATAATGGCAGCCAACATGATGGTGAAATACTGAGATATTTAAAATTGTAAGAGAAACAATGACGCTCCACTCTTGGAAAAATCAGGACAGTTCCTCGTTTTCCTCCTCTGTTCTTCAGCTTTCTACCATCTGTTTGAAAAAAGAAAAAAAAACATTGGTTGACATCCATCTTTCATAACAAGAGCAATAAATCCTATCATATTAGCATATTCCAAATATATATCAGTATCTGTGTATATGACAGCCAATAAGCAAAAAGGAACTGGAGTACAGAAGGTTTGAGGTCACTTAGAAACCATTACATAATATTTGTCCACCAGTAAACACTAATAAGCAGTTTTTTACTGTATAAAATGTGCAACTTAGTACTGTAAAACAAATCTAAGGGAAAACTGCTATCAGCAATGTATTTTTTAAACCCTAAATATCATGTCAGGGATGTTGCGATATACAGCAGTCGAGAATAACTGTGATATTTAAAAATCAAGTGTAAATAATCACACATCTGAAATCATCTTATCAGTTCATCTGGTTGCTTTCTCACTAGCCAGAAGGAGTATTTGTTCTTTTGCACAGTTATGGTTACAGGCTCTCTCTCCATCTCATTGTAGCTTGAGTGTAATCAATTTGCCAAAAAGAGACAAAACACACAATAAACAAAGCTAAAGATGAATTTGACTAACATTATTGTTATGATTCAAATTATACATGGATGTTGCAATAATATCGTTATCAAAATTATTTTGGCCCGAATAATTGTGGAATAAAAATCTGGCATGTTGACAGCCCTAATAGAGAACGGTCAGCTCAGTTAAGGGAAAGCCTGTGTACTTGATAAGTCTGTACCTCTAGCTCTTCATCTCCTGGTTGGAAGGCCCCCGTGGTGTTGAGGCCCATGTCTGCAGGGTTCCTGCGGCCTCCTTCTCCTCTCCGCCGGCCCCCTGAGCCCCTGGAGGACATGGAACTGGAGGAGCTTGGGTCCCGGGGGCTGTTAACTGTGGGGAACTGTGGTCGGCTATAGGGCAGAATGTCCTCTGAACCTAGCAACAAAGAGGAATTGTAAAAGGAATTGAGAATTGGAAAAAATACTGCATATGCAATATGGCATATTATATAGTGGTATATGTTGTTGTACCTGCGTGTTGGCGTGCCTTGTTGGCGGTGCTACCCTCATGTTTATTCCCTTTCCCTCCGTGACCAGTCTTTTGTCTCTCCTGAGCGTCTTTGCGTTCAGACGAGCTGGTTCTGGTGTCTGAGCCCTCTCTGGGCCGATAGCCTCCTGTTCCTCCTCTTTTGTCTCGACCCTCACCTGCTTTGGGGGAAATCACTCCCCGGCCCTCCAGGATTGCCTTGGAGGGGTGTGTAGGCGACTTAAGCACTGCTGGAGGTGGGATGGGTGGAGGCGGGAGATCTGAAGCAAAAACACAGGAAGCAAGAACACATTAACCAGACATCAAGAACTAGGTTTTCGGTAATTACACAGACGGAGGAACAGGAATCTGTGTACTCTTAAAACTTCAGTGTGTATCATCTGTCACTCAGTTGTCTCACACCTGCAAGGTGATACACAAACACAGCTGCAGTGTGTGTAAATACACTCAGAGCTGTACACATAGCTATGCTGAACGGAAACTCCTCTGTACAGACAGTAAACAGAACAGATGACATAAGAGAGGCCGAATATGGCCGGAGAGTTATGAGATCCAAGTGAGAGGCAAGAGAGGAGGAAGAGGGGAGCGTGGCGGTCAGCAGCTGGCTCTCTGACCTGCTCGACTTCCCCTGTCGATGAATCAATGCCGCTTGTCCTTGAGCCATTATTCATATGAAGCCAGCCAGTGGGCCGCCCGGCCTCTCACACACATCACACAGCCATCTAAACAAAACCAGAGAGAAAAGCCTTGCGTGCCTGCGATCGATGGCTTTTCATCTTCTGATCAGCTTCCGACATGAAGGATGGTTTTCTTTAATCCACGAAGGATTAGAAAGTTAATAAACGCAGCAAGTGCCAACTCTTACACCTTGCTTGCATACCAAAAGCTACCTTGGACTCTTAGGATTGTGAAATACTGGACTTTGCGGATAATCAAAGCTTTTATTTCCTTTTTTACACATGAAAGGCTAATGGGGCAGGTGATGTCTTTGCTGCATCTTGTTGGCGGAATCAGGCAGCTTCAATACACTCTTCTGATTATCCTCCACCTTCATCCACTCCTCCTGAATACAAAAGGGGGCCAGTCAATATCATACAGCAGAGAGGCGTCTGCAGTTTTTTAATATCTCTCTTGCCTCCTGAGTCCTGCCTCAGTCTGAGTCCGATCAATGCCACAGTCTGTGAGATATAGCTCACTACAAGGGAGGAGCAGAGCGCCTGTTAGATTTATGAGGAAATATCAGCGAGGACAGAGCTCAGGTCTGAAAATTGTCTCTGGGCTTGCCAAGGAGGGTGTATTGGAGGGCCTGGTGGTTAATTAGGCAGACAAGGCTGAGACAGATCAAAAGAGACAGGAAGGGGTTAAGTTCAGGGAGGAGGTAGACAAAGGCATTAGAGTCAAGCACAATATGAATCATGGGGGGGTATAACTTGGGAGTTTCCACTTCCACTGTGCAAACGAGAGTGAAATGAGTAGGTCAGGAAGGGGTAAGGGGTGGAGAAGGGGGGATACTTTCTCTTCGGTCCTCCTTTAAATTTCATGAAATCTCCCTCTTCTCTCACAAACACCTCAGCACCAGTCTTACAGACCACAGACAGGGTGGGGGTTGAGGGAAGACCGTGGGAGGGGGCAGGGGAGGCAATAACCTCCAAATGAAAAACAATCCATTCAGATCAAATGCAATCAGCAGGTGGATTGATGGACAGACAGAGCTGCAGAGCTGTCAGTCCACCCCCTCGCTGCTCAAACAAAGACGGAGGAGAAGGGAGCCAGGGAGGAGAGGAGAGGGATGGAGAGATCACTCCAAAGGGAGGGGCAGTGGATGGGGAAGAAGCCAGGATATAAGGATGATGGCAGGAGGAGGAGGTTTGGAGGGGGGTGTTTGGATTTTCTGCAGTGATATAGCTGGTCTGGCTCCCAGTGAGCTGGATATTAAATCTCCCTGTCAAGTGCTTCCAACACTCAAGGACACCTGACACTAAGAGGAGAGCCAGCTCTGGGACAGCACATACTGTACACAGCAGAGTGAGCTTGTGCACACACTCGCATACAGATACATTTTTATAAAAAATAAAAAATTCCAGAGGAGCAAATGAGATAGGAAACAGCCAGAAAAAGTGCCTTTCCACTGCTAGGCTGTGTGTTGTAAAGAATGATGCTGTAAAAAGTCAATTGCTCTTTTACTTAACAAGGTTAAAGCTTTTCCTTCTGTGTACAGCTGCTCCGCTATTTAGCCCCTGTTTGGTTTATGTTCGGCTCCTGCCGAGTGAAAGGTGGCACTTCAGTATGAGCCACAGCACCTGGATCAATTTCATTAGTGGCTAGAGTGGAGAGACATCCCAGTGTCAGCATAGCCAAGCTGGGCAGAGCTCCCCGGGGACAACCCCCCTCCACTCCTCCCCACCATGGCCCTGGCCTCCAGCCCACCACTCGCCCGATCTGTTCAGCACCGTCACAGATTAGGAGTGATGCCATGTATGCATGTGCATAAACACATGAGAGAAGATGATTAAAACTCTGGCTCATGACACGCCCATACTCAGTCACTTACAGACACTACATCACAGTAAACTGCACTTTTTCCTTCCATATCTGTAGAGGGAATAGAGAGTCATTGATACTAACTGGCCATCTGTGTACTTGTGGGATACAGTTAATGTGCCCCTAGTGCTAAATGTTAGTCTCTCTATCAGTCTGTTGGCTGTACTGAGTCGTTAATATCTTTTATAGACAAGCATGTACACTACTATTCACAACCTAGAGCTTCTAAAATATTAAATATGTTAAATAGCTGCAATAATCCAGACCATTATCACCTGCAAAATAAACTATTTTCTATAAATTAAACTCCAGGCCTAAATTGGAGGTTTACTACATAGGATAATTTAGCTCATGCCATGCATGTTGTGGGTAGTAGATTCCTAACCGAATTATAAACATATGTTGCAACATATGCAGCTTGAAAATTGTTTGACATTTTAATTGACCCTTAGCTAAGTGTTGCTAGGCATCTTTATATGGCATTTTCAATTAGCTCAGCGAGATATTGTAAAGGAAATAATAGTGCTGACATATCAGAGGGTAGTGGTAAAAAAGACTACAATATGCATTTGAGAGATATATTCACTACATTAACATAATCTGTCGGCTGACTTTTGTGAGTGAACAGGACATTAAAATTAAGCATAAGATACTACGGTAACCGTCCTGACAGTTCACGTGAAGGACGAACATGCGCAAGAACAAAAATGTTTTTTAAAACTACATTTTTATTTTAAGTAACCATTTAGTTATGATTCTCTATAATGCTGGAAAGCTTTAGCCATATGCAGTTAGCAACAACTGAGGTTAGCTGGTCAGCTACAACGACGATGGAGAGAGTGTTCAAGAGGACGGTGTTTCATTTATTTCATTGCAAATCCAGGGTTAAAGTTATTATCCAAGTGCTAGTATTAGGCAAAACCCTGAAAGCTTGACAGGCCTCACATGGCTATTGTAGAATCAGACCGTAGTCGCTCTAATAAAGGGTGTAGCGAGGGGTCAATTATTGTATTTTCATAATGCTGTAATTTATTCATGTGTACCTTCATTATAGGCTTCACGTCGCTGGTTCCCTGGATGAACTGCTGGATGCTGTTTCTGCTTCTTAGGAGGCCTCCTGTGTACAGCTGCCATACTCATGTTACTGTCTGTAGACACCGGGCTGCCAGGACGGTGGCCTGACGGGTTTATTTGGTATTTTCGTGCTGAGAAAAGTAAAAGGAATAGTTGGCTTTTACCATTCCTCAAATTTCTTGCAGTAACATTTCTTGTGGATGTGGGCGACCTCATAAAACCTACCTGAAGCTCCTCCGACGTCATGGCCCAGTGTGTTGGGATATTTGGCCACCCTGAGGCCTGAATACTCTGCAGCTGCGGCAACTGCTTGAGCAAAGTCAGCATCAGTGAAGAAGGATCCATCTGATGAGCTGACGGCACTGGACCTCCCTGAAGAGACATTATCCTCTTCAGAAGCCGACCCCCATCCGTTGATCATGGAGCCGGTCACCGAGCTCTCCAGGTCGCCCATGCTGGACGCAGGCGTCTGTTCAAGCCCTCGTAGCAGCAACCTTCGCGGATGCATCTGGGGATGGTGGGGGTGTGTGTGGGGGTGGGTGTGGTGGTAGTGCATCTTGGCCACCTCTGCATCTGTCTCGTCACCCTCCTCCTCCTCTTCCTCCAATATATCCTCCTCCTCCTCCATACCATCAGTGTCCAAGGCCAATGGGCTGGTGATGTACCCATAGGTGTGTGAAGGAGAGAGGGGCCTTGGAGGGGGTGGGGGGCTCACAGCGTGGCGCCTGCAAGGTGAGAAACACACAGCGTCATAAACACATCATATTTAAGATACATTTTGTATTAAGAGTAAAAACTGCCAATTATTATCATAGTAATTTAGTGCTGGTTTTGCATGTTTTAGCCAATTAAACACAAATCACATGTACTTAACATTAATGCTGATTATTTTCAGAGGTAATCATAAGCACAATAAACAAGATTTGAGAGTTCATGGCAATGTAGTCCAGAAGTAAGACCCACAAAATAAGTAACAAGATAACAGAAATGCCAAAAGTGATTTGTATTAATGACTTCTGTTTGGCAGTTTAATCCTAATTTTAGGACGTCTTCATTTCTTTTTGCACTAACAAGGACAAGTTCCTGTTCACAGCTGGATGACCAGACAATGATAATAGAACTTTGACTGTGATGTAGTATTTATTTCAAACAACTTGGTTGATTTTAATACTGTGCTAAAATGAGCTGAAACAAATGGCTCCCTTGAAGGTAAGAAATCAATCTAAAAGCAAAGATATGCTTTGAAAAATGGCCAACAGTGCTGTGCTGAGTTAATGGACTAAAACACGGAACAGTTGTGAATTTCAAATACTTGGGAGATCATGCTTCTCTGTGGGGCTTTAAATAATAAATATGTTTTCTGAACATGTTTACACAGGCTGACTACTGTACCTGCGTTCATGGCTGTCAGGTGCGTCCTGGAGCATTGGCTGCATCTCCTCCTGGGGTGAAGGGGTGAGGGTGGCTGTGGACTGGTGACTGTAAGATACAGCTGCAGGGGAAGAGGCTGCCCCTCGGATGGGAGGAGTTGGCCCCCTCTCCATCTCCTCTTCTTCCTCCAGCTCATCAGGCTGCAGGTACATGTGAGAGGGGGGCATGGGGCACTGCATGTCTGGTTCACAGCTGCCAACAGAGAGAAACAAGTCTTGTTAGCTTCATATCACCCTCTAAAAACATGAATGTTTTTTTACACTGAAGCCAGAAAAACATAAACTTATTATTCATGGCACCCTTCTATCATGGTTTGACGTGAGCCTAGCACTAATGGGAAACCCTTGGGGCAAATGCTTGCAGTGAAGACGAGAAAAGAGGAGAAAAGGCAAGAAGAATGAACTCGTATTTAAATACAGTGTGTGCATGCCTGTCAAATTGTCTGTGTCTTTGTGTCTGTGCAGACATGTCCCACCTTTCTTCCATTGATAGAGAGTACTCCTCTGTGCTCCGACTTGGGGGTGGGTTTGCAGGGGGAGGGGGCAGAAGGTCAGCCCAATTCATTGTGCTCTGTTTGGGTAGTTTGGGGGTGCGCACTCCCTTCTTCTGACCCTGACTCCCTGTTAAAAAAAAGCAGTCTTGTCAGTAACAAGATACCTACAGACACATATGCTTAATATTCACCCTGTCTATGAAAAACATGTAAATTATTAATGATGAAGAAATTGCTAGGTAATGAGTAAGGAATTGACAGCAGGTAAAATGCATTAACAAGATTGGCTAACAAAGAAAAGATCATTTTACATGGAAGAGTGCAAAGGCTAATGCGACCCTCCACTTTTATGCCTGTGTGCACACATACCTCTCAGCTATTAAATGATGGTAAATACTTTAAAACACAGTCATTTCCCTACAGCGGTATTACCAACTACCAGGAGGAAAGGTAGGAAGGAGAGGGCAGAAAATGGTCCAATTAATACCAAACTATTAGAATTGTGAACCAATGAGCTGTGAGGTGCAGCGAGCACTAAAGGCTTCTCCTTAATGGCTTGAACTTCAAACGCAATATCAGAATGGATACATGGCATTAAGGTGGCAGTGTTGCATGCCGTCTGCAATGTGTTATCATTTGTCCTTGTCCGCAGACAGACATTGAGGCCCTGATGAAATTAGGCTGCTCCATACTGGAATTAAAGTAAAGCCAATTAACGGAAGCAATGCAAACTAAGCAAGGGCAAACAGTGAAATTAAAAAGAAAGCAGGAAAACAAAAAAAGTGGAATAAATAAAAAAGAGCTCCTTTTATTGAATTTGCTTTAAACGTCCCTTAGATGACATTGCACCCAGAAAACAAAAGGCACAAGCAACTGCCTGGCATGGTGCTCATGCCTTTTGTTTGGAGGCATTGTTGTCAGTTTCCTCTACTCTTTTTGTTCTGCAATTTTCCACTTTCTGAAGGCATCTCCTTTCAGTTTCACTTCAAGATAGGTTGACATGGAAATTAATCAAATTACCATTTTTAAAGCATGAATTATTAGAGTCAAAGTGATTTATTGCTTTTGAGGAACACTTGGATTTTCGAATGGAGCTAGGGGGGAGTATGTGATTATATGGTTCACAATAAGAGTAAGCTGGGAAAATTTGGCAGTTGAATTGAAAATATCCTAAATGACAAAATTCGAACAATCTTTAAGAGAGAGTCTGAGCATATGCAGATTTTATGACCTCTGACTACCCTCCCTGCAACTTGTTTTGTTTTATTCTTTATGCCCCGACCCTCTTACCGGAGGTACTACTGCTGCCTCGGTCGGAGCTGTTGTAGGAGCCTCCAGTGTGGCTGTCATGGGTCTGGTTGTAGGGGATGGTGGCTGGCATTGGGCTGTCACCTCCTCTGTAGCGGTCTGATGGTGGGGAGAATGGAGTGTATTGTTAGTGCGGCCCAAGGCAGACGCCTCGCATTCAAAAACCTAAAGCAATGTATCCACTTTGTAATAACAAAGGAAATGAAAGATGGCATTTTATCAGTAGCACAAAACCACTTCACAATGGAAATGTGTAACTATGTATATACCATGAAATGACATTGAGCACAGTGAAGAGTGTTACACATGACAGAAGGCATGCAGCTCATGCTTTATTATTTTCAGGTGAATATGTGAGCACATGCACAAAAATCACAAAACTATCACACCAGATGTGGTTCCTTTCTGCAGGTACAACAAGGTGATGATAGCTTCGTTCAAAGCGGTTCAAGATCCAAGAGTTATCTTTGTCTTTCCTTTAGAAATCTGACACCAAAGATAAACCCTCGCACCTGCCTTCATCACAAAAAGACAACCCAGATACCGTACAACGACAGCAATTCAGGCCTGGCCCACATTTAGCAGCAAAGATTGTATATGATTGCATGGAGGGTGATGAGGGGTTACATGAATGCCAGACAGACAGGCAGAAAGAGTGATGACGCATATGTTGAATGAAAAGGAGCGAGACAGGACCAAGGAAATTATGAGCATGAAACTCTTCTACAGGCTTCCACAGTAAGGCTGAAAGAGCCAGGAGAGGAGAGAACAGAGGGAAAAATCAAGCGGAGGAAGATCATGGCTTGGAGATGACCTCTTTAACTATGGCTGCTGAGTATTCCACACACTCACCCTTGTTCAGCTTGTTTTGCTCCATGATGTTGTACTGCAGCTGGGAGGCCATTTCCTGTTTCTGCTGCTGGACTGGGGTGGGCTTCCAGCAGTGTTTTTCATTCATCTCCCCTCCACCTAGCAGTCCTCCTCCACTGCCTCCGGTTCCTCTGTCTGAGTTAACGTTGTTGCTCATGATGGAGGACTGGATGAGTTGGGTGGTGGCGTACGGTGTTGGCTGGCCCCCTGGACCCACAAAGCGGCCATCTTTTAGGTTTGGGCTGTTGAAGGTCTTCATCTCGTTGATCTTGTTGGACAAGTCTACATCTCCATAGACTCCTGACTCTGGCACCATGAGGTTGGTCTGCTTGTTTTCCATCTGGTTGTTATAATTGGCGATGCAGTCGGCTGGAGAACATGAGCAGGGTATTTAGTCAATCTCGTCTACTGCTTATGAGCGGTATGCCAGTTTGGTAAACGCTTTGAAACAATAGGTCATCTTTGATCTACTGTAGAGCTCAAAGCATTTATTTGAGGAAAGCAAAAGACAATTTACATAATATTTTCAAGCTTTTGAAAGATCTCTGTGCCCAACAGAGGGACATTTCTATTTCTGTTTCAAGTCTCATTTTTGTTTGCCAAATAATGATCTACTTCAGGTGAGTGACACAGTTGGTATTACACCTTCCTCGCTCAGTCTCATCCATGACTCAATGTGGGTGTCATCTCTGTTCTTTCCCATCTGACGGTGGGAGCATCTTTGCTCATTGAGTGGGACAGAAAGACATGTCTGTATCAAAGACCTGGAATGAGGCACGCAGTAAAAGCACAGCTCCACTGACAGATCCAATTTTCCCTGGCTCATAAAATATTCAAATCCTCCAGCAGATCTGAGAGCCAGCCTTGCGGTAAATACCAAGGACGGCCATAGGTGCACGCTGCTCGTGCCACGCGCCTCACATTTCAGCAGCACAGAACAGCTCGACACTTCAAAGGTTGACGTGTGAAGGCGCCCCTATGGCTGAGATAAAGGGACATTAACTCCTATTTCTTTGCTCTGTCACCTAGTCAGTGATCCTCTTAATGTTCACAGAGTTTAGGTTTGGCACACACACAAAGCATGCGTCTGGCAAGCTCCTTAGTGTCATACAGCAGGGTGTCATGCGAAGAGTGAGGGCTGCCTTTAACATGTTATTCCCTGTTAAACATCTCACACCATATTTAGGTAGAGTTGAACACTTCAACCTCAGACAGATGATTAGCACAAAGAAAAAACTAAACTTGATGACTATAAAGTCCACAAAATGAATTATTAATCCTCATTGGGAAAGGTTTGAAGTAAGGAGAAACTAGTGAATGGCTGGATGGATATTAGGCCGAACAGCTGGTTAGGAATTATGGGGCTGCCCTTAAAGGCATAGTCCCAAAGTGCATAATTTAGAACATAAAGCATTTCATTGCAGTCCAAGTTTCCCCAGCTGAAAATGAATTACTGTAAGTCCTGTGTCATCAAAGCTGACGTTTCTGGCTGCAAGTTTTACTCTTTTCAGATAGGTCACAGTGTGTGTGCGCACGTATATGTATATTCTATATGTGTATAAGACTTTGAGGCCAAATTTGCTCCCTTTAGTTGACACCTGCTGCATAAACTAAAAGGACACCTGGTGGTGTTCCATAAGTCTCTTCCCCTTTTTTCCTCTCCACCTACACTACTTTACCTCAGCTCATTCAAGCTCTCTACCTGTGTGCACTCATACATTTCAGTGTATGTTTTAGCATATACTTATTCGTCATCACACCTTTCTCCCCCTTTCCATCTGGTCTTCCAGGTGCACCTTTCTCCCTCTATCATTCTCTCTTTCTCTGCTTCTGGCCACCGTCTGCAGTCCAGCCTTGACCTCTTCGCCCGCTGCACATTTCTTAAATAACTGAGCACTTAGGGGAAATTACATTACCGCCTATAACAACAGTATGGAAATCAGCAGAGCAATTCGATTAGCAACAGAGTAGAGCCATAAGCCCCTCTCAGTGTGCTCCTTTTATTTCCTGCCTAAAACAGCTCTACTTTAACCTCAGATAAATCAAACACACAAGTACACTGCCTCTCTTAATCCTAATATTTCTTCAGGTTTTTCTTGTGGAGACCTACAGAAAGGAGAGATACACAGAACAACTCTCCAGGGAGCTAACCCAGATATCAGATTTTACTTCCTTTTGCACTGCAGATTCCCCCAGCTCCTACATTTCTTATCTCTACAGTTATTTTGTCAAGGACTGCTTCGTTGCATTTGAGGGCAGTGTTTATTTTGGTTGTTGCCTACGTACGGAAGTGTCGGCACTACATACCTGGGCGGCTGTATGTTGCCAAGTTGCTGTCGCTGTTGCCATTGCCTGCAGTGCAGCAGTTGATGCTGCAGTCGTTGTGGTTGGAGCAGGAGTTGGGCCATGTGTCTGCCAGCCAGGGCTGAGTGGCAGATTCCCCAATGTTTAGCAAACCAGGCCTGTAAAACAAACAAAAAAATTGACCAAATGGTTAACAATAGTAAGAGAGCGAGCCAACACCACAATGACATTTATGTGAATGAACTGAAACACCCACAGTAACATAATATTTGAAAGAGAAGATTATGTGGAGTTTATTTATCCAGCAGCTGAGAATAGGAAAAATCCGGCTTTAGTACTTTTTGCCTTTTGGCCACACGCACACACACACACACACACACACACACACACACACACACACACACACACACACACACACACACATGCCCATGGAGCACATTAGAAAAAAAGCCCAGCTAAATAGATTGTGTGTGCTTGACTTGCCCATAGCTGATGACACTTTCCCTGAGCCCCCGTGAGCATTAGCGAACCGCCTGGATTAGACAGCCAGATAAAATTCACTCCAATGTTGCGAAATATGCGTCCTGAACGGCCAGTGAACCACAAATGCTCCCTGAGTAGATTCTACAGTGTCACACAACATCTCTATCATTTAAAAAGTTTTTTTTAGCTGTACAGAAGGAAACAAGTGAAACTCTAGCACCAGAAGAGAAACCCATGCGGAGCAGTCCTTCACATCATCGTCTGGCCATCAATCTCTATTGTTTCCTTGTCTTGCTCCTATTTCTTCAGCTTTAATCCCAGTACAATACAAGATCACTTGTTCAACAGGATTCTGCAGTACCTGACCTCAGGCCAACCACAGAGTATTAAGAGGGCTGAGAATAAAAAGCCTTCTACTGCTCATGAAATGAATCAATCTAGCATACAAAGAGAATGAAGGCTACTCTACCAGGGCCGTATACTGTTTCAGTATTCAAATCTCCACAGTACAACTCCCAGTTTTTTTCATGTCCCAACACTGAATTAGCATTAAATTACGTTTCCTCATTCCCTCTCAAATGACTCATTTCTTGGATTCATTTTGGGTAATGAACACATTTGTCTTGTACAGCCAAATACAATCTCACAATAGCTCCTCAATCACCACGGCAGTTGTATGTTGGTATTGAATGGCCATTGTCTTTGTGCAGAGCTGACACAGCCATGCTGCATATGGGATTCAATCATAGAGCTGGATAATATAATGAATATGGATTTTCTGCCGATGGCTCCAAGCTAACTATTCATTAACACATGAACAACACTTACAGTCAGTACTGTGTACATTCTGTACTCTCAGTAAAGAGGGCAACAAATTAATACATATTTCTTCTTTTTTTAGTCTGCATTTTCAACTTTCAGATTTCCCAACTTTATGAAAACATGCCAAATGCCATATAGTGGATATACGAGTTGATTTTTGCCAATTCTGTAGAGTCTCTGTGCACAATGCACCATTCCACAACATGAAGAGGTTTGCTGTTACTGCTATGTATTTGCATGGATCTCTATTAATGTTTTAAGGTGACGCTATGGCACAGCCTTGTGGTTGGATGTGGCGCTCCACCACATAGGATGAGGATGGGCTCCTGGCAGAGTACATGGGGCTTTGTTCCTGTTATCATAACATACTTAATGCACATCCCTATCCCTCCTGAGCTCTCTGCTGCTTAAGAAAGTCACAGCACTCCCCCTAGTGTTTGTTGAAAAAAAGTACACATGCCCAACCCTACTCATGTGTTCAGAAGGTTTACTGTATTTCTTATTCAATTCTAGCCATCATTCAATTTCCCAAAATGTGTTTCATATTTTAATAATTACACACACACTTTCTAAAAACAACAAAAAAAACGCTTACCTTCCAGCACTGCTTACACCCTCTCCGCCTCTTTGATATGCCACTGAAAAGAGAGAAAATAATTAGTTTCCAACATGATTTAACCACTATTACACTGTCATCACATCATCCTCTTTGTCATACAAGGTCAAATTATTAATTTGATTTTAACTTGATACGGTGCTGGCAATACTACGTGTGTGTGTGTGTGTGTGTGTGTGTGTGTGTGTGTGTTTGTGTTTGTGTTTTATATCAGTTAAAGTTAGCATGTAAATGAATGTGTGTGGCATCATTTAGGCTGAGTCACAAACACAGCAACAAGAGCAGGAGGAGGAAATGTAAGAGGCTTATAAAGAAGAGAGATGCAGAGCTCTTTGGTTGTCTGGCTCGGGTTCAGTGTGTTTGAAGCGCCACACACTGAAAGTTGGACTCTTTCAAGGAGCTCTAAGCTGCCGGTGTGTGAAGGAGAGATAAACTTCCAACTTTAATTACAATCTCTTCCCTGAGAGGAGAGGAGTTGGGAGAGGGGTAGGTCGGGCCTTAGCTGTGTTGATTCTGTCTCTTTTTGAAAAACAGGAAGTGTGGTTTTGGCCTTCGCATGCAGCCGGAGGAGTTGTTAGATTAACTCCCTCTAATGCAAACCAAAGTATCACAATCTAATTCTAGATTAAATCAGCATATTGTACTGTAACATGCTGGTTTTACACTGGGTACCAGGGCAGGGATTTTCCTCTTAAAGAGACAGAAACCTAACCACACAAGCACGGAGTATAATTCACCGAAAATAAGTTGGATTATTCTACCTGTAAGCCCCAAGGCAGACAGAAACAACTGCTGTTTAGATACGACCTCTGCACGGACAGGACCAGCCAGTGAAACCACAAACACAAACTGCAGTATTGTCTCTCTAATGCTTCCTATCCTGCTCTCACTTCTACTTCCTCTTGCTCATTCACTGTTTCACATCCGCCATTGAACTAAGCGCTGCCAACACCCCTGCCACACCTCTAGGGGACAAAGAACCTTAGAGGGATGGAAGTCCACAAGAAAAAGAAAAGGGACTGTAAATACAAACTTGGCGAGAGGAAGATAAAGAGGAGCTTTTCTTTTATCTGTTTTACACTGTGTCACTTTAATTCACAGATAACCTCCTTAGCTCCGCTGCCACTTGCCTATCTAATTGGTGTGTTGGAGTGCTGCTGGTGTGTCATTCTCTTAAATCCCTTCTGAGGGTGCCAGCAGCCCTTTGATCAAGTTACCACTAGTTTTAACAGCCTTTCAGTAGTGTGGCCTGCTTCCCTGGAAGCATTACGCTCTGACACGACCCAGCCATTTGGTGGAACATTTATTTAGATAGATCTTTAAACTGAGGCTTGTTTTATTGGTATACACAAAGTGTCTCTCGCTGACTTTTCTACATTTATTGGCTCTTATCTTTTGGGACTGAGGTGAAAATAATTATTTCTCAAATGTAGTGACAAGGCTGGTGTTCATGTACTGTGCACTGAATGAATACTTATAATTATTGCGTATAAAGTAAAGCAAAAATGTGCTTACCTGTTGGTGTAAAAGTAAAGGATGGAACTGTTGGGAGAGAAAGAAAAATGTTTTTGAATTATGGTGCATCAGCAGTGTGTGGAACAGTTCCTGCGACATAATTTATAGGCTTCATCACCACATAGTTTCTGTTAAAGTACACACATCCACAAAAAGTATTTTAGCCTATATTCACACGCTACTCGCTGGCCCCTAGTCTTTGATCCCCACAGACATCTCTGGACCCCAACTGGGGGAAAGTGAGTGTTGAGCCAGCTGCTGGTTCAAATCCTGGCTCAGACTTGTCAGAGGCCTGCTGGGTAAGGGTCACACACTGGGGAGATATGTTACTATCTCTAACACTCACATCATCACCCATACAGCTCAATTACTCACACTTTAGCATGGAAGGGGCCCTTGTGCACAACATTAGCATACTGTAGGCAGATTAGATTCTGTGGTGGCTGGTGGGGTGTGTGAGTGTCCTCTATAAAATGCACTTTGTTTGTTGCCTCCTTTGAAGAAGTGGAGAATGCTACAGTATGCATTACAGTTGATGCAACACTGCACGACTATGGGAGTCATGCAGTGCACTGCCTTAAATATGTGCATTGTAAAAATGTTGCTATCAGCCTTCAACCTACAGTATGAGACATCTGAGAAGAAAGGCACTGCTGTTGTCACACTTCCTCAAACAATTCATTCATATCGTACCTGTGCCAACAAATGTCCTCTAAATGCCACAATCATCCTATCATGCTTGAATCTCTCCTCCTGATGCTCAAACAAGTCGAAAGATATGAACAGTTGGATGGCTTTTATCTGTTTGATGAACGCCTTTGAAGAGGGGACATACTAACACTTGGTAGGCAAAACAGTCTGTGAGAAATGCAAACATGATTAAAATACATAAAGCGGGTTCTATTCTGACACAGGAATGTCACAGATGCTTAATCCCAGGCTAGATGGAGATGTAGCTGAGCTATGACATTTTGTTGAACAATAATTTGGTTGCTGCACTCTAAAGCTTTTTTTAAATTGCTGATTTTTTTTTGGATTATTTCAGTTACAATAGATTTTTGGGCATTTCTGCCCATGGCATAATAACACTTGTATTACACAATGTTAACACATGAGCACCATAAGGTTTGCATTAATTGGCAGGGAAATAAGAAAACGCTATTTGACTTTTGTTTAAGTTTACACAGTTAAATATGTATTATATATTAGAGACAACACTAGCATATGCTCTAGCACACACATGCACACATACACAAGTCCCAATTCAGCCTATTTCACCCTGAGTGCAGATTGTTGCTTCATGTGGTTGCAATTATACTCTTTTCAAAACATTCTTAGTAACCAGTTCCAACAAAGACCGTGGCCTCTTGTGGTCTGGGTGCACGAGGAGGAGGAGGAGAAGGAGGGGTGGTTGGAGGAGGGCATGTCTGCCTACTGTGCCCCTGAAGAGCTCTGTGAGTGTACGTGAGTAAACACCAACATATAGAATCACAAAAAAAAGTCAGCGGGTAACCTCAGCCTACACAGTCTTCTCTGCTGCCTGGCCACGCATCATTACTGCACTCAGCTTCTTCAAACTTCAGACTGTGTTGCTTCGGTTAAAGAATACTGGTATTGTTTCTGAGGTTTAGCTTGGATGAAGAAATCTCAGATTCTTCTTTTCTCTAACTAACACTGTCCAACAACATATAAGCATCAGTGTGTTATCAGACTTAAAGGTGCTGTACATGAAAATCAGAAGCCTCTTTACATACAATCAAATGAAGTCATCATCTGAAATGTCATACTGGTCTTTGAGAGCTTGTTCAAAATTATATGAATACATAATGAGAAAAGCAACAGTTGTGACAATTGTCTGTCACACATGTATGTTTAAAAGCTGTAAAAGACCACAAAGCTTAAGGAAAAGATTAGCTGAGGTGTTTCTCACTTTCACATGACAAACAACGCCCACTATTAGCATGACTGCAGAGGATTCAGAACATGTTTAGCCTGGGTTTTATGTGTGACAGCCGCAGATTAGCAACAGCTAAGTCAGTCTATTGTTTGTGTGAGTCTCAAGGTTGAAGGGTGGATCTCCTCTAACCCTGGCAGTAAGCAGTAAACCTGAGCCCAGGAGTGGGGAAGGTGCAGGTAGCGCTCAAAGGCAGCAGCTGCACAGCCCAAGGCCACACATTAAGCCAGCCCACACATAAATGAGACTCAGAAAGAAAGGCTAATAGCTCTCTTTATACTCTAACTATTGTGGGCAGGGGTTGGGAATGTCATGAGCCCTGTCACTTTGACTCAAATCAGGTAAAAACCCACTGGGTTACGCTGTGGCTAGTCCAACAAGGTTTAAATGCAGCCCAAACACACACGGGTAGGGATTCTTGGATTTTGCAAAACATATGGTAAGCAGACACTATTAACAGGATTGCTCAATGCTCAACTCCAGCATATCTAAAGGCTCCTCTCTAAAAGGACAGCAAGAATTCTTCAAGCATGTGAAAATGTCAGCATGTCCTTGATAAAGAGGTATTATGGTAAGACATTCTCTCTTTCCCAGCACAGTCAGAAGGGAGTTGCTAAAAGGGGAGTTGTTGGACCTCAAAATGTACTTTACTGAAAACACTCTTCACACACCCTTGCAGAATCAGCGTGACAGAAGTATGAAAAAGAAATAAAAGACGTCTTCATGCAGCACTCTCAGCGGGAGCTCACATCACATCTTAAAGTACCCTACTGGAGAGTACTTTCAGTTAGACTTTACCCAGAGCACTCTACAAAGACATCTAGTGTATGACAGTCAGGTTGGCAGCAATTGGGAGAGGGAGGGAACTGGTTTCAAACAGAAATGAACACAGTACCGTACTAATAAATATTGCATTGCATTTTCTCACCAAATTTTGTGAGAAACCCTCCTCTGAGCTCAAAGCAGCACTTGAAATCAAAAATTCAAGTGGACATTCCTGGTGGAGTTGAATGTGTAGAATTCATGTACTGACCTTTGCGTATGCCGGCATAGCTGCTGGAGAGGCCGTTCCTCTTCTTTCTGTGTCTGTACAACCAGATGCTGAAGACCATGAGGATGATCCAACAAGCAGCTCCTATGCCTGCTATAAAGGCTGGTTGCTTGACCACATCGGAGATCTGCTGGGACAGGGGGTTCTCCTCCACCACGGTCTCTGTCATTCGCCCAGATGCATCTGAGGATGGAGAATGAGGGAGATGTGTGAGCAGGATTAGAAAGGATTAAAAAAAAAGTGTAAAACCTTGGATGCCACACATGCAATGAAGGGAATTTTAAAAACAGGGAAGAAGAGGGATTTTTTTATAACTAAAACCAAGTGGAAAAGCCTGCAACAGGGAAAATGTGTTTAAAATAAATGGAGTCAGCACAGCACATAAATATGAACATTCCTCCCACAAAAAGATTCTTCGTCTCAGCGGGTGTGTATGAGGCTGGGGTTGTGGAAATGGAGTCGTTTCTCTCTATTATTCAAAAGGTTTTCATCACAAATCCCAGTCAACAATGGCAGGTGAGCAGACGAAAGCAACCAAAGGCATTCAAACAGAGCCTGTGTGCTGCACAAGCCTGATGGAGCCAGATAGGAAAACACAGAGAGGCTTCATTCACATCGAGCTCTCGTGGTTTCATAATCGTATAAATAATTCCAATGAGATCATTCTCAAATACAAACACCACAGTAATTAGCAAACTCAGGCACATCTGTAAAAAGCTGAGGTGTGAATGCCTGGAAGCTGTTTCTACTGTGAAATGCACTGTAAAGGCACCGTCTGTACGGCTGCTCACAACAACCCGCTCTCGGTCTGTTTTTCTCATCTGTCTATTCTCTCTGTGCTTCTCCCTCATGCGTGATACATGAAAGACTTCTTCGGGTTGCCCCAGCCCCCGCCATTCTGAAATTTCTTCATGTTCGTGTTACTTTGTCTTCATCTCTTTTGCTCAAGTCTTTCATGTTGTAGCCACTCTTCTCTACCAACTCTCTAAGCCCGAGGCAGAAACACTTCCCCAATGAAACCAGCTCCCTGCCTTTACCCCTCCATATCCCTCTGTCTGTCTTTGTCTCAGTCACTCCGTCCGTGTCTCCGTTCGACTGCCTCTCTTCTCACTCCTCTGTCTTCTCAATTTGTGGCTCTGTCTGGCCGAGTGAACGGAGCATGCCAATGTGACTAAGCAGCCCACAAGGGACTGTACAGGTATCTAGGCTGGGATGACGCATACAAGCTCAGAGTGTGACAAATGCATTTGGGTGAAGCGCTGGTCCCCGAGGCACATTGTTCCACTCCAGTGTTGGAACATGGCAACAATCACCACAGGAACTCTTCAAGGGAGAGAAATTGTATCGGTCACAGACGATGCTTCTTCATGCCCATCCCAGCCCACTCAATCACACATTTAAAACCAGATGGAGTTCTCTCCCTCTTTCTCTCTCTCTGCCTTGTCCTGATATTCATGTGTTTTCCACCCTTCTCCTGAGTAGGCCAGCTCAGAGCTTTGGGGAATAAAAACTGACAAAACATCTCAAAATATCTGTCCGTCTAGACTAAAAGGACCAAAAACAAGAAATAAATTACAGCAACTAGCCCCACTGCAGGCTGCACTGTGTTTCTTAGCATTAATAACATGTCATGTCTGGGCCAAGAGTGCAGGATTCATTATTGCCTTTGTTGTTTAAAGCGAGGCAGAGGCAGAAAACATCGCATCCTTGACTAGAGAGCAGAGCAGGGCGGGGCAGCCAGCTCAACAGCTGCCACACAGGAATTTAATGCGCCCGCGCTGATCACACTGCCAGCTTCTGTAGCTAAAAGCCATTTCAGTGCTGAAACTGGAAAAGTTGCCTGTCATTCACACTCATCATACTCTTTGGTGGAAAGTTTGATGGTGTTTGTATTACAGTAATCACGTCAATTACAGTTTAAAAGCATCACTGTTGGTAAAGAAAGAGAAAACAGGCAGAGGCTTGAACATGTCCATTACTACAAAGAAGTGACTTACATAATTGTCTGTTTACTTGGAAGAAAGTCATTTTGGAAAAGCTCTTAATTTGAGATGACTGGATTAATGCCATAATTATTTGTCAGATGGTTGATTTTCATTCTGTGTGAAAAGGATTGCCAGAGGACAAACACGGCACATGTATCCACTGGAGGAAAAACAAAATAATTATATGACCTCCTGCGAGAGAAAACTAAAGGTTGTTTCTACCCACCAAGCTGGAAGTAGGTGATATCGCTCTTGACCCCGGGACCCGCCCCGGTGCTGGCTGCTACCTCCACGCTGTAGCGGATCCCTGGGGCCAGACTGGGAATCAGCACGGATAAGGTTGAGCCGTCAACTGTGCGGTTGATGTGGTACCTGCTCTCATTCCCCAAGCACCAAATCTGCAATAACAGAGACGAAGAGAAAGTGGAGATGGAGGTAATGTTATGAGGGTTTCGTGACAACATTGCATTTGGTAACTGCCACCAATCTGTGTCCTTATAATTGGTTGGCTCTGCTATTGCAACATTTCAGTGCACAGTGGGTATTATGTTACATCACTGAGGTAGGGGAAACATTTTACAATATGGCTTTATGTTTTACAGGCTGTGCTCAACATAGGGTTAGTATTAGCTGAGGTAGCCATAACACGTCTCAGTGTAGCCCTAAGCCCATGAAAAACAAATGGGGATCAGTAATCACCCCCATAACCCAATTTCAGCAGAAGCTAAGTGCTGTCACTCCAAGGAAACCAGGGCCACAAAGAGAAGTATACATTCACCTCAGCATGAGGCCTAAAGACCTCCACATCCTGAACTCCTGACACTCTGCTTTCTTTACCTCCCACCTCCTCTCACCAGTTCACCAGGTGAACATACACAATTCTTTGGGTCTGTACTATTCATGTGTGAATGTGTTTGCACTTCTGTGATGGAACTACAAAGCCCTGAAATTTTCTGTGTATCTTAAAAATTGCGGTGAGTGGAAGTGCCGCTAGGGAGCAGGCTCGGTAATGAGCAGGGAACGCTCTCGAGGTGGACTTAAAAACCATGAAATTACTCTAAAGCCTATCACCAGAAAACATTTACCTGGAAAATTAACAGTGGCTTAACTTTTTCACTGGCTCTGCCTCATCTCCCCTCCCGCTACTAACCTATATTCCCCTGTGACGCAAAAAGGCTTTCCAATTATAATACAGGACTCCCACAGCATAACGTATGAGTGGACATCGCTGTCCAAAGTGAGGTCATTACAGAAGGAGCATACATTATCGAGTAAAGAGGAGGAAAAGGGGACTCAGAGAGAGCTGCTGTGGTTTGAATGATGCATTAGTAGACCAAGGAACTGACTGGAATTATAATAGAGGTCATTTTCTTCATTGTTATGTCCTCGGACATGATTATAGCTTGTTGTCCCCTTCTCTACTACTTATACTATCACCTTTCGTTACATGGATGGCTCTATTAAATCATTTCAGGTCTACTGTATAGTATGTAATTTGTAGTTTTAACCTCTTAAAACCAACATGCCTGGGGAATTTTAGGGGTAGGGGAAAGGTTGGGTTAGACAAAGAAAAGTGCCAAATCTTATAAAAGAAGAACTGTAAGGCCAAAAGGCAACATCTTCTGCAAATGTGATTCTATAGAATATAGCTAAACTACAACAGAAACAACATCAGTTCAAACAATTTGTCTTTTGTTTTCTGGCAGGTACATGGGCTTTAAGTGGTTAGATGTTCTTAATTTCCATTTGAATCGGTACAAATACATAGTTAAAATACACTATCTGTATAGGAAATGTCATGGAAGGCCAAATATTTTTAGCTCCACAAAACACACAATGATCTGTAATCGAGGGGAAAATAATTAATCAATAATTATTGCATACATTGTTTCTCACTACGATTCCCTTTGAGTGCCACAAGATGTAGGAGCCTCCAATCTCCACCAGATGGCACTGTTTCACAACAGTTTGCAATAGCTCCCTTGCTTTTGACTCCTTGCCTCTCTTGCCTGAGCCTCTGTCATCACATAGAGGAAGAGCACTGTGGGGCGTACAAAGGTGCGCCTCAACCACGAATTCATTACCTTTCCATGTCTGTGCATTGTCTCTTTCTCTGTTATCTGCTCTGTCTGCATCCCTGTTTGTGTCTCCTTTGTGTGCCTATACAATACAAGTCCCACTTGCTCAGACCTGAGGTAGCTGCTGGCTGTTTTTTTTTGTTACCTTGTACTCCTGGACTACCCCATTCTGCTCCTCTTCTGGAGGGGGTTGCCAGGAGACCAGGATGGCGGTCCCATTGTCCCCGCTCTCCGTCACTGTAACCTCACGGGGAGGGGCACTGGGGGCTGATGGGGGTAGACAAAAGATAGAAAACACACCTTCATACATGACAGGCTTTTTTCTTAACTGTGTGCAGTCTCTCCCTATCTCCCCTAGTCCCATTTAGCTGTCACAATCTCTGTGTGAGACTGATGCTGAAGTGAGAACAAAGGAGTAATAATCAAAATTACGATGCTTTTATCTGAAAACTGAGTTTGTTTAATACAAGTGATTTTGTGGTAAATGAAAGCAAATAACTGTTTACTCAAAACAGACAGGGAGTTATGATGGCGGGGTGTATGGTGGTGTGTGAACGCCAACCTGCGGTCCAACGGTAATTAAAGTGGAATAATTATGAATGCAACATAAAAGACATAATCACAGTGTAAGTGAGTATTATAAAAACCTTTTTTTCTGCTTATGGGAGAAAAAACATTATGTTTAAAGCCCAAAAAACAATTATCAACAGAATTGGGAACAAAAGAGAATCCAGCAAAAGAGATCAAAAACACTCCCACACATGCAACACACAAACACTCTCTAGTAAACACTGCACTCACATTTCTCTTAACTGTTCACTGCAGATTAAAATTTGCAGTTGGGTTTCAACCAAACCTCATGAGACTGCCACAACCACACCCTATGAGAAATTAGTATAACACTTGCACTGGAGTGTTGGATATGGCTTTCCATAGGGCCTTTTAAAGAGCTGAACATTCACCCTTACATGCTTGAATACACCACATTTGAACATAGCATAAACCTGCCCTCACTGCCTGCTGTGAGCAGCTGTTGTGTGCTCTCACACATGCAAGCTGTGCATATAAAACTGTGTAAACATGAAAACATGCATGCACACATGCAAGCACTAAAGCAAACTTGCACACAGTCACACGCATTCACAACCCCCCACCTTCCTCCAGCGTCTTGCCAATTTTGACATCACTGTCTGTTCCCTGGAATTCATTGAAGAATGGGCGGACTTTGAATTCATATGTGACTCCTTTCCGAAGCTGCGGCACAACAGCGCTGTCCTCCCCAGGGGTGCGCACCTCGAACACAGCCCATTCGCTCCTCTGCAGCCCCTCAGGTGAAGGCCTATACATCACCTTGTAGCCCTGGATGTACTGTGACTGCTGCTCCACCTTGTGAATAGCACGGGAACACAGACAAAAACGGTGTCAGCTTAACTTGTATAGCTACTTTACAGTTCACAGTGGAAAATGATACAGTAATGTGATAGATTGTAGCATCACTAGACAGCTATGGATTTGTGCAACTGATATGTCAGGCGATGGATGGAACGGGGTGCTAACTCATCACATCACCCGCCTGTTTATCCATCCACATCTACATCTCTCTTTTTTGACTGTCTGTCTATGCACCATTTGGAGCAGCAGCGATTTGTGCAAACCACAGTATGAGGTCATTGGCCAGAGGTTCCTCTAAGTCTGGAGCTGGTTAAATAGGGCCCAGGCTCCCAGAACAGCCTGTCTCATCCTGTCCTGCTCTGATGTGCACTGACTGGCTGTTCAAGTCAAGGTAGAGGACGAAAGTTGATCTTTTTAGAGAATACCATAAGTTGAAAATACAACAGCATCTGATGTAGCTAAATTAATTGTTGCTTTGTGATCCGGCATGCTGGAGAAAAGAATAACTGCTAACCCGTATACTAATATCCCTACGACTCCCTGTGGAAGGCAAGCAGCCCTGGCTTGTAAAGATTTTAGTGATTTCTTTATCCCTCCCCCGTAAAATATGCTGCCGGCTCAGGTGGTCTTCATTAGCCCGAAAACTGTGCAACCATTTACCACAACACAAAGGAAAATGTAAAACCAAGAAACTCCACATTGGGAATAGATTTAACCCCACAAAACAAGGAAACCGTGGCTTTTAACTATAATGTCAGTCTCCCTCATGTCATGTGTTTTTTTGGAACATTCCAAGGAGACAGGGTAACGGGGCAGTAATGTTTTAAATCAGTCTTGACATGTCAGTATCCTTTTCACATTTCCTCAGTCCCATTCATCACTCACTATGGCACTTCATAATACCTGGGAATGTAGGGGTGGCCTTATGTCAAAAGGCAAAACAAGGACTGCTCCTTCCTTTCAGTTAGCCATCCCACAGACTAATATTTACTATGTGAGGGGGACAATATAGCTACAATGTCTCTTAATAAAGTAAAATAAAAAGATACATTAACTAAATCAGCTACAGGTGGACATTAAGACTTCATATTCAGCTTGTACCAGCAAAGAAAAGCCATCATGAGCTCCCAGTTCTACTTCTACTTCTTCCTCTCCCACCTATCCGTTTTAACATCTGTAAGTCATTTCCACTTAAGAGCATGAGTTGGCCGCCTCTTCCTTCTCACTTGTATTATTTTAACAGCCGTCAAGTGTTTTCAATCTGAGAGGGCACAGGCTGGCACGCCACACACTGCTATACGATGCTACGCGGTCCGCAGAAGGCTGGGCTCTGTAGTCTGGCTTTTGGGCGGTTGAGTGGTCCACTGTGGGCGAAGCTGCAGATTTTTGGTCTCTGGCCAGTCGACCAG
Source organism: Centropristis striata (assembly GCF_030273125.1). NCBI lineage: Eukaryota > Metazoa > Chordata > Actinopteri > Perciformes > Serranidae > Centropristis > Centropristis striata. Next base: position 12,660,620 of record NC_081520.1, on the reverse strand, counting down.
TTCAAGCTCATGCCAGATGGACACTAAGAACACTTGGACTGCGTTCCATGCTGCTCTCTTCAGTGTCCTTCCTCTGTAGGGTGCTAGGATGTTAGCACATTAGCTCGGCTGAGTGGCCTGACAAATTGACCATGGGCATATCACTAAACTAACCTTGGCGCTTTGGTGACCAGCTACACCAATGATCCATATGGCAATCAGCAGCTGTCTAAAGAAAACGACATAAAAAGAGCGCATTCATGGAGAGGATTATACTTACTGTCCACTGCACCCTGACAGAAGAGGAGGAGAGAATGGTGGGGTTGTGCAGGTGGATGACTACTTCTCCCAACTCTCTTTGGATCTGACGATGGTCCACACCCTGACTGGTGGGAGGGATATCTGTATGCATAAGCACACACATAAAAAATGATTTATATTTTCTTGAAGTACAGAAAAAACACAACACTGCTGTGCTGTATACCATATTTGTATCAGTAAGTTGGCAGTTCTCACCTTGTGTTTTCACAGCATCAGTGATAGGACTGGGATCGCTCAGCCCATAGGCATTGGCTGCCCGTACTAAAAAGAGGTAGACTGCACTGGGCTTCAAGCCCTTCAGTACAAATGACTCAGTTTTCACATGCTCTGCCACAGTCTGCCAGCTGCTCCCTGATGCATGACTGTGGACACACAGCAGAACGAATTAAGGTTTAAAAGATTTTATCAGGCCATGAAGTTACTTTGTTTATTTATCTTTACTGATTAGGTTTACCTGAAGGCCTCTATTATATAGGAGGTGGGTGTGGCTCCAGCATTAAGGTTAGGTCTCCAGGAAAGGGCGACGGAAGTGCGGGTAACGTCAGTGACCTCAGGTTTGGAAGGCGCACTGGGGATCAGGTTTGGGTCAGTGGGTCTGTTTGGCTGGATTGGGACTCCAAACTCTTAATGTAGAACAGAAAGAGGGGAAGAAAGGGGATAATGTAGTTTATTGCTATTTCCTGGTAAACAAAGGCATGCAAAACTGTGAAAAAATTGACTTGTTCTTTTACAATGCAAATTAAGAACATCAAAACACATCAAGCAATGTAAAAACATTTACACTTGTCATTAGAAAACTCTTAACCTCACTATTGGGTTAGTCTTACCGTGGACTTCTAAGTAGGCTTTCCATGAGGCCTCTCCGCTGGGCGTGGAGGCGATGCAGGTGTAGGTGCCAGTGTCGCCAAGCTTGAGTAGAAGAGGAGACGACATTTGGTTAAATTAAAATTATTTAAATGTGTGTCACAGTTTCCCGAACTGGTAGAAGTCTCTTTTCCTCTTTCTGCCTCTAACTCTCCCACCCCCCACCATCACTGCTCTGCTTATTGACATTCTGGTGGAGTCTGTAGCAGGCAGCTGTCATTGCCTGATAATCTCAATATCATCTCTTTCACAGCAGAAACTCAGGGAAAGCAGCTGGAAAGGCCAAGTGGCAGACCATTCCTAGTCAAATGGAAAAGATTTTCACAGGATCACAGACTAATTGGAGACCTTTTTCTCTCTCTGCCATCCCCCTGAGTACCAAACATGGAAACGAGTGCTCTGTGAGACAGATGTGGCGGGAAGCTGTACTGAAGGTATTTGAAGACAGAACGTTGATTATTCATACCTTTTTAAATATAAAAAGGAAGTCGGGAAAAGTGGTGCTCACTGAAATTTGAGAGCTCAGTTTGCTTTGGAGAACTTTGGTGCAGTAATTTTTAGTTGAGTTACATTTTTAGTAAAGAAACTACACAACAGAAAACAACTCAAAGCCTCTCTATAATGCTGAAGGGTGCTTTTTTAATAATAGTAATCTGCATTAGATCTGGAGCTGCATCAAAATACACATAGAGACAATTCTGTGTTACGTGTGGCAGATTGCATGAAAACAAGCGTAGTAGCTTGTGAGAAAATAGAGCTGGAAAAAAGCCTTTCTCTCAAACTTCTTGGAATCGACACCTGGATTTTGGATCCTGACCAAAGCAATTCATGTTTCTTGGCTTGTGGCCTTTTAATTGAAATCAGTTGACAAGTTTTTGAGATGGTCTGCTAGCTAACGGGCTAATAAACAAAACACAAAACATACCCCTGTTGGCATAGGTATATGGCATATTTTCAGACTGCTGCATTTTTAAAAGATGCCAAGACAAATAATTCTGTTGTGATTTGTGGGTGATACATAGTACGCTTAGGGCTACTGTACTGGAGTGTAAACAAAGTAAAGAGAGAAAAACAGAATGAGATAAATTATTTAAATAACTGAGTGTGAACATTTTCTGTCAATGACCCTCAAGGTGCTTTTTTTTTTGTCAGGCAGGTAAGAAAATGTATTCCAACTCAATAACAATAACACTCACGCGGCCACATTAATAAAATAAATTACCTCACGTATCAAAAAACATCTTCATTAAAATGTTGTCATGGAGAAATGACAAGTTCATTAATGTAAAGTGCCTGCGGAGTTTACTCGGCTACAGCGGGAGAGGGGTTCAGGCGCATCCCCTCCTGCCTGCCTCGCGCTGGCGGCCCAATCATACTGCAATCTTGTCACCACAAGACATGCCAGCATTCATCAGAACACCACAAACTGACGCGAACTCTGACCCTGTGACGCCTCCATCTGGAATAAACGTCAGCACCCCCTACTTGCCTCTCCCTAAAAGTGTGCTCAGCATCACGCAGCTTGCCATCACAGACTCACACACATGCACTCAGACACAAAATTACACACAAAACCCACTGTGCTTGATGACTGACAGGAACTACAGACTGTTCGACTTCACAGACTCCATTTCAAACCCGCGACAACTGACTGACAGCGCACTGAGGGCTGGTTGCTGGCAGGGAACACATGCTTTATTTACCAACCAGCAGGGGTTCGCCCAGCACATTATGGATGTGATATGGACAACTTTGAAGCTTATTTGAATGGATTTAGACATTAAAGGAAACCTGATAAAATGTTGATCAATTAATTTAAAATAAACTCCAACTGCCATTGAACAGTACTTTGTTTGATGTTAAAAAGGGATCTGAGCATGTTTGTACATGTAAACAGGTGTCTTACCTTTGCATAGCGTATCTGCAACGCGCCTGTGTCCAGCTGTTTCACCCTGGAGTCATGTGTGGACACCAAGACACCATCCTTCCTCCACAGGATCGTGGGGGTTGGGTTTCCTGTTGCCACACAGTTGAGCATCACTGTACCATCCACAGCTACCGTCTGATTGGTTGGGCCCTGTCTGATAACTGGTGGCGGGCGGTCGGAAACAACTACGGAGGAGGAAGGAGAATGAGCAATTACGTGAGTGGTGGAAGGAAAGAAAATGTGAAGGTGTTCATGTGCTGTAGCAGGGGCAGAAGGAACAGCAGATTCAGACAATTACATTCAGCTTGTGTGAGAAAACACACAAAAGGCAGAGGATCTGCCAAACACTGTGTAGCAATGTAAGTATGCGAAAACTGCAAGGGTAGTGGAAGAGGAATTAAATCCAATTTTAAGAACTGGAAACAATTTTCTAATCATTCAGCAGCAGGAGTCGAACTTTGCCAAATAAAAGCAGCGTAATTAAAATGAAACAGCCTCAGATACTTCAGTCTTCTCGCTGTAGCTCTAACAGACGCCTGGCACTACCCATATGAAAGCCCTCGGCCAACAATCCCCTAGCCCATCCCCCAGCCATAAAACACAAAACAAGGCAGAAAATGCTTGAAAAAACATCTAGCCAGAACAGACAACGTTATTAGCATGAGGACGTTTTAACTCCTCCTCCTCCTCTCTGCCTCCCTGCCTGTGAACTCTGGGTGTTCAACCAGCACAAACAACAAAGACATGTAGAGAAAGCATGTATTTGATTGAAAGAGAACGGCTGCAGAGAAAAGAGAAGAAGAGGAGGCGAATGGAATACATGAGAGAAACTTTAATTACATGCACCTGGTAATGTTTTCATTTTTATTTTGTCTCTACTGCATGTGATTCATCATGTTCTTGCGATAGCTTGTCTGCCCCCTCCTGATTATTATTATCATTCACAGCACCATTGATGACCATTGCTGTCAACCCCATTGATTTACTAGCAAGTTACATTCAGTGAAGAGCAATCAAATTAATACCTAACAAAGTGAAAAGGCAATACATAATGATGTACGTATGTGTGCATAGATCCCCAGAACCATGCTGCGGTGTAATCTCTGGGCCGCTTTGTCTTTGCTTTTGTGCCGGGGATGGTGCAATTACTAAAACATTGTCAGCATGACCTGTAATTACCAGATCTGCCTGCGGAGAAGTGGTGGCCTCAGAGCGGCCTGCTCACTTTAATAACTGTTATTATTATCCAGAGAGCATGACAGAATGAGAGAGAAGAGGAGAGCGAGATGGAGCATACCATTGTAGGCCTGAAATGAAGAAGGACATTTGGTAAATGAAGGGATGAATCTAGGTGTGTCATAGACAAAATAATAGCGGCTCAGATCTCTGTGGGAATGGTGGAAATGAAGCCAAGGTTAGTCCACCAGGCTGACAGGGATTGGCTAGCAGAGTAATTAGAGGACTCAATCCAGACCTCACCACACAGCCACAGGCTTCCAACGGTAGACAGCAGCAAGCCAGCCATGGAATACTGAAGGAGACATTAGCCAGTGTGAAGCCAGCGAAGCCAAATACTGAGCCACGGTCTGGGTGCACAGGCACCAGAGAGTCTCTACCTCTGACAGGAACACATTGAACAGGCCAGACCGAACCTCACAAACCTCAATTCGGATATTAATATGCTCTACGGCACAACCACAGCATTTCAGATGAACAGCATTATCCGCATGAGCCAAAGATTATCTGAATACCAATATTTATCCACTCAAGTTTTCTCTCAGTGTTCCTCTAATTCCCTCTGATACTTTGCTGTATGCAGAAACTGTGTCTAATAGAAGGTTGCTTACCATCGGTGATCTCCAGCAGAGCCTTGGTGAGGACGCTGCCAGCTGTGTTGATGGCTTGGCAGCTATAGTATCCCATGTCTGAGCGTTCAGCATCAGTGATGGTCAGGTCCCCGGACTGAGAAACGGAAAACCGGCTGGAGGGTTGAGGAGGTTGGTAGGAGAAGAGCAGGTTCTGTGGGGGATGAACACAGATCACATACAGTCAGCTACTTGACAAGAACCAGTTAATTAAACAGGTTTTAAGATTTCAATCCAAAATTGAACATGCAATTAGCTGTCATAATATAACAGCTATTAAGTGAACTGCAAAACTGTTTTTTCCAAAGAGTAAGCTTGCATATTCAACAAATGGATAAAGACTGTTTTAAAATGATCATGGTTTATTTTGTTTACCTGACTGCCTTCCCGCTGCCAGAAAATGGCTGGCTGTGGGTTTCCAGTGGCCTCACACTGGAAGGTGACGGTTCTGCCAACCCCAACCACCTGGTTCCTTGGTCTAACCACAAACGCAGGGGGAACTGGAGGACAGCCATGACAATGGTTAGCCGTTGAATAGACAAACACACTGTAGTATATTATTATAGTTATCATAATATTACAGTTGCAAGTGGTCTGGGTTATTTGAATAAAATACAGAAGATCTCTGACTGTAGCTATTGTATGTTGCCAGTAAATAAGGATTCTTTTTCAAAACTTTGCACAGTGTGTGCACAGCAGATTAACCAGTACGCTGATCAAATTGTAAACTGCAGGGACATTACAGACGTAATGAATAGAAAAAACAACGGTAACTCCCATGCCCCCTCATTTGCATGGGCAAGGGCATGGACCATTAAAATTTACATGGAAATGGGGAATAAATTTGAGCCATCTGTCCATGCTGACACCCTCCAATAGTGCAGGCCTCAACCAGAATGCAGTATCCATGCATCTTAATGACAAATTCCATCTCAGACTAAGTGTGGTGTTGTTGCCCAAGGTCACCCATGCAGCTCTATGGTGACACTAGGCCTTGATGGACTAATAGACCATCTATGAGAAAATAAACACCCTGAAGTAGGGGTCCAGATGCAGGCCAGTTTACACCTTGACTCTGGATATATCCTCAATTATCATAAACCTGAAAACATTTTAATGTGTTTTTTTGTAAACAGGGGCTGTATTGTACATTAGAGGTAATCTGAAAACTGTCACTTGAAATACAGACATAATTTGTCCATGAATAAGATGAGGTGTTTGGTAATGCAAAAAAGGGGAAATAATAGAATGAAATGATGCGGCTTTACCTTGGAGGCCCAAGCTGAGCATATTTTTACCCATTAATGTCCTTTTGTCACTGTTGCCCATGACAACAGAAACATGAGTGCTGATTGGAGGGTGGAGAAGTGATGGGAGGAGGATGGAGGGGGGTTGTGACAGCTTCCTGTCTCTGTCAGGGCGGTGAATAGGTGACGGGTGACATTTCAACTTACCAGACATGACTAAAAAGGAAACAAAAACACAACAACAAAAACCCAAAGATGAATAAATAAATAATAAACAGCATGAAACAACGAGGAGAGATAAGGAAGATAACAATGTGATGTCCATGGGTACAGTAAAATTAATGTTATTATTATTCTGTGAATAAAAGGCATGTCATATTTCACCCTCAACTCCAACCCTAGGGACCACATGACACACACGGCAAAGAATAATTACCATGGGTGATGAGGAATGCATTAAAAATGCACACACAGACAGAAAAACATCTGATTCAACATTCCTTCTTAGTCTTGGGACATAGTCAAGGACAGGAAAGATGCTGGATTAAGTACAGTAAAATGACAAGGCACAAAGACAATATGAAACACAAGGCAGATGTGTTTTGCTTAGCAAACATAATGATTTGTTTACTTTTTTCCTCTCTTTCCAGGTGTTGTGAAGGTGAACATCCCTGTACCCTTAATGAGGTTTAGAGTGCCCTGAGGAGCAGCTGGATCACAGTCTTTAGAGCACAGACTTGCAAATGTAAGGCTGGTTCATAAAACCACAAGGTGAATGTTAACTGTCACTCTTTGGCCATAAATCTCCCCCGGCCAATCACTCACCTTATCTAATCTGTCGGCTTCAACGGCTCCCACGGAAACATAAACGCTGTCAGTCAGAGTAATGACCAAGCCCTCCCTCCTCCCCCTGCTGGCCTTTAAAATGCAGATAAGACTTGCATCAAAGGCTCCCAGAAGAAGATGCTCACCACTATCCGTGTGTGAGGCTCTAGATGCACACAATCATGAAAACACACCCACTCACAAATGCAAAAATGGCCTACAACACCTACACAGACCATTCATGTGTGTCTAAGCCTTTAATTAGGTAACCCTACCTCTCCCATGCTGCTGTGATCACAGTTGTGGACCTGGAGGGAAAGGTGAGTCTTAAATCTGATCAGGCTACTCTGTTGTGGATTTTTTTTTCACCAGCTTACAGCGCAGAGGGGAGTCTTGATCAAAAAGCTGGACAGAGCAACTGAGGAAACTACACTGATCATGGTGGCCTCCAGGCTGCGTACCAAAGACCACATCAGAGATATTAATGGGGATTTAAGCTATGCTGCTTCTCAGTGGGCTTCACATCAACAAGCAGAGTAGGACTGCATGGAGAGGATTTAGCATTATTAATAGTAGCTTCCAAAATGCTTTAAATGTCTTTCTCTGAGATTTTGTATATCAGCTGAAATTTGGTTGTGAAAGTGAGCAACACACAATGAGGGTCTGTTTGATAGTTAAGATAAATCAAATGCAGACATACGGAGACAAAATGATACAAAGCATCACTTCTATATGTGGCACCCTACAGGGTTTTGCTATTTATCATCTCTGTAACAGCACGCAGTTGGCTGACAGGAAAGTTCCTCTCATTCGGTCTCTTTTGGCACCAGTTCCAAAGTCTCCTTCCAGACCCTTTACATGGGTTATTAGCGACGCTGCTCCGGGGACTACCGTTCCATTCAAGACCTTTCTACACATAAATCACTGCTAACGGCAAACTTAACTAGCTGAGAAAAAATAACACGTTGATTTTCTGGATTCTAGCCAATACAGTCTGAAACAATGTACTTACATTCCTATGGTGGAAGTCCACTGGTGAAGTTCAATTAAGAAAATACTGTATAAACATTATCTAACCACACCAGACCCGGATCAGAATGCCTTTGTCTGATTCTTTAATCTTTAAAAACATACACTCTGACATGTATGCACGCCCTGCACACCTACTAGCTGAACAGCCCATCTCACTGCTGCATTCTCATGTGGCTTAGATTAATGATTTTACGATGAAACTATAAATATGGCCGGTGACTTGGCCAATTATGTGTTTCTTCCATCAATCAATTAAATATCTCACTTGACATATTTATAAGTCCAAAGGAGGTGTAGCAGACTGACAAACACGTGTGTAAGACAATAATTCACTGATTAAGTTAGTAACGAGAGCAGAGCACATTGAAAGAAAAACAGCCCAGGGCAACGCTTCCACAGTGTCCACATTGTTCACTGACAATCTGACCATGGAAGGTGTAAATGTCGCCCTCTGTCCACACAGAGCTGGATTCTCCTCATGAACTGTTCAGCTCTTAAAAGAAAACTGCTTTGAGTATCTTCAGAATTGTGTCTTTTAAAATAATTTTCACAGACCATCTTGCAATGATAAGCAAATTGCATAATGAAACTGCAGGGAATGACTTCTATATTTAACCAGTTTTTCAAGAAAGAAAAATCAAAATTGAATTCCATTGGTTTTATCGTCCATTTACACATCCCAGCAGATTTAGAAGAAAAACTTCAGTTCAAAAGAATATTTACATTAATTCCACTCGGTTTAAATATCGGATTACCCATTTTGTGGTGTAGTTCTCTCTGCCAGAGGCTCACTACCACTGAAATTATATTTTTCAGCTGCTCAGTTATTCTTATGCAGTGGCTCAGCAATCTTGCCATACTCTGACTCTTGATGTAGGGCAACAGCATTGCATTGCCCACTAAACCCACAGACTAATCTCCTGCCCTCAATATTACTGTTGTCTTCACTACTACAGCGACATCTTACTACCTATGCATCGTTTCGCTACTTTGGCCTGTTGAGACCTACAATTACCCGGCCTTTCTTTCCTTTCCTGTGCCCGCATCTGTAATTAGAAGCATGTCATTTCCGGGCGTGGGACTGTGGCCTGCTTGTCTTTAATTAGCTGGACTACTCAGTGCCCACAGCCTCCCTGGCCTCCTTATGTCCTGGTCTGGATGAAGCCCAGGGATCTGAAGAGTAGATGGAAATGGCTGGAGGAACTTTGAAAGCGAGGATGTTCAGTTATCAATCCGATCTAACCATGAGAGTAGAACAAGGATTGCCTTTATTCATGTTATACCTCTTTGCCTGATCTTACACTCTACAAAAACATCGACATTTGTCCCCTAAATCTATGGCAGAGGTTCTTCTTTGCTGAAGTGTAATCAATTTAAGTGCTTTTTACTTCAGTTTTCATGCCTTTCTGACTCTTATAACATGGGGGTTGAAAGGTGTAATGTGTGAAAAGAGGGCCTGTGCCTTGCTTCTGTATGTAGGCAACAGGGAATTGGCCTGAGGTTAAGACATTTCATTTCCACTGAGGACATGGGAGGTTTTAGCATTTCAAATATGATTCTAAGCCTGGAGAACAGCTTATTGAACCAGTGCATCAATGCTGTTCCCTTTCATTAACTAAGCTTTCATCAAGAGAGAGAAAGAGTGAAAAAAGGCAATAAGAGGAGTAGATATATTGATGGGTGTATTGGCAGGTGTGCCTAATCTTGCTCTTCTAACCAATCTAAAGATTGCTGTCTTGTGGAGAAAATCAAGGAATAATTGCAAAGGGTAGCCATGTGAAGATGAAGTATCTGTCTTTGCGGGTGGGGGTTGGCAGAGGAATAAAATTGCCTTGTCTCTTTATATCTCTGCTGGGTAGACTGCTGGGAGTGACATTAATATGACCGACCTCACCACAGAAGCCTCTATCCCCTTCTATCCTCTTCTCTACAATTGCCCCAAGCCCCAATTCCCAACCCGTTCTGCATCAGTGACGAGCCACCACCACGACCAGCATACTCACTGTCCTTCCACCCAGTCCCCATCTCCCATGCACCGAGCCTCCTCCTCCTCCTTCCCTCCCTTCTTCCCTCACCCGACTCCCAACATTCCCATTAGTTTGGCGTTAAATGGCCCCTGTGTTCCTCTGATTCTCAGGAGGGTTTAGGGGTGATCCCAGCCCCCAGTTCCTCTGAATGGTTTCTTTCTGAATGTTCACACTCTGTGACCGGCTGCTTTATATTCCAACTGTGTTAATAAGACGTCCAATGAAGAGGGCCACAGGAGACACAGTGATATTCTATAGGTTCCCAAATAGTACTGTATGTCTTAAAACATGAAGGAAGGCATGCCTCCAGAGAAATACCACTTGTATGGGGCAAATGAAATCGATTGCTGTTGAGCTCCCATGTGCACAACTCTACAGCTGTTATGGATTCTTGCATTTCTTTTTTATTAGAAATCAATCAGCTAATTGAGAGAGAATTGTTGAAAGTAATGACCACGTAGTTCCAAAGCTGAAGGCTATTATTGCAATGAGGCTGGGCTAAATTGCATTTGAATCAAGCTGCACAATGACCCAAAATGGAAATGAATTTAGAATTGCTGTCCAAGGGGCTGTAAAAGAAATATTGGGCTGACTGAGCAGTGTGATACTGAGACTCAAAACAGTATTCTGTCTTACCGTGGACGGTGAGCGTGGCCGATGCTTCCGCCTTGCCCACCATGTTCTCGACCACGCAGGTGTAGGAGCCTACATCAGCTGAGGTCAGACGACGGATCTTCAGGGTGTGGTCCTCACGAATCTCATATCTGGATTGAAACAGGTGTTCATGTATCAAATGTTGTCATATGCACAAAGACTTCCTATACACAGACTGAATGTAACATACGTAGGCTGACGACAGACAAAAGCGAGCAGTGTATCTAACAAAGAGGGAAACAGGGTGCGGGAGAAAGGTATTGTGCACTGAAAAAAGACCATTTGATGAGTCATACCTTCCTTTGGGCAGGTCACCGTCATCTTTCCTCCAACGCACGGTGGGAACTGGGTCGCCACGGGCCTCACACCTGAACTCTACACTTTGGTCCACTAAAACCACCTGGCTGCCCGGACGACGTACAAAGCTGGGTCGCTCTGAATAGATGAAAACAGTGCACGCATTTAAAATCAAAGCACAGAACGGTAGTACTGGAATAATGTTTTGATTAAGTGGGAGTCATTAAATCTGTTGCTTTGATTCCCTCAGTAAATCTTGGTTTTCTTATTTATAGCCAGGCTTTAGAGCTAAGTTTGAAATTAAATTGAAAATGAAATAAAACCCAGTGGAAAAAGCCATCATGAAGTTTTAGTTTTGGGTCCTGGGAGGTGTCCTGAAATGGAAATGATGAAATTATGTGAAATAATCTAATTTGATGTTTATACGGAGACATGAAATAGCCAATTTAACTTTAACGACACAGGTTAAATAAGACAAAAATACTGTGCAGACTAGGGACTAGGGACTAGACAGCGGCCATAACTCACAAGCCAAAATGAAGGACAGGAAACAGTTGCAGCTTTTTGCTACAGTATATGGCTTTAATTACACAAGACAAGACACTAAATAATTGAAGACAGGATGCGGAACAAGCCCTGACACAGAAAGTCTATCCTCTTGTGTCATCTGATTCTCTCTGGACACCAAATCACTACAGAACCACCACATAACTTCCCTTGTTTCTTGTTATTTTCTCTAAGCCTGGATGCTAATGCTTCCATTTGCTCTTGACATTTCATCAGACTGAATCTCAAAAACTAACCAGGGTGGTTTATGATTAGCCAGAGTTTCTGGGTTACAACACTGACTCAGATGGACAAACACAAAAGCTAGGAGCTGGCCTTTTTGTAAACCCTGACAGTATTATTTCAGAATAATTATTTATCTTTGGCAAACTGACTTTGTTGTTGTTCCTTCTGAAAGATTATAAGAGCTCACTGAGGAGAAGCAGTGGAGGAAGTAAAAAAAATTGGTGATAAAATCAGGAGTCTGGACATGCTCTCTGCTTGGGACACCGGAGAATATTGGGGCCAGAGGTCACTCGTGATGAAATAGGGTGCAGCTGGTCATAGGAGAGAAGCTGCTGGGCCCAGTGTGGGATTCATAGTTAAGTGTGAGATTGGAGGTCATCTCACACTCTATCTGATAAAGGTCAGTGACACCATTTAGTTCCCTGGGAGATAGACAATCAAAGCTTAACATCTGGATTATGTTTCTTACTGCAGGGAAAAAATGTGAGTGAATGTGTTTGTGGGTTGTAAGTGGACAGAGAGTAAAGTAGACAACAGGTCAAGATAGTACAGCAAGAGAGAGAAGGGGAAAAAAAGCTTAATTACCTAACACTGTAAGTTCAGCTATTTCACTTTCACGTTCTCCGACCATGTTTGTGCCAACGCACACGTACTTCCCAGCATCACTCTTCCGAGCATTTGTGATCATCAGCTTCCCTCCACGTATCTGCAGGGAATAGAAGAGGAGGTGAGAGGATTATCATGGAGAGGAAAAACAGCAATAATACAGACTGAGAGACACTGGGGGCCTGTGGTTGACACAGAGAAAACAGCATAACTCAGACATTACAAAACATTTCCTGATTGAATTTAAGAATGCCTGTGAGCACTTACCAAAAGGCCATTACAACTTGATGATGAAATGTACTCACAAACAAATAATGGCTTGGTGCTAAAGTGCGTTTTTTTATTATGTTTTTGCTCCAAGCTTACAGAGATAGAGACAGAGTGGACGACTCTATCTCTCTACACATTTTTTGCTGTTCCTGCTCAGCTTCCACTTGAAGTCTAAATCACTATCCGTCGGCCTGTTCCTCCTCAGGGTAAGCTGAGCCAAAGAACACTTTCTCAATCCAACACAACCGCAGGCCCCTGGGGGAACACCTGAGGCACTGCAGGACTGCGAGCACTTTACCAGTCGCCTCAAAGACCTTCAGGACAGTTTCATCTATTATTGTGGGGAACGTTTTAAAGAATAGGTTTGTTGGATTTTTTTTCTGTGTGTGCATACAAGTACAAGTGAGAGCAAGTGAACATACATTCAAGCACACATGAACAGCACACACACCCAGCAGTGAATGTGTGTTTGTCCAGGTGAATGTCATGTCTGTTATTTCCCAGGGCTTTGATTACAGGCCAGAGGAGGTGCTTTGTTCTCAGGCAGTCAGAAAGGCAGCCCCAGCCCCAGCACAGGCCCCTCAGCCCTTCTCTCAGCTCACAACCATGCCAGTCAGTGCAGGGACAGACAATAGCATGGTGCACCAGTGATCTCTTTGCCTTGATGGGGGCTTAAGGTTTTAAATGCACACATCAGCCTGCAAGACCAGGATCACCACCTGCAAGCAAGTAATCGATACCCTCATTAGAGTACCACTGACAGAGAGCTTGACACACAATATTGCAAATGCGTGACTACCATGTTAAACTCAAGCCCTCCTACATGTGTGTTCACTTGTGAGCTATGATACGTCTCAGTAAATCTAGATCACTGCGCTCCACGGTCAAGTTTTCATCACTTGCACATGATGAAAACATTTAAAACAGTGAGCATATGTATTTCAGTTTTTAAAAAAGTCAGTGGTAAGTCTAAGATACTAGAAGGGCAACTTTGCAACCGGACACATTCTTCTGCTTCTGAGGCATTCTTCAGCCCTTCACCCCTGTTTAATATTCATGGTAAAGCAGGAGGGCAGTGGGACTTGAAGAGGCTGTGGAAAGCAGGCTTATTTAAGACACCCTGTGGTGCTGGAGGGGTTTGAAGTATCATTATGTTACTGTTTGTTTGAGGAAAGGCTTAACAGCTAAAACACTGTGACACTCACAAAGGCCCAAGGTCAGGGCAGACCATACGGCAGAGAAAGAGGGGGGTGTACTGTTGGGTCCACATGGCTTTGACATGAGGATCCACTTAAGGCCCCGTCCACTCTGTCCATATTCTTACCTCTGTGGGTCTGTGGCACTTTCCCATTCTCCACAGGCATATTTGGAGTGCCAGAGCAGCAGGGACTCTGAGAGCAAGTAAATGAATGCAGCAAGCCCTCTTTTTCTCTGCATGCATATCCTCTCTGCACAACACAGCGAGGCACACAGGCTGCTGAAAGCCCCAACAATCTGACCATTATCCCTGCATTACAGGGAGATGGCTCTATCCTGTTGCCTTTTGTCTCATGTCATTTGGCAATGCTGATAATGAAAAAAGCCTCTATTCAGCATACATTCTGTTGGTATTCACACAGCCGTTCATTTTCCAGACTGATAATTAGCCATAACTACTGCACAAAAGGAGGAGGACAATGTGCTGCATTTTGGCCGTTTATGATGTCGCCAATAAACTCTTGCTCTAAGCAGACAATGGTCTAGGCTTAAATACTGGCATTTTTCCTGTTTCTGTTTATTTATCCTTTATTCATTGTTCCTGAAAGACCTGTTTGACAAAGTTGAGAGGAATGTGGCCAGCTGCTTCTAGTGGCACAGCAGCATTACGAGGTAATAGCCCTACCTCGCTCTTTATGGCTCAGTGGGAAACTTTTCACAACCGCCCCACATGAAGTCATGAATATATGTGAGATGGCACACTGCATGTCACTGGTGTTTACACACACAGCTGACTAAAATAGATAGAAAAACAGAAGGGTTCCATGTGAGGTGCTCTCTCTGAAGTTTATTCCCTCTTTATGTTGCAGCCACCATAGCCATGCCGACCCATCCCATTAAAGTGCAGTACAGAGAGAAAATCCCCACTGCAGGTGGTTTGGGACGTTGCTCTGATCGCCAGTGATCACCAAGGAGACTGCACGTTCCAGCATGTTGCGCGGTGGGAGGAATGGACTGAACCAAACACGACAGTGTAGGCTGGATAAGGGGGGCCCTTTGACGAGCTCAGCTGTTCGTCACATTATAAAAGCTTCCACCCTCTGCTTCACTCACACTATTCACTCACACCAAATTTACCATACCATAAACAAACTGTGGACATCATCCCATGATTGTCTTCTTTCTAATACAACTTGATGTCCACAGGAGACCAGCCAGACTCCCATCTGTCACCACAGCTGATTACATATACTTAGATAGTCATACATGACGTCTAGCACTACTTTTAAAGTGGTCATTTGGGAACACTCAGTCGGCGAGGTTTTGTGTTTGACAGGAAGTTTACAGTGAGCAACACCAGCTGGTCGACCCAGCTCAGTTAAATCTACCCGACCCTGTTTTCAGTTCCACAGAAGGCCCAACACTGCTGCAGGCTACAAAGACACAACTCTGAGTCATTTCGCCTGTGTAACAGCAGCAGTATCACGACGTTTACTCAAAGGATTTCACCCATTAGAGCAAAAAAAATCACATATACAGCAATGACTCCATCCATGCAGGGGGTAGGATGGATGTTATTGCGGAAATGATTTATAGACAACAGAAATAGCGTGTGTGTGTGTTGTATTTAGTGGGGCTAAAATATAATTATGGGTAAGGCCATGTGTGCGAGAGCCATGCATAACACTGAGTTGAACCAGGGCTGCTGTGTCCTCAAAGTACCTCGCCCACTCTACAGTTGAGAGCATAAGGTAGTTCTCCATAAGATCATGAACAAAAATTTAAAATTAAAAAATAAATAAATTATATTTAATTTCATAAAAGAAAAAGAGAAAATACCCTAAATTAAATAATAGGATGTTGCATTTTGCCTTAAATACCATCTGCAGTGCAATGCATTAAAGGGAGTAAGATGTGAATACAGTAAATAGATGAAACATGCATGATTTAAATGCTTAGAAAACACAAGACAAACAATAAATTCAAAGGTCACAAGAGTTCACAGAGCGGTGTAGAGGTTTCGTGCCTATCAGTAGCTACTGACTTATCTCAGGGACAGATATGATTTGATTCTCTTTAAACTAGATTATGCGCTTGTTTCTTTCAATTATGCTGCTCAGTGGACAGACACGGACTCTCAATCTTTTGCCTGTGCAGCTGAGAAAAAGAAACAGAGAGGAAGAATACTCACACTGTTTATGAGTTTCAATTGCGATCAGGGCTCAATGCACGCAACCTCCACTGGCCCTCACTGAGCAAAACAATGTTCAGTCATATACAGTCCTCCGCTGAAGACAGCCAAAAGCGATAAATTACTGTTTTACCTTGACCCGTAATGAAAATGTATTGAACACAACAAAGCTAGGCTGGATTTTAGCACTATGCTACAGGCATACAGAGTGGAACATCTTTATTAGTACCTTGTATTTATTATCTGGGGAATATCTGATTGTCTGTGACTGTACTGTGGAGTTAGTCATCCTCAGCACTTGGGGGCCAAACTATTTAACTTCTCAACAACTGTACAATCTGTAGCCAGAACATTAAATCCCCAACAGTCAAATTGTCAAAATGGGATCCAGACCCACAGCTAACTCCTTCCTCCTCCTCCTCACTACCCGCTTGTGTTAGCTGAGTCAGAGCCTTTACTGCACTTCCCTAAAGCACACATCCAATCAGGATAATCAAACACAACGAAAAGTCTTTCTGCTCATGGAAAACAGCTATGGACACAAAGTTGTGTTTGGTTGCAACAGCTTGAGCTCAGATTATTCAAAGGCCTTTCGTTAGCAAGCATGTAGAGCTGATTGGTACCACAGAGCCGACTGTGCTGTTGTTTTAATTAAAGCTGAATAATTGGGGGTTTGGTTTTAAATCAAATGTAAAGAGTTGTTGATTCTGCAGGCGCTGCTTCTGCAGAGTACAACTTTCTCTTCTTTGATTCTGGTCAGCTCATTTCTCCCTCCTGATCTACGCTTCTTCTACTTGATTTCATCAGCAGGCCATCCCTAATCAATGCACTGCTGCTGACTGAGGCAGCAAGACTGATTCTATCTATCTCAGTCATTAAAGGTGGTAGCCACCGAAAAAGACTGTTTTGGGTTTGGTAATTGCAATATGTGAATAATGAGGCAAACAAATCAATCACTGAAGTGTGGGTAATGAGATGACCTGCAACACTGGTTCAATCTATCTCATACATTTCAACACTTCTCCCTGTATACAGAGCAATCTTCAGGCATCAATAGATTACCCAATGTGTCAGCAATAATATTATAGTTACTACAGTTTACAGTTAAGAAGAAGAGAGCCTTACAGTTATTCTCTCATCTCGGTCGTCAATGTTGGTTCCATCTTTTTTCCATGATATGGTGGGTTCAGGATGTCCACGCGGAGGTTGACACTCCAGGACCGCTGGCTCTCCTGCTGCCACGATCACATCTGCAGGGTTTTGTCTGAAGTCATCACGTAGAACTGTCAAAAAACAGAAAGAAGAGGAAAGGAAAATAAGCAAAATGTCAATGCATTCCCCTTGAGGGAAAACCCAGCAAATTAACAGTTAAAAGAAGCAGATTTTTAAAAGCATTACACTTTAAGCTACGCTTATAAAGCCGGAGGCAGCTAGTAAAACAGCAGCCGAGGTGTTTTGAGACACATAATTAGTTCTGCATAGATAATGTCTTGGGCACACATCCCTACTGATTTACTGCACCATGAAAACACCCCCAAAATAAATGCAAAGCATATCATACAGACAAAATAAAAAAGGTACATATAGGGTAGTATATACTAGGCTTATACTGTTGCTGTTTTAATGATTTGCTTTCACCCATATAACCTTACTATCAAAAAGCTATACAACAGCAATGAATGCATATTTGTGCCCATCATCATCTCTAATAGCGATGACCTTCCTCTTTGTTCACCGACCCACACAGACCTTCATATAATCAGGCACACACACACACACACACACACACACACACACACACACACACACACACACAGGCACACACACACTTCAGCATACAATGATGATCACCTCTCCATCATCGCTTCTTCATCTGTCCCTGACAGTCCATATTTACATCCCCCGCGCTCATACACCTGCGCTATCTTCACACAGATGAAAATCTACATTAGATCCCATCCACCATCACTGCCTTGCAAAGGACTTTGGTATCATACGATTCTTATTTGCATTGATTTTCGCTGGTTGGTGCTACAAAAAAGATGACACTGTCATGGATTTTCATTATTCGACATTAGAGATCCCCAGCTTCCTAGATGTAATTTGTTGGTACAAATTTGATACTGAATAGATGTGAAGGTTTAAAGAGATGAACTGAGCAATTCTGATTCTCATTTTGGACTAATGCAAAATTACAAAACCCTGCTTCATCTAAAATCATTAGTCTTTCCCTGCCTGCCTGCCTTATCAGAATATCACATCAATATCATTACTAACTCTTAGTTGCAACAAAGCAGAGCAATGCATATCTATTTTCTGTGTGGCAGAGGAACAACATTTCCCTGGACTCTACATCCTCAGTGTTACAGATAAACTGGAGGTTTATTGAGAGGGGAGAAAGTAATGAAAAAGCCACCAGCTCCCTTCTGCAGACAATGTGCCAGTAATCATTTCCCCAGCTTTACTGCATATACACATAAAACATATGAAAATAGTGCTTGTAAATGTTAAGCTGAAATTCTGGCCACACACAGAGTACGCAAGGTCAGTGTGTGTATTGTTATTTCTTTCTATGTATGGAAAAGTAATGTGAATGTATTCTTGTGTCTGTTTAGGGGATAAACCGAGCTTTTGCTGTCTATTGTCTCACGCTCCTCAGCATGCTCCAAAGTCACCTCAGTCACAGATCAAAGTCAGGCTCACCCCAGGACCCCTCACCTACTGACAGCCAACAAATTCCTGACTAAACCCTTTAAGCACTTAATTGGGCTTTGCCGAGCTCAGATACTGCTTTCTGCTTCTTGTAACATGAAGTGGAAATCCAATTCAACAGTAGGAACCGGCTTTAAGAGTAAGATGGGAGGTAATAGCTTCCCCAGTCCATTGCTGCTTAATCACACCCACATTCCCTACTGCATCCTCAATTCTTGAGTACAGGAACAATATCAGAAACAGTGCAAAAGGATTCATCTAATATTGTATGGCTCCCATGGTAATACCATCCCAATTCACTCTTATCTCATTAGTTTGCTACTTACACTGGTTTATTTAATTTGCAGTCAACCACGCCTAAAATGGGCTGTGCATGGCATCCAGAAAATTAATTTACCAGCAAACAACTATTTACTAAGTAGATATGTAGTGCAGTAATGGTATCCTGACGAGAGACTCAAGTCACTCTGTGTGATTTAATCTGAGTTACTTGATGACAAACAACAAATTGCTGTGATAGCAGGTGTTAAGGTTTAACTAGTGAGCCTGTTAACTGGTGATTTAACGCCAAATTCGTCCGTTGACGCAACTGCTGAGAACATCGTTTTACCTTTTACAGTTAAAAGTGCTGAATTAATAGCTTATCTACCCGACACATGCATGTTCAGACTACAAAGATTGATTTTGAATGTGATATGCGCACCGCTCTGATACAACTAATATGCTCATATGCTAATAACACCTGTCTGACCGGAGTTTTCGCCAAAGCGGTCACCATTATTGAGTTAATTAATTGTGTGAGACCATGGCAGCCCTGAGAGTGTTAGCCCGTTAAAGTTAACTAGCTAAGCAGTGTTAATTTAGCTGACATTACTTATTTTTACAATGTTAATAGCCTAAAATAGTAAAACAACTCCTAGACACAGAAGTCAGACTTTGTCAAAAGTAATGTTGCAAATAAAGTATTGTAAAAATACACTTCTCAGCACAGCTTGCATTCATTCATTGCGTATTATAAGGAGAGGCCACTGCATTACCACTTGATTACTTCTGGCACCCTGTATTTCTCTATAGGCTACTCGTGTTTACCTCTTTTAAGGCCTTATCATTCTTGGTTAATAGTTGTTTTCATTTTTGGGGTAATTAAAACCTCCAAGTTTTTAGTACAACTCCTGTGTCTTCGTGGCCTCGATGCCTCATAAGATAACGCCCTAAATTTTCGACACTCGTCCTGATCCAACTCTAACTCGGCAGTGCAGCTGCATGGTGAGTGAGCTCATTTGGTATGGTTAAAAGCAGATACAGTCATACAGGAATTCAAATGTAAACACTAAACATCCTGATCCATTAGAGCACCGGCTCCATCTGAAGAAACACCGTCTCTATTTGTATCAGCAAGGTCAACCCGTTCTAAAGAATGTTATTGTAAATTATTGGCCTTGACCACTAAGGTGAATTGAAAATTGAAGATGCTGTATTCACATTTGACTCATAATTCTAAAAGGTGCATTTTTGATAACAAAAATATATCTTTATTATTTTTGTTAAGTGGATATATACACATACGACTGCTGGGGACAACAATTTCTAAATAACTGTCTGTAATACAGACTTCGTACACTAAAACTAAAAAGTAAAGAGCATTTGAGAGAATTCATGTTATTCCTGCAATGCTAATGGAGAGCTTGTAATAAATGCTTGGGTGAGCAAGTTCAGTAACTTTAACTGTGCCATTAAGTGCACATGGTCTCCTCTCTGTGGGTCTCTACCTCCTGCTGGCCTCACTGGAAACCTTTTAGTTAAAATGCAGATGCATCTGTCCCAATGGAAAATAAGAAGGGATGTGTGGGGTGGAAAAGAAGAAAAAAGGGATGCTGTATTGACTCGTTGGAGGCCCGAGGGATAGCTGGCATCATCCAGTGTTTACACCAACAACGCTGTGACCTCCACCCCTCCTTAACAGCACTAGTTCCCTCACCTCGCTGCCCTCTTCTCCTCCTCCTCCAAACCAACACCTCTTTGTTATAAACACAGCTGAGTGCAGCGCAGCAGACAGCCTCAAACATCTGCGTAGTGGAAAACAAAATCCTCTGGGATGGAGGCAGAATGAGCAGGAGGGAGACAGCGGCAGCCAGACAGTCTGTCAGAGAGACAGACGGACACAGACCTGGATGGGGTACAAAGCCCCAACTCTTCCGCCAGAAGCCTTGTCAGATCCGGAGCAGTGGTGGAATCAGTTGCCTCTGGCCCCCCTGGTTTGAATAAGGCATCCTGCGTCCCTCCTTCCTGCATACATACTGCATAAGGCCCTGCTAGCCCGCCTCCCTAGTTGTTCCTGTTTGAGGACCCAGAATTGGGTGAAAAAATGGGATAGAGAGTCTCTCACGCTGTGTGCTGTCCTGAAAGTGTGTGTATGTGGTGTGGTCTGTGTCTGTGTTTGGGATAATGAGCCTACTCTACCATTCTGTCTCTCTAGTGAGCCTGCAGCTGTCCCCTAGCAGATAATATTTCCTGCGCTATTAACAGGGAGGCCAAACTCAATGTGTGTGTGTGTGTGTGTGTGTGTGTGTGTGTGTGTGTGTGTGTGTGTGTGTGTGTGTGTGTGTGTGTGTGTGCGTGTGTGTGTGTTTGTGTGTGTTTGTGTGTGTACAGGGAGATTTTCAGTTTGTGGTTTAATATGTGGAAATGGGCCAGAGTCACAGGTCCCAGCATGAAGACGCCTCTTTGTCCGTCCTGGATTTGCTCAAATATGCTGATGATGGGATGAAACACAGTGAATATCCGGACCTGGACAGATATCAATACGCTTTGTCAAGGTAAAGGGATCTATTCTACATTGCACTTCCTCTTTTCAATAGACCAAGAACAAAACACATCCTATCTCATCTGGCTGACATGCCTCGCTGCAAGACAAAACAGCTGACTGTGCATAAAACAACCATATCTATCAAAACTGAGGTTTAGTTTGCAGTGGCAAACATCTGTTAAACCCCAGCAAGTCCAGTTTAACTACACTCTACTGTTTTGCATGATAAATCGCTCCCCAGGTCCACAGAAGCAAATTGGAGCTGTGCTGAGGCTAACACAATTAGCTGCCATCATTTCTTACATTCAAACACTCGTATAAAGGTCAGCTGAGATGGCTGCTCTCAGCTCTGAAAACTCCCAGGTTCATCACCCCCACAAACTATCCCCTGTCCACCCACCCACTCACACACACACTATTTTCCTCAGGAAATTGAAACCAGATGTTTAAATGTCAAATTAAAATGAGATTCCCGTGCTGCCCCTCCAACATTAATGAAAATGAAGACTTAATGCCACACACAAGTCTGGGTGGGAAGATCAGATGAGCTTTGTTCTGAGGAAATTAAACCAAGTACAACAAGCTTCCCCGCAAATCTTTGGAAGGATACAAAAACAGACCCACAAGGGAATTAAAGATTTATCAGAAGGCACCCGGAGTCAATCCTGCAGAGAGACAGAGCACAGCATGGGTCTTGCCTTTGGCTTTGGATTTTTCCTTGAAACAGAATGGACATGACTAGCCCCTTATGGGGAGCAGAATGAGTGATAACAGCAGGGAAAGGGAAAGAAGAGCAGTAGAACCAAGAGAAAAGAAAGAATCTGCTACATACAATGACAGATAATCACTCTCTCTTCCTTTTTGTCTCTTTTCCAGGGTTTCTAAAGGTAGTTCTGCTTCTTATAAACTGATTTTAAAAAGTGCTCTATTTACTTCACAAGATGTCACAATGTCAGGCAAACAGGTTAAAATGTAATAAAAAATTACCTGAGAACATAAGGTAGGAATGAATGGACAGTAAAACAAACACTGAAAAACTATCAAATGACTAATCAACCCAAAATGTCATGGTTATATATGACTGCTTACAGCCTCATCTGCAGGAGAAGCGCTCATTCTCTCCCATTCATTTGCTGTCAAGGCCTGTCTGTGAATGTGACACATCATTATCTGAATAATAGTAAAAATATAAATGCACATATAAGAGAAGTGCATGGATGTTTCAATGTTATTTCATATCTACAACTGCAGCATATTAAACCTAACCCATACTGGCCAAATGACAAATGTATCTGTATTAAAATAGGGCTTACTGGCTGAGCTCCCCTCCAGTACATCTCTGCTTACTGTACTTCATAATTCCTCTGCCCCTTCATGAGTGCTGTTTATGCCATAAGCAAAAACCAGCTTTATTCACAGTGCAGCTAAAGCCTTCCATATTGATGCTCCTCACCTTGCCTCCAGCTCCGTCCTGTGGGACAAACACCTCTCATTCTCTCTCTCCATGTATCTCCCACTTTGTGTCTAAATTTTTCTCTCCCCTCTCAGCATTTGACCCCCTTATCTTACCTCTCTGTCAGCTCACACACACTGAGCAGCTCACATCAAAGACAGGCTCATAGCAATGGTGTGTTAACCCATGCCACTCTATTGCAAAGGCTGTTGCAGGTGGATAATTTGCCAGAGGCGTGCGTACAGTGTGTGTGTGTTTGTGCAGCATAAATCTGTAGTTTTGCTGGTGGGTGTGAAGACATAACAGGACTCCTACTGTACTCTGGAGAAGCACTGCCTCCCTCCTCCTTCTCATTCCCTGACCCCACCACCAGGGAGATGAGATTGGACACGGCAGACTCCCCTCTCTTTCTCAATCTGGCGCTCGTTCCTCGGCTCTGAGCTCATGCCCTCTCGTCCACCCCGCAGACACTCGATCCTATCCTGCAGCATAATACTGTCTAGGATAGATGGTATTAGATATACACTTCACAGCTCTGTACCTACACAAATACAGAGATAAAACTGATACAAAGGGAAGTTGTAAATCATAGTGGACATCCGAATAAAGCAATATCCAGCCCGAAATGTTTTGTTCTTTGAGTATTTAATTTATAGATTTGGCATTTATATCCAAATACCGTATTGATAAATCATGTTGAAACAATGGCACCTCTCGAGACAACCGTGACATTCAATATGGGGTCACATCTGCAGAGTCACATTGGTCTAAAAACCTTGACAGGCTAAGTGCCTGGTTGACTGCAAGACACCTTGTGGACACCCGTAAATATGTCAACAAGAGCAGACAGACTATTACCCAACTGGCCTTTAGGGTTTGCACCTGCACACCCCGAATGCCATGAGGTCATCCTCCAGATTTAGGTGTGATGTCATCTCAGTGAACAGAGACAGGATGCCCCTATTAGCTCTTTTAAACATTCAGAGACGGAACAATAAACTGTAGGAGTCCATAAGTAAATAAACAAAACACAGACATACATATGCCTGTCAACACGCTCTTTCAAACGGTCTTTAAAATCGGGCCAAACATTTGAAGATATCTCAGCCTCTGCAGATCAGTTGAGCGCCACATGTGCTACTAACTGTAGAGACATACAGATACAAATGTAAACCAAGCCATGTAGGGGAATGAATGAGGCTGGCTCTGCTGGTGTGTGGATTAAAGCAGGGATAAGGCGAGGGCTGTAAAGGCATTAACACTGTGCTGTGCCAGGTGATTACAGTCTATACCTGGCACTGGGACCAAGGGCAGATGGCTTTGCAGACCTTTCAGTGGCACAGCAGAGGGCATATCTGCCCCCGATGTGGCCCGGTGAGGCTGCAGAGAGCCGAGTGCAGAGGGTTCAACTTCAACGCTTCATCCTCCACATTACACACATCAACACACACATGCAGGCCTCATGTGCATAAGTATCCATCTGCAATTATGTCTGTACATAAAGAAACACATACACACACACATACCACATAAAGGAAACCTTGCCCCACAGCCGCAGAGACAGAGAGGCCATTGAGTGCCTGTGTTTGTTTAAATGGTCATAAGTCTTCTCGTCAGGCTTGGAGAGAGAGAGAGATGGCGTTTGGCGAACACGGCGAAAGGCACAGAGGGCAGCGGGGAGGCAGGTTTATGTGAGTGACTGAGTGAGTGAGTGACTTGGCACCTCATAGTTCAATAAACAGTGCCTGTGTGATTGGAGTGCTGGGTGAGCAGGAGTTGGACTAAAATAAAGAGTGTTTCGAGTGCTGCGACTGCACAGGGAGGAATGTCGGAGAGAAAACACAGCTTGAGAATGACTCCCTCGCTGTCCAAAAATGTTCTAAAAAGGAAAAAATACGAATCCCATAAAACCCTGATAGGAGCACCAGCCGCCACAATGCAAACTGTGTAATCAACATCTGTATGGGATTATCACATTTAAATGTAATGATTGAAAAACATAGACAAGCCATTTGTGGATTTGTCAGCTTCTGACAGATTAGCCCGTTCACTCTGTCTGCATGTGACAGTGATTTTAAGGCTGTTTTGATTCTGGCGAGGAGAGTGTGTTACCTGTTGTGGAAACGCGGCATTGAATTTCGTGGTTACTAAATGCACTCAGACATTTATACTGTAGTTTTCTCATTAGGGGCTGGCCAAGCTAAATAAAATATTCCGTTTACACAGCATAGAGCTGATGCCAATGGAATACAGTCTGTTTCCATCCACTTTCACAATGCAGTAAAATAATAATGAGGGAGATAGAGGTGGGAGGAGCAGGTAAATCAACACATTTTACAAGAAGACAATTGCCTTCATTTGCAGCCGTTGTAACAAAAGATGCCTTAATGACATCGACATTAGAAACCCTGCAGCAGACAACATTATACTGCCTGAACTTAAAGTAGCTTGTTTATGATGTGTCCTCATTTGGCACGCCAGGTTGGACCAGGGGTGGGACAAAATATCAATATGGGAATATATAGTCTCGCCTCCTCTTGGGATACATTATCGATACACTAGCCCCAAATATTGATATTTTTTTATTGAAGAATACCAAACAGCACAAACAGTGGGGGAAGCAAATCAAACGGCTTTTAGTTTTCTGTAAACTTAATATAAATCAATTGAAAACATTTTAGTGAGACGTTTTTGTGTCCTTCTTTTAAACATTTAACTCCAGAACTGTTTCTTCTATCTGGCAGTTTATAGGTACGTTACATCAGAATGATGGCACGTGCAGACATGGACAAGGAATGTGTTAAAAAGGAACTTAGCTAAGACTTAGGAGTGGGCTCTACTTTTAGAAACAAAGATGCGAGCTGTGTGCGTAAAGCCTGTCTTCGATGTTGTAAGTCTTAGGTGGAGCTCTTCGGCCTACTCCCTGAGGACGAGGAGGATATGAGAACCCATCTCTCACCACTTGCTGCACAGTCTCGAGCCCGAAGCTCTTTGCATAGAGATACAAAAGAGCAGATGTAACACTATAGTACACACACACATGTACACCTGTACAGTATGCTCTCTCATTCTCTGCCTCTTTCTCCCTCTCACACACAACACAGACTGAGGCAATGGGGCTCTGTTCACAGCTGGATCTGCCCTCTGTGAGAGATGTCAAAGGGAAACTGTTTCCTGCACACAATATACACAAAATAAAATTTGTGTTGTGGCATTCAGGCATTTCGCAGCTATGATGAATATCAGCATTCCAAGCAACAATCTTCATTTATGAAAAATAATAAACATGCCTCAATGTAAGAATTTAATTAAGCTT
The DNA here is from genome assembly GCF_030273125.1 of Centropristis striata. Classification (NCBI taxonomy): domain Eukaryota; kingdom Metazoa; phylum Chordata; class Actinopteri; order Perciformes; family Serranidae; genus Centropristis; species Centropristis striata. Next base: position 12,634,239 of record NC_081520.1, on the reverse strand, counting down.
GTTTATGTTTGCATTTTGGTAACAACTTTCTCACGGCATACCTCGACACACCTCAGAGTACATATTTTCCTAATGAGCGTATCTCTTTAAGGACCTTGCTGTGAATATTTGCACATTTCCAAATCACTGAAGAAAAAAAAAATCCATTAAAAACTGCTGACAATGTGTTCTGTGGATTATTTCAGAGAATGGGGACATTGATTCTGGAAAGAGATATCATTGTTGATTTTCTTAAGTAATTATTCATAAACAAAATGTCCTTCCTTTGTATAGAGGCAGAAATCTCAGCGATGGATATTTTAACAGCTGGCCATAAAACCTGCTAGCTGCCTGGCCAGACAGCTTGAGTAAAGTGACAAAATGTGCAGTTATTTGCAGCTATTTCCTGTTTCTTTGCCTCTACATTTTTTAATCTTTCCTCACTGCTGTTTCTCTTCTCTGTCTGCATTCAGCTTTGCAAGACTGTGCTAGTATGTCTGAGTCTTCACAGTGTAATAGGATTTTACACAACACAGAATTGGTGAGTATATGCAGATCGCACATTTGTCACCATAGAATGTTCATTACAGTAAATCCCTTTACCTCCAGAAAAGCAGGCGTAAACACGCCAAGAGCCATGGAATATCTTTATCCACTTGTGCTTAATCCTGCTACGTGTGTTACACAGCTCAGTTCACATTGTGTCAGTTATGTTTGCTGACAATATCTCACTGTGAGCTGCCCTCCCGTCTGTGTGGCCCCAGCAGCTAACCCTCTCCCAGCATCTGCAAAGATGAGGGCCTTATTAAAACAATCTTCCCAATTAACATTCCAGGCCCCTGGAGCCCCACCAGGCCTCCCCCTGGACCTCCTCCAGATCTGACCCCTCCTCAGCTCTACAATGACAAAGAGGCTGTGTAGGGCCACGGACCAGCCACGGGACCCTTCGATATGACTGGACTGACAGGGGGACGTGAGGCAACTTGTTTTTCTTTCTGAGCAACCCAAATCTGTTTTTACATGTGTGTTTGTTTGTGTGCGCATTTGCGTGTGAGAGAGGACAGATACATGAATGGATAAATGAGTTACCATCAGTCAGGACGGCATCACAACGTGCCTAATTTGATGTGACACGAGATGATATGGTCTCATTTGCACAGGGTGGAGAGCTCATGATCCCAGGCAGGAAGGAGAACTGTAAGAGGAGCCTGTCAGATAGCTAACTCACACCATCAGAGAAATTACAACCATAAACACATCACGCTTTCCTGCAGAGTGCCATTTGACCTGCCGCTTACCCCCATCTGAGCATTTTAGAGCACAAACATCTGCTGCAGATCTTTCCACTTCTCTATTAGCCTGAGATCTCACGAGCAGATTACAGGACGAACCCCAGTCTCTCGCTCATCTTCCCAAAACAAAGATATATTATCGACAAACAGTGGAGACTGATACAGTGTTATTCTATAGCGGTGCTGTGCAAACAGAACCCTGGCAGGGGGAATGATATCCTGGTGTGGAGCGAGAGATGAGACCTTTTATAATGACTGCGGGTGTGGCTTCGCTTCATGTCAGAGATAATGGAAATCACAAACATTATACGGCTCCTGCTTGCCTCCACTCAGCTGGACCTTCAAGTGGTTAATGTACAACAGCACAGTATAGTTTGTGTGATCGCTCATGGGCGGGCAGGTGTGTTTGCTTGTGTTTTAGTTCTCTCTACTGACTGCCAGTCTGTTTGGGCTACACCTTATTAATGCATACTTAATGAGATCCAGTGGCCATGCGGTGCACGGATGTTTTCTCTGTAACATGTGTCAAACAAACTAATTCAAAGCAGAAAAGTTAAAAGCCTCCCTTTCATCTCAAATTGGTGTAATGGAAATCTTAGCCTAATACACTTAGTTTCCAATGAAAGTCTAATTTGATAGCGGTTTAGGAAACAGTGGAGTGAGTGATTGTTGTAGAGAACAGTGTGTCTTGGTCGGGACAGGCACCATAAACGAGGATTACATCAGCGGCTGTTGCGGAGATGACTGGGGAAGAGTAATATGATAGCGGCTGTGTGGAGGGAAACAGGCAGGCACAGAGGAAACAGGGGAAGGAAAAAACACAAGGGGATCCAATGTAATGTTACAGCAGATCCCTCAGCCTTTCGTCATGGCCACTTTCATTTCCACCATGCTGATCCCTCTCCAATCACTTTACCAGGCACAGGGGAGACAGGGAGAGAGGGAAGAAAGGAGGAAGAGGGACAAAGAGAGGAAAAGGTTGTGGAGGTTAAGTAAAAGTGTATTCCAGAAGTATAGGGCACAGGAATGTTAAAGAGGGTGAGACAAAGCAAATAAGGGTACTGGGATCCAAACATGTGCAGCAGCTCCAGAGGGGCACATCTTTCTCTGATCAGTTGCCGTCCCCATTCCAATGGTTTCCACATGGACCCTAAACTCTCCCAGATGCACCCCGAGAAGATGAAAAGATGACCATATCCCTATCTAAGAGGGGATCTGTTACAGTGGGAAGAGATACCGAAAGGAACGGAGCGAGGGGAATGTTGTCGGAGAGAATGTGCCAGAAAGAAATCGAGAGCTGAAATTTCATCTTTAGCACTTGCCCACCACGTGAGTGTGTACGCCTACGTGATCATTGCCAAACACTTTGGTGCTATAGCTTTTCACTGCATTTGTCAAGTTGTCCAACATGCAATATCAAGCATGGCTGATGCCAAGGAGAAAGTTTTGCAAGTGTGCCAGAAATTACCCTGATCCCTGTGAAATCGACACTGTGTAAGGTTTCAAGACTGATGTTAAGCCCTGGATTTTCCATCTTTACATTTTCATTAGATGAGGCACAGACAAAGGAAATGTCCCTTCATAATTTTTCTCCTTTGTTTTATGGTATACTTTGCTACTGTTAACATGGCTGAAACATCCTGGTGAGTTGATTTATGATCCCACTCCCCAGGGTACAAAGCCAAGCCCAGCAGTGGGGGAAATTTAAGGCTACAGCACCATGTCTACTCGGAGAGGGCTCTAAAATATCTTCTAGATTTATAGAAGTGGGAGAAAAATCTTTTCCTCCTCTGAGATCCTGCTTTCCTCTTGCGTAGACTCCCTGAGTTTAAGCTTGGCAGACAGACTACCCTGACAAATAGAGAGGAGTGTCAAGGTGCATACTGTCAAAACATATTTTGTGTGGTGATTTTGGTTTCTTAACTGCTTTTCTTCCTTAGTGTTGACTCAACCTCTCTATTGAAAGTCCTTCAAATCTCCATCCTTTTATTATTGGCAGTGCTTTATGTTTAAAAATCCAAATCTCAAGTAAAAAAAAACTCTGTCTGATGAAAAACCACTAACTCATTCAGCTGTCCATTAAAATTACATGTTGAAATCATTTCACTGTAATGTTATAATGTCTGTATAATGCAACACAACATAAGACTGGAAAATTCGGAGAGATGACAGACAACTGCTGGCTCTACTGACATTAAAAGAGAATATTAAATACTGGTCTCATATCTTCTCAATCCCATCCCCGGCTGGCTCTCTCTGTAATACAGTTGGTGATGGATCTGCAAAACATCCACATCGGAAAAATTAATATGTGGACACCTAATCAGATTGAAGGAGCTTCTTCTAACAGTTAATCCTCTTGGGAAGAAGACGCGCCTTGACAGGAATGGTATGAAACCTATCAAATGTACAATATAATGAACTTATTAAAGATCAGCCGTTGGTATGTTTCAATTTTACTTTAATAACGGCAACTTATCCTCCTGGTTCTACTTTGTATTCTATTTTCTCCTGTTCATTTCTTTGTTGCTCAGGCTGTTATGACTGAATGTTATTTTTATCTCTACAAACGTATCTATATATATTTTTTTTTACGCAAAGACCTACAATAAACAAGCTTTAAACCCTGACCTTTAAGTCTTATCTCGCCCCCTCTTGTGAACTGTTTTGCTGAGCAGGTGTCTACAGGGACAACCACCGGAAGCGGCAACCTCCAGTTCACCCCTTCATAAAAAAAAATCCGACTCAACACGGATGCCATTCCCTACATCCAAAGGCATGTGGTCAGCTCAAAGCCCCCGTGCATCGTAGACAGATTACTCTGAAAGGAAAAGAGCAGCCCATCTGGAGCAGAGGAGGGGCAAGGAGCGAGGGGGAGAGGAAATTTAAGAAATGGAGGAGAAAGAACTGGTTGGATGGTTTGAAGGATAAGGGAATGCAGGGCAGAAAGACAGGGAAGTATTGGGGGGTGGGATGGGGACAGATGTTTGAGTTTTTCTGCCAAAGGGGGATGCAGAGATGCATGAGAGATCTGGACTGCTATGGAGCCAACTTGGGTGTGCTGTTCAAATCAGGCTATGAAAGAGGAGAGACAAGGTAGAATAAGAGCTCATGTGAAGGACAGTTTAAACAGTCTGGTTAATTTAAGAGAAGAAAACACTCAGTTACAAGTGTTTTCTGATCAATAATAAGAGCTTCAGTATGATGACACACATAATGCCATGCAAAACTTGGCTGGGGCAGCAGCGTGAGTCAGCCTCCAGGTTCCACAAACAGGTCTGAGAGTGTAACGGGTTCAGTGTGTGTTTGAGGTCAGTGGCCGTCTGTACGCACACAGCAGTGTGTTAAGAGCGGCCGGGTTGTGTGGTCAGTGGTACATCTGATTAGCACCTGCTGACCCAACTGGTTCACCGCACTCACAGAGCAGCAGAGCTGGGGCGTATAACAAGCAAGCGTTAAAGCAAACATGAAACACTCTTCTGTGCCAGCAAACAAACTGTCCGCTGGCAGAAAGAGTATGAGCTCAACAAGCAGGGGAAGAAGCCCCTACAACCATCATACTCTGCCCTCAGTATCTCTTCAAACAAATTGAACAACAGCACAGAGAGGTCAGGACTCAGCGAGCAGATAAACTCTCCCTCCGCTCTTCCCGGCTCTCCTGAGATAAGACATGCCTAACGTGCCTCACATGAGGAGACAATTTACCTCAGAATGCTGCCACCGCCTTCCCTTCTAAGCAAAGCATCAAATAAATCCATGTTTAGTTTCTGCCAGGGCCCAAATATGCCAACAAAGCCACGATAAGAGTGCGTGCAGCTAAAAAGCTACATTGTGCTCAACAAAGGGGAAGAAGCAAATCAGGGAGAGGATGTGACAGGGCATGTTGCCCTCTGGAGCAGCAGATGAGGGTGTTCAGTTTGTTGTGGAGAGGAGCAACATAAAACAGAGCAGTTCACATCATGCGGGTGAGACCTGCCTGGAAGCACAGGCCATATGGGTCACATCAATAAAATGTTTCCCAACTAGTTCATTTGAGCATAGTGTTTTATTCTGCATGGTTGTAAAGGACGTGTTATATACCAGCATGCAAGCAATAAACATGCCGTATATCGTTGTGCTAATAAGACAAAGTGACCATTTCAAAAAGAAAAAATATTTTGTTGCTTCACTGTAGTTTGAGTTTTTATTCCAGCTGGATTGCATTAAACTGGCACACTCTATTCACATTATGATCGGACGGAAAACTCTCAGATGAAACACTGCACATATTTTATCTTTAACTAAAAACAAAACATTACATTCCCCTGCAACCAATTGGATCTGCCCGCAAAGTTTAGCACTGATTACAAACATCCCCCCCCTGCAGTGCCAGAGTCCACATGCCTTCTATTGTCTGACTCCCCACCATGTTGTCTGTATCTGGGACAGATAGCATCTCTCTGTGGAGCTTTGTGGCTTTCTGAGACCTCAGGACCCTGTGGGAGGCAACACACCTGCACAGCAGACAATAGCTGTGGCTCCTATAGATTCTGCTGCTCTTTGAAGTGGCGATGGATGTGAGCTCAATACCTCAGGCCTCCTCTTTTATCACGCATCACTCTGTGGTTTCAGCACGCAGCCCTTGTGATGAGAGACGGCTTTGAGACGAGTCGACCAGAGCTTTTAAGGACATTCAAGTGTTTGGTTGACCAGACGTTCCACATCAGAAAAGGTGTTCACTTGAGACGCACCCAAAGCAAAAATCATCTGAAGTGCGTACATGCCCTGTTACACGTCCACTGCGGTCTGATCTGCCAAATTTTCATAGCTGAGTTAATTGGCATGGGGTAAGGTATCAAAACAGAGACAGTGAAAATATACATGTGGGGAGAGACAAATCATGGAAGATGACCTGGGAGCTACAGTATGTTTGAGTTGGGGAGGGAAAACACCACACAGACAGAACTTTACATTCCACTCCAGAGTATCAGCCACATCTAATATCCCCCCCCCTTCTACAACAGGTCTCCTAAGCATAAACTTGCTGTGAAATATGACATCATAAAACGCAGTGGCTTTTTCGATTATGAAGAATCTATGAATTATTCAGAAGCAACTGGCAATATTTTTCTCTCCATCCTCTCTGTCTCATAGTTATCTCTGCCTTTTTCAGCATTACTGCTGCACTGTTTTTCTCTATATATCAAATTTTTCGTCTCATCTCTTTCCCTCTCATTTTTTATCCGCTGGGATGAGTAGCGCTACTGTCTGGTGAGGCTAGATCCTGGAGAAGGGGGGGGGGGGGGGGGGGGGGGAGCAGAGTCTGGAAAACACGGGAGTGTAACACTGTGACTGACTGGTGCTAAAGTGGACAGCTCACCTCTTGACAGGGCTACAACAAAGTCAAGTGAGTGGAAACCTTGACTAGTAAACAGAGACATCCTCAGCATGCCAGACGCTGTTCCAGTGTCAACTCTGTCATCATGTGGCTAAAAACTCAGCAGAGTTGTCCTTACAATCCTGGTGTCTGACCCTCTTATCTGTCACCATCTATTTAACTAACCCTCCTTAACTATACACCGTCAGCACATGGCCTTAGAATAATAATTCTCTTACTGTACATCAGTGGTTTACTTTGCTGTCTAAGCGTGATACAGTAGGGGCCATTGGGGAATGAGCCAGTCACAGAAGTGCATCTCCCCTCAGTGGTGACAGACAAGGCCAAACAGTATGTCTCTGCATAGTGATGAGTAATGATCTCTCTAGGGTTCCCTGCCTCGCCTCATCTCATATATACATTTTACTGTACGTCCTGCTTTCTAGCCACACGTACAATTTGGCCTAAAGAACGAAAAGCAGACAGTTTCTCCTAATGATTCAACTGTGTAGCTTCCTACAAATGTAAGCCTTATATTGTCTTCTACCTTAAATGTTTCAATTTAAAGGGACAGTTCACCTAAAAATAAAAATAAAAACATATTTTTTCTCTTACTTGTAGTGCATCAACATCTTGATTGTATCTGCCATAGTTACATATGGCACTATGGCTTGTGGTGCTCAAAAAATCATTTATAGAAAAAAATAGTTCCTCCATAAAACTGATCACAAAAAGTTCTGTGGTTAATCTTGATTTCTGGAAAGAGACATTGCTTTTAAAAATGTATGTATGTAAAAAAAATGTAATTTTTTATTTTTATTTAGTTTTTTGCACTTGATCTCTAGAGAAAATACCCCCAGACACTCAAACCAAAATCTAGATTGACTATTAGGACTACAGGTAAGATGAAAAATATGTATTTTTAATTTTTTGGTGAACTGTCCCTTTATGAATAATTTACTCTTAAGACAAATTGCTGCCCAAATTGAGACATTATGGCGTTTGCATCTGTTCTTAGTGGCAGGTGCTGGTAATCAGTGGTGCTCTGTTTATATTGTAACCAAAATGGCTAGGAGCAAAAATGTCAGCTCAAAATATATGATCCATATCAAAGTTTGAATGTGTATCATACAGTAAGTATGTGTTTTACATGCATGTTGAATATGTAGGGCACTTCACTTTAAACTTCTTCTAAGAAAATAAAAACCAAAGTTTTTTGGCAGTAGTCTGCAGAGAGAAAATTATTTTTAAGCCAGTGTATATTCTGACAAAGCCTACGCACCAGCTTGAACTCCAGACAGTGAATATTTACTTGGCCCACTTCCAGCTATGCATTTTAGGTTGTAATTCAGGTCACTAGGTAAATGTGCATATGTGTTCTCTAACATTTGAGTTTCCAAGTTTTCCCTGTGTACTCCCTCGAATGCTGAATGTGATTACTGGGCCATATGTTTGTTCTCACTGCATACATGAGGATATGATTCTGTGCAAGCTATTTGACCTGAGTTGTCCTTTTCCTTTACCTTCAATGTGTTTTATTTGAATCACGAAAACAGAACTGTGGTGTGTCAGTCCAACACACACAGACAAAGGGCCAGCCGCAGAGGAGACTACAGTGCATAAAAACTTCATTTCCTGATCCAAGGCACATTTTTTCCTCTTCATATTTCTGTAATAACTTCAGTAATGAGAAAGCAAATGATATAACTTCTAGGAATAGATGAAGCATGGCATCCATTCACCAACGAGGCCTCATGCTCTGATTCTGCCTGTTTCATTCAGACACCCACATGCATATGTATGCATACTGATACTGCCACACAGGTGTAATCAGGACACTGCTGTAAAAACACTGCAGCCTCTGTCACTAATCCACTTCAAATCACATGCTTTAAATGAGTCACCACCACGAACAAAAGCCATTGTTTAGAATGGCTGAAGTAAAGACTCGCAGTGATCAAACTGAATGGTGTAGTAAGAGCAATCCATGGCCACTCCACACGAGATAGAAAAGCAATGCCCAGGCTGAAGAGGCCCTCCACCTTCTCATCTGTCCACTAAAAGCCCTCTGCCACTGCCTCATGCATGCATCCTCATCCACCCACGCCCCGTATAAGCTCACAATGAGCCCTGGGCTAATGCATAGAACAACACAATTAAAGCCAAAATGGACAACTCCCCACTCCAGTCTAGGCATAAGCATGCAAGAGTGCACTCACTGTGCTTATGTGCTTGTGCCGATGTTAGCTTGACCACTCGTGCATGTATATTATGTGGCTATGTGTGTGTTTGCTCTTAGAAGAAGAACGGAGTTGACAGCTCCAGCCAGTTGCCCTTTGACCTGTGGCCTGAAGGCCCAGCATAAGATGGCAGAGCTGGTCTGCAGTAAGTTCATTCCTCTGGCACAGAATCCTTGGCAGGTCACCATGAAACACAAAGGCCACAGGCACATGGACCCGTTCCAGGATGCCACGCTTGGTTTGAACTTCATCTTGACAAAGAGGAAAAAATAATTTCCCTCTAGAAAATCCTGGAAGAAAGAGAACCGAAGAACAGTTCAGCAGTGTGCTGCACTGTAGTCAAAGAAATCTAAATCAGATTTCCGCTCTAACAGGCCAACCTTAGCTCACAATAATGGCTTCACAGAAGCAATATTTGCTTCCAACTACACTCTGTGCACGTTAAATTGACTACACAATGGCCCATTTGTTATGGCCCTGATATATTTGTCTTCTTCTGTCTCTTTTTTCTTTGGGCCAAGAAGAAAATCATTCTTGGTTTCTGTGCTGCCTTGCCTTTCCCCGTTTCTGTCACAGCTATTATTTCATGAAATCTGACTCCTGGTATTCTGTTGCTTTTCAATTTCCTTTTCAGCAAAGCCCAAGCGTTCTCTTCTCCCATGTCAGCCACCTCTTAGTGCACAGCACAATGTGCCAAAAATATCTCTGTACCAGGAAACAATTTTAAAGCTACATTCAATTAAATTTGCCATTCCATTTCAAAATAGACAGAATGAGCTTTGCTTTTTCTCAAAAATACAAAACCAATCATCTTGGGATTTCAGTCTGCCTTTGTTCTATAGTGCTGTCAGTCTGTTTATTTACTCCTCTGAGAGTGTTTGTGTTTGAGCACTTGTCTTGGACAGACAACATGAGCTCAACAGACAACCAAAGGAGTCCCTGACAGCCCTCCCATGATTTCCTTTTCCCAAAGATAATATACACTCTAATGTAGACGGTGAAAGCAGCTAATTGACCTGAAATCAAAGCTTATAGTCTTCTATTTAGCCGCTTCCTGTCCTACAGCAGTTCGGAAACCAGGAGATTATTCCCTGGACGTGTTCACAGATTACCACCAACAATCTGCAGTAATCAGAGGGAGTGTGATAGTATGTGTATCTGCAGGGCGTGGTGAGCCCCTGGCTGAGCTGCTGGGTGCAGACGACCTGCCCTGTGTTTGCCTGCATGCTGCATGCTGCAGGCTTGGCTGATAGAGATCTTTTTCTCGGGTAGTTCCCACCATAAAGCCTCATTCAAACTGCCATACTTCATCGAAGGAGGTACCCCGAGACCTGATCCCAACTCCCCACAGATCTTTTCTAGATTTCTTTCCGGCATGATGTTGTAACACTTCCTCCTCCGCGTGTGTGCATAATTATGTGGATGTTTGTGTGTATGTGTTACTGAATTTACTCTGTGTAAGAGCTGATACTGTGAAATGCAATTCATCATGCATCTATCAAATAAACTGCATGTGATTTTATTGTTTTGGTGCATTCACACTTGAATGGCCAGGGCAGTCTTATAGACCAATGGGTTTTTATAATGAAAATAGATCTGTTTATGTACAAAAACTACAAAACTATTCAGATCATGAATTCTCTCAAAAGTGTGTTTTTTTCTGAAGGCTAGAAGGTACTTTTTAAAATGAAAATAAAATACAATTAAATAAAATTATATTATATACATCAAAACTCAAATGCAAATATCGGGACATAGAAAATATTGCCATTCCTATTCTGTACAATATTTTGTTTATATACCATAATTGCAAGTAACGTCATCAAACAAATGCATTATTAATGCGAACAATGACAATGCATCAAAGGGTGGTAGGGCCCCAGCATCAATCACAGAAAATGACATAGTATTTCTAATTCATAAAAAAAATTGTTCCTCTAACTCTGTAATATGTTGGATAAAAGATGTTTGTTTTCTTGTCTTCTTCCTTTGTTGTTAACACATCAATGAGTTCATTTGCCGCACCAACTTCTAAAAGCAAACTATTGCCCTATTGTGTGAATGCTTAGTGAATAATGTGTGCATAGCCATGAGAGAGGAGTTGATTTGATTCTATCTAAGCTTCGTGGGTGCAGTGAAACAGAAGAAACAAAGTGGAGCAAGATACTTAATTTGATCTACGAGGTGCAAAGGCAGAAAATTCACAGTACACAGTGATGGGTAATAAAACAAATGAAGCAAGACTCAAATGCCGCTTGCACCACAGTGGCTACATGACCTACATCTGTAGAGTGGAGGAATGCTGATCCTTATCTAATGTAGGATATGGCCTGAGGACAAGACAAGTCATCTTGGCACACAAACCTCTGTTATTCACTCTAATCTTCTCATACACAGTGTTTTCAACTACAAGATGGAGCTTCAGAGTCGGCAAGTGTGCCACTTTAATTGATGCGGCGATAGAGTTTGATTCATGTTACATTCTACAAGGAGAGCCATGAAGTATCAGATGAGAGCCCGGGCAGGGTTACATTAAAGGCATTCCCGTGAACCCTCAGCACTCCACAGCACAAGATCCCAGTCTCTGTTTCTCCCTTCCAGACAGATGCCAAAGTCATTGTTTTCCTGAGCCTGCTTTTCAGAAAGAAAACCCGATCTTACTGGCTACCAGTGTCACCAGTGGCCCCCCGTCCTCCCTCGTCATTCAATCCCATCTCTCCTCCTTTCAGGAATGCACTTCAGTCACTCTTTCTTATTCTCCCTCCCTCTTCTCTCCGGACCGTGGTGCCCTAGGCAGTCTGGGGGCAGTGTGTGTTTAGTTGTCCCAGATCTATTCATCCTCCGTGGTGAAACGGGATACAGTGACCTCCTCTGTGTCCGGTGGTCTTCGTCCCAGGCTCCTGTCTGGTAAGTGTCAGAGATCGAGAACCTGCTAGGGGAGGGGGAGGTAACTCTATTGGATGGTCAGGAGACAAGCCAAGAACATGAGCCCATCGGGCACCACAGAGAGATGATACTGGATCTGAGTGAATGGACCAGCAGGAATGTTCTGCAGTGAGTTTATGTTAACTGTGCCTCAACACTTTGGAACAAATTCTCAGAGCCATCTGTTGTTCTGTCATTGTTTGACTCCCTCAAACAAAGCAGCAGAGTGTATCCAGGATCCAAACCATGACTAACAAATGATGCAGATTGGTGAAACATGCCATATTGAACCTCAGCAGGGGATGTGCACGTAACTGTGTCCATTTCTACGCTATTTTAACATACTGTGACATACTTCAGTACTGCGAGCAAACCCCTCGCTTCCCATTAATGTACAAAACTAGGGGCAATTACAGGAAGGGTTGCTCCATTATAAAAGGGGAATATATGACACCCCCTACCTCATGAGACATGACAACCTCTCTGCACCTCGCATTAGCATAATGTACATTTACCACGTGAGCTGCAATTTGTCTGGAAATTCTTTCCCCCCACAGGTTTATTATTGAGAGTATGTCCATTAAAAACAACTGAATTACCATCTCAATTGGCTCACCATAAGGTACAGTGTTGGCAGTCTTTGAAAGAGTAATTGGATCCATTAAGGCAGGGAAAAATGCAAGAGACTGTGAGATCCATGTTCTTTTGTGTCCATGGTTGTCTGTGTGTGTGTGTGTGTGTGTGTGTGTGTGTGTGTGTGTGTGTGTGTCAGAGGATATCTATGTGCATGCCAACTCCTCTCGACTTTTTCTGCTGCAGCAGCAGAACAATTTTTAATTGGGACCAATTAAGATAAAGTTTCATAATTTAATTTAGTATTCTTAAGATCATAAAGGCAGCAAGTCATTTTAATGACAAATTTTCGACAAGAGCAGCACAGCACAGAATGTGGCTCTGTCAGTCACTTGAATGTCTCTGGCAGCATGAACTGCCAAATAGAAGACATTCTGTGATTTTTATGCAAAATAACTGAACAAGTGCACTCTCAATGTAGTTTTTACCCTTTCATTTCTATTTAATACGTTATTAACATTAATCTCTCATAATTGTAAGGTCTTTTTTGATTATATACTGTGTTATCTGCTAGCTTTCAGAGGAAAAAGTGGAAAACAAGAGCTGGCAACTAGGATGATCCATGTGTTGACTGGTCACCTGTGTGTAGCAGCTTATCGATGTGTATCCATTTACAGTTTAGCCTTAATAAAAGACCCTTTAACTTTCCAGCAGCTGCAGCTCTGGACAGCTCATCTAGCTAATGTTAACAAGCCAAACAGGAGTTGTGTTCTGTGATAAATCCGACCACAGCCAAACAGACCTTCCCTTATGATGAATGAACAAGCCTGCAAGAGTCCTTGAAACATGGGGGTTACTAGGAAATGCCACAAACCTATCTGTCTCAATTGTGTTCAATGGCCTGTGATTTCCATGGGTCCATGCAGGAATGTGTGTGTGCCTCTGTGTGTGTATCCTAAAAAGAATGAATGCTGCAAAGCCATTACCTGTCTGGAATGGTGGCCCAATTATGACAGTCTCCTTCAGCATGCAGCCTTGCAAAACCAAACTCCATGAAATTGATTACCCCCACACCTGGACCTCATTTGTGACTCTATTTTTCTCCCTCTCCCCTGTCACCAACTCTCTGCTAGGCCCTGTTCGTTTCCTACCTACGGAAAAGAAATGCTTTTAAAGATGCATGAATATAAAGTGTTGGGATATTAAATCCTATACACGAAGGCAACAATTGTATTGGGAGACAAAAATGCAAAAAGAATTAATTTTTTGCTGAGATGTGAGAAAATCAAACAATAGCTTTTTCGGACCCGTTTGAGACAAAGTGAGAAAGAGAATGGGAGGATGAGGAAGAGAGATAGAAAAGGCATGACAAGAAGGGAAGAGAGGGCAGAAGATGAATTTCTAGATATTGAATAATCACCAGGCTCCCAGCGTCGCCCTCCTTCCTGCTATCATTAGCAACCCTGACTCTTTTATTCCCTAATTCTATTTTGTATTCCTTCTTTAAAAGGCTCCCCCCTCCGCCTAGATTGACCTCCTCCATTAAGCTCAAGGTTACTGGGGCGAGCACAAGGGCATTCCTTTGAGAGAAACAGCAACGCTTCGCTGCCACTAAATAAATAGAGATGTTTTATGGGTGCTGGTGACAGTAAAACTGTATGAGATGACAAATCTGCCAGTTGGGTTATTCTGAAAAGCGCACAAGGGAAAATGTTTTATAGCTGAAGTAAGGATGAATACTGAGAGGTTTTACAACAGCTGATCATCTTTCAAAATATACCAATGTATTCTGATTTTTATTCAGTGAAAGATGAAAATATCAGACCGAGAGTTGTACGAGATGAATTCAGTATTAGAGAAGTACAGACAACACTGGCAGCCAGCAGAAAGCCAGCGATGGCATTTCAGTGTCCCAGCTTCTTGCTGTCTGGCCCCTGCTTTTGGTCTTAGCACCTCCGCTGTGCTTCTCTGTGGTGTGTTATAATGAGCTCTCAGTTCTCAGTGACTGATCAGGCAGGGGGTTGGAGGTGGAGGGGGAGAAGGGACTGTCGTCTCACTCCTTCACAGCTCCTGGAAAAAAAAAAGCCTATTTGTGTTCTACTGTTGACCTCCGTCTCTCAATGGGAAAATCTCTGGGGGACTCCCTCCGCTCTCCATCTCTCCATCCTTCCGCCTGTCCATTCCTCCCTTCATCGCTGACTGCCTGGTAGCTATGCATATCTGCTGATAATGTTACAAGGCTTTTTTCCCTCGCAGGAATACCTTACGGGGAAGCCGGATGACAGCACAGTCAAAGTCAAATTGCACACAGATGGCTTATATCATGGGGTGTTTTGGAGTAGGCACAAATGTTGACTTATTTTTCTCTGCATCCAGGTTCTTGGCTTGATCTCAGGCTTTTCTTCGATGAACTCCAGGGACTGTCTGAACTCCCACACAGTGAGCCGAAGTGCAACATGCACTGATACACTACACATCAGAAAACAAAGCACTAGTAACACAACAATAACTCTGAAGAATGGCAGGCAGCTGTAGCCAAATACTATAATGTGGTAAAAAAATAAATTACTGCAATACAAAGCGTAGGCAGGGAATGTGTCAGCTCGGTATGGTTTTGTGTGTGTGAGGTAAGACAAGTAGTCACGCGGTGGTGGGTCCCACACAGCAGTAGCTGGTCCCAGCGTACGGCTGACTGCGAGGC
The DNA here is from genome assembly GCF_030273125.1 of Centropristis striata. Lineage (NCBI taxonomy): Eukaryota > Metazoa > Chordata > Actinopteri > Perciformes > Serranidae > Centropristis > Centropristis striata. The sequence continues at coordinate 12,619,173 of NC_081520.1, read as the reverse complement.
GACCTCTCCTGTCTCTCCTGACTGTTGTTTTGCATTCTTCATAATTAGAAGCGCCCAAGCATGCCAGGCATTCCTAATAGAGGTGTTTTACACTAGCGGCTGACACCATCACTCAATCTGAAGCCAATGGTCCTTTCCCAAAGGTCAACAGCTCAGCCTTCTCCTCCTTGGAGCTGCCTCCTTCCCAGAGATGGGGGGGCCCAGTCGTCAGTGTGACAAAGCCACACGCCTCCTTCTTTTGTTTCCTCCCTCCTGCCCTACCTCTGTAAACCCTGACAGCCAACACTATAGGACTGGGTAGTAGTTAAGCCAAGGTTCCCTATAGTGACGGATGACTCCTCTGCCCCCTATACCAATGAAGACGAATGCTTATCATGAATTATTAAGGGCCAGAGCAGAGCGGAATATTTTGATATTGAACCCCTTATGAATAATTCCAGCAGGGCTCCCCCAAAATGAATTACCTTGTTCTCCATGTACTGCAGAGGGAGATGCTGCTCTTTGTCTCATGGGGTTCAGGTAGTGGAGGGAGATGTTGGATGCAATATACTGGACACAGAAATCTATCTTGTACTGATATTTGGTATTGTGAGCGAGGCAAGAGCAGCCTGAGCCGCGATGTGTTTGGACACTGCAGGATTGTATATTCCCTTTGATCCAGTGGTCAAAGACAGGTCCGCAGAGAGACTCACACTGGGATGAGAAGTGTGTGGAATGCAGAGGGGGGCTGGAAAGAGGCAATGATTGGGATGCAAGGGTTGGGGTTGCATGTCCAATTATCTAGCAGGCAAGGAAAGAGGGGAGCTGGCCAATTAGAGGGAAAGGGGAGAGACCTCTGCTGCAGACCAAGTACAAACCCCCACAGAGAGAGACAGACAGGCAGCCAGACAGGACAGCCTATGGAGAATTAAGGACAAGAAACTGGAAAAAAGGTCAAGAAAGTGAAAGAAAGACGAATAAAAGATAATTCTGTAATACCTTCTTGAGAAGGGAAGAAAAGGAAAGGTGAAGATGAAAATATTTTTTGCAGTAATGCTGCTTTTTGTGCATGATCCCAGTGCTGCTGAGTTCATAATGCAATATAATGCTGAATACTTTACCATGATAGTTTCCTTATTTTTGCATTATATGGGTGAATCCGAGTAAAATCAGACATTTCCCTTGTTTTTCTCTCCGAGCAACATTTCAGGATTTTGCTGTCTGTTTAAAGGAATATACTATATGGTGAACAATGGAACATAATTACCATTCAGTACACTGTTGACAGCCAGCTCAAGAAATTATTATTATAAGAAAGATTATTATAACCTAAGAGAAACTGCAGCCAGCCAAATCTTTGAGTGAATAACACTTAATAGGGTTATTACTTAATAAATAATTAAATGTATCCACCTCTACAAAAACTCTCTGTACTGCTGCCAGTGTTCATGGCGTTTACTATAATTTACAGTGAGGCTGACTATAATTACCCCCTCTCTTAAAGAAACTTGTCAGAGTGACTGGGGATTAAAACCAGTGGTAAACAGGAGAAGACAAAGTCTGCTTTTACTAAGACAATGCCATCATGTCTTTCATCCAGATATTTCATTCAGTCCCTGTCAAGTGGAGACTTGTGTAACGTGAGCCCTTCAGCACATCTGGAGCAGAGATAAATGGAACAATTAAGAATCATCCATTCTCAGTTTCTAATTAAGAAGATCAATGATTTATTGACCTTCAGAACATAACTGATTGCTCAGGTTGAGAGTACTTAAACTCCTTGAAGGTCTTCCAATTTAAGGTCATTTGATTGTTTTTTTTGTAATGAGATGCAATGGTTGGAAATTGTGTTAAAATGTAATTTCAATGCAGAAGCTGAATTCTTAAGATTAACAGTTGTTTAAAGATATATATGTATTTGGAATCACTCCGTTATGGTAGGAATTCAAGCATTTTTTCAATTAAGTTAGTCATTCACCCACATGATGGGGGGAAAAAAAACCACCTAAAAACCCAGCAGACACCTCAGTTCTTGGAAAACCTAATATTCCAGTAAGCATATTGGTGGTAACTCATAAACCTGTGATCTACCTTTACCATTCCTCAATTATTTGATGACTTTCCTCTATCATTTCAATGCCCTGACAATACAGAGTGATTGCTCACTCACTTGAGGAATGTCTGGTGATTCTCAATGTCTCATTTAAGTCTAAGCAAATTGAGGGGTTTTGAGCTAAACGGCACTGCACTCCGTGGCCTAGTCAAGTCCAAACAGCGGATTTTGTCGTTTCAGACCAACTGTATAATTTCTGACACCACAGGAATGGAGCCACAACTCTAAACTGAGACAATGCTCACCCGCTTTGAAAGACGAGTCACGCTGCTCTGAAGTTCCACTGCCATTCTACTATCATACGCTGCAATACCGGAAAATGGTCTTCACCGCAATCAAGAGTGTGGTATTCTCTCTCTCTCTTACTCTTTCTCTCTCTCGAGGCATATGCAATGCAGATTATAATCTGTTTCCACGACTGGAGGACAAGCCCAGTCATCATCAAAGCAGCAGACTCCATTTCTGACCTTCAGGAATGCTCCTCTCTGATACGGAGGAACATTTAGGGGCTGAAAACAGGATATTAAAGACCTAAGTCTTACAGCTGGCCGCCAGTACAAAGACTCTTGCAAGGCAATAATTAGCCACAGGTCCACTTCACACGCTCGCCTTGACCCCTGACCTTTTTTACTCACCACTACTTCCTGTGAGCATATTTAGGGTCCTGTTGTAAATAGCTCTTTGATCAAGGAGCAGCACAGATGTTTTATACATGCAAAGTCATTAGTAGTCCTTTGTGCCTTAATACATCATAATTTGGAGTTAAGCAGACAAAGGTCAAGAGGGGACTCTGGCCTGACCCGGGAAGGCCCTCGGAGCTTGATCAGTGGTCAGTCTTTAACAAACCTCTTCAAGGAGAGCTAGTGTGGCGGCTAAGAGAGGGCTGGCAGGGGGCTGCTTGGCCATGTGCGAAGCAATACAATTTACTTCACATCAGAACAGAGATTAGAAGTAAATGAGAAAAGGACAGGGTCATCAGTCTTTTAGCCCCACACCCACTTCTTGCATGACCACTTCCACAGCTTCTTGTGTATAATTGTGGTGCAGAGAAATAGATATAGAATGAGAAGAAATTATTGTCAGTCTTTCTATATAATTTATGAAAGAAGAAATGTTCACAGTTGCTGAAAAATGAGATCTGCATTTGTTCAAAACTTCATAAGCACTTTGAAGTATACTTCATAGAAATATGAAACCAAAAATGTTGTATCTTTTCTTTTGCTCTAAATTCTCTCCACATTTTGCCAGCCTGCTTCCTCTGCTCTCTTCCCTTGCCTTCTGCCTCACTCTCTATCAATCTTTAGTTCTTTGTTGTGGCTCTAAAATCACATTAATGACATATATTACACACCATATCCTATAGTAGGGATATATTTCCCCATAATATAGGGCCTACTGTAATAAAAAAGGGCACATAATGGGCCCTTTTCATTTTAGGTCACACAAATAAATAGTTGAATTATTGCAGGCGCACAGATGGGTCCAGTGTAAATCATACAGGAGCAGCAGTTTGTTCAATGTGCTGATGTGGATATCAAATGAAGACATCAATAAAAATTAGTACAAAGTCTGAAAGCACATTATGGACTATGCTTTTAATAAATCAATCTATTTCTATGCTTTGGCAAAAAAGCTATTTCTCTGTCAGCAATTACAATGCAGCATGGAGCTCTCACTCTGAGTCATTCATCATCAAATAATATGATTTATGCATAACCAAACAGCTCTAATAATTCCAGTCCCTTCCCCAGCACTCAATGGACACTATAAAACCTTGAGACAGATAAAACAAGATGTATTAGCAGAGGACGTGGAATGGGAGAGGAAGATTGCAGGATGGCATCTGGACAGATTAAGATGCAGGACTTTTACAGCCCAGCATCTGTCTTTTGTGTCCTCGGGCTTAAAGAAGACCTCGCACGGTGCATCTTTCTGATTGTAATCTGCGGGTGACCGCAATCAATGAAGACCTCTGTTTGCCAGATCAATGGAGGACAACAGTAGGTGATAGGAATTTATCATGCTGGAGTGGTTTTGGGTGTGTGTGTGTGTGTGTGTGTGTGTGTGTGTGTGTGTGTGTGTTACATAATCACGCATCCTTACACACCATAACAGCCCCCCCATCGCCACTCATCTGACTGACTTGAATGGAGGATGATTGGCAATCGTCCCTCTCACTAATCACACCCCTGGAGCAAGAATGAGCATTTTCACACAAAAGACACATATAAGTATGTAACTATGTGCTTTAAAATATAATACATTGATCAAATGTTTTTTTTTTCCTAGTGCATTTTTGTCATTTGTGTTTTAAGAGAATACAGTCACATCATGCTTCAATATTTGTATGTTTAGGCTTTTACAAAATCCAATCCAAACCTCAAATACCTAGATTTATAAGCATTTCAAGTTTTGGCAAGTGCAGAAAAATAGCCAGAATGATTTTTTGAAGTCAAATAAAAAGCGACAAAGAGAACAGTGTCCATCCATAAAAGGCTGGCCTCGAAGAGATGAGAGGGGGGAATGTAGGTTACTAATCCTCCCAAATTAAAGGCATAAAAGAGATTATGTCTACCAAAGCTCTCACTTCTAGGCCAGCACTGCTACCCCCTCTACTTTTCGCTTGCCTTATTTTCTCTGTACTTTGTGTTTCTATCCCACTTAAGTTTTTAGCAAGCAGTGGAAACAGATAACGTAGATCAGATGTGTGTCATGGAAACACAGTAATGAAAAGACAAAGAAGTAGCTCATGGGAATTTATGCAAGCAAAGTCTTAAATCTTGTTTAAATTCTAAACACATTAACTGTGCACAAGCACACGCACATTATGCAGACTCGCCAAACGATGCCATGAATACACTGCAATTCGCATAATTAACTGTGTGGAAAGTGCCATAGGAAAGACAGTGTTGATGATTTACCAAGGGAATACAGCCCATGGACTATGGTGGCTTCACTGGAATATGAGTGTAAACACTACTTAGATGCACTTACCTCCCTTTAAACACCTGTCTCAATACAACACAACATTCAAATGGCTGTTTATGCTTGAGTGCAGTGCCACTGACCTTCCTTTTATCCTTGGGAGAATTTTAAAATAGAAAACCTCATCCAGCTTGTGCATATGTTTAACACGCATGCATATTGACCTTGCTTCAAAGGCAAGCATGTTTTTAAACCAGCTATTTAAAAAGCAGCTTTAGCGTCAAAGTGTGGAAAAGAATCCCCCCCCCCCTACACACACACACACACACACACACACACACTGACCTGACTATTTTAAGTCATGAACTCTCCCCTTTAGACAAGGACATGTCAAACTTTGAACAAAACCAAACACTAACTCTCCACGCAGCGAACTACAGAAGTAGAACACTAGATCCGACTTATTAAGCAGTCATTAATCACACAGTAATTACATCTGACCGATCAGTCAGCAGGCTAAGCACTCCTGTATCATATGTGGACCATATCTAAGTGAGCAAGAGAATGCCCTTCCAGTCTGAAGAGCATTGGCTGCTTCTTTTCATGTAACGAGGCTGTGCACTGTAACTGCTCATGGTGAACAGCACACAGACGAGTGTAAATACCATTCACTCCCAGCTGTTTCTGCGTGCCTCACTGAAGGAGCAGTGAAGAGAAAAAGAGAATGCTAACATAAGACGAGGGAGCAGATAACCTGGAGCAGTGCCTGTCTGGCAAGATGGTTATTTGCATGCGGGGCAAATAGGAGAGGAAGGAAGGGAAACTACAGAGTGCAAAACGCACCATGAACCCACCTCTGTTCCAGGTAATGACAGAGCAGAGCTTCAAAATGAGTAGGTGTGGAAAAACATGTGGAAAGACAAGTGAGTTAAATAGGAGAGAGAGGAGGAAGGAAGAACTCCCAGACACACACTATGAAGTTGTCAAATGCTCTTCTGACTTTTTTTTTTATCTCAAGAGGAAAAGTTACCCAAAGTTTCCCTTGAAAGGAAACGTTCAAAAGGAGGATATCCTCAAATGTCTGCTGCTCTTTTATTGTAAGCCTAATTATCACTAACATATCTGTCAGAGGATGAGGCCTAAAGAAGTCTTTTGTCAGAGGAAATACATAAAAGATGAAAAGAGTGGGGGATAGAGGAAATATTCACTTTGATGAGCACACATGTACGCTTCTTATGGACGTCTCTCCCCGTGTTGTATTTTCCTTGCCCTCCCTCGTGTTCGGTGAGATTTTAAGGTCTTCTGGAATCTCCCAAATCTCTGTCGGCAGGAGGGCTGCTTTGAGAGCAACCACATCCCAAGGGAAATGTATGATGGGAATGCTTTCATCCTTCAGAAAACTGTCTCTCTCTCTGTACGAAGTTTATCATAACACCACTGCCTTAGATACACAGATTCTGCCCCTGAACAGATGGCAGGGTTCACACTCTTCAGAACAAATGGATAACTGGCTGTTTACAGGAATAGTAGCGATGCAGGAAGGCATAAATAAAAGCATTTTTCTGTGAAAGTCATTACTTTTGATGATAGCACAGGACTTATTAACAGCAGCACTATCATCATGTGTGATCATCTCTGCCCATCTCATCCCTCCCTTTCTCCTCCAGGCTTTTCTAAAAGGTTAAGAGGGAGGTGATTTGTTATAAAGGGAGGATTAATCCAGCTGTCTGACTACCACTTGGCTGCAGGACTCTGCTGATAACAGGTGCCTTTGTGCACAAAGTTGACATAGACAAATTAACAGTATCTAGAGCCATTTATCTGATAGAAAGGTAAATTCAAGTTGGAAGAAAGCAATGCCATGCGGATTCATCTTGGGGAGTCCACTTATTTGGACTAGAAAACAGACAGATACCTACATACATGTACAAATATGGTCTGTCACATGTGAACACACCGCACGGACCAAACATGTGTCCATGCAGTACTCAGAAATAGCCAAACACACATAGCTCTACCCACAGCTCACAAACTACAACATGGAAGCCTTTTATATGATAATTTCCCATGGTTGACATGCTGGAACTTAGATAAGCCGAGTCAGGCCAAGAAGATAAATGTGACAGGGTTCGCAGGGGACCGCTGCTAACATATATGGAGTTTATTTGTCAGGACAGTCTGGCGTGAAAGTGAGGATATGGCCCGGTGAACTTCCTTGTTCCAGGTGAGAGCTTTGGCTATTACATTTAGTTTCATTACAGCAGCAGCTGACATCCGTGCACAGGGAGCTACAGCAAAGCATCCTCACACAGGTGATGGGGAGAGAACAGCACTTAAGTCTGATTTGAGGTTTTAGGTGTTTCTCCTCAAAGAAAGGTGTCACCCCTGGATGCCTGTAGGATCACGGTTATGTTATTTGATCCACAGAGATGCAACAATTCATCTAAGATACCATAATATTACTGTTTGACATAACTTCTAAATACATCAAGTACATAAAAAGATTTATCCTCAGGCAATTATTAGTTTCCGACTCAGAGAAAGTGGAAAAAACTGTAAAATCCCCCAAAACGACTGTGTCTCTGAACTATCTCTTTAACCAAACCACACATATTTATGCGATTCTATGTGATATTCCTTTAATAACTAATGTGATGTGATATTTTTTTCACTACCAATCACTGAGCCTCCCCTGAAACTATTTAGAGTATCTCTGGGGAGGCCAGCCTCCCACTTGGAAAACCTGTTTTAGAATAATCTAACAGCCCAAGAACATTTGTGCATCTCAGGGAGGTCGACCAGGCTCACAGGCTCATGTTGAGCAATGCAGTGCGTCACATTCTCACTTGGGAAATACCAACAGTCTGTAACTATTGGCCATTTACCAGCTCCACTAGTGTAGCTGAAAGTTAAGCACACCTTAATAGCAGCTGTTGAAAAAAAGAAGAGCATCAAGGCGGCAGTGCAGTGGAAATAAAATTTAAATTGGCTAGCTTACAGAGGCTAAATGGCCTGTTTTCCTGTGGAAAGATTGAGGAGATCAACCTTGGTAAAGCGAGCCAGAGACGCATCCTTATTCTGATGATGATGGGTCAGCAATTCCCACTTACACTCTGGCAGCGAATCCTGCCAATGTAAGTTATGTGACTGAAACATTACAGCAGGTCACCTACTGTAGCAAGCGTGACTTATAACCCATTATGGATAACTGATCCCCATATAATACTCTGGTAAAGATGGCTCAGGTCACAAGGCCAACCTTGGCGACCAATTTCCCTCCGATATATATATCAGTAAAAACAGCTTAGTGAGGAAACAGATGATTCACGGGGATAAAAGCCTGTATTTTCTTCCATCAGTGGAGTTGGCCATCAGTGTTTTTTTTCCCATCCAGGGAGACTTAGTGATTTCACTGAAGGTAAGACATTACAGTCAGGAATAATGGCAGGACAACAGGCAGGCAGGGAAGCTCAAGGATCTTCTGCTGATAGATGACGAGACTGTCAAGAGCGCTGGAACACTGCTGATACGCAGCTAACTGCAACCAAGGGGGACCAATTAGTTATTACGAACCACAATCATTCACACTTACCTGAAGATTGTGATTAAGTATCTTTCAACACTCCCACTTTTATCTCGGAGTGTGTGTATGTGTGTGAGATATAGAGGGAGGGGGAGAGGTTGCACACACATCCCATCAGACTTTGAGGTATGGTGATGAAGTGTGGCAAACAGACCTTATTAACACAGAGTAAAGCTTTGAGGCCCTCTTCGCCCCATCTGCACCTAAACACAACAAAACAAACAGGGTGACCCCGCTTTAACCCCAGCTCTGTCCATCCATCACCCAGCAGCACACACACACAAACACACACACACCACTGAAGCCCATATCTCTTCCTGCATTGTCGACATTAGTCCTACCCTGTGGAGAGATTCATGCTGCTTCACTCCATTAACAGATCCAGCTCACACACACAGTTCACACCATGTGCAATCCAACCACCTAACAGCGCTTCCATATTTGAACAGGTTCATGAGATTTTTTTCATTTCTAAGGGGAAAAAATAAGCTGTTTAAATAAAAGAGGAGAGTTTTTAAACATTTAGATTTAATGGCTTTCCACCTGCTTGTTAACAGAGTTGGAATAGTAAATGTGTGCTGCGCTAAAAAAACCCAAAGCTACACGAGAATTTTTCCTCATTTCCTGGAACACATTTTGACTGTGAAAATGCACTTTCCAATTTTCATTTACGAGGAATTTCTCCTTAAGAGGAGAGAAAGCTATAAAAAGACCTATCTTTTGACAACCAGTGTTATTGCCAATGTTCCCTCTGATCTCTTTGACTGTGTTTCTCAATCTCTGTTTACCAGATTTCTAAACTGTGGGTATCAAACAGGGCAGGAAGATGGTACTTCCATTCCTTCAAGACACCAGACAGACAGATAAAAGATAAGGACTTAGACAGTCAGACGTGGTCAGTAAGGCAGAGGAAATCCCTATCATTTGTCTAAGGCCCTGCAGACGTATGTTCAAGCTCAAGTCTCAGCCCCCCTTCCCTCTCTACGCTTGTCTCTCACTGGTTTAAGGTTCATGTGGAGGTGAGGGTTACCTCCCCTCCCGTTCCACTGACCCCTTGCCCCCTTCATGTCTCAGTGCAACAGACCCCCTCAGGGATCGACCTCTTTCCCCTACAAACAAAAAACACGCACACATACACACATGTTGCTTTTATGTGCTCTGCAGGTGTTGCAACACACTGTCAAGCATACATATTCCGGGCACATGCACACCAACACACTAAGAAGACCAACAAAGGGTCAGAGACAGACCAGGGTAAGGGTATTGTTCATTTTCTGAGAATAAGAGGAGATGACATTTCTTTTTCTCCTGTTTTTCAAGCTTCTAAGAACTCATTTGACAATGCCAAGTGAAAAATCAGGCACCTCCTCTCCGCTCTAGGCTTTTGATTCAAATGGCAGGTACGGTCTGTACCCTATTGTTCACAAGTGGATTTAGAGGATTTAGACAGTGCTCGATGTGCCAAAACCTTTCAGAGGATGTAATTATTGTAACTTGATCTTGAATGGCGCAACAACAGAAGAAAAAAATGGCATTGTTGCTTGGTGGGAGGGCTTTGCAGGGCAAGGGGCAGACAGACCTGGGATGACCCTGATGTGTAGAGAGAACGATCAGTCAAAATGCCAGAGTGACTTTAAATCACCAAACATTTCACTGCTCCGCCTGTCACTTAACGCATGTGATGAAGGATATTTCACAGTGCCGTCCCGGTCATGCATGTATTCCCACTATATTCTCACCTATCACCTCTGCAAATATATCCTTGTTTTCTGGACCTGTTTGACCAAATAGTGAATAAAGCTCAGGAAAAACAAACTCAGCAAATATTTGTGTGTTTTGCCATCCCCCTGGGAGAACCGACTGCCACTATGGACTGATAAATGTGTATATCCTACAGCTGGTCATGACTAACCAGTCCTGAAATAGGAGTACATGCTCTTATTCTATAGTTGCACAGTGATGCAGTTACCTTTCTCATACATACATATAATGTTATTCAGGGCAGAGAAGCTCAATCAATTTTCATCATCCATAATCAATAGCAGTCAACATTAAGTTTGCTCATCCATGAAGATGTGATGGGTGATTTTTAAGCATAGCCACCTGGGTACAGCAAGCACAGCATTGTGACCCGGCTGCTTCACCTCTCAGTGCCCTGGCAGCACCCCCGGGCCTGCGCTGGTAATGAGAGGGCAAGGGGACAGGCAGCCTGGGTTCACCCATGGAGCAGGGGGCAGGGGGCAAGTGAGGGAGGCCAAAGGATATGGAGGGCTGAGATGCATACTAAGAAGGCATCAATTACAAATTCCAATGCCAGCATTCTTGTCAGTACTATCACAGCTAATAAAAATGCCCTGTGATCCAAAAACCCTGCTGAGCAAAGAAAATCTAGAGGGAGACTTCTGCATATCTTAATCCCTCCGTCAAAGGGAGCACATCTCAAACTTAACTACTCTTGTCACCTTTGGTTGGGGAAGGTTGATAGAGGGAAGGCATTTCTTTTCATCATGGACAAGTGGTAAAGATGAGATGAGCAGAAAAAAATACCATTTTGTTGAATATTTTAACATTCAACAATGACTTAAAAACTCAATATATATTCAACCCAAACATACAGATGTTGAGGATGAGGAAGGGAGTGTGTGTTGTGTCCTTTACTCCTGCAACTGCAATCCATTCCCCCACAGGACTGTGGGCTAAGTGACAGCTTGGGCCCATCACTAAGATGAATGGTTCTGTCCTACACAAGGCCTTTTAATTAGCTCCACAAGCTGCCTTTTATAAAGAGCGCACACACAGGAACGCACCCGCACACACGTGGTATTATGCACATGTGTTCACAAAAATGTGCCCACAAGCAAAATGCAAGGACACATATAATCAAAATACACATTTTGGGTTTTTGGGGACATTTGAGTGGATAAATATTTTTGCAAAAACTATTTTTGTCACAGCATATTTCAAAAAAACATAGACAACAATAAAAACATTTGATAAACCCCAGCCCCCATATATGTGTTGCCAAAAAATGTGGGCGTTAAGAAAGCCATTTCCGCTTGTTGAGATCAATCCATCATCATTTAAGTGGTAGAAAATTGGGGGATGGGTAGCAGTGGTAGATTGGGGGAGGTACAGGAGGGGTGAGCAGCCTGGCAACCAGACGGGTACCATGAAGACCGGGACAGGAAGCAAGAGATCACACTCCTCCTTTTCTGACTCCCTTTCATTCCCTCCCTTTTCTCCTTCTACTCCTCTAAGAATCTTCCTCCACACATGGTGGAGAGCCCCATGCACCATTAGAGCGTGGGTGGGGTTATAACGGGGCCTGGGAAGGCTACAAGAACCACCAGGGCTGTTCCAATTACAGAGTGACTGATACCAGATGATGAAGCTTGCGGCAGCTCACATTAACATCCACCATATCCGCAGCATCTGCCCAGATGAAGGGCTATGGGGGGACAGTGAGCTCCACACAAATACAGTACCATCCAATTAGTGGGGCTGCCAGCTATCCAGCATCATGTTGGTGGGTGGAAAACAGGAAAGACTGCCTTAGCAGGACTCTGTCAAACCTGAGCCACTGAGCAAAGAGGCTGTAATTGTGCTACACGCTCTCATTAGCAAAAGGTCCTCTGTTGGGCTGCTGCTTACTGGCTGGCAATGTGTCCGTGTGTGTGTTCAAGTGTGTGAGATAAAAGAAAAAGTGGGAGTAAGGAAGAAAGAAAGACAGAGAGAGACATCATTTTTTATTTGATTCAGCCAAAGATGGTCAGTGAAGTGCACATAATGGCTTGATCTGCCAAGCTCTTGCTCTGGAATGTTCCCCTTTCTTCCTCCTTACCGTACTCGTTCAACCTCTCTTAGACACACACTCGCACACAAACACACAGACAATAAAGGCAGCAAAGGGGCTTACAGTACATCTGTCACACTGCTGGAGCAAACACCGTAGCCTCACAAGACACCACCAGCTGTTATGGAGCCTGACTCAAGGTTTGTTTATAGCCCATTGTTTTCTCTGCCCTGTCTTTCGCTCCTCAATTTCAATTTACTCAGATACACGCTAACACAAAGGAGGGCAGTGTGTCAACGCCCACGGGTCTTTGAAGTGCAGGCTGAATGTTAGTTTAGACATCTGAGAGCAGCCTTACTGTGAGCGCGCTCTTCCCTCTCCTCTGCAACCATTTATTGCACACATTTAGCAAGATTTAGGAGACTTATAGCATGTGGAAGGGACTAGGCACCAGGTAGTATCAGTCCTGCAAATACGAAGGTGCAACAAGAGCAGCCTGATGGTGAGAAAAGCACTAAAATATGATCTATATTAAACACCTTGGAGTTGTATCTATTTCTACCACTCATTTCCTAACCTGCTCCCCATGGAAATAAGATTCTTTATAAAATAAAATCCTTTATCAGTTCTACTTTAAATACTGACAGCGCTATAAATCTGTCAGGTGTGCCGTGAGTAACGGCATTCCATTCACTCAATCTTGACATTCTCTGTCTGCATGGAAAATGGTCATAGCTGCCGGGCAAGTCAAACAGATTTGATTTCACTCATATCTAGTAACAGTACGTTTTTCTTTCTCCTGCGCTGGCTGTAACAGAATATGCCTTGTTCCCCTTGGCCTCGGGAGAAATCTTCTGCCTAGCAGGGCTAGAGATGGACGGAGAGAACCCTGACTGACTGTGGCTGGCGGCGGGTCTGTGGGGAGCGGGCTCATCAGCAGTCTATTGGAGAGGGAAAGAGGGGTGGATGGATAGAAAGGAGGGGCAAGGGGGAATCAATAAGCTGGCCAAGTGTATCCATTCTGTGGTATGAGCTGGTCCAAATCTCCCTTTTTCCCCCTTTCACATAAAGCGGTGGTCCGCAGCACTCCAATCACAGAAACACTCCGAAAAAAAAAGATATCTTGAGACAGATATTATAGACAATCTCGGGTGGACGAAGAATCCAATCATACACCCACTAAGTCGACAACTTTTCTTAGTTTTGCAGCAAGCAGTATCCCAAACTTATTATTGTGAGAAGGTTATAGTGTGATATATATCTACAGGCGTAAAAACACACCAAAACCAATATTGCTGAAAGAGCCATGGGGTGCGTCTTCGAACACATCCATACAGTGCTCTCCTAAGGGGGATTTATTCATTTCATTAAATACTCAGACTTCCTCTATTTTCTTTTGTTTCCTCACATCGGCATTTCTTGCCAGGGTGGCTCAGTGTGCATCTAATCCTTTTGTCTCTGACTTGTCAGTATGTGGAAAATATAAAGTCCTGATTATGATGAAACACAGAGAAGCTGGACTCCTGGGGGATGACGTTAAAAGACAGCATCCCCTGACAAGTGCCCTGACACTTCTTTTGAGACGTCTCAAGAAAACAGGAAAGAAGAGCTCTTTTTTCCAACTTTTTCAAGCTGGAGGCAATATATATCACGCAGCAGTATACCCATGTCTGACAAATTCTGGATTGTAATCCCACTTGTTAGTCATCTGTTCAAAGGGCATCTCTGTTACCACCGTCACTGAGAGAGAATGCATTAGTCAAGTCGGCATTAAGACACTTAACCTCTGCCCACAGAGTCAGCAAATGGCCTAATCGATTTCTTAAGATCTGTAAAGAACGGCAAACAATGACTGACAATCACTATGAGCTCTGTGTGGAGGGCAAGGCCGAAAGCCTCTCCCACAAGGTCAATATTGGAGTCACTCTATGCTGATAAGGAACCAATGGGTGATAAAGGAAGGGCAGAGGTGGTGAAGAGTTGACACCGCGGTACTTTCCAGCCTGATTCATTCAAGATGACCTCATATCCTGTTTATGATTGTCTATATTGCCAAGATCAGAGTCCTGAATTAAGGTGGATGAGTAGATGGTTTGTCCTGGGTTACATGGGCTCTGACTTCAATTTTAATTTAAAAAAATAGAGGAGCCCTGGAGCTGCCTGATACAACCTAGATCTCCAAAGTGGCAGCTAAAACCATTCATCCTGACTCTTGTCAACAAAGCTATGCCACTGTTATTCAGGCTTCATCTATCTGAAAGGGCCATGTTTGATGAAAGGACAGCTGTCATAGTGGGGGACCGGCATAAGTAGTTTGATGACAGAGTGATGCTGAAAGAAAAGGAGGTCATGTAGCTGAGAGGCACTTAGGAGCCATGGACCAAGGGGGCCAGGATATAGTTCGTCAACACGACTAACCCCACGGGGCTCACAGAAAACAGTCTGGCTCTCATTTAGCCTGTCCCTGTCTCTCCAATAAAACCACAGTACAACAAACACAATGGCATTTAAAAATGGATATACAAAATAGAAATACCCTGATACGCTTTCATTCCACTCATATTAGGTCATTAAGTCAAGAGCATGTTGATTATAACTGGATGATTCAAACATCATTCACCCAATCTTCAGATTATACACACGACCATGCAAAGATGAAACTCAATTGAGTCTCCATGGAGACATTGGGTAATATTTGCATGTTTATACCGTATGCAAAGACCACAAAATAATATAAATCAGATTTTTTATTGGAGTACCAACAGCTTAAATGAAAACACATGTTTAAAGTTGTAGCAGACAGTTCATTGTGTGAGTCTAACTAACAGAATTGGAGAAGTGTCTTCCATCCCAACTGAGACCCCGTAAATCTTGTGTGTTTATCAGAGTAAAATGCATGTGTGAGCACTCTCTGCTTACAGGAAGTGACTAATAGAGACACAAACAGTTTTTTTTTTAAAACAGAAGCCTCGAATTCCATCCAAAAGGAGCTACAGTCACCAGATCCTGATACGGTAAAGCTGGCCACAGGCTGGCCGGGTTGTTAAACATAAGCATGCTATCTACAGTTCGCTGACATTTTCCTGGCAATATTTCTGGGAATATATGTTTCAATTTTCCATTTTTCACTCTCTGCTATTTGAAGGCACCAATGTGTGAGTTGGCGAGCATAATCTAAGTACTAAAAATAAAGGAAATGTTGAACAAGCCAAGACGTTGAATTAAACCTAGACAGTAGCTGAATAAAACACAGCAAACACTGGCATGTGTCGTATTGGTTTAGAGTAACATGCAATCAAGTTGTTTTCTCATTCTCATCATTTTTTTTCTGACAAGGGGTTACAAACAAAACCACCTCATTTGGAACAATAGAGTCATGATTGTTTTGGGCATAAAGTGACACTTATCTGTCATGTAGTCCACATCCAGTATGCAGCACTGAAGCTTTGAGAAGGAAAAGAAAAGCCAAAAAATGTCCCTCTGGAACAATGGTGGCCTTTGTTAAACTGCAGACTGATACATAGCAAACAAAATGGTAAATGTTTGAGCAATGAAACTGAATCTGTGTTTCGCTGCTCAAAGCATGGCCTAACCTGCTCTGTTGTTTGGCAGGCTCTTTATGTATCTGGGGAGAGGAGAGGAAAGTGGTGGAACATACAAAAAGCATTTTCACTGCTTTACAAAATACCAAGCAATCAACTGAAACCATTTCTCTCTCTAAGAGCTATGTTTTTTTCATTTAGTCTGGGGAAATGATTGCAGCGTGCATTTTTATTGTTAATCGGTTGAACTTACATTACCACATTTGGTCCTCTGGTCACCAATCCATGTTTTTTAATTTTTTTGTTAAGGTCTTGTGCTTTGTTTGGATTTCAGCCCCTGATCACAGACTGCCAACACATACAGTACACATTCATAAGTCACTCAGCTGGCTCATTGAAGGACCCAAAGGCAGAGAGTGTTTCTTTAATCCAAGTGAAGAAAAAGCAGAGAAGATTGAGGCTTTGCACAGGTCAGAAAATGACTACTTTCTTTGGCTGTCAGTTCTGTCTAAAGGTCCCTAGATTTGGATGAGGGCCCTCCAACATGAATGGACTTTGATATTAACATGAAGAAAGCCAGACCATTCCTGCTATCTCCAGGGACAATGATTTGGTACCAGTCTTTCAACATACTTGACCAGATTCAGAGCCGTGGCCGTGCTCGCTCACCCACTGAGAATATCCAGATTTATCCTCTTTCACAAAATCTCAGGCAGGGATACAAATTACATGTGACATCACATTGTAAAGACATTGAGCAGAACTGCAGCATGGATGGAGGCATGGACAGGAGGAAGGAGAAGATGAAAGGAGGCACCAGGATGTCACAGTGAGTCTATTGTGGATTTTTTCAAGACCCAACGTGCCTATTGTAGAGGGAAATCAACCGTGCCTTCCTGTTCATGCCTGGTAATGAGGGTGTCCAACCAAGCTAACAACTACCACCCGAACAGACCAACACACACAGCCAAACATATGCAAAGCATGGATTGTCAAGACATTTTTACTACCGAAAGCAGCTTTGCTTAGTCTACCTATTCACATTGTATAGTCCTGGTCCATAAATAGATGCAGCCAAATGGTACAACATAAACCTAAGACTGAGTTGTGTCCCTCAGCAGCATCTGCCACAGAGTAAATCTGCCCACAGCCTGCAGCTGTCAACAGGAAGCCCAGAATGACCTCCACAGACACACACATGCTCAAAGAGTCAAACACACTCAGGTTTACACACACACACACACACACACCAGTCTTTCATCCGTCTATGACTGGCCCAAGTCCAGTACTATATATCTGTTCCACTCTCTAATAATAAAAGTTAATATTCAGTCTTGTTCAGCACCACTTGGGGTTATTATTACCGAAAATGGAATTAGAGAAATAAATTATGTCACTGTTAGAAATAAGCAAATGAAAAATGTGCTTTTGGACATTTTGTAAACACATGCTATATTTAACTGCAGTGCCAGCCCATATGCCCTGTAGCAGAGAGCCGACAAATGCACGTTCTCAAAGGAGGGAAGGTTTCTGGTTTTTGTCAGTGCAATAGCTCCTAGCACCTCAAGTGCTATGTCTAGATTGTCAGTTTGCTCATATTTTCCCCCAGCCTGTTGGCGGAAAATTTACAAGAACATTTTTAACAGTTTGTTTTTTCATGGGCTGGCACAGTCAGTTTTTGCTGAGAGCCTTGTAAATGTCTTTTAGGACCTCTGATAATAAGGGGGACTATAGGCACTTCAGAAAATGGACTACATTGAAGTAGCAGTTTCCAATAATCTATCACAGAGACAGAGGGAAATGAGTAAAGTATTCAGTTTATGGATGTACTGTGCTGGTGTGTGACCACCCCCTCTTCATCCTGTGTCAGAAAGCATCATGTCATGTTTCATAATTTTCAATTTTTTCAATCATGTAATGACGATAAGATGCAGTCTGTACAGTACAGATGGGTCTTAGAAAACGTGTTGTCAGTGACAGCTGAAGCAACTGCCCTATACAAATCACATCTCTCATCAGTCTTCATTAAATAGACAACTGGACTGAATAGAGTCAACATCCTTGATGAAACAACAGGGACAAAAACATGCACACGTACACCCACACACATGCACCCTCACATGCACTCTCAACACACACAGGTAGAGTCAAGATAGACCAACCGCAATCCATTGCCAGTAATGAGCACATACTAGTCAGGAGGATCCAGGGTCTGACAGTGGTAGAAAGACAGGGGGTGTGATCCCTGTTTCAGTGCCAACCTGCCATCTGCGCCCAGCACTGGCTGAGTTAATGAGGGGATTAGGCCCACATGCACAGCCCTGGGACAGGGCCCCTACCCTGCCACCAGCAGGAGCCCACCACACCACCACTTCAATACGGAAAACATGACAGAGGCAAGGTGGGCTACTGCACACATGCTGAGCAGAAACCCCACTGACTGTCGACGTGCAAGGGCATGTGGGTTGTCTGTTTGGCCATTCCTTTATGGATGAGATTGTGTTTTTGTGTGTGTACCTGCATGTGCAAGGCCATGTGTGATTATGTTTAATAAAGGACTAAAAAATCTGAACATAAAGCATATGAAGGGACAGGAACAATGGGGATCACAGGGACTTTGTCCTCATGTGGCATAGACAAAAGAGCTGCTTGATTAAAGGAAACCAGGAGGCAAAAAAAGTCTGCTCACCTTGAGAATATTAATATGAGGAGAAAGGCACAATCTGTTGAACCAAGAAGGAAAATGTTAGCAGCTCTGTTAGGCACTGACCCCAGCCAGCACTGGGAGCACACCAATGTTTACACCCAATACACCCATCAGGACCCCAAAATCACCTCTCGAGGCCGCACGTACTGAGGCAACCAACCCCTTTATACTGGCTCACAAGGAGCACAAGGACCCTCAGGTCTTCCCAGCTGGTAGTGACACCTTTACGTGTCACTGCTTCCTCCTCAGGGCCATCACCACCTCCGCTCAACATACGAGGCTGAGGTAGTTTTCTGGTGCAGAGGAGGTGAGGAGAGGAGTGCTACGGCAAACAGTAATGGAGATAAAATTACCTTAAAAAAGGCTGATTGCAAAATAAGTGAACAGATAAATGAATAAATCCACTGACCTTGGGTGCAATTAGTGCTTAATTACTGTGCACTATGTGCCCTGGGAGATAGATTAATTAAAAGAGGATAATGGAAGGCAACAGGGGAGGATTTCAGTGGAAAAACCTGCCAGCAAAGAAGATCCACCGCAAGCACCAAGCAAGCAGCTTTCTGTGTGAAAAATGCTTTTTTGTATGTTATAGTGTAGTAGGGAGTTGGTGCATTGGGAAAAAAGCAAAAAATGAAATTATACACCATGAGAAAAAAGAAAGGTTGGCATTGTATCCAATGCTCAGACCTCATGAAGCTCACAATTTATTATTATGGGTTTGGGAAGTAATGAAATGTGAAATCACAAAAAAATACTAATATGCCACTGAAATGTCTACCATTATAGGTATTATCCGCAAACATCTACCAGCATTCATGTTGGACATTTTAATTTAAACCTTTCATGCCCAATATGGCCTCCTGACCACAGCGAGGAAACTTTAACGACTAGTCAAATTGGGTCTTGGCAAAAATGTTAATTTGCCCTGTCCCCTTTTTACTCTCCACGTCTGTGTCTGAGCTTGTTTCTGTCCACAAACTGCTGCTGGTTCTGCTCCCGTGACTAAGATGGACGTTCTTTCCTTCTTATTTTGCTTTACGGCTGTGGAAACCATCATTATCCTGCCCACCACCCACACTACAGCACTCCTCTGAGGGCGAGAACAGACACAGAAGCCAGTCCGTAAACACATCCAAGGGTCAGACATAATCATAACCCGGAGCATTCGGACAGCAATTGTTCTTTTTTTCCCTTTGTGCCGTGTGATGCTGCAGTCTTAAGGATTAAGTGCCAGTCTTCCCATGAAACCAAAGGACAATTATGTTTATGTGTTGACTGTCCCTTTTCTCCTCCCCCTGCCCCCCTCTGGACTCCCCGTCTCTCCACACTGGCTGATCAAGGCCTTGGGAGCCCTGTAATAACACTCTGTTTAGACACCCATCACTGATTGTCAATTACAGCTCCTGTCTCCTGTGACCCCCCCAACACAGAGACTTTAAGAATCTGTTGACAGGGTCAGTCATCTCTACCTGGTTACTCTCTACAGCATTTAAAGTCACCTCAAAACATCCCCAAATTGCTGAGTGTCTCCAGAGCCGCTGTGACAAATTACCATGGCCACAGTGTAAGCAGTCAACCAATAAACAGTCGTGTGCTTAATGGCTGAATGTGTTAAAAAAATGAAATAAAATTACGGGCACTCTCAGATATGGAAGGAGTCATCACCATTTCACCCAAAGCCTAATAAAGAGAAACAGCGGCCAGAACACACTGAAATGGAATGAATAGCATGGCTTTTCTGTGCCTCATATACAGCCTATCAGACCACTGGCAGAGCTGGCGGAACATTGTCCAGCGGTGGTGTTTTATTGGAGGCTTGTATTTGTTAATGTGTCTGGGCTCCTGCGCTGTTGAGAGAGAGAAAGCCTAACAGAGAGGCTGTTGTGCATGGGTCTGGCTGAGCTCCACTGTCCCCTCCAGCCAAACTACCATATTCACACTTTTTTTCTATTTTTTATAAAGCCTCATGAACTAGGGGCACTCTGTGTGGGTGAATAGTCACTCTACCTCTTCACACACACAGTCCTTTTTGGAAAGAGTTCGCAGTGTCAGCTGGGCTGAGAGCAATTGTTCCAATGAGAGTGCTTTTGCTTTATTTCCATCACTTTTTCTCTGTGTCTTTCCGGGCTTCTGAATAGTTGCCTACACCCTCTCTTTCATGGTGCCCTCACTGTTGCTGGAACTGTGACGCCTCGGCAGGACCTGGGTCTTAAATAAGGGCTTGAGGCCTGACACATGTGGCCTGCGAACTGACAGCAGCTTTGTGAGGCAAGGGGAGTGGGAGTCGGGGGGCCAGGGGCCAGGGACACTCAGGGAGGAGAGACAAGCTGAAGGAGCCCCTTGAGAAACAGCCGGGGCCAACAACCACAACAACACCTTAACAAGGGCTCCAGTCATCCAGTGGAGTCTAGCTGGAAGGAAAGGGAGAAACGGTACCACTGCTAGATGCCAACAGGAATCAAGAAACCCGACGTCAGAGAGAGAAGGGGGACACTAAGGCAGAGGAGACTCTAAAAAAGGGACTGGGCAGATGATAGACAGAGGGCTGAGGAAAGGGGGAAAGAAGGTGAGAGGGGAATGAAAGGAAGGCAGACTATATTGGTGGGCTAATAGCTCCAAAGAAACCGCCTTTATGTTTGTCACAGAAAGTAAGCTGGAATAAATTCAGCGGCTAACAACATGCGTAAAAGGGGATGTTGTGAAGAAATAGGAGCAGACAGGTGAGAGAGAAGAAGAGAGCAGCATGAAAGTGTGTTGTGTGCCACAACACATTGCTTCATATACCATGAATGTCTTTGAAAAGGCCAGCAGGGAGATAAACAA
The DNA here is from genome assembly GCF_030273125.1 of Centropristis striata. NCBI lineage: Eukaryota > Metazoa > Chordata > Actinopteri > Perciformes > Serranidae > Centropristis > Centropristis striata. Next base: position 12,597,708 of record NC_081520.1, on the reverse strand, counting down.
CTTGAAAAGTCATGATAAAAAAGCTTATAGAGGGAACTAAAAACTAAAAATAGTTCAATGTGACAGCAGGGTGATAACATAACAAAGATTATAGCAAATTAAAGTGAGATTGCCTAAGAGAGTCACATTATTTGGAGTAAGATACGGATCAGCAAAATGTCTCCGCAACAAAAAGGTATTAACGATTGTAATATTGGTTATCACCTATAAGATTTCAGCAAAGGTTCTACAAAGCTGAAAGAACTTCAATGCGAGGGAAAGAGAAAAGGCGAGGAGGAGGAGTGGGTGGTTTTCCAGAACAGCAGACAAAGAGAAAGACAATTACGAAGGCTCTAAAAATCTATTCAGTGCATTTTGCTGGGAACAGTTCCTCCTCAATCTCTCTCTCCCTGTCTCCCTGAGTCACTGTGCACTCCTCTGGCCTGATCCCAGCCTAATCCTCCACTTTACCTCCATCTCAGATGATTTCACAGTTGTCACTGAACGCTGAATTTCCTCTTTCTTCCCACAAATGTTGACTGGGGGACATGCCAAGATGGCGCCGAGATAGTAAACTGGCAAGAGGAGGAGGGGGGGGGGGAGTGTCTCTAAAACTGGCAAATGTCTCCCTCGCGGTTGTTGGCGTTCTCCACGACAGCAAGTTAAAACACTTGGCTACCAGTGTCTTTTAGCAGGTGAAAACATCCAGACTGGAGTCCTTTAGAGAGGCTGAAGAGTGGTCACGCCAGCAAATGCCCTTCACTTCACATTAGCACCATCAACATTTCACTAACGAGACAACAGACCCTCTATGAAGCCAGAGATCCAAGTCAAAGGACTCCTCAGAAAGCCACACACACACACACGCACACACGCACACACACACACACTCAAGCACCCTGAAGGTCATGATGACATCCCCACCTGTCCCCAACCGATCAAATGATGTCCACACATTGTGATGGAAGCCATATCTGTGGCTGGTCTTGAAGGGATTGAGCTGGGCCAGACTCCCTGTCTAATTACAGTTAGAGAGGTCACTGTCCTTCCTGCAGCTAATGTGGATTTACTGACACTAAATCCTGTCTTAACAAGGCATGGAATCTATGTGACAGAAAGAAAAAAAAACATACAGCTGTGCAACATGGACACTTAACAAGACAAGAGACAGTAGCTAACGGTTTAAAATGCCGCTGAACATTAAATCCCCTCTGTCATGTCCACAATTGTGCCCATTGATTCCCTCCTACAGCTGCAACATTGTTTTGTTTTCTGCACTTCAGATCTCTTGAGCTCCATGCCATGAAGCTATGCCACTGGTATTTGTCGACTCCGTAGCAGTGGAGTGAATTGGGTTTGAAACGGGGTCAGAATAACCACGCTGGGGCAATGTTCTTGGCATAGACGGCACCATGTGTTGTCCTGCTGGTTACCACTACACACAGAGGAGTGAGGTGTGGTAACAGTAAACAGCCCAGACACAGGAATGCACAGGGCAGTAAAACGCTATACAGCGCCATTCATCACAGCACCAAGAGCTCAGCAGGGGCACAAATATCTACGTTTCCCCCACACGCCCTGTTCCACAAACAGATTTCAGCATACTTTCAGACTCCCACTGACTATAATTCTCCCCCATGTGCCTTACTGTCTATAACGGACTGTCCGGCATGCTTGCTGTCTCTCACTGATGTGCTTGTCAGTGGAGGTTTTTATTAATAGCTCTGTGAGTAAACCATTTGAGGTTTAGCGTAATGCCACATAGGCCATGGTGGTGGATGCCGGAGGGGTCACCTCTGGGACTCAGAAAATGCCTCCAGAGCGGAGCAGCAGCTGAGGATTCATGCTCTGATATATAAGGATGGAAAACAAAAATGAAGAGCGTGAGGACAAACGTCGTCACATTGAATGACACTGTAATAAATTGTACTGCATTGATAGGTGATGATGGTAATATATAGTCAACATTTGTGTGGACTAACCTGGTGTATTCAATAAAAAGCAAGTGTGTGTGACCAATGAGAGGAGGTGCGGTCCATATACACCGCCATGGATCATTTAGTCCACCATCAACAGAGTAGGGCAGCAGAGTTAAAGCATGTGTGACATTCAGGAGTTGGAGGTGTCTCCGTGTGTGTGTGTGTGTGTGTGTGTGTGTGTGTGTGTGTGTGTTCCTATCCTGTGTCCCAGCTCCTCCAAAGCCTTTGGTGATAAATCTAAACATTTCTGTTCAACTTAAGCACAACATAAATCTCACCTCAGAGCAAGTCAGGAACAAACGGCCTCAGGGAGGGATGTGAAAAAGTAAAAAAAAGGAAAGAGTGACAGCCAGCAATCTATTCTCATGGCAAATACAATCACCGTTTATCTCACTACAGGTTTTAAACTTTCAGTCCCCACTTCCTTTGCTCGTTTTCCAAGAAATCACAGTATGGAAAACAACCAAACACGAGATATCCAGAATAATATGTAGCTTCATTCAAAGATTCCCAAGGATATTGGATAGGCAAATGATTTAACAAAGAGCTGGGATTAGAACAGCGTGGAACAAGGTGCTCGAAGCAAAAACAAAAAAAGGAAACAATGAGCGATAAGGAAGACTGCACAGGGAAGATAATTAATGAATAACTGCGTCAAATAATACAAGCTGTAACAGTGGGACCTCTTGTCCTACTTCTGCTGCGTATTACGCACACACAAAGGCACACACAAATAAGGGGGAGGAGGAAGAATTAAGAAGCGGTTCCAAAAGGAATTTAATAGTGATTTACCAACAGACTTTCCCATAAAAATGTCTGAAGGAAATAAAATATGAAACAGCATGGGTCATTGAGAAACACAATGAAAACAGAGAAAAGCTGGCAGACAGGGACATTCTTAGAATAATGATAGTGAGGCCACTCGAAAAATATTGGTCAAACAGTGGTAAACACAGAACTTTTAGGTGATGTGGGGGTAGGGTCAGGGGGATTCAGGGATTTTGTCCTGCAGAGGGGATTTTGGAGTTCACTTTTATTTGTTAGGCTGCGTCAGCTAGTTGGGGCCACAGGGAAAACTGACTGAACAAAACTGGACTGAACTAAATGGTCTGAGAACTATTTTATATGGAAATCCTGACACGGCGTTTGCATTAATGATGCAGTAAGACCAGGACAAAATTTATATGTACTGGACAGATAATGAAACCAGTTTTCCAGAGGTGCGTATTTACTATATGATGTGATTTGTTAATTAATATTCAAATGTATTCTGTTCATGGGCCTTGCCTTGAATTGTGAAAGGTAATTTTTCCAGTGTCGCAAAAGTCCCTTATTTCTGTGGCAGGTAATTGAGAGCAGTGATGTGAATAGAGTGTCGGATATGGTGAAGGTCTGACTCTCCCCTCAGCGTCAATGTCTCTCTGAGGCCCAGGAAAGAACCATTGTTCCATCAAGGGACACAAAAAAGGGATTAATTTGAATTTGGTTTACAATGCCATGCCTTTCAAGTTAATCCATCTGGCCTGTGCCCCGGAGTTGCCGGCTACTCCCTCCATTCCCCATTCACTCTGCCAGCGCTCTTTGTCTACAGGAGGGGTAAATGTCAACTCTACCACTGCGTGGACAGACATAGCCCTGAGAGATACTGAGACAGAGAGAGAAAATAAAGACAGAAAGAAAATAGCCTGCCATTTATGGAAAAAAAAGCTGCTTTCTCATTCTTAAAGTTGATTTCATTTACTAATCAGTCCAAGTTTCTCTCCCGTTAAGTGCTACATATAAATTTATATTCAGATGTATCCAATTATAATATGAACATCTCTCTGAATGCAGAGGAATTATGCACAGTACTGCTGTAATTTGGCTTTAACAGATGGAGATCTGGCATTCAAATTTTGCAAAATAACAGGCTGCGTGAAAAAAAAAAAAAGTCATGTCCTTCCTTCCTGTGTAGTTACTAAGTGGCTCGCATTATCTGGCACCCCTGCTGAGAGTGTTAGGATGAGTCTCCCCATCCATCCATCATGTCCGTTTCCTCCCCTCCCCCAGGAATCCAGAATCTACGCAACGGCTAAAACGGTTCGCTGAGGGACGTTGCTGTTTGTTTCTTTACTTTATTTATTTCTTTAAAATGCATTTGTGTCATTTAAACTCTCTCCCTCTTTAACCATTTCCAAATGCTGTGGCATTAAAAATGAAAGACATGGATGTGGTAAATTGTGCCTCTAAAAAACAGAACTACAATAGTTCATGCTGTCATTTCTAAACTTACTGCTCATATTGTGGTGGTTTCAGGAGAAGTATCCAGAACTTTTAAAAAAATATATATTCCTGGTATACAGTATTTAGGAAGCTGCAATGACCCAAAATCATAAAATCTAATTTTACAACAGAGTAGTTTGGAGGATAGAGTGAGAGGGTGACTGGGAGAAGCATCTACAGGGAAAACTTAGAGAGCTCAAAGGTGCAAAATGACAGACGATTAAAAAAGCCTTCATTGCCATCACTGGCTAGATGGTAACGCTGCTTCTCCTTCACTCTCTCCTTTATCCTGTGGCTGCTGCCAGAGGGACGGGCAGACCACTGACCTGTGGTTTTGTTGCAGAACTCCCAGAACTCCCCTGAAGCATCAGAGGACAAAGCAGAACAGTTGCAGCCGACATCTGCATGGCAAATATGTGGTGCGGAGAAACAACTGAGGGATACAGATGGGCTTTTTGAAGTCTCTTGGCTGTTACCTAGTTAACAAGCCTTTCAATTAACAGGAATGGTAATCTACAGCAACAAATATCACTAAACACCGAAAAAAAATGGTTAATTTGGAGCTGGACTTAATTAATGCAATTTATCTTGCTCCCGAGAGGGCGAAGTAAAATACAGATAATATATACAAAGAACAACGGAGAGGAAACACAGATTTTAATTAGAGATGTTTTATCAAACAACTCTACCGTCTCAGCTGATGTCCTCCTGGCGCCACTTAAATACTCCCCTGCATTAATCAGGCCGCTCACTGTAGAGTAGATTATGCAAAGAAGTCAGTAAAACTCTCCACAGATTCTAAAATGTGGCACCAGCGCTCTCTTTTTCCACACTTAAATCCAGCTCCAACAACAGTACTTCTTACTTTGTCCTTATTACAGCAGAGGGATTTTTGAAAAAGTAGCATAGCAGGCAGGCCAAGCCAACATGAAGTAAAGATTAACAAAGCCTGCTCTGATATTTTATTTATGCGCAATGTATGCTCTGCACAGAGATGTTCAAAAGCGAGAAGCTAATGATGCCAGATGATCTCTGCACACTTCTCAGATTCATCCCAGCTTAAAAGGTATTGTCAAATTGGCTGTCAAAACATTGCAAATGTAAACAAACCATCTTCAAAATACAGTTAAAACCCAAGCACGGCTATATGGTTATTGATAACTGAGAAAAATGAATAAAAATAGTTTTAAAGCCTAATTAAATTAAGATAAATACAATAGTAGAAGGCTAACTGTGGTGCCTAAGGGGGGCACAGTACTCCAATTACAGATTTTTTTAGGTCAAATCTCAGTAGTATGGCAAGGATTTAACTAATATTTAATTACACAGTGGCTTAGTTCTAATATAAGCCAGCAGATTTAGCCGTCAGTCAGAGTTTGACAGCATGGAGCATTTAAACTAGAATAAATGGACACAGTGTTGTGGCCATGACAGATGTGTTTAGCCTACAAAGATCCTGCATCCTGCCTGCACTTCCTGGTACACAAGCATGCTGTCAACATTGTTTATGAGAGGCCTTTTTCACAGGCTGAAAAAACGTCCGTTTTCTGGCCAATGTCAAAGTGAGATTCATAGTGCAGGACGCAGAAACTGCACTGTGATTTCTACAATGCTGCTATTCTTCACTAATCATTTCAAAAGTTTAGCCAGAAGTACAAAACATTGTGAGGCTGAGAATTGGAGAAATTCAGCATTCAGAGCCCCCCACACAGTAAAGAGGTGTATTGAGGTAGACAGCTCATACCACCCCCTCTCATATACCATTAGTCCTAGCTGTGTGTTGCACATTCCAGCCCCCCTGAGTGTGTCAGGGAAGTGGGGCCCCTACACCGTGGATCCATCTATAGAGTGCTAATCCACCGCTGGGCCATGCAAAACAGGGGACGACTAAACATAAATAAATAAAAACGAGTTGAATCTCTGTCTACTTTTCCCCATTTCAATCAAGTGCCGGGATGGAAACCAGACGGCACGGTCACATTCAGGGGTCAGTCCAGGCTCAATTAGAAAGCCCCGTGCTGAAAAAAAGCCAGTGATTATTTTTAAGCCGTTAAAGTGTCTCTCCCTGCTGGCTGAGAAGTAGGGAAGTGGGGCTCAGGGAAGATAAAAAAAAGTGCCTTTGCCCCCAAATCTGCCCCTTTCCCCACACCGGCTGTCAAAATGTATAAAGTTTATAAAGAGAGACAGACGGGATTAAAGGTGCAAGGAGGGAGGTCAGAGAGGAGGGAAAGGGAGACTGAGGACCCCCAACTCTCTAACTGACAGATACCAGTTGCCAACAAGCGCCTAGCTGAGGCTGATCACCCAGACCACACTGCTGCGGAAAAAAATACTGAGGAGCAGTAATGTCTGGAAACTAAAACCCACTCTATTTATTCTTATCACTCGTTTAGCATTCAGTTCTGAGCCAGTATAATGACAGGCACCACGCTGAGGGGAAAAAAGAGTGGAAAGAGTGGAATACATGGTAGTGGTTTAAATACCCAGAGAGCATTATCATGTAAATGGTAGTTACTGTACAGTAAAAACCCTACTTTTACAAATGATAGCAGCTGGGCCTCAGAGAGGGAGGGATGTATCCTGAGCATAAGTGCTCTTCAGGGACACTATCCCTGCTTTTTGTCTACTACATCAAAGAGATGCAGCTGAAGAGCTTCCATTTACATTGCTGAACAGTATGTACTTTGTCTATGAAACTTCCATATCACTTTCTCCTTGACAGTATCCATGTGCACGTATGACAGGTGTACAGGTTTATGGAAATGAACGATCCTTTACGTCATGTTTCCTATTATTTCAGACAGTAACTTCTCCTTAGCGTGCACTTGGCTCCCCATAAAAAACTGAGAAGTCTTGTAAAGCGGTGCTCTATTTGTGAACTGGGGATCACTCAGAGTATTTCATTAAAACTCTGCTTGATAGCACAGTTCATTTGATTACCTTGATGACATCCAGCTAGTTTTATGCTCTACAGCTGTACACTATTAACGCACTACCTCTATCTACTTTCACTCATCACCCAAAGTGTAATTCCACTCAGAGCATAGCAAAACTAAATTTCATTATCTCAATGCCAATCCCTGTAATTTTAGCAAATATGGTGATGACACTTTTTTGGATCAGGAACAAAGGAATGATATTGGTAAAAGGACAGCTGGGGGCAATCGTAGTTCAGCGTTGCAGCATGCATGGTGGGCGAAGTGTAGTCCAAAAATCTTTCCAAGTTAACCACTGTTTACTGTCTGTGTCTCACTGTGTTCCCGACCCAAGGGTCAAGCTGTGGCATATTGTCCATATCAGACTGAGTGCCTCTTCTATTGGTCCAGTCCGGAGACATTTAACTCTGTCAGCCAATTACAGGCCGATGCTGTCAGCAGGACAGAGTGATGCTGAAGCTCCCTGATGAATACAGGCATGTCGAGTATATAAATCGGTTTCATCTGGAGTCCGTACACCCATAGAAGTGCGCACATATGCACACTTCCACACATCCACACCCCCACACACACATCCTTGCTGAAAGATTTTCCCTTGGGTCTCATCCGTCTCACTTTGTTCCACAAACTCACTCATGATCATTTGCAGAGAAAGGCTTTGTGAGCATCTGTTTAACTTAGTTCTACAGGAGTGCACCCGAACAGTCTTTTAACTTGACATCAAAGCTGACCGATGAATATAGTCCCTACAGTACTTAGCAACTATGAGCGCTCGCTGCTGATAAACTTGCGATATGAGGCTCAGAGGAACTATGATTAGAAAAACCTGACAATAAGGCACTGCACTGTGCATCTTGTGTCTATTAAAATGTCTCTGGACTGGACCATCCTTGATTATTGCAGCGTTTTTATTATTTTAGACAACGTCACAACATTTTTGCAATCAGTGTTGGGGCTTGGATGTAATATTGCCTGAATTTGAACTAGAATGAAGAATCTGCACAATCTAATAACTTCATTCTATCCTGTTTCATACATCATAAGTCTCTTTCAGCAACATCTGGACTTGCTGAAGAGAAAATCTACTTCAAAAACACTTTCTGATTTAATAAAAATAACACATTTAAAATATGCCTTGATAATCCTTGACCTGTCCAGGAAATTCATCAAATCCCTTGACAAGCCCCCGTCACCTCAAAGATATTCCCAAAAACCCCACCACCAACGAGAAACCTGTTAAGATAAAATATTTTCCTATTACTTCACTGAATTCCTCGGCAAAGCCTGATAGTCAAGGTAATACAGGTGTGTATTTAATGTCTAGTCTGCCATTTCCATCCTGCAAACCTTTTGTCTACGGGCCGGATAGATGTTCACTCTCCATCTGCGGCTGAGAGGATTAGCAGACGGGCGAAGGGTGAGTCTTATCTCACCTTGCAGAGATAAATCAGGCAGGGATACGGCTCTGCTCTGGAGAGCAGCAGAGAGGGAGACAGAGGCATTTGAACAGAAAAGCCACACACAGCCTCCTCGCCAGACTGTTTGTTTAAAACCTGCTTTAAGGGTTTATGCTGTGTGTGCTCTGCCTGCCCTCAGGAATGAGCGGCCAGCAAGCATGAGCTCCAGGGTTGTTTGGAATGAACAGAATGGTCACCTTGATCTCCTCTGCTGTGACAGTTTCCAGACAACATGAGACAAAAAAAGCCGTCTGCTGCGGACTTGGCCTAGTTTTCTCTTCCTCTGACCAGACTCTCTGATTTTTCACCTCCCTTGGGAATATCCTGACACCTCTCATGTGTGCTTTTTGTGGTAAAACAATTGGAAGAGACACTTTTTTTAAAACAACAATTTGACCTGTGAAAATACAAAATTTACATGAATTTTTGACAGGCAACCAGAATAGCTAAAAAACTATGACACCGCCATCTGACTGCCATCCACTCTGTTATAACATTTGTGTGCACGGACCTAAATGTACATTTCTATCTCACAAAAACGAAATTCTGACAGTTCCCTTGTGTCCAACAGTACATGCCAAAGTGAATGTTATATGACTCCTTACAACTTTATGGTCAAGATGAATAACAGTTGATGTTAAAAATGAATATATTTATAGTTATATGAGGACAGCTATAATAACGTCTGTGTGCCTGGAGGACAAAGCTGACTTTATGTGGCTTTGCCTGAGGGGAAATACTTGGAATCTTGAGCGGGATGAAAGGAAACCATATTTTCTGATACAATTCAAGCTTGAAAGCACTGCAGCAGAAATTCTTTTTGTGGCAAAGTGAATCTAAAAAGAGTCCAAATACTGTGTGATCTAGTCATTGTGAAGGATTTGCTCATGCAGCATTGCCTTGCCACAGCCATTGCTAAGACATGTCATTGCTGCCATTTTTCAGAAAATAGCTTTGCCACTCTGAGGAAGGCCAGACATGCATTCAGTAAAGGAGGAGACATTAAATAATAAATCACGAAGGTAACTGTTGCATGAAATGTTTCAATATATAAGCAAAACTGTTATTTTACTGCAGAAAAAAAACACTTTCAATCAAGAGGTGGGTGTGTTTGTGTGTGAACCATCCCAGGCAATTAGAAAGTATTGATCTGCAGAATTAGCTCAACAATTGTTGATTACAAAGAGCTTAAGTCTAAATGAATACCTAATGAGATGCACATTTCAGAGATAATAAGCCATCAGGAATCTTGATGGAGTCAATGTGCATAAATGATGAAATATGCGTTCCCGATGGGCTGAAGGTAAGTGTAATTATGGTCTTGAAGGGATATTCAATGTCATTATGGGACTACTTTAACAGCTGATTAGATCAGGAATATACGCTCCCATCGCCTTGATTCATATATATAGTGGAGGCTATAGCCTATAATGAAGACAGGTAGGGTATAATGTATTTGGAGAAGGGTGGAGAGTGGATACAGATGGTGCTGGTGAAGAGAGTTCTTTCATCTTAAAACACTGTCATTAATTTTTGCATATGAAAAAGTTCCCCGCCACAAAGAGGGCGTCCTTGTCAAGGTGACCTCTGGGGCGTGAAACATCAATGCATCAGGTGCAGGCCAACTGTTCCATTGAAGGTGGGAAGCTGAAAGGAATCACAGCAACTTCAAAGGAGCCACTGGCAAAACATGGAGAAAAAAGCGAGCACTTATAACAGTTGACATCAATCAATAATGGTTTGGGAAATGGATTCCCATTCTGTTGACCAAAAGCGGAGCTGGAGGGGAATCTTTATTCTGAGCTTCCACTAGAGCGCGATGGTCATGAGGAGTTTAAGAGCATGAATTACATTTAAGAGCAACTTGCATTGTGAACAAACACTGCAGCGCCAAGGGATGAAAGCCAGCTGTCAGGCCGCAGTGGCAACTGAGTGCTTCACCGCTGAGGACAGTGTCTGTTTGCCAACAGCAAATAACCGCCTCTGGCCCATTTAGTACCATCTCTTTTTCTTTTCTGCAAACAAAAGCAGTCTGCCACTGAGATGACACGAGCTCTTCTCAGTGGCTACCGCTACACTGCCCGATCAAACACAGAGCTGTATGTGGAGCGAGCCCAAAGCCAACACAGTAAAGAATTCTGAACTAACCAGAGTACATGAACACGAAATACTGCCAGGCCAACACAGAGGAATTTGAAGTCCCTTCTGTTCTGGCTCATTTGTTATCCCGGCATCTGCTTTGTATGGAAAAGTGTTCATTGGTCATGAAATTAAGTTTATGAGGAAAGCAAACTTAACACCCGTAAATACCGAGAATCTTTCAGACTGGACTAGGAAATGTACAGTAATCTATTTGTCAGGTTTAAAGTGATACATTACTCAATATCATACTATGATATATTACAATATTCAATACGTAAAAGTCATGAGAGAAATATTTGCTCTTTTTAGTACAGGTGAGAGTAACTCACATTACAATAGTATCACAATGCGTTGCCTACAATAACAATGGTGTTACAATACAGCAATTTTGCAATTCTCAGAATGAAGCAAGACAATCATCTGTGATACATCACAATATCTGTGTAACTGAAGAAGAAAGAATACCCCTAAAAAAGCAAAAATGCAGGAATTATGTATTTATTCACTGCATTGTGGCGTCAGTTTCACATAATCTGACAATTGAGATAAAACAATGTACAACAACGGACAAAGAGTTTTAGTTTAGTGCCTCTTTAACACACACACACTGACTGCACCTCCATGTCTAGTGTGCTGTAATTCCAATGTAAAAATGGCATAAACTGCCAGGAAGCAGAACAGTTCTGGGGTTAAATGTTTAAAGGAAGGACACAGCTATGCCTCGCTAAAAGGTTTTCAATCAGTGTAAATTAAGTTTACAGAAAACTAAAAAATGCTGCCTCTCTGATTTGCTTACCCTGCTGTATATTTCTGCTGAGTTTCTTCTTCGCCACAATTTTACCCTCATTCATATGATAAATGACACCATGACGAGTCATGAAGTAGTGTGAAGTGAAGTTAAATTTCCAGCCAATCTGTTCAGAGCAAAAAATACGATATTTGACACCAGTAAGAGGAAGCAATATACTCTGGATATACAATATATTCCTGTATTGATATTTTGTCCCAACCCTATTTTCTCCCTTCCATTCTGTTTAGCAGTACAACAGAAGCAAAGTCCACAGTCACATAAAATGGCAGGGAGGTAGCTAACAGAAAATAAACATCATACTGAATAACATGAACAGACCACTCCTTAACTCTGATCCTGGGTCAGAACAGGAATCAACCTGCTAGCCTTTTTACATGTCTTACTACACACTGAAGATCTAACACAGAGGAAGAAAAACATTGTAGTAGAACAGACTGGTATGAAATGTCCCAATGCCACAGGGCTGCTAGTGAGTAAAAAAAAGAACAAGGAAACCATAAAAAAAGCCTAGGTAAGAGAATAGAGAGTGACTTTAGGGAGATATCTCAGCTGGCAAGTGCTCAAACAACCACCAAATGCAGGCACATGTAGCTATAAACACACACGCACTCACAAACAAATGTCACACAAACACGCACGTCACACTCCCATAGACACGCACACATACATTCTATGGCAGCATGCTTATAGAGAGTTGCCAGCTGTCGGAGATCTTTGGGAGAACAGAACACCACCTGTCCCCTTATCTTCCCCTCAAGAGCCAAGAGAGAATCTCCGTCCAACTGGAGCCACCTCCATCTACTCTCTCATCCCATGCTTAATGGCAGCTTGTCTGCTATTTTCTCTTCAACAATTTATCCCAGTCTTTGTTGTTCCTTCCCATCTCTCCTTCTGCACGTTTGATCTCGAAGCACTAGACTCAGTGCATTTATTTTAAATCACATCAAGGCTTCTCTGATGAGGGGAGCAGTCTAATTGTCGTACATGGAGTCCTGGTGGTGATGAGCCCTGATGATGTTGGGTTATGGTGAACAGTTTTGCCAGATGTTGCTCCTGTTGTTGCCAGATAGGAATTTGGCCATCAGGTCAGTGACAGTGTGTGTGTGTGTGTGTGTGATGGGGTGCAAGGTCAACATTTCTCTGTCTCTGTGTTTACATTTTCTCACTCTTTCACCTCTGTCCTCTCTGTGCCATTGTTTTGCTTTTGGTTAGCTGAGCGTTTGGGTGCAGACAGATTGATAGAAGCCAGGCTGAAGCATGGGCAAACTCCAACCATAGCTAAACCAGCTTTTGCTGCTTTCTGTGTAAACACCAGCCGATGTGATACCCTCACAGAACTGTAAGACCAAGCATAAATGATAGCAGTCCTGCTTCTGGGGTTAAAACAGAGTTACCTACAGTCCATATACTGATGTAGAGCACAGTGCTAATGGCAGCTGTGCTTGAAGCTGTTAGAATAGGGGAGCATTCTTTCAATCTGTGCAGGCAGCGAGAGGGCCGCCAGTCAAATAAAAGCAGCAGTTTCCAGGTAACCAGCTGTAGTGAGAATGTGTATATGATGGCAGTGCTAATGGGCCAGAGTTCCTCTGAGAAGTTAACACACACACAAACACACACAGACCTTCCTGCTCATACTGTACAACCCAGCACAGCAGCACTTTAGCCTGGGAAATCCTAGTGGAATAAATGAGTGATGGCCCAACCAGCTGTCTGGGAGTTATGGTCTGAATCGTTGAGGCCCGGCTGATGTTTTTTAGACAACCTGAGCAGCACTATAGCAGATGGAGGTCACCACTGGGTAGCATTGCTAAAATTAACCCAACAGCTTAGCATGAATTAAGCTGGGCCCCTGGGCAGGGAGCTCACATCCCACAGGATTGAGGCGGGTGCTGGGCAGGGAGTACCAGGCCGGCAGGGACCAGACCGCAGCTGAGGAAAGGTTTCGCGAAATCAGCAGGGTCTCCTCCGTCTCAGAGCAGTCAGTCCAACTCCTCCGAGGTTGAAAGTGAATTTACATGGCAGTGGTGAACCTTGGGTAATGTGATTAAATCCTGGCAACACACTGAGCGATGATTAACTTATTCTCTCCCCTCTCTGTGCCCTTCCATGCTGCTTCTTGCATCTCTGTCAGGCAATCAATAAGCTATTATAGCTCCAAACAGTGGGGTAAATTAACTTACGGCTCCACCTGCAGAGTCGGCACTCTCCACTAATCCCGTTGGCAGGGAAAAACGAGACTGGACGCAAAGGCCAGGTCCCGACATCATCTGTTACCACACCATGATTATCAGCAGGTTCACGGAGAAAGCCAAAAGGGTTCTGAGGTCCAAACATTACACTAGTGGTTACACTGTAAGACTGTAAGGAGGCAGGGGAGTTATGAGTGAGACTGTACTATAGTTGTAGTATGTTTGGGCAATAAGACCAAAATCCTGAATCCCAATATGGATAATGTCATATCTTGATTTTTTCTGGAACAGTTCTGGAGATTCTCTGAGAGGAACTACCGACTTTGGAGCTCCCTGGGGAACTACATACCTTCAAGGGCTTTTTGGTACCAACAGGAACATTGATGTGATGTCGGCTGGCCAGCGATTAAAGTAAAAAAATGTTGTATTTTCCCTGTCACATATATGCTCATTTTAGACTAAACTTCAGTGTCAGTTAATTTGTCTTTTCTCACATTTTTTTTCCATTACAAGAATTTTTTTTTAAAAATGTAAAAATGGCAGTTGCCAGTGCTAAATTGGCTGTAATAAACCAATCAACGTACGCCTACATCTCATATTGCCCAGCTCTAAGAACAACCCCAATTCCCAAAAAATGTTGGATGTTATTTAAAAGATAATTAAAAAAGAATGTGATAATGTGCTGGGGGAAAAAAACGGATAAACTTCTGTTATTTTGTAATTATTCACTCTGAATTTGATGCACAATGAAGATTTACACATGAGCATCCCAACTATTTTGGAATCTGAGTTGTACAAAATGGAGATACTGGTTGAATATGTGTTGAAAATTGGCATAGTTGAGTGTGAAGAACTCTGGGAAAAGGACTTGCTATCCCACCCGGTCACTGAAGGGCTTTCTATCCCATCCATCAGATGGGAGCCAATCGGCTAAATGGAGCTGAGGCACCACTGACAGATTAGAATCTGATACGTGTGCAAGGCGGAGAAAGAGAGACAGAGCGAGAGAGAGGTCTGGAAGGGAGAATAGAAATGTCACCCCCGAGCCTAACAGCACCACTATGGTCATACAATACCGGGCCTCACTGAGTCAGATGTCAGCTATTTCAAACTTACCCACAGCAACTGACTACTGTTTGAATTTTCAATGGATCCTCTCCACTTCTCTCCTTTTACACATGACGTCCCCCTGTCTGTCTTTTATCCAACTCTTTGCAGTATATGGTTACATGGAGATCCCTTTGTGTCCTTGCCACACCCTGTTCAGAAAGGTCACGCCGGCACAAAGAAGAGGTGAGGGTGTATCTGTTCTATTCACTGCTTGGTCATGCTGCCCTTCTCCTTATGGTCCTAATTAGACTATTGTATATGTTTACATACACTCCATTGACGACGATTATGTTCACCCGACATGTAGTTGAGCCTGAGGTGCGTAAACAACATTCTCTAAGTTAATAAGATGGGACAGATGTTTAAACAAGTCAGACTAGACCGTTCAGATATGACCTGCATACTTTTAATTATGTTCAGTGTCAGTTTGTTGCTTTCACTGTCATCCATTTCTTTTTTTGTCCTTTGTCATTAGTGCATCATTACTGCAGTAATGGAGTCAATCCCTTCATTTGTAACATGAGATCCAGTATCCTGAATATCTGGGGTTAGCTAGCATTACAGAGAGGTCAGGACAACAGAAAGCTTGCATAACAACTACAATGTGATAATGAGCAACAACTTTCACTCACACCAGCCCTATCTTAGGACACACTCTTGTATCTGTGACACGTCAAGGAGAAACTAATTTTCTCCCAATTGTTGCTCTAATGATCAGATTAGCTTCCACAGCAACCAAGGACAATGAGATGACAATTGAATGCCATCATGTATCCCCTGTTTGCGTTTGTCATTGACTGATGGCAAGCATGCCACTTTCCACAGTCAGCAAGTAGACTGCATTTCATTTTGCAGTCAGACAGCACGAGGCAGATCATTATCAGTGTTTGGTTCTACTGCTTACCTCACCGGCTCTTCCTGCCTGTCTTACTCCAGGGCTCAGCAACATGCTACAACTCTGATAACATTTCAGATGGCCCCCCTTCCCTCCTTTCCCCATCCCTTCTCCTTCGCAAATACAGCCTGCCTCTTTTACCCCAATCTTTTTCTCTTCACAGGAGACAGAGTGAGGAAAGCAGCACAGTGGGGAAAAGGCAGCCGTAGAAATAGAAATAGAAAGGAGAGGAAAACAGGAGATAGCATGTAGGAAAGGGAGGACATATCAGATAATGGCTGATATAGCACAAGAGTGGCACAGATACTGTTTCCTGTGTTATCAGTGCGTTGAACCTGAGCAGAATCAGACTGACTTCCTTCGGCTACTAAAACTCGGCCTCTCACCACCTCAACAAGCCATAAAATCTACAAATGACAAATACCATGTCAAGGATTTTTTAAAAATGTGTGCCATATACCTGCATGAATGACTGCAAAACTGACTGACAATAACACTTCAATCAGAACCTGGTATGTGAATGTTGCTGTGGCCAAATGGAGATATTGAGCTGACACTAACTAAAAAAACTGGACCAGATAACAGTGACAATGTTGCTGAACCATTTAATTCAACTATATGCAGATATTATTGACATTATATACAGGAATTTATGATAATGAATAACAATTTTATTCAATTTATACATACATATTTATTTGCTACATGTTGTTCTCAAGAGTCAGGAGAGTTTTAAGTTTTAAGTAAAGCCTGATGTTGGATTACACGTAAAAAAAAAAAAAAAAAAAAAAAAAATATATATATATATATATATATATATATATATGTATATCCTTGTTATTTCCACACAGTGATGCATGCAGCTTATTAAATAAACACTGGTATATTGCTATCTGTATCAGGACTGTATCCCTATTTACTAGGCTTAAAAAAGAACCATTACTTGTTTTGTTTTATTTTGAAAAGGCAAGTGAAAGTCAGTATTTTAGAGCAAGCTTGTCAAGTACGTGCCTGACATTTCACTGGTCTTGTTTTGTGCCCTTGCTGTACTTGAACCAAGAGTTCACAGCTAGATGTGTGCACTCTGCTGAGAGTTAGAGGGTAGCTGAAAAACTATCAATAGGTGGCGAATTGGCAGTTTGTCTCCTGGGAGTACACAGTGAAGACAAAAAAAAAAACAGGCCATCACAAGGTCCATGCAGGCTCACCTTGAGTGGACTGAGTGTGCCTCTTGAGCACATTTTTCTAACTTTGCCAAACAAATGTCTGAAAATCCCTGAAGTTCCAGTCTCCAAACCCCTTAATCCTCCCTAACTCCATCGTCTCGGATCGAGGAGCATGATAGAAGGTTTCAAGTGAGGGCTTAACCCAGGTTTAATAACCAGAGCATGTCCGCAGAGCAGAACGCCTCGTCATATGACCAGACACCAGAATGCGAGCACGTACGCATGCACAAACCTCACAGGCACATAAACACACATACGCACAGCCTCTCTGGCCACAGGAGAGGCTCAGACCAAGAGGAGATTACACCTCACAACAAGAGTAATACCCAGGTCTCCGCCGAAGAGGTGGAGATTAGAGTCAGCAGCATACATTCATCTGGTTCTCACAAGCACTGACACACAGCTTACCACCAAGAACATTTATCACATATGGAGTCGAGCCAAAGACACACCTCGGACAAATATGGAAACATGTTGATAAAAGATGCACATACAAAACAACACACACACAAACCATGTAGATGGTTTCTAAGAGGAGAGGAAGTGAAGGCACTCTGTTATCAGTGGTCCTCCTGAGTGGAAGTACAGGACCACTGGACTCAAGAGCTCATACTGTATCTTATCTGCTCTAGACTGGCACTTCATAATGTTAATATCATACTTCACTATCCTGGGAGCCTGCATCCACCCTACCCGTGATCCTGTTCTGAGCTATAGCCAGAGGCAAGGATTACATAGAGATGAATAAGCAGTCACTGTGGCGACCAGAAAAAAAGCTCTGACGCACTAGAGTTTAGGGGAAGTGTCCAGACACCAGACAGAAAGCTGTGCAGTAGCTCCACTTTTTCAAAGACATCACAAGATATCTGGCCAATGTCACCGTGTGTGCAAATGGATGGACTGAGAAAACCTCCACAGAAACATAGCAGTGCTAAAAGTGGGCTCCATAAGTCAGCATTCCCTTCCTTGTTAACAGCGACAAACCATTTCCTACATGAATGCACACTGAGAGGCAAAAACAGAGAGGATGTCAGTGTGAAACAGCTGTGTTTAGAAGATCTAATGCTTTTCTTTCTTTATCTTTGTAGAGACTGAGATCAAACAGGAAAATATCTATCACACTAAAGGGAATAACTGAAGCTAACGCCTTCTGAAGAAGTATTTTATGTTGCTATTAAAAAGTACCTTGTTCACCAAGGCTCTGTATTTATTGCTTTATGGTGCAATTTCCTCCTAAACTCCACCCGTGACAATCTGATAATGCAGATGATAAGACACAGCGGGGATCACGGGGAATCACATAATATGATTTCTTACGCTGTTAATTTGGATTTTCCTTGTCTCCCAATCTTAAACTGTGCACAGCTTTGTGTTCATCTTGTTCTTTCGGTGAGAAGACACAGACGGAGGGATGAAAGGGGGTTCTGGTGTACTTTTGGAGACCATGTCTCTCCCTGGCTCAGTAGGCTGTCAGAGACGGGTGGAGCATGGAGTGATTGATGGGACTTTGGGCAGGCTCTTTTACCCATGTCTGTACACCTGCCCCTTTAGCTCATGTACAAACTCCTTCACACAACACCCTGCTACACATTGTTCACTAGACCAGTGTAGACACACTGACAGATTGATGGAATCAAACACATACACACAACACACGCACTCCCCAAACACGGCAAATGTTGCCTCACCCACTCTTGTTCTATCAAAGGCTTCATTCTGATATAAACCAATCCATTCATAGCACTTTCTCTCACTCTGCAGGATGTGTGTTCTCTTCAGGCTTGGTGCCAGTGTTTGCTGTAAAACAACACAAAGCAGCTAAAACTATGTTAAAAAGCTGCCCTGCTTCCCTGCTCTGGCTCTTATCCTCCGCTACACTGCACTCTATCCCGTGGTGAGCATTTTGAGCTCTTGGCCTCGCATCTCGCCAGCAGTATTAGTTTTGGTGGGGGAGGGCTATGTGTGGGCGAGGTAATGCGTGTGTGTTTGTGCAAACCGTGCTCTAAAAATCCCCAAATCACTGTGACATTTGACACATTTTTACATGACTGAAAGAGACATGAGCATCTTCTTTTTCTTCACTGCAGGCTGCTGTCACTGCAGGGAGTGACAACTGCATTTTGGGTCAATTATGTCAGCCGATATCTGTCAGGAGGTGTCTTACGGATCGTAACACGGTCAAAGTTTTAAGGTACATATCCAGGTCACTAACAAGCATGCTGTCACTGGCACCACACGTCTTTTTAACACCAGCCTTTGTTGTGTATCATAGAAATTCTCAACTGAAAACGGCATTTAGATATCGACTAAACATAGCAAAGAGATGCTGCAGGTTTAATTACATGGATTACATTGATTTATGCAAACACCCTGAAGTGCTAAATATGCTTGGTCCACCAGACCACACGCAACATGCATGATAAAAACAGCTCTCTGCATTTATGGATTAAAGAAGGCTAATTGAAATGCATGTGTGGAACATATCTTCCCTGCAGAGGTTTCACAAAGACTGAGCTGACAGTTATGTGCTGGAGGGGGGCAGTGTGATTCGACAGTTGTTTCGCATGTAGTGTAGTTTCAAGATTAACAGCATTGGACTGAGACAGCCTTGAAAAACATGCAGCAACTATTCAGAGCAAGATAAACTAAAAATAAGCCATCATTTATTAAACGAATGTACAAGGATTTATTTTCGAGCAAACGGCATGCATGCAGAACTTTTTACCCTGCTACAAAACAGAGTTTTCTAAACGAGGCAGAGTTCAGCTTGTACATCCACACAATCACACACACACACACACACACACACACACATAACACTGGGCTTTGAGATTGTGGAAGGGGTCCGCATTCCAACATAAAACAGATTGGATTTGAGGCCAAGGAGAGTCTGTGGTGTGGAGCCCACGCCTCAGCTGCATGTTGACTCATGAAGCAGACCCTGGCTGTGCCGTTTGCACCAATTTGCTCTGAACCTCCCTGAGACAAATAACTGCCACAGAGCTGTAACACACTCTGCCTCCAGTCCCCTGGCAGCTTGCCAGCACACTCACTGCTGCTTCTGCTGGAGTTAGCTGTCCTGATTTTTTTTCTCCTCCTGCTCTCTCCATCTCTGCTGTTTCTTTTTCTCTACCTCACTCACTTTATCTTTCTCCTCACCTCACAGTCTCATTTTATGTTTGGAGCTCCTTAATATTTCTTGAGCAGAAAAAGGAGATGTAAGGGTGTCCACATGGCAACCCCAAAAAATGAAATGTTTGAAATGAACAGAGCAAGTCATGCAATTCAAAAACAGAGAGCTAATGCAATATGTTGCCACTCATGTAATAAGTTAATGAAAGGCAAACACCATGACAAATAAATAATTACTGTGGCACCAGGTAGTAAAAGGCGCTGTTGCAGTCGTGAGGCTTGTTCCGTTTCAGTGCAGTTTAGAAATAATGAGGAGTGAAGAGGAGCGATGGGTGAGAAGAAATGTGAGATAAAGCAAACTCAGATGTTATGTGTCTGGAGGAGGGGTCTAGTTTGAGTTGGGGGGTGTGCTGAAGGGAACAACATGAAGACCCTGAGTCTTTGAGAGCCAACAGATGCATTACAAGGGATTTCCTGCAAGAGAGACAGGCGGGTCCTCAGATCAGTGGGAGGTGGACTTGTTGCCTATAGAGTGGCGCATGCCAGCCAACTGTCCTCCGCTCTGCAGATGACCCTGAGGCACGGCCCCCAAATCTGTCAGGATGAACCCTGCCTCCTTCGACACATCCAAAGCCCGACCTTCCCCCACTTAACGAGAAAGTCAGCGGAGCCAGCTGGCTGCACATGGTGACAGAGATTTCATAGAAGCATCGAGATCAATGAGATCCTGGGATAAACTTGGCTGACTTGAGTTATATGCAATGGGCCAAATTCAAGTAAACACCCCTTCGCTTCTGTTGTTAGTGGCTGAAAAAAGTAAACTCTGCCTCTGGAGAGAGGAGACTGTGTGTGGATAGAAGGCCTGCAGCCAACCCTGTGCGGTCAGCACTGTGCAGTCGGCCAGGCCACCAGACAGCAGGCCCTGAGGTTATCGCCTGCTCAAGTGGAGCAGTGTGTCGTCCATTACCTCACTTTACTATCTCCAAGTCAGGAAAAAGGGAAACAAGCTATTCATAGAGCCTCTCAGGGCCTCCTGCACAGTGTGGGTAAAGGGAATTACTGTGACATGTCACAGAGTTTACAGTATACTGCACACATACTGTACTGTGACTATGTGTCCATCAGTAATTGGTAAATTAGAGTCAGCACACTCTCTTTTACTTTTAACTCTCTTGCAGATTTTCAGTTCATCCAGTGTTTGAAAAAAAAACATAAATAGCATGTAGCATGCACAATGTTTCAAATAATTTTTAGTAACAATTCCAATGTGGCCTTAATCTTAGTTCTTTATCAACTTGCAGCCGTTGAGCACAAAGGAAGTTCATTATATGATGTCGACATCGCTAATACAAAGAAAACAATCACATAATAGGAAAAGAATCCTATCTTAAGCTTGTTTGAATACACAGTGCAAACAGGATTCATGGTAAATGCATTAGCGCGGGCTTTGGGTTAAGAGGCTGAGATAGAGAGATTGTGGGCTGTACTGTACATGTGGTTAATGATAAACCAAACAAACTGGGTTAGCTCTCCTAGCCTGGCAAAACAGAACTTGTTGAAACTTGGATTATATTAACAATCGCTGGTGAGTAAGGGAAACTGTAAAAGCCAGGCTCTTAGAATAACATCTCCAAAAAGTTGTGTTTTTAGCTTTTAAAGTGAAAACGTTAGACGGGGGAGAGCTTGGCAATGTAAACACAATTAAAGCCACGACTTCCTTCTTCAGAGTTTCATTGGAAATTAAAAGCCTGGTTGTTCCTTCAGTGTGTAAAACACCCGGTCTATAATGTTCATCTTATAACAGTTAAGGTATGACAAGCATCTTTAATGACAACACCGAATCTGTCTCATGAGCCAGATTTACAGCTTGTAGTTTCTTCACTATGGAGTTTAAATGAAGCCTTGTAAAGACAACTCAGTGTTTCTGGGCTTTTATTTTTTTCTCTATGGCCTTTTTTCTTCGGCAGGGTTCCATACTGGTTGCTCCGACAACATAATTATATGTAGTTAAGCATGAGCTGCAGAGAGGGGAGCGAGAGACACCAACTAAGCGAGAAGGAGAGAGAGGGCTGGAGCACAGTGGCTTGTCATTATGGGTCTGTTTGAACCTTATACAGAATAAGCAGCCCGAACTTGAGACGGAGCCAGTGGTACTCTGTACTCTGGTCCTCGAGAGTCCTGCCAAGTGTCTTGTTTTTCTACTTGAAAAACCCACCTCTGAAATAAACACTGTATATCATCTACTACTGGGAAAAATATTTTTAGCATTCTGACCTGTGGAAACTTCGAATGTGCCAAACACTTTGTTACATTTATATTTCATATCATGCCTCTACAGTAGTTTGCATAATTGCATTTAAATTGTGCAGAAGTTTAATTTTTATGTTAATGAGCTTGGCTGGCAATGGCTACTGCAGGATATATGAGGACAAGACACCATCTGGACCACAACCCTGAACTGTATCTCCTCTCTGATCATCTAATGGGAGACTTTTACTCAAAATTTAACAACAGAGCTCATGGAATATATTAAACAAATCCAGTATTATCAAGAAGCATGTCAAAGTATCTGCTGTTTCTTAAAATTCCACTTAGCTGTTAATAAAGATGGAAGCCCACTTATACAGCTTAAATATGAAAATGCACAACAAGCTCTATCTGACCGACACCTCATACCCAAGACCATTATCCTCAGAAAGCCCATGCCCAACCCCACCTCCCCCCATACCCCACATTCACTCACACACGTACACATTCAAACACACACAATTCTTTCTTTCCCCCATCTTGATTAGATTACAGTGAGCGGGTTGGTGACAGCCTCTGGGCATGCTGGAGGAGCGGTTGATATCTGAGCTCTCCTCCTCAGCCTTCACTCTCAGCCAGTCAAGAGAGCAAAGAGATAATATATCTGAAGAGCTGACCTCACCAACGAAAGCAGCCTTTAAAGAATCATGGGAACAAATTTGTCAGCGCAGGTCACCACTCACGTAAAGACTAAACGATTCAGACAGTGTTTTCTCTTCCTACATTGCATACCCACTGACTGCCAAATATACTCCTTGCTAATATGTCTCCAAGCCTGCACTTGGCCCTAGAGATGCTTAAATCCACTTTACATCAAAGCTAGCCTGTTGTGACATAAGTGTGGCAGACAATAAAGGGAACGGCTGTTACTTCAATGAAATGAGCGGGAAAGCTCTTCATTAAAAGATGACTAAACACAGACGCAATGATTGCATTTCTTTCGATATAAAACCTCATATCTATCTCTCTGACAAAAAGCAGAAGCAGGGCAAAAACAGAAAGGGCTTTGTTCCCATTGTAGCTGCTGACCACCTACCATGGGCCCTTTAGAGAAGCATTCACCCCGGAATGATCAGGCCACTTCTCCCCCAAGGCTCCGCAGGCCTACGGGGACCGCTGGGCCAAACACATCCTGCCCATCTCCTAAGAGATTATCCAACTCAATGAACACATTGAGTGCAGAAACACTGAAGGAAACTGGAGCCTGCTATTCAGCTGCATCTAAACCCAAACTCTTGCATTCACACCCACACTAGCGGCGAAGAAGAAATAGGAAGACATGCTGCACTTACTGGCAACTTCCAGCGAGGCGTTGTGGCTCACTGCCTCTCCCAGGTAGTTGCGGGCAACGCAGACATAGGAACCTTCGTCCGGTTTGCTCCTCCGTCCGTGGACGATTCGTAGAAAGAAGAGGGAGCCACTGGGCAGCAGCATGCGCTGGGAACGGGGATTGTCCCTGTCTGTTTCCACCCGCTCGCCATCCTTGTACCACTCCACTGTCGGGGTCGGCCTCCCCTCCGCTTTACAGTTGAGAGTGGCGGGCTCCCCTTTGGAAACAATCAGGTCAGATGGATGCTCCACAATCCGGGGTGGGGTGTCCTCTTGGCGCAGACGGGATCCTGCAAAGAAATGACAAGAATGAAAGTTTATATCTGCAAGGATTTATAGCCTTGGATGGATTTTTAAAGGCTGTCAATAAAAATTATATGGTCCCTAGGGCCTACAGGCCTGTTGTCTTGGATTCAATAGGACAGTTTCTAAGGCAGCTATACCTTCCTGAATGCAGGCTTTCTTGAAATACCTAGCAGATACATTTTTACGATACAGGGTTAGTATTTCATCCAGTTTTTCTAAGAACCTTTTTATGTTCCAATTATTGACTAAGAAAAATGTAAACCTATTTTTGACACAATTCACAATTCAGCTCTGGGGACACAATTGTCATCTTGTTAGGATGAGTAACAGACTATAAAAACTTGAATGAATATTGATGTTCCACAAGTATGTGTCTTAACTCCTATAACATACCCTGATTTATGTATACCACATTTACATACAGACGGTATGATTTCAAAGTAGTGGAATGTATTATTCAAGTTACAATAACAGGTACTGCTGATGCAAGTAGTAAAGACCAAATAAACTACCAATCTGTGAGAGAAGACACTCTTTAATTACAGTAACAGCTCCTTTAGTAAAGCTAAGCAATACTCCAGCTATGTGACTCTGTCATTTCTCAGATCAAAGAGCAAAGAGAAGAAAAAAAAGGCAACAGTAAACAAGAATATGACACACCTTTAAGGTAAAAGGAAATTAAAAGATAAGAGATAAGATATAGATGCAGTGCATAGCCAAGGGACAAAGACAGAGCAGGAGCAGAGATTACACTGTTGAAGGAAGACCGAGCCCCCATCAGCAGTGCCAACAGCAGTGCCAAGGGGGTTAACACCCCAGTGCTATCTCAGGCCATTACTATTGCTCTCCGACCAGTCAGCTGTGGCTATCAAACCTGCTTTACATGCAAATTAGCTTCCTGTTGTTAATTCCTGAAGGGTGGGACCTGATGGCTGTGAATGCATTGTCTGCCTACACACAATAGTGTGTGTATGTGTGTGTGTGAGGGTGAAAGAGGGAAAGGGAGAGTTTTTCCCCCACTTGCCATATCTCCCAGCATAGGCCTTCGGAGCCCATTCAGGACCAATTAAAAAGAGTCTGGTCTAATTGGAGGCACAGGCCTGCAATTAATTTACCCAGCATCCCGTGAACTTGCCACACCGCCTCGTTTCTGTGCCCTCCACCCATCCCCCCGTTACCCTACAAATCTGGTGCTGAGAAGGCATCTTCCTGTGGTCGCCATGTATTTTAAAGTAAAGTCAGCAAAATCAGTGACAGCTCTGTGGAAAGATTAATCACTTCAATGCACATGTGTAGTGTGGTCAATGAAATGTAATTAATCCAGTATCCCAATGAAGGACATCATGATCATGAGTCTCCTCAAGTTATTCCTCAGCTGGGTTTTTGTCTTTTACACCTGTTTTAGGCTCCTTCTTTGAGACAGAGTTTCATGTTTACATCCTGCAAAAACTATTGGACACAAGCTGTAGTGGTTGTGTATGTCTGCAGGAATAGTGGGAAAATAATCACGACGACCAATGAGCTGCTCTTAATAAGCCAACTAGACAAGGTTACTGGCTATTTCTTCACACAAGCATTTATTTTCAGATGGCCTATGGCTGAAAATAACTAAATGAGATTCTTAAAATGATGTAATATTACAGATGCAGTGGGATTTCACTGTATTAAAAATTTGCCAGAAACATCTACTCTATTTGGAGCAATTAGACTAAAACCAATCATGATGATTAATTATTTAATGGCAACACAACAAATAAAATAAAGTCTCTCACAGAAATCCCTGTAATTCTGCACATCATTCAGTCAACACTCAGTGGGTATGAAAAACATATCCGTAGAGATTAAAGCATTTCTGAGAGATCGACACAAACAGATGGAGAATTAGAGAGAGTGGCCTATCAAGCCTTCAAATTAGTCTGCTATCTGACGCCGAATAAAGTTGAAAAAAAAATATGTCTGTGCTTCCTGGCTACTGGCGCGTCCTGAACCAACACCAGGCTAATTAACCTCCATTTGTAGCGCTCACCCATCACACACTTTTGAACCTACAGACCCTGTGCTAATGAGGCCCGGTCCTTTGGTAGGGCAGCATACCGGAGCAAAGAGCTGAGCTAACACTCCTCACCATGCTAGCATACCCAGTCCCATTAGCAGCACAGTGACTGAACCACCACCACAGCTCCTCACCAGACAAGGCAAGCTAATATGTTTTATTAAAGAGGACTTTGAAGAGCTCTGCCGCTATCTGCTCTGCCCGTTCCCTTACTGATTTAGATAGCTCCTCTCTAATTTGAAATGGTCTGAAGTTTGGGGTTTTATGGGGGAACCATTAACTATTTAGATGTGGCCCACTGTGAGGAGGGCTGTGCAGCAGGCAGGGCTGTGTTTGATCAGTGGCTGTTTACTGTAGATGATTACACCGGATCTGCATGATTAAGATGCACACTGAGAATAGCATATACAGTAGGTTACAGTATCCTGTTACAGGCAAGCTGGTAAGAATAATCAGGTAAATCCATATTCACAGTGAACTCTAATAAGTGTTTAGTTTGTGATTCCTGCATGTGTGTGTTTTAAGCAGCGAGTGGGTGCTTGATTGTATCAGTTACACAATGCTTTTATGCTTTCCTTGTTCCTGATTGAATTCATTGTGTGCATGTGTGTGCTGTGCTGATCCCCAAAGACACTTTGATTGACCCCAGTTACTTCAGCCCCATTACCCCTCACCAGGGGAAAAAGACACAGGCGGTATAACGGATTATTCTGTCATGGCACAAACTCTCCCCTGTCCCCCCTCTACAGGTGCATGCTTTAAGAGGATGGCCAACCAGCTAACTTCACTACTTCCCTATACAGCATTAAAGCTCTGAAGACCGAATCTGAGAGTGAAACAAGAGAGGAGCAGAGTGCACACTTCACCACAGAACCGAGCTGCTCCGCGTCTCTTTCTCGCTTCGCTTTGAGTCGTCTAACCCTCCCTCTATTTCAAAGCACTGCCCTTCCTTCTCCTCTGCCGCTTTCAACCACCCTCTCTCTCCTACTTTCTATCCCCCTCTTCCCCCCTTCTTCGCTTCCAGACAGAAAATGTGAGATGAGCTAATGCAATACACAGCCGCACCAAAGGGAAGCTGGGACTTCTACTGCGAGGATCTGATCGATTGGTGCCCGAGGCAAGATTCTCCTCCTCCCTTAACCCTCTCACTTGCTGGTGCGCTCTGTGTTTCTTTTTCTCTCATTTATTCACACACACACACACACACACACACACACACACACACACACACACACACACACACACACACACAAAGTTAAACTATGCTTGAGGGAGCCTTTGCTTGCTGTGGAGGTGATTAAAAAAACCTACAACTCTCTGCGACTTTGCGCTCAATGCTAAAAGCGATCTCAGTAATGAACAACAAACCATGAGAGCCCAACAGCAACAACTAGCACACTGAATGGAAAAGCCTGAGCCCAATCCGTTCACCACCACAAGGGTCCAGACCCAGACATTGACCCATATACTCACACAGTATCTGTATGCATCCTAGGACTCATAAAGACCCATGGGGTATTTGCCCACTCGGAAATTCACTCTCTCTCCCCAATCCAATCATTGATAGACAGGGCATGATCACGGGATTTGTGACGGTTCTCAATAAGCCAAGGTCAATCTGCTGTCCATTAAATCACTTGGCATACATTGTATATTAGCATTATGGCTTCAGCCTCATATTGATTCACGAGTTGATGTACAGTGGATCTATACTCCACAAGGTAAGCCTGCTTCCTCAATCAGATAATAAAATAATATGCATAAGCAGTAGACCGCTACTGATCCTGCAAATATATCATAACATAGTGTGATCTACTAGGCAGGGCACTCATACTGCACTGGACTTTATTGGGGTAACTATCTGATTTAGGGCTGCTGAGAAAAACTAATGTCATCATACCTAATACTGGGAGACATTCATGTCTTTTGGTATTGATTTAAATAGCAAGGTTAATGTATACCAAATAGATATTAGCATCTGTTTCCAAAAGAAATAAATGTTTGACAGAGTGCAAATTTGAAACGCAAAGCATTGTTTGTTATAGCAGCCACAGCACCTAGACAGGCAAGAACACTCAACTATTGCATGGAGAGGATGAGGGAGTGAGACAACAACTTGATGCAGGAGAGAGAGACAGAGAGAGAGAGAGAGAGAGAGAGAGACACAGAGAGAGAGAGATGTAACTGTAGATGTTATCAAATACAGCTCAGTGAGAAAACAGCCACTTTATACAGGAGACAAGAATATACCAAGGACAGCTCGTATTGAACCTGTGCTGGTCGTTTCACTGATAATGATGAAATAATTGAAAAAAAAATCGAATAATGGACTTATACATACAATAATAAATGGATAAGAATCCAAGTAAATCCTTTCCCATGCCACAATTACTCACTACTACCATATAAAGAACTACAATCTCCACTCCTGGAGGGGTCAAACAAACAAAGGGCTCTTATAGGAAATGTTTCCGTGTCACATGTGAAACCAGATCAACGTTATTTCAAGCTACATGACTTCACTGTAACAACCTCACTTCCAGAAGTTACGTTTATTTACTATGGTTAACCATGTACTTTTGTTTCCTAACCTTAAGCAAGTAATTTCACAGCCTAATCCTAACCTAACTGTGACTGTTTAACAATGTTAACGATGTGTTTTAAACAGCTACTGTTACATTTAGGTATCAGGACATGTTCATCTCCTGCCTGTAGTTGGGGCGCAAATTTTGAAAATGCTCCTGTGGGTCGTATTTGAGGTTAGGAACAAAAGACCAACATTGTCGTACTTGTTGTCCCATGCTATTGCTACTGTAGATTTAATAGTAGCTGAACTATTGATTGTGTTTAATTACTTAATGTCTCAGTTAGTAATGGAGGAATCTCACTCAGAACATTTACTGTCAGAGTAAATAGCCAAGATGTCAACGACAAGAAAATGCAGTAAAATCTGGTTTGAGGTGCTACAAAGCTTGCATGCCTAGGAGGCAGCAATCGATCTAACTACCCTGACTGAAAGCATAAAAGACGACCCTGGAACTACAACCTAGACTCTGAGCAGCCTCAGGACAAGAAACAGCTAGTCAGGGTCAGCTCTGTCAGAGCCAGGGTCATTGCTTAAACACAGCATGTTTGCCCTTTGCAATTAAAAGTTCATGTAAGCCCACAGGCAACATCATGTGTAGTGCATTTTTATTACTAATCACTCTCAGCATAAAGATGGAGACAAGCAGAAAAGCGGGCCAAAAACAGGCAAAAACAATCACCTAGCTGAAGTAATAAGTTCAGGTCCAGTGATTTCCCTAGCTTAAAAAACCAAATGTGCCTCTCTCTCTCACATCTCTTTTCCTTGGCAGAGTGTGAGGAGGAGGAAAGGAGCCAAGCACCTGCCCTTTACCCCAGAGAACTCACAGGGGAGAGGGACAGTGAGGCAATTTAGATCTGTTGTCACTGTGGTCCCCTGCGGTAGAGAGATGGGATAATGTGTCTACTTCCTTGAATGATAAACCAAACTTTACAATGCTGAGCCTTTCAGTCCATTTCTCGCCACAGAACAAACAATCCCAGCCTAGCCTTGCATGTGATTATATGAGCACTATTGTGGTAAAGTTTAATTTCCTCCATAAAGATGCTCAAGGTTGCAGAATCTCATAAAGACAGATGCTATAATTGGGAGGTGTTGCATGAGTCTGAGCCATATCATCACACCCCATATCAGATGTCCAGCTGAGCAACGGCAGAGATATGGAATATGGGTCTGTGATAAGGAAGGCCAAGCACAGTAGGGCACTCCCTATCTACAGTCCCATTAATCTGTGATTAGGGGACTTAAGAGGGATTTATGGCAGAGATAAGAGCAGAGGGCGTGTCCCACGGGGTAGCCAGCCAGAGACTGGAGCCACGCCTGCTCTGGACGCTGCCTGCCAATAAGTGACTGAAAGGAAAAGAAAAGGCACCCTTTTCTGTTGAATTAGAGAAGATAACGGCGAGAGAGGGCAGAGATAAGAGGAGGAAACAGAGGGAGAGACGGAAGCAGAGCGAAAAAGGCAAAGTACCGTACTTCTGCTGATCAGATGACATTAACAGGAAAGAGAAACTGAATCTTTTTACCGTTTCAACATCAGGATCCCACCCTGGAATGC
Organism: Centropristis striata; assembly: GCF_030273125.1. Taxonomy (NCBI): domain Eukaryota; kingdom Metazoa; phylum Chordata; class Actinopteri; order Perciformes; family Serranidae; genus Centropristis; species Centropristis striata. The sequence goes on along the minus strand of NC_081520.1, from coordinate 12,567,453 downwards.
GTTGCATGAATGACTTTGCCAGTTGCATCAGATCAGACCTGTTTTTAATGTTACACAAGGCTATCACTTACACTCCTAAGAGGCAGGATTAGAGCACTGTGTGTGAGTGTGTGTGGGGACCTGGAGGTGGGGTGATGGAGGGGGTTGATGGATATCTTTATGGCCTCTTTCTTTCCTCATCTCTTTGTCTCCGTTTACCAAACAGAACGGGGTACGGTTACCTCACTGATACTACAGCAGCACTTGAGAACAGATATCAGTTTCCAGAAAAATAGTCCTACTACCTTCCAAATTTGGGCTTTTTTTAATCAAAGCAAAGCTGAAACACACTACCTGAGAGTTTACACACAACACTGCAACCCAACACTACACTGTTTGATTGTTTCTCTGTATTTGCTGTTATAGAAACTAAGTCCACATGCTCACAGATGATTACAATGCTCCTTTTGATATTTGAGTGAAATGGGGCTTCTGCAGATTGCAATGCAAACATGACACAAAGCTCCTTTGTTATTATTAAGGCCAGGACATTGAACAAGGTTAAGGAAGTAATCAGAAAAAGTCCACAGACTGTAGTTGCTCTGCAAGGTGCCAATACAATATATTCATTTATTCATTTCAACAATGGGAAGGTGTGATGTACAGGGACTTTACCATTGGTTAAAAGTGTAAACCACAAAACTTGCTCCAGTTTTCAACAGCTCTGTAAATGGGGACTAATAAAATATTAAGATAAGCGGCTCATTATTATCACTGTCTTTGCCTTTGATCGTCCTGATGCTCTTTTTCATATACAATACAGAGGTGATGAATCTGCTGAGGATACCATAAACAAGACGCACTCCTTTCTTTGCTTAGGGCCACAGGTTACCACCATAAGCTCTGGGGCTGTGATATAATCACTGTTGCTCCTCATCAGGATGGGATCCAACAAAGGACCTCCTAAGCCTGAAGCACTAGCCCCAAAACAGGCTGTGTCAGCTGGGAAACACATCCCTGACTCTCCCCTGGCAGCCCAGGCCAGGAGTGAGACAGCCCCAGCAGAGTGCTCCTTTGGGAGGCTGGGGTCCATCCTGCTCTGGGGCCCCCATCTGGAGCTACTACAATAGGAGCAGTATTTCCACTTGTGCTCCAGGCTTTTCCCAAACGGGCTTGACACATTTGAAAGACACCAGGCATGATCGCATGTATGATAAAGGAGTGTTGATGCTCATGAAACACCTCTAAAGTCAACTGAAGACAACAAGGACATCTTTGTTTCATCTGCCTTTTATAAACTCATCTTTTTTATGAATGGAAAGTCCATATAGAAGGATGGTTTGCTCATTATTGAGACAAATATAGCTTTCCTTTCATTATTTATGTACCCATAGTAATTTCATATAAATTGTCAGCAACCTAACAACAAGGAGTAACTGTGAAAAGACTTGACAACAAGAAAACATAGTATATAATAATGAATTTTCAGCATAAACCCAGGGGACTCAATTGTGGATGAGTTGTAGCTCCTCGTGATGCCAAGCAGCCCCTGTGAGTGTCATTAGACACAAATAAAAGCTGTCAAATTCTGCAGAAGGCCATGAGGGCAGAATTCATTCCTGCAGGATAAACGTAGTTCCTATGGTTTATTATATCCATTCACTGAGACAAGTAGGAAATCTGTAGTGGAAAAGGCTGGAATGCTTGTTAGGAAGCTGCCTGTCAAATTGGCTCTGGAGACCATGCAGGCAGACAGGCTGAACAGAGCAGGAAGGCTGCAAGAAAAGAGTCAGGCTGTCTGTATGTGTGTATATCAGTCCGTCTAGTATCTATCAATCTTTTCAGAATGCACATGGCTTGTGTGTGACTGTGAGCAGCCTTCTCAAGTTGACCCCGCGCATTCACAGCGAGGGAAGAAACCACGGTCTGTATTTCTCATGAAAGAACTCAAAATCTGATTTCAAGGATGTCATTCCTTCAGCAGAGCAGAGATCTCGGGAAAAGAGCTGTAATTAATATGTGGCAGGCTTATACCCTCTATTAAGAAGCTTCTGCATGTGCCAAAGTCAAGGTTTGGAGCATGAGGGGGGGTTGAGGAAAAGAAGCACAAGGGAGTGCAAGTGGCCAATTACTTCTTGTTTTTGTTTTCGAACATTGCCAGTTTTTAATGAGCTTTGACCAGTGCGTTCTCAGTGATACATCAAAGCAGCCTGCAACAGCAGGATAGGAAAAGCAGGGGTAATTGAATATGCTGGTACATTTATTTCCCAACAGGGGACAGCAGGAGTCTCGCTGATGGCTTGTTCTTCCATCAACTGCTAGACTTGAAATCCTCAAGAGATTAATAGAATGTATCTCAGCAAAGCAATTTGTTTGGCATTTTTAAAAGCAAATATACAGTTAAAAGCGTGCATTTTAAATATACTTTCAACACAAGCAGATGGCTGAGACTCTAGCCCATGCTCTATATTATGCAATGATTGCAGAGGAGTGGGAACAGTTCTGCAGGGTTAATGTAAACAAAACACTAAGCTTAATTCAATTTAAAATCTGCTGTCTGCTCAGTTATGCGACCATAACAACACGGTGCGGCGGTCTACTCCTCCCAAGGTCGCTCTGTGGACTGGCTGCAGTGATTCTGCTCCATGAGGGGACTGGGATAGGTGGCTGGGCAGGCAGGGGAGGGGCCGGCTGAGCAGTGAGGAGGAAGAAGGACCAGCACACTCAGCTGGCACAGCCCAGCCACAGGGAGTATGGCATTTAGGCTCGGTGCCAAGAAAAAGAACAGCTCTGAAGAGATGCCAAAGTGAATCGGGGCAGGCACGGCCAAAAAGCACCTAATGCTTTTTAAATGTTATTTAGTTGATGGCAGCGGCTGATACCGGTCTACTATTGGACCAGTGTTGTGTTACAGTCCCTGAGAGCAGAGCTGATGACCTTATGTAGGCTATTCGAAATGTTCGGGCAAACACATTCTAAAGCAAATCTCAGACAGCTGGGTGTTGAAAGGGAATTTCAGTTACAGCATTCAGACGAGGGTACAACAGTAATGCCTGAGTGCAGAAACTTGGCACATTTCCTCACGGTGCCCTTTAGGTTAAAAGGGTAAGCACGGAGCACATAGCATTGGACCGTCAATGTGTGAAAGCCTGTGTATGTGCATGCATATGTTATACACTGTAGCTGTGGATACAAGGTATTATTAAAGTGAAACGTGGCTTCCCGGAGGCATAGTGTAGGTTAAGACTCAGTGGAGCCAGTTTCTCATGTGGCAAGATCCCAGAGACACCAGCATGGGCCTGCTGAGTGGGGCATGGCCCGGGTCCAGCCAAATGGAACACAAATCGCCCCAAACTGTTCGAAACCTGGCCTGGAAAAATGAGAGTGGGATGTAAGGCATGCCATGTGATGCACAGTAAATATTTGGTCAAAATTAATGAAGGGGGCGAAGTCTGCCAAGAAGCCTTTTTCTAGACGTCCACAGAGGGGAGACTGTGCCCAGTCTGGCATTAAAATTAAATTTCCTTCTGCAGACAACTGCTCACTGGCCTGTCTGCTTTCCAGCACCCACTTACCACGTCCTCCCCTCGAAACACACACCAACTGTCCAGGTACACAGTGTATCTAGCAAAATACTGTTTTCTTTTCATGCTGTAACTGAAAATGACTCGGTCACAAATGTATCCCAGTTCCTTAATTCACATCTGTCACTTTTTTTTTTTTTTTTTTTTTTTACATCTGACAGCAGAAAAAACTGTCAGACGTCTGAATATAATTTTGAAGAAAAGCTTCTAGAGTTGGAGACAGAGGGGGAGGGGATTTAGATCTGCACAAGACAGCTGTGATGACAAATGCAGAGAGGAAATATCCCTATCACCAACAGCCTTTCAAACTGTGGAAATAACCACCCTGAGGAGACCTCTTTTTCTTTCCACTGACACTGAATTTTATTGATTTCCCCAACTTCTACCTTAAAAAGTGATCAACAGTGAGTCAGCCAAAAAAGAGACACAATTTTCAGACAATACTTGGTTTGAAATCCATCATTAAATGCTTCATCGGGGTTTATAGGAATGATATAGTCTACCCTGTTATACTAAATAGTACACGAGCATAAGCAAGAGAAGATGAATGCAAATATAAAGCCCCTGGATGGTATAGATGTCTGAATAAAAAAACCTAGATTTCTATGCAAATTTACAAAGAGGCTCAGCTCAATCAAACTCTAAAGAACTAAAGAAAATGCTTTGAATAATGGCTTTGGCTGCCCAGAGAGAGGAAGCCAAATACACTTCAAGATGTCGAAAGCATGGCCATGATTATCATTAAAGCACTGAGCAGAGGTGGAGACAGAAGTGAATAGTACTATGCTCTGATTAAAGCACATAATGAGATGGGATAAACACTGGCTGTCAAGACTGAACGTCGGAAAGAATCACAACAGTCAAGTAGGACAGCATTTATCACGGAGCGCCTTCAGACATTCTGCAGTAATGTCTTCACAGTCACATAAAAAAAGTGAGATTACTGAAGCCAAGTGCATGTAGGGAAATAGAGGTGAGGCTCAGAAGCTAAAGTGCACTTTTTTATAGTTTGAACTATGAAGCTTGTGATTAAGACGTGCTGACAGACATACAGCAAAATGCAAAAGCAATCTTGTGCTTAAAGCCTGAAGAACCTGTCTCTCACCCGGTGACTGCGATTGTTATTCAATTAGAGCTTTCATTGTATAGGCGAGGAGAGGGGACGTGGGAGGGAGAGAGAGTAACTGCATGAGAGGGAGGATTGTACAGTGAAAGGAGACAAACAGCTGACAGGGAGGACTGATAAACAGCTCTGCAAGTCTTTCACAGCTGAAAAGTATAGTTTAAAAGCTTTTTTGAAAAGGTGAAAATCCAGAGGCTTTCAGTGTAAGTCACAAGTGTTGTTTTTGTTCAAAGTGTTACAAAAAGAAAGTGGCAACACACACACTTGGAGAAACAAAAACAGGTTGGGATTATTTATTTGTGTTCATTTCACTAGTGGCATAAGATTTAAGTAAAGAGTCACCAATTTGCAGAAAGTAGGTAAGCCTCATAAAAGATCAGGATTAGAGTTAATCTCCTAACTCAGAGTGACTGTGTATTTACATGTTGGAAATTCACCCAGTTATTTGAATCCTCCTCACCATGGTTACAGCTGAATGGTGGGAGCGGCTCCAAAAGCAGTTCTATAATAGTGAATCTCAAGGTCACCTTCTCATTAATTATGTTTTCCAGCACTTCCTCTTAAATAGAGCGCACCCCTCCTACTTTTATCACTGTCTTTGTGTGACAGAATTAGCCCCCAGGAACTCCAACATAAACTTGCTGATGCAGCGCTGGATGAGAGTGGCTTTTTTTTTAATCATGAATCTCCTGAAGCATCAACTGCACTGTGTGGATAAAAGAAATGTCTCAAAATTTAGAATAAACAGGAAATAATGTTTGGGGAAGGGGAACCTTGTCACCAGAGGGAATCTTGAGTACGACAGTGTAGCTAAGAGGGGGAGGAACCAAAGACATTAATCAACTAATTAGCAGTCTCTCTTTTAACTGCTAATTTAATCTATTCCTCTCAGCCTCTTTAATGGTATTTTCCCCTGTCAGTTATAACCAAAGAGAGGTTTAGCATTTCAAAAGTGTATCCAGGCCTTGCAATGAGAGGGTAATAGAATGGTCACAGAGGCTGGGAGGAGGCCTGAGCTCAGCGAGGGAGAAAGAAAAGAAGGATACTGGGGAGAGGCCGTCCTCAATGCCACCTCAGTCTCCCCAGTGGAGAAAATGAAAGGGAGGGAGGTCTGAGCCTTTTTAAAATGCACAAGGCAGAGCACCCCACGGTAGCATGGCTTCTCCACCACAGCAAACGCCAGGCCCAGGGCGAGCCTTCTGGGAGTTCCTGAGCGTGCAGAATTTAGATACATGAGGCATGTTCGCCATGCAACACCAAACCAAACCCTCAATGCCACACTGAAGCACCTTTTATTTACTCAGCACTTTTGCACATCAACCTCACCTCTCCCTAGATGTCCACCTTTAAAAAGAAAAAACAACACCAGTGTCCTTGCCTCATAGTTTTTCCACCCACTATCACCCTAATCAGCACATTCGCTGCCATGAGGGACCAGTAAGAATATGCAATGTGAGCAGAGAGAGCCAGATCAAGAGTCCCCGCAGAGCTGGTGTGTATCATGGTATGTTTGACTGCTCCGTCCTCCCCTTCGTCCTCCCTTGCTCCCCCTCCATCCCCCTTCCACACCCTGGGGTAGCCTTTGTGTAGGCGCACTGCCCCCCCCTCCTCTCCACTCCTCACACACCCTCAGTCCCTCGTGAACCATTCTCTTCCCCTCCTCCATGCCTTACAATCGCCCTGTTAAGGCGACACAATGCGGCCTCTCTGTCCCCACAGGCTTTTTCTGCGTGTCGGCCTGCTTTATTTAAGAAAGGCTCTGCGCTGACCAGCCACAAAAAAGGCAAGTCTTAAAAAAAATTGGGGCCAAAACAAAAAAAATGCGGGGGATGGGGAGAGGATGAAGAGATTCCTTAAGCCCCCTTTCGCCACCCCACACATACACAAACACACTCCCCACCTCCCCATCTTCCCTCCTCACTCACGGCTATATTAGTGGAGTCATTTGGGAAACTAATCCACGTAAACATGCATAAGTGATGTAGAATCAAACGTGGATTAGCATTATGTAATTTGCTCCAGCATTGCTGCGTCTGCAAGACAAACTTTTTGCATTTTTCATAACAGGAAGCAAAGCTGTGGGAATTCAAAGCGTGCCATTTGTGAACCGAGACAGAAACCAGACAACACCTTTCATCCTACACGGACACGTCATTTATCACTTTCGCACTGACTGGCAAAAGGGAATGTTTGTCCTCCACGTCAACTGTCAGAACAAGATGCATTTAGTATACCGACTGACCCGTGAGTCTAATATCCCGGACACGCCTGCTGCTTTCTAGTATCAGCCAGCTCCAGACTAAAAAGCTTATATGAAGTTATGTTCCAGAGTATTCTTAGTGTGGACGGCTTAACTCTGTCTGGCTATACGTTTGTAGAGCTTAGACTGACAGACAATTTGACAGAAGAAGTGATACTTGCTAAATAAGTCATAACAGCGTTATCAGCAAGCAATGAGCATAACTCTCCTCAGTTGTAAAGTGAAGCCTGGTGAGACAGAGCAGTAAATTCCTCAGGAATTTCAAACACCGGGACACACGGGGCATTGAGATGTATCCTCAGTTTTACAAAATGATCTAAATCCTCCGGTTCTCCGTGCAGATGAGCGTATCAGTCGAGCTGCAGCCACGGCAAATTACAAACTATTGACGTCAGATGGATTTGTTAATTAATCCAATTAAGCAGCACTTTTAGGTCATTAGTGGAAGAGCAGTCAGGGAAAGCAGATCATTAAAAGTCACCGCTTAATTATCTGCCCTAAAACAAACTGCTTTGAAATGTTTATCTCGTCAGTCATTAATGACTTAGCCACAGTTCTCATGAACGGGAAGAGGACACGGGCTGCCCTCCCGCATTCCTCCATGTGGTTTCACTAAGCCAAAGTCTGCCTAATCCTGGATCTTAGGGTGTAAAACCCTGCTTGATTTGGATTAGGATCAGATTAATGTGTATTAGTGGAAGTTATAGAGATATAGCTTTATGGGCACTGTCAGCTCACACAGGTGTGAGATTTTTCAACTCAGGGAAAAGAGTCGACACAGCAGTCCTGTTGTGTTTCTCAAGACACTGGCTGCCCTCTCAACTAGGGATGTCACGATACCAGAAGTGTAGTGGTAAATGTCAAAACCAGGGAAATTCCATGATTCTTGATACTGAATTTGATACCAAGGTAAATCCCCTTATTTTAAAAAATAAATCCCTTTATTCTAACTGGCTGCCAAAGTGCATTATCATCCGTCTATTTCATTCCATCTCTGGCTGTCAGGAGGAATCCATAGTGCCTAAGTTACATCTGTAACTCTCAGTTTCTCTCCAGTGACAACCCAGCTGTCTCACTACCAATATTAGCTGCTCTGTTTCAACAATGTCAGGCTTAAAAAGCATGCATGCAGGCATTATTCTGTTGGGATTAAAGTGAATCTCAGTCTGGTCTCCCTCCATGTTGCAGTGCATGAAGCTCCCACCATGCGTTGGACTTTTTGTGGCGTGTAAGCAGGAGGGATCTCTGTGAGCTGTGGCATGAGGGACACTGGGTGACCTTGGTTTCCTGTGGTATCTGTGGTACTGTAGATTAACAAGTACTGTCACGTTTTCAGAATTTAGGCATCAACTTGGTGCCAAAAGTGTCCGTTCTAAAGAAATCCCTACACATGACATCAGTCCAGCAGGTTAAACTCTGAAAATCAGGTGGGGCTTTTTGGAACACTATTTCAAAAAACAAATTAAAAACTGGGTGACTGTGACAGGTTGTGGTTATGGGAGGAGGCTGGCTTTAATGAGTATGTTTTCAGACCGTGTGAGAGGTAATTGTAAAGAAGAAGACAGGAGACAGAGATGGGTCTCACCTGTGGTCTCTGGTCATTAATTGGCCCTGGTGCCTGCTGTGTGCTGTCATATCATCATGATGTAGGAGGTGGAAGGGCTCGGCAATTTATCAGCACTTAGGAGACAATTTGTCAAGACCTCAATGGCTAGGTGCTGCTGGGCCTGGGGCTGATTACTGGGGCACCACTCCCACAGCCTATATTTGTATCAGCACTAGTGTCAGACACGGTGCCATGCTTGGATATAATCATATAAAGAGCTTACAACAACATGGGTGATTTAAAAAAAAGTAATCTGATATTTGCCTTGAAATTATATCCTTCCTGTTAATATATATCATTCAAACAGCCCTTATCTCAGGAAAGTAATCCAGAGTGTCATTTTGAGTGTGAGAAGTAATGCCACCTCTTGCCCTCATCTGAATGGTACCTCTGAGGTGAGTAGAAGGTCTGATGAGCACTTGGAGGAGAGCTAACAACCATTTAGTGTACAGCAGGAGGACAGATCACCTGATAACAGGGCCAGACTTGATAGATGAAGGTATCAATTTACAACCTTCAGACAGAGCAAGGCGACTTTAAGCAAGTTAACACAAGTTTGACAAGGACAGAGGTCATCTCATCTCTCACCCTCTGTTTCACACTTACAAGTGGTTTAAAAATACTTTTATGACCAGGTCAGCAATGTGAAAATAATCTTGATTTTATCCAAAGATACGTTATAAACACCATTAAGGGATCTGATACTTTCCCTAGACTGGAATGAAGTAGTTAACCCTCCAATTAGCAGCAAATATGAAATCTTCTCCTGCCAAGTGGTGTGTAATCCAATTTTCCCAACACTGGTGTCTAATCCACGACCAATCCTTTGAGTATCTGCTGTCCAGTCCATCTCTATTAGCAGGCCCTATTCTCACGCCTCTCCCCAGAAAATCACCCCAGACATCCCCACAGCTCGGCGTAATTGGAAACCCTGGTGTCTGACGGTCTTTCTCACAGGACGGGACCATTAGCGGCTCAGCCCAGGCTGAGGATCCGGCCCAGGGTGGAGCAGATGGAGCCACCACCTAGAGCTCGAAACGCTCACCTCTGACCCTACTTCCTGTTTAGGTGCTACAGTGTTTCCTCTAACGACTGTGGTGTCACAGGCTTTACCAATCGCTACATCTCAGCCTCTTTAACGGGAAACAAAGACCCAATTCAGGAAACAAATCAGGAAGCATGAATAACATTTGAATACGCATGATTAAAGGCAGTGACTCAAAAACTGCGGGGATACGGTCACCAGACAGTGAAATAAGACCTTCCAGTTTGAGCATGATTGAGATTCCTTACATTTATACTCCTGCAGAAAGACTTTGAGGGACATAGAAACAATCTCAGAGTTTGGACAGGTAAGCCCTAATGGCTGTTCGAGTTTTATAATAAACAGTAGTGCAGGACCTGGAATGCTTTTACTAGCTTTGTTGAGTATTAAATAAATAAATAAATAAACTACCGTATACATGCTTTTGTTATCTGTTCCACTTTTACAGCTTTTCTTTGTGTAAAATGCCCCACTTCCTGCCATTCAGGGTGCACTTTTCCTAATGTCTTATAATGGGGTGGCAGGCATTTTCTTCCTCATAACTCTGAAGCAACTGACCTGGAAAACCCCGAGCTATCATGGCTAGGAGCTCTATAAAGACATCCATGTGATGGGCGAGGAAGAATAATGTGTAAGATAATCAGGAACAATACAAGCAGCACCAGAGGACAAAGACGACTGAAACCAAGCTGCAGTATCTCCACACAGGCTGATAAATGCCATAAAGCTGAATTAAAACAACAGTCAGTGAGAAAGACAACAAAAAATATGAATATGTGCTTTAAGATGCTGCACATTTTCATTTTTAAAGCATAAATAAAATGTTGCACTCAGCAATAAGAGTCATGCATGGGCAGAATGGTGACATACATGGAAACATGGTCTCCATAGGGGCTCATGCTGTCTGTATGACCGATGATCGCTGCTCTCTCCATTCATCCCACATGGCTTCAGCACTTTATGTGTGCTCAGCTCTTAAAAGTTAAACAACCCCCTTTACCCTAAGAGAAAAATCTCATTGTCCTGTATCAGAATGTCAGAATATCTTCCTCATTTCAAAGAGAATGAAAATACACCAGAGAGCCTATTATAAACATCAAATTGAGGCCCGAAACACACTTATTCCCTGTTAAACAAAAGTCCAATGCTCAGAAAGTGCTTTCTTATGGTGGGGAAAGTTAATGTCAGCATTCGCCCAAGGGAAACTATTTTTAACTATGAGGGCATATATTATTTTAGTTATACATTTTAAATTTTAATTGAATTAGTATAAATTAAACTGCTTTTATCTGCATGAACTGTAGTCAGATTTTATAACAAAATAAGCTCTGAAGCTTCATTAATTATTTAAGAGATAAATTCGGATTTTTTTCACCTTTGACCTTTTAAAAAAAAATTCAACTTGCAAACCCCCGAAATAAAAGTCGATAAACTACAAGATGATATCTGAATAATGATCACTGGCTTACCTGAGCACACATGGAGAAATCCTAACAGAAATACAAATCCAATAGAAGTTGGAGACATCATTCAACGCCTCTCTTATGGGAAATGTTCTTGTGTAATCCAAATTATTCAAAAAGCAATTTAAGCATCCGCTCCTTCATGTCAAACTGCTGAACAAAATCTCAGAATCCAGAGTTTGAAAATGTAACAGCCAAGAGTCACAAAAAGAAAAAAAGTATAGAGATATAAAAACAGTCCAAGAGCAGTTTATCAAGGTCTCGCTCTGGCTTCTTGCTGAAGATGTGAAGAAGACTTCAAAAGATGGAAACAAATTAAACAGTTCCAAGCAGCCCGTGATGTCAACACATGCTGTTTCAGATAAATAATGTCATGTGTTAAAACTAAACTGGAATATGTGAGCAGAAAAGAAGAAGAAGCTCTATCCTTGCTTTGATTTCATCCCGCTGCTGCAGTGCGCTCACACCAGCCAGGCGATCTCATTCAAATCATGTAGTTCCTTTGTGCAAAAGGGAGAAAAATAATAATAAATCCACTGTTAAAGTTCAGTCAAAGTGAGAAAAATAAGGCGAGCGGTCGCTGTAGTCCACGCTGAAAGGCTCTCTCCCTGCAGTCACATTATTTCAGTCCAGTTTTCAATCTGTCACTTGAGATCGGAAACTTTGCGAGTTAGTCCTGTCCTCCCTCATCCACCAGATCCAGACACAAGATCAGTGCAACTTTTCCATCACTTTTCCCCCGTTTCTTCTCCGGATGATCCTCGTGTGCGTCGCAGACCCGGATCCTCAGGCGAGAGGGGGGACACACGGATTCATATTCACAGCATTTCATTCAGGGAAAGCGGAATGCCTCGTCAATTGGTATGCGCCTTTCTACCCCCTCCATAGACCCGACAATGTTTCCCAGAGAAGAAATTTAACCTCTTCCCGCCTGGATCCCACTGAGCAGCGCAGCTTCACAGCGCACACTGGCAGACTTCTGTATTTTCTTTAAATATGTCCAATAATAAGAGAAACTTTAGAAAAACCGCCCGGACATGTTGTTTTTATTCTCTCTGCGGTCGCGACTAAAAACAAATGGAGCAGCCTATTCCAATAATATTCCTGAAGGGACTTCACAGTGTGCTTTGGGAACTTAATAGTTATTATTAAATGGTTTGAACATACTTTAGGGTTTTGTTTTGTCTCCTGTGGTTCCATAGTCCATTAATATTTCAGTATTAGCTACAAAGTAGATTTGCTAGATATGCAAATTTTTCTTTTTTTCTATTGAAACAGAAAAAATACTACTCATCAAAAACTGCCCAGACACAATATACACAATATACTGTATGCTATAGAGGTATATATATTTAAAAAATTTAAAACACCTTTTACTTATTTTACATGTCTCTAGTTTATATACAGGTCTATAGCATACTGCTTGTGTTAGACTGAGAGCTTAATTCATAATGTGTCCAAACAGCAGCCCGATTCAGATATAATTATAACCTATATTATAGCCTAATGTAAAGAAAAATAATGATAATAAAAGCGTACAGCTACTCCTACATGACTTAAGTTTGATTAAAATCAGACTACTTGACTATTTATGGTCATCCATGCTCCTTATTTATCATTTTCTTTAATGTGACATAAACTTGGGGCTCACCCATGTAAAATGTGTTTCTCATTTATCTCTCTCTCTCTCTTTTTTTTTTTTTTTTTTTTTTTTTTTACTTCTGTAAGCCCAGTTATCTCTGCAATAGTGTGAGTCTTCTTTTTCTTAGCACCTCTGACTCATAACCGACTGTGGACACACAGTACCTCTTTTAGATTTTTACAAAAATAATTTATAACTGTGCAGGTTATCCTGCATGAAAAAGATATCAAATGTGAAGGAGACATAAAAGACTTTCCCATTTCCCCTCTCAGCTCAGCTCAGAGCTTCTATCTCGGCTCCAGTGAGCATTAGTTACCAAACAGCGCCCTCCAGTGGACGTTTCCTGAACTTCCTGAAGACCTGTTTTCACCAGGAAAAACACTTCATGTGGTATTTCAGTCTGGTGACACATTAGTCATCAGAACCAAGGCTTTTCAAAGTGTGTCATGTTTCAAATAGTTCTCAGAAAACACGCCCACGTCTACTGACGTCTTGTCTCAGAAATAAGAGAGTATAAATAGCTCTCATAAACACATTGTTTTCTGCAGCACCAGACTTCGTTTAGCATTTTACAGCAAAATCACAAATGCAAGCACCTAAAACTCCATAATAATAATAAAAAATGAACATTAATGATCACATGAGCGGTTAAATTTTTTTATCAGTTTATCAACTGTCAGTGTAGATTCAGCACCCTGCTGTTTGCTCTAAATGTATCTATTCTAACCAATCTGCATTTAATACCCTGTGGATCCCTTCAGAGACCCTTACATGCCTCCTTGCAGCACTTTAAGACCCCTACTGGAGCCGTATGATGACGAATTCTACCCGACTGACATATTCAGACAAAAGTCCGCCTTTCCACTCTGAACATGTTTGTATTTCTCATTCATCCATGTGTGCATTATATTATAGTTTTACACACTCCATTCCCACTTGGTCCTCATGTGCCCTGTTTTCCTGAAAGCTTTTACAGACATAGATCTGTGAAGTGGCTGTTCAGCTGAATACCACCAATTGAAGAAAAAAAAATCCTCTAGCCAGCAGCAGGGGACTGTAACATAGAAGCAATTATCAGCACAGTCCAGAAGAGGAGGGTG